>NW_026606583.1:2225000-2900000 GCF_029890125.1 Rhinichthys klamathensis goyatoka
AATCGGGTAAAAATAAGAGGGTGATTTCAAAGCATTTTGAAAGTGACACACTTCCTGCTGCCAGTTGGTGGCGCTATAACTTTGACTCACAATAGTCACATCCATGTGATCGGCCTCTTACAGCGAACACACTGTTGAAGTTTCATCAAAATCAGTTAATGTATGCAGAAGTTATAACACACTTCCTGTTTCCATTATTCGCCATAAATTCGTTTCCTCGCCATGGCCAAACCGTTCGAGATATCAAAAATCCCCTGGCAATTTTTCATCCTCAATGTCTTGACATCATGCACACCGAGTTTCGTTGCGATTGGTTGAATTCTCTAGGAGGAGTATATCAAATTCCAGGGGCATGCGTTTCCAAACAACCCTAAATAGCCGACTTCCTGTTGGGCTGGCGTAAAACTTAGAGCACGAATGTTGTTCGGCCCGATGACATCTATATGTGTATCGAGTTTCATATTATTACATGTAAGCGTGTTTGATTTATGGACCAAGTTTTCGGACCCCGTTCCAGGGGGCGCTGTCGAGCCCCCCTGCCACGCCCGGGTACCATCTCCAGCCCGGCCCTGATGGCCGCGGGTTCTGACCTGTGTGCAAAGTTTCAAGAGTTTTCGTGCACGTTAAGAGCCCCAAAAGTGCCCGAATAGTCGATAAAATAATAATAATAATAATAAATATAGCTGCGAGCAGCGATTACGGGCCCAAGCCGGTGGCACCGCAACCCCGGTGCCTTTAGTTACCTAAAGGCACCGGGGTGGCGGTGCCGCCGGCTTTGGCCCTTCATCGCTGCTCGCAGCTATATTTATATATATATATATATATATATATATATATATAAAGCCGGTGGCACCGCCACCCTGGTGCCTTTAGGGTTATTGTGCACGACGTGACACAAAATATCTGCTCGCTATCTGCCGAACGGCTCTGGTAGTTCTGCTTCAACACTGATGATGTTGTAGAAATAGTGCGCTCTGGTTGGTCTGGATTATTCGGGATTTTTTATTTTATACAGAAATAAGTTATTTATAATTCAGATGAGAATAAAGTTAGTGTTGATTAAAATGAAGGAAAACAAATATATTTATCTGAAATATAGCACATTAGTTTTAAATTTATTTAGGTTCAATTACCAAACATACAATCTTAATTTAATTTAAAGCAAACAATACATTTAAAATATATGGCGTGTATGCACTTTTTTTTTTATAAAAAAAAAAAGATATATATCCAAAAAGACAAGGCCTTAAAGGGTTAAACTCTTGTCACTGTAACAGACACAATCTCTCTCTCTCTCACACACACACACACACACACACACACACACGTCAAGTCACTTACATTTTAGATGCAATATTGAATAAGCAGAAAAATCGGATTTTCTGCTCTGAAAATATAAATAAGCTTAAAAATTGAATAAGCACTTTGAATATTCTAAACAGAATAAGCACTGGTCGCTAATGTATAAGTACTAGTACTTAATGGAATAGATACTAGTATCTAAAAAATAAGTACTAGTAGCATGAAAATAGAGACTAGTAGGTTAAAATGATTAAATGTTAAAACGGCTTGCCATATTGGCTCAGAGAGAGAGAGAGAGAGAGAGAGAGAGAGAGAGAGAGAGAGAGAGAGAGAGAGAGAGAGAGAGAGAGAGAGAGAGAGAGAGAGAAAATTACCTTTTAGATACTAGTACCTATTAATAGATACTAGTATTTAGGCTCTAGATCCACTCCGAAAGTCACTTCGTGATCATTTAACCGCTTCATTTGAGAAAAACTATCATTATGACATAAACAAACAAACTCAAAATGTCTTCACGGCAACCCGTCAAAATAAAAGTTCGGTTTAACTTGACAGAAATATATTACCGGTGTACAGTAGAATTTAGATATGTCCCAATGTAATAATACTAACACTAATCCAAATAAATTATCATCAAAACTGAATTTAAGGAATAATCCATGTTTTAATTTTAACAGTAAAGCTCATTGTGCAGCACGTTATTTGACAAAAAGTTTATTTAATTTCATATGATTAAAATTGATGATAAATGATAAAATTTGTGTTTTATGTCTTCATTTTATTACCAGAAAAAACACAACACAGAATTAGTGTGACATTTTTTTTCATATATTTTTTTAAATGTTGTATACGTTTAATGATTCATAATACACTATTTCAATTAATTAGACATGCTTTTTGATTGCTAAAAAATTTACACCACGTATTCGTAATACACCTGCTCCGCAACACTAGCAGTTCCCCCAATCCCCCCCCCCCCCTGAAAAAAAATCCTAGGGGAAACACTGGGCATTCATAACGGTGCGCGTCCATGGCGACGAGCGAGCAGAGCTGAGCGAACGTTTAGTTAATTTATTCATTCGAGCGCTCTGCAAGCGCCACCATTATCAATGTGGACGTCCGTATTTAAAAGCTCTCGATCCTCAGTCACATACCAAATATGTATATAATTTTGAACACAAGAGGGCAGTATGGCCCTATGTATGAGTTGGTGTTTAAACTAAACTATCACTCAAAGAGCCCCTTCCCCCTTCCCCCTTCCCCCCACAGACACACACACACACACACAAACAGAATGGCAGGGGGACAAGAAATCCATTCAAACTACAATATCTGACTTTCTGTTGCTCTGAGCTAATGACTTTAAATTAGAAAGTCGATTGGCTTGATGAGAACAATATGTGTGGCAAGTTTTGTAACTGTAGGTAAAACGAGCAAAGTTATAACACACTTTATGTGTCCTTTTTTAGTCATAAAATTAATTTCCTCGCCACGGCCAAACCGTTCGAGATATCAAAAATCCCTCCGGAATTTAGCATCATCAATGTCTTGACGTCATGCTGACCGAGTTTGCTTGAAATCCGATCAATTCCCAAGGAGAATTAAATAGAATTTCAGGGGTATGCGTTTCCAAACAAACCATGATAGCCGGCTTCCTGTTGGGATGTCGTAAAACTTAGAGCACGAAAGTTGTTTAACCCAATGAGATCTATAAGTGTACAGAGTTTCATATTATTACATGCAAGTGTCTTTGATTTATGGACAAGTGTTCGAATCCCAGTCCAGGGGGCGCTGTCGGTCCGCCCTGCCACGCCCGGGTACCAGCTTCAGTCCGGCCCTGATGGCCACGGGTTCTGACCCGTGTGCAAAGTTTCAAGAGTTTTAGAGGATGTTAAGGGCCCCAAAAGCCCCCAAAACCTTGATCAACAATAATTAAAAGCTTTGTCACTCAAACAGACACATCCCCCTCCCCCCACAGACACAGAGGTATGCAGAGAGAGGGAGAGAGTGACAGAGATTACTCCAAAACATCCCATTCAAACCAAAATATCTGACTTCCTGTTGTTCGGAACCAAAATCTGTAAATTAGAAAGTTGTCCGGCTTGATCTGAACAATATGCCTACCGAGTTTTAAGATTGCAGGTAAAACTATGAAACTAACCCTCTCACTTTTGTCAAAAGGTGGCGCTACTGAGTCCCTGCACCACGCCCGTTCCTGAAACTTTGCACATGTCTACTGGCTAATATATGTGACATGTCTGTCGAGTTTCATGCAATTTCAAGCATGCTAAGAGTCTCAAAAGCCTCAAAAAAGAATTTTGAAGTTTGATGTGTTGCCACGGTAACAGTATCAAAGATATCAAGAATCCATTCACAGGTCTACATCTGGCGTATGTTTACATTATAGTAGTGAAGTTTGAAGCAAATCGGGTAAAAATAAGAGGGTGCTTTCAAAGCATTTTGAAAGTGACACACTTCCTGCTGCCAGTTGGTGGCGCTATAACTTTGACTCACAAAAGTCACATCCATGTGATCGGCCTCTTACAGCGAACACACTGCTGAAGTTTCATCAAGATCAGTTAATGTATGTAGAAGTTATAACACACTTCCTGTTTCACGTTTCTCACCATAATTTCGTTTCCTCGCCACGGCCAAACCGTTCGAGATATCAAAAATCCCCTCGCAATTTTTCATCCTCAATGTCTTGAGTTCATGCTGACCGAGTTTCGTGGCATTTCTTTGAATTCTCTAGGAGAAGTACTTTAAATTCCATTGCATGCGTTTTACAAACAACCCTAAATAGCCGACTTCCTGTTGGGCTGGGGTAAAAAGTAAGAGCATGAAGTATATATGAACCGATGAGATCTATATGTGTACCGAGTTTCATATTCTTACATACAAGCGTGTTTGATTTATGGACCAAGTTTTCGGAGCCCATTCCAGGGGGCGCTGTCGAGCCCCCCTGCCACGCCCGGGTACCATCTTCACCCCGACCCTGATGGCCGCGGGTTCTGACCCGTGTGCAAAGTTTCAAGAGTTTTCGTGCACGTTAAGAGCCCCAAAAGTGCCCGAATAGTCGTAAGAAAAATAAAAGAGGAGAAAAAAAAAAAAAATAATCCTAAGGAAAACAATAGGGCCTTCGCCTTTTCAAGGCTTGGGCCCTAATAATCCTAAGGAAAACAATAGGGCCTTCGCCTTTTCAAGGCTTGGGCCCTAATAATAATAATAATAATAATAAATATAGCTGCGAGCAGCGATTACGGGCCCAAGCCGGTGGCACCGCAACCCCGGTGCCTTTAGTTACCTAAAGGCACCAGGGTGGCGGTGCCGCCGGCTTTGGCCCTTCATCGCTGCTCGCAGCTATATTTATATATATATATATATATATATATATATATGTATATATATATATATATATATATATATATATGTATATGTATATGTATATGTATATATATATATATATATATATATATATATATGTATATATATATATATAAAAAGCCGGTGGCACCGCCACCCTGGTGCCTTTAGGGTTATTGTGCACGACGTGACACAAAATATCTGCTCACTATCTGCCGAACGACTCTGGTAGTTCCGCTTCAGCACTGATGATGTTGTAGAAATAGTGCGCTCTGGTTGGTCTGGATTATTCGGGATTTTTTATTTTATACAGAAATAAGTTATTTATAATTCAGATGAGAATAAAGTTAGTGTTGATTAAAATGAAGGAAAACAAATATATTGATCTGAAATATAGAACATTAATTTTAAATTTATTTAGGTTCAATTACCAAACATACAATCTTAATTTAATTTAAAGCAAACAATACATTTAAAATATATTGGTTGTATGCACTTTTTTTTATAAAAAAAAGATATATATCCAAAAAGACAAGGCCTTAAAGGGTTAAACTCTTGTCACTGTAACAGACACAATCTCTCTCTAATATATAAATATATATAAATTCAATAGGCCTACCTGATTTTGAACACAAGAGGGCAGTATAGCACTATATATGATTTGGATTATTATTATTTTTGACTAAACAACCATTCTGGCTGTTTTTAAACTTAAAAATAATTCTTAAATTGAAAAAAAATTTCTGCTCTGAAAATATAAATAAGCATAAAAATTGAATAAGCACTTTGAATATTCTAAACAGCACTAGTCACTAATGAGTAAGTACTAGTACTTAATGGAATAGATACTAGTATCTAAAAAATAAGTACTAGTAGCATGAAAATAGAGACTAGTAGGTTAAAATGATTAAATGTTAAAACGGCTTGCCATATTAGCTCAGAGAGAGACAGAGAGAGGCTCACCATATTCAAACCAAAATATCTGACTTCCTCTTGGTCTGAGCTAATTACGGTAAATTAGAAAGTTGTCCGGCTCGAAGAGTACAATATACATATCGAGTTTTGTTACTGTGGATAAAACTAACCCCCCCACTTTTGTCAAAAGCATTTAGAAAGTGACACACTTCTTGCTGCCAGTTGGTGGCGCTATAACTTTGACTCACAATAGTTACATCCATCTGATCGGCCTTCCTAAACCCATAATATATGGGTTTAGGAAGGCCGATCAGATGGATGTAACTATTGTTGCTATATAGCCGACTTCCTAATTTTAAATTTATTTAGGTTCAATTACCAAACATACAATCTTAATTTAATTTAAAGTAAACAATACATTTACAATATATGGGTTGTATGCACATTTTGTAATAAAAAAAGAGATATATATCCAAAAAGACAAGGCCTTAAAGGGTTAAACTCTTGTCACTGTAACAGACACAATCTCTCTCACACACACGTCAAATCACTTACATTTTATATGCAATATTGACTTTTTTCTGTTTCAGCAGTGAAACTAGTTAAACAAAGATCACAGCAGAACCATTGCGCATCTCACAGCAACGTGTTTTCTCATTACTGAATGATTCAGCATTTTGAACGAATCGGTTGACTGAAAGATTCAATGACCAATCCATAATCTGTCTCATTCATGAATGACTCAGCCGTTCGAACGAATCGTTCGAACAAATGAATCAATGACTCGCTCATTAAGACGGTCGCCTGGCGACACCTAATGACGGTTTAGTGATATGTTTAAAAGTATCATTCTTTCAAACGATTGTTAATTAACTCATATTTGAAACATAAGCTATATATATATATATACACACACATATATATACACAAAAATAAAATAAAAACACATTTGAAGCGTGTTTGCTTACTAAATTGTGAGCGGAACGAAAGTTGCAGCAAATATCAGCAATAAATTTCATTAATCACGAGAGTGAAGTGCTGACTGAAAAGATGATGACGGAATAGGCTATTTTATGTAAAAGCGCCTATTTAAGCGAATCTGTCATTGTACTCTTTTGTTGTTGTGTTTTCCGTGAAAAATAATAGACTATTGAACTCACAATTCAAGCAATCGGCCCCCGATATTGCACTAATTTTAAAGTGACACTAAAAAGTATGCGGCTGCAGTGGCATTCATTACAGTGCGCATCCATGGCGACGAGCGAGCAAAACAGAGCGAACGTTTTTTCATTTCTACTTCCATAGAAATTCATTCGAGCGCACTGCGAGCGCCACCACTATAAATGTCCTTACTTTACTTTCACTTTTAACTTAGCGATATAAAAGCCCCCGGTGTTACACGTCAAATAACCGGTGAGAAAAAATTCTCGGAGTCACATAGCAGCTACCTATATTTAAATACAACAGGCCTACCTGATTTTGAACACAAGAGGGCAGTATAGCCCTATGTATTATTTGATATATTTATTTTTTAACTGAATAGTGCATCCTGGCTGTTTTTAAACTTGTACATTATTCTTAAATTGAAAACAAGAATAAAATGGGTTTAGTTCTGATATTTGTATAATTTTATCTAGAAATAAATGGTGTATAATTACATTTTTAGAAGATATGAAGCTTTTAGTGTTTTTTTTTTTTTTTTACATGACTTTAATCCCTCGCCATAGCAAAACAATTAGAGATATTCAATAGATATTCACAATTATGCTTCTTTAATGTATTTTCATCATGTTGAAAAAGTTTGGTGGGAATAAAATAAACCACTTAAGAGGAGTGATGCATATTTTGTCATTTAAAAAAAAATACAAAAATTGTTATGCGAAAAGACAAGGACTTAGAGATTTCTTTATCCTTTAATGCAGGAAAAATCATACAGCCAGCCACACACACACACACACACACATAAACACAGACACCAACCCTCCCTCCCTCCCCTCCCCTCTGCTCCCCTCCCCACACAGACACACACACAAACAGAATGGCAGGGGGACAAGAAATCCATTCAAACTACAATATCTGACTTTCTGTTGCTCTGAGCTAATGACTTTAAATTAGAAAGTCGATTGGCTTGATGAGAACAATATGCGTGGCAAGTTTTGTAACTGTAGGTAAAACGAGCAAAGTTATAACACACTTTATGTGTCCTTTTTTAGTCATAAAATTAATTTCCTCGCCACGGCCAAACCGTTCGAGATATCAAAAATCCCTCCGGAATTTAGCATCATCAATGTCTTGACGTCATGCTGACCGAGTTTGCTTGAAATCCGATCAATTCCCAAGGAGAATTAAATAGAATTTCAGGGGTATGCGTTTCCAAACAAACCATGATAGCCGGCTTCCTGTTGGGATGTCGTAAAACTTAGAGCACGAAAGTTGTTTAACCCAATGAGATCTATAAGTGTACACAGTTTCATATTATTACATGCAAGTGTCTTTGATTTATGGACAAGTGTTCGAATCCCAGTCCAGGGGGCGCTGTCGGTCCGCCCTGCCACGCCCGGGTACCAGCTTCAGTCCGGCCCTGATGGCCACGGGTTCTGACCCGTGTGCAAAGTTTCAAGAGTTTTAGAGGATGTTAAGAGCCCCAAAAGCCCCCGAAACCTTGATCAACAATAATTAAAAGCTTTGTCACTCAAACAGACACATCCCCCTCCCCCCACAGACACAGAGGTATGCAGAGAGAGGGAGAGAGGGACAGAGATTACTCCAAAACATCCCATTCAAACCAAAATATCTGACTTCCTGTTGTTCGGAACCAAAAACTGTAAATTAGAAAGTTGTCCGGCTTGATCTGAACAATATGCCTACCGAGTTTTAAGATTGCAGGTAAAACTATGAAACTAACCCTCTCACTTTTGTCAAAAGGTGGCGCTACTGAGTCCCTGCACCACGCCCGTTCCTGAAACTTTGCACATGTCTACTGGCTAATATATGTGACATGTCTGTCGAGTTTCATGCAATTTCAAGCATGCTAAGAGTCTCAAAAGCATCAAAAAATAATTTTAAAGTTTGATGTGTTGCCACGGCAACAGTATCAAAGATATCAAGAATCCATTCACAGGTCTACATCTGGCGTATGTTTACATTATACAGATGAAGTTTGAAGCAAATTGGGTTAAAATAAGAGGGTGATTTCGAAGCATTTTGAAAGTGACACACTTCCTGCTGCCAGTTGGTGGCGCTATAACTTTGACTCACAATAGTCACATCCATGTGATCGGCCTCTTACAGCGAACACACTGGTGAAGTTTCATCAAGATCAGTTAATGTATGCAGAAGTTATAACACACTTCCTGTTTCACGTTTCTCGCCATAATTTCGTTTCCCCGCCACGGCCAAACCGTTCGAGATATCAAAAATCCCCTCGCAATTTTTCATCCTCAATGTCTGGACTTCATGCTGACCGAGTTTCGAGGCATTTCTTTGAATTCTCTAGGAGAAGTACTTTAAATTCCATTGCATGCGTTTTACAAACAACCCTAAATAGCCGACTTCCTGTTGGGCTGGGGTAAAAAGTAAGAGCATGAAGTATATATGAACCGATGAGATCTATATGTGTACCGAGTTTCATATTCTTACATACAAGCGTGTTTGATTTATGGACCAAGTTTTCGGACCCCGTTCCAGGGGGCGCTGTCGAGCCCCCCTGCCACGCCCGGGTACCATCTTCACCCCGACCCTGATGGCCGCGGGTTCTGACCCGCGTGCAAAGTTTCAAGAGTTTTCGTGCACGTTAAGAGCCCCAAAAGTGCCCGAATAGTCGTAAGAAAAATAAAAGAGGAGAAAAAAAAAAAAAAAAAAAAAAATAATCCTAAGGAAAACAATAGGGCCTTCGCCTTTTCAAGGCTTGGGCCCTAATAATAATCCTAAGGAAAACAATAGGGCCTTCGCCTTTTCAAGGCTTGGGCCCTAATAAGTAATGGAATAGGATACTAGAGAGAGAGAGGGAGAGAGAGAGAGAGAGAGAGAGAGAGAGAGAGAGAGAGAGAGAGAGAGAGAGAGAGAGAGAGAGAGAGAGAGATTAATTAGCATAGTAGTAATCTAATTACACTGTTGAAGATGTAATTAGTAGCTAGTAATTAAATACTTTTTTTTAGAGAAACTTACCCAAAACTGTGCATAAATTATGTTAGGAGATTAATGTTTTAAATATAACAGTTTTAATGTAGAATATTAATTGATTGAAAAAAGAAAAGAAATAATAGGCTACTTTTTAAATATGAAACTAAAACCAGGGAACATTTATTTCCACTGTCTCAGTTTAATATTCAGTGATTGAAAGGAGTGTTTGGGAAACTGTTTGGAAACAGTCAGTATTTGATTTGGTGCCAGTAGTGTGTGAATGTGTGTGTTTGCTTCTGGAGCTGCTCAGACATTTCAGAGTTCTAACTGTGATGACATCATAGAGAGATTTCGTCTTGGCAACTGTAAACTGCAACTTTGACTCTGGTCTGCTGTTGGTGTGTTAGGAGTGCATAGATCGAAAGACTTTTGAGACTTTCTGCAGATATTGACGACAATTATTGAATTCACTTGCAGCATTTGGTGCCCACAATGGTGCTGTTTAGCAGTGTATTTAGTCAACTGTTTGAGTGTTTTGCTCACTTCTTGCGCAGAAGGGAGACACCTCAGAGAGAACAGCAGTGTGCAGAGCAAGAATTAGCGGCTGGACATAGAGAAGCTGGAGAAAAGAAAAGGAAGGAGAGAGAACGGAAGATCACAGGGCCAACGCCACTTCTTGTGGAGGTCAAACCTCTGCATTCTACAGCCAGATCTTCATTTTTAAAGCCAATAGAGGGAGAACTCCCAATGCTTCCAAGTGTCTCCGGACACCTCGCTCTACCTCGCTTCAAACCCCTGCCGCCAGTGACAAAACCATCCGTGCATCCTCAGAAACCAGTTCCAGCACCTGAGGATGTGTTATCCCTGCCATGTTCTCCGCTTCAAGTGGATCCTCCCAAACCGTCGGCGGCTCCTTCATGTCCAGATGAAGTTGTTTCCTTCCGACGCTCTTCATCCCAGATGGTTCCATTGGCGGTTCCTCTGCGTCCCACTCCAGCACCTGATGCACTGTTTTCCATCCGACACTCTTCATCCCAAGTGTGTTCTGCGAAACCACAGATGGTTCCATTGGCGGTTCCTCCACGTCCCACTCCAGCACCTGATGCACTGTTTTCCATCCGACGCTCTTCATCCCAAGGACTTCCTCCCAAAGGACTTCCTCTGAGCCCCACTCATGCACCTGATGATGTCGTTGCTCTGAGACATCCTCCCAGCCGGAAGCCTCAGCCGTTCACTGCTTCCCCGTTTAAGACACCTCCACAACTCATGCTGGTTGACATCGAGGATGAGGAGAACGAGTACGTGGAGTACACAGGAAAGACCATCCTGACCAGCGACTTACTCAAGTCTGAACACTCCCAAACGCCTGAAATGAAACCGAGAAAGATGTTTGCTTGGTTGGAGAAGGACAGTGAGGTGCAGGAGGAAGCGTGGGCGAGCAAAGTGGAGGAGATCCAGGGATTTGAGGAAGAGGAAGATGACCACAGTGAAATGGGAGACTCCAAGGCCATGCAAGGCCATTCGGATGAGGCCTCTCGGATCGATGAGCACATGATGAGGCTCTTCTGTGTAGCCTCTCCTGACGGTCCCAAGAATGAGACCCAGCACAAGGTGAACGTCCAGAAAAAGTGCACAAGAAAAGTGACCCTTTTTCTGTTCACCTGGTCAGAGAAGAAGGCCAAGAAACGGGAGGAGAAGAAAAGAATTAAAGAGGAGCGAAGAGAAAATGAGTTGCTGCTTGAACGCTACATGAACGATCCGAAACTGAAGCACTTGTGGATCAACAATCACAACCGCAACTACAACTCCTCCTAATGAAGATCATCGTCCCTCCTCACCTTTAACCTGTGTAAATAAAAAAGTTTGCAAACTAAAAGTTGACTCTTCCTGACTATGAAAACATAAAACACGTGTAATATGAAGTGAATCAATTTGAATAAGCTAATGGTTTACCTAGAACAGCAGCAGAAAGTGAATCATTCAATGCAGTTCATAACAGTGAAGTTCACAGATGTGGTCCTTCCAATCCATCACCTCCATGTTTATCTTTTCATGTTTCTGAGATGTATTTTCTTCATAATTTGATACATCAGGCTTTCATGGCTCATATAGTATATAATCTAGGAGAACATTGGTGTTCACACTCCAGGAGGGAAAACAGTTTTATTCAGAGGCCCAAACTTTTGAAAATAAATAAATAAATAAATTGGTGCAGATATGGTTCTTTTTATGGCCAAAAAGTTAAAAAGTCACCCCTTCATTGTTGAGCACTTTTTTCTGCATTGTGGCCGATTTGTAGATTGTACACACAAAAATTCTCAGACTTTTTGTGTTTTTGTCAATTTCCCATTCATTTCCTATGGTCGGTCATTTTTGACCGAAGAGCACAAGTGTGACTATTTTTTTTACGACCACTTAGCCTGCTCGGATCATGACCTGAATTTTTTTTGTGTGTTCACATACCCAATGCCATAGAATTCACCAAGTTTCGTAACATTCCGATGAAGCTGTGATTTTTAACATTTCGAAACAGAACATTTTTCGGTCAGAAATGACCGAAGAGCACCTTAATCACTGCAGCACTCCCACACATTCAGACAGCATTTGCTCAAGTTTACTGTATGACGCAACATTTAAAGGAAAACTCAGGGAAGGGCTAACGTTAGTTTAGCAACAGCGAAAAACACTAATAAAACAGTTGGGGGACTTTCAAGATGGCTCCTTGAACGCACGCGTTTCGATGAGCTCGCAATCCTAATCATTTAAAAGAACCTTCATAACGTTATTGCAAAGACAAAGTTAACTCAAATTAATATTACAGTGATTCACCAAAGACCAAAATGGGTGGCTCAGAAAAAAGGAAAAGTTCCGGAAAGAAGGCTGGAAAGTCCGAACCAACTGCACATGCTAACTTGGCTAGTAAAAACAGCAGCAGTTTGCAGGCGACCGAAAGTTCTGTTAAAGTCTCCTCTAGCGACTTGGTTGCAGACAACATGCACAACCATCATAAACAAGGTAATGATCCAGAAGGATTTATGATGCTGGAGGAAGAATTGCCGTGTCTCCCTGAAACTACCTGTAAATCGCCAGCCTCCAAACAACGCAGAATTGTGGATAAAGATACATCGGTCATCCTATCGCAGATCTCGGACCTCTCTCGGCTGGTGCAGGATAGATCGGATGCTCTAGAGAAGTTGGTGGAAAGAAATTCACAGGTAATAAATGAAATGAAAACAGAAGTCAGTGTCAACACAAAACAAATCTCCGAGTTAAAAGAAACGATTGAGATTATCTGCACAGACGTCAATGCCATGAAACCTCGACTGAAACAAGCTGAAAAGTGTGCCGAAGAGCATGAAAGACGTCTAACGTTGTTCAAAACCTAATAAAGATCCCTTGTTAATTGATAATTGGCGGCCAATTACATTGTTAAATAATGATTATAAAATTATTGCTTTGGTTTTATCAAAAGATTAAAATGTGTTTTGAATAATTTAATTGATGAATGTCAATCTGGCTTTTTACAAAATAGGCACATCTTTAATAATATACGTCTGGTTTTGGACATTCTAGATTATTCTGAATTTTTAGTCTTATTCTCTTCTTAGACTATTATAAAGCCTTTGATTCCCTGGAGCATGAATTTTTGTTACAGACTCTTCGCAAGGTGCACGGGATTTGGTGACTTCTTTTGTAGATCTATTAAAATGCTCTACACTAATTGCAATAGCTCTATCAAACTTAGCAGTGGTACCTCTTCATTTACTCTGAATCAGGGAGTCAGGCAGGGATGCCCAATCTCCCCATCTCTGTTTCTGATAGCTACCGAACTTCTTAATTTGCATATCAGAGAAAGACCTTTAAAAGAAATAACTGTTGATGACACTGAAGTGGTAATGAGTCAGTTAGCTGATGGCACCGTTCTGTTTTTAAAGGATGCCTCGCAAGTTGCGGTAGCATTAGAGACTCTTGAACCCTTTTCTAAAGCCTCAGGTCTTCGCCTTAACATAAACAAATGTGAGTTACTCCCAGTTGTAATTGTCTGGAGTCCTTCATTTGTAATATTCCTGTGAGAGAGAGTGTTACTTATTATTGGGAGTTAAAATTATCAAGGATGATAAAATTAGATGCCCTTCCACAGGGGCGTCAGTTTGTGTTGAAAAGTGGTGGGGACAAAAGATCAGATGAAAAAAAACATACAACAATATAAAAAAAAAACAATATCGGCGCGCGTTATTCGTCGTTTTTTTGTGTTCACACCCAAGCGATTTTCGCTGACGATGAGCCGAGTGAACATGCAAATTAATTCCCTGACATTAGATGGCGCCCATTTGCTCTGCAATACCACTCCATAACATTCTCTTTTATCAAGATTTTTGTAGTCGCTGTCGCGTTTGTCATATGCAGGTCCTTCTCAAAAAATTAGCATATTGTGATAAAGTTCATTATTTTCCATAATGTAATGATACAAATTTAACTTTCATATATTTTAGATTCATTGCACACCAACTGAAATATTTCAGGTATTTTATTGTTTTAATACTGATGATTTTGGCATACAGCTCATGAAAACCCAAAATTCCTGTCTCAAAAAATTAGCATATCATGAAAAGGGTCTCTAAACGAGCTATTAACCTAATCATCTGAATCAACTAATGAACTCTTAACACCTGCAAAAGATTCCTGAGGCTTTTAAAAATTCCCAGCCTGTTTCATTACTCAAAACCGCAATCATGGGTAAGACTACCGACCTGACTGCTGTCCAGAAGGCCATCATTGACACCCTCAAGCAAGAGGGTAAGACACAGAAATAAACTTCTGAACAAATAGGCTGTTCCCAGAGTGCTGTATCAAGGCACCTCAGTGGGAAGTCTGTGGGAAGGAAAAAGTGTGGCAAAAAACACTGCACAACGAGAAGAGGTGACCGGACCCTGAGGAAGATTGTGGAGAAGGACCGATTCCAGACCTTGGGGGACCTGCGGAAGCAGTGGACTGAGTCTGGAGTAGAAACATCCAGAGCCACCATGCACAGGCGTGTGCTGGAAATGGGCTACAGGTGCCGCATTCCCCAGGTCAAGCCACTTTTGAACCAGAAACAGCGGCAGAAGCGCCTGACCTGGGCTACAGAGAAGCAGCACTGGACTGTTGCTCAGTTTTGCATGTCATTCGGAAATCAAGGTGCTCGTTGGTCCCCGGGGGGACACCACACACGAGGAGAAATGGGGCCAAAAAAATCCAACATGTTGGATATCCCCGATTAGAGATCTGAGCGGTCCCGGCGTCCTTCCGAGCAGACGAGAGGAGTCTTAACACACCACACACAGCAGGAATATCTAATCAGATTATTTTACGATAATCGGAGCATATCCTTAAGATTGTCGGAAGGGGTAAATCGATGCTAAAATCGGCCTAATTATCCTGCCGTGTGAACCAGGCTTTACTGATCGGCGCATGCATGTTTTTGGGTCATTTTAGAAGCAGTAATAGTTTATTTTGTTTAAGTTACTTTTTTGGACAATGTACATTGTTTCTTTCTATATCTAAACTGCATTGCATGTTTTATTTTGTGCAAATAAACCTTTAACATTTCTTGGTTCGCTTGATTTTGCAGAACATTTTAACCAAATGCTTTCAAAAAGTGGTGGGGACAAAATCAGCCATTTCAAAAAGTGGTGGGGACATGTCCCCAGCGTCCCCAGTGTAAATGACACCTATGCCCTTCCAATTTTCTTCCGATTATTGAAAAGACACGTAAGGTATTGAACCATTGGTTGCTAAGAGATTTATCACTCAAAGGCAGAGTTCTGCTTACTAAAGCAGAGGGCATTTCTCGATTATCGTATGCCGCTCAATCGATCTCTGCTGACAAACACACATGTAAACTACTTGACGGTATATTGACAAAATTCCTGTGGAAAAACAAAATTCATTATATAAAAAAATCAGTAATACTGAATTCATATGACAAAGGCGGGTTGAATTTTATTGATTTTTAGCTCTCTAAACAGTAACTTTAAAATAAATTGGATAAGACAATACCTTCAAAACTCTTCATCTATTTGGAATATAATTCCTCGGTTTATTTTTTCTCACGTGGGTGGCCTTGAATTTCTTTTGATGTGTAATTACAAAATTGGAAAACTACCAATCAAACTCTCTAAGTTTCACCAACAAGTACTCGCTAATTGGAGTCTTATTTACAAACACAACTTCTCCCCTCATAGTTTTCTTATTTGGAATAATGCCAACATTTTGAATAGAAATAAGTCTTTATTTTTTCATAATTGGTTTAGTAATGGGTTGTTATTAGTGAATCAGTTATTTAATAATGAAGGGAATTTATTTACGTTTGCAGACTTTATCTCAATGTACAACATACCTATTACATTAAAAGAATTCAAGGTGCTTACTAAGGCAATACCTGCAGGTGTACAGATGCTGTTCAAAAGCAGTGTATATACATCCACACTCTCTGTCTGTCCTCCTAGACCTGAACATCCTTATGTCGGAAATATCTGTTTCTCTGGGTTAAAGCCTAACAATTTTAAAATTAGATCCTTGTTTTTAAGAGAGATTATTTCTACGCCTTATGTTATTTTCTACTGGAACAGTTTCTAATGTAAATTGGACTCAAGTTTGGTCATTACCTCAAAAATTCCTCCTTACAAATAAGGTTAAGGAAATCTCATATAAATTAATTCATAGAGTTTATCCTACAAAGATATTCCTACAAAAATTTAAAATTAATATTGATTTAAAATGTTCTTTCTGTGAATGCTCCACTGAAACAATCTCTCATTTGTTTTGGTCTTGCCAATATACCCAGTATTTTTGGAATAATGTGGAGATTTTCATTGCTGATAATATTTTAAAAACATTTCAATTATCTTACAAACATGTGATTTTGGGCTATTATATCAAGGATCGCTCTTTAAAGGATGTTGGTTTTATTATACATTTTATTTTATTTCTATGTAAATTTCACATTCACAAATGCAAGTTTACAAAACCTCTTTTTATGGTGCTTGGAAAAGAGATTAAAATGTATGTAGATGTGATGTCAAAATCTAAAAACAGTAAAGCAATTAAAGTGATTAATATACGCTCCTCCTTTAACATTTTCACATGATATAAAAATATCAAATATAATGAATGGTGCTGACCGGTAAAGTATATTTTCTGTATTTAAATTGCATTGAAATACCCTTTGGAATTGTTAAATGTATAACGTATATCTATTTGTAAACTGATGCTTATGTACCCTCTCATCATTTTATTTTTATTATATATTTTTTTTCTTCTTCTTGTTGAGGCATGTGAATTATATTTTTTGTTATATGAGATATGACACTGTACATGCTACCTGTTGTTGACATGAATAAAGCGTTAAAAAAAACTAATAAAACAGTTTGACTCCAGTCCATAAATACACGGACATTAAAAGCTTAAGTCCAGAATCATTCACAAGTCATTTTCGCTGCCACAACATAAAGTGGAAAACAGATTTAATGAGCTATATATATATAGATGGGAACTTTTATTCGTCTTTGTAAGTTAACGTTACCTCACATATGTATATAACGTAACGTTATACACAGGGGCGGCCTTACCTATGTTTCACCCGTTTCAATTGAAACGGGCCCCGCCCTCCAACGGGGCCCCAACAGACCGGCAAAATCCCATTCATTTTCTCCGTAGGATATTCATTTTCAGCCATAATGTCTAAACCATTCAAGGTAGATTTACCACGAGCTACGAGGTTGTGAAATGAAAGTTTCTGCTCCTTTAAAAGCCACAAGCTACGAAATCAACCTTGTTATTTGCAAAACACTGACGTCTGATTGGTAGAACTCGCGGTTACCATGGCGACGTTTACCACTCCCGCGAACGGCTTAAGCGATCTGAAGTATCGGTAGTTTATGTATTTATACCTTTGCCTTTTTTTGCCGTTAGGTTAAAATGTTATTTTGAACAGAAAAAGAATTTTAAGAGGAAATGAAACTGAAAAACGAAAGATATCGGACAACAAAAGAAAAGCTTTATTCAGTCTACCAAAAGTGAAGTTACCCTGCGTGAAAGGGCGAGGCTTATTCCATGATATATAATTGTGTATAGTTTTAATCAAATAAGGTTGGATTATTTATATGTTGAGCTGCCTGTTCATAAAGCTGAAAGAGCACGTAATAAAATAATATACCATTGATGCAAACCAACAGGAATCCTTGCTTTTTCTGCTCTATTATGTTTATGTTTTATGTAGGGCCCCATATTAGTTATTGAAACGGGCCCCCAGATGCTTAAGGCCGCCACTGGTTATACACATAAGTTACATAGACGCGATTTTAAAATTTCTGTGAGCTACAAAGACACACGAAAAGTTCCCAAATCCCAAAAGGCCCTCAAGTTACCTAAACTCAAAACACAAGAGAGCAAACCAAGAAACGGCTGATACCTGTAAAACATTATTCCAAGACAAATATAATACTGGAAATAGGGGAAAACTCACCCCCGGCGACCACACACTTTATGGCCTGCATCTGTGTTCACTTAGCACGCTAGCTTAATCTGTGAATGAATTAATAAAAGGTGCTCTGACCGGGATAACCCGTCCTCAAAATTCAACACGCACAAAACAAGAGATGAGTCGATAAAGTTGAACGATAATGTGAAATTTTTGCTCAAACTCGACGGAGTAAAGTTAGCTAGCCGATAGGGATGTAACCGATGACCGTTACCGATGGTTGACCGTCTCAAACGTTATCCGATTAAAGTTGTCGGTTAAAAAAAAGGTGATCTCTAAATTAGGCTATTATAGACAGGGGACTAAACGCTACTACAGTTAGCCATCTCATTCCAAGATATTTATGTGTGAAGTGAACAAATCCCTCACACTCATTTTTCATAACTCGCCTGTTTGAACTTAAGTTAATAAACCAATAAAAAAACATTTGGCGCGAGGTCACAAGCGTTTGGGTCACACGGACAGCCTCAGTGTGGCCGCTCCAATTTACCTTCAATGAAATCTACCTTAGTGTAATTGACAGAAATACTAAAAAATATTTTGCTACCTAAAAGTTAAAGATTTTTAATAAAACTCAAGAGATGGCGGTCGTGTGAAATGTCATGATTTATGAGTGACGTTATAGAATTTCTAAAAAAAAAATATGTTGCTACCTAAAAGTTAAAGATGTTTTGTGTCACGCATGCATGTCTATTTCCCTCATTAAATATAAAACGCACCAGGGATGCAAACACATGTATGGTCAAAAAAGAGAGAGGTAATCGAAGCCCTCGCGCCGCGGCAAATATTCAGATACCGGTGAGTTACTTACATTGCCACCAACCCCGGCCATCCCCTGCCAACCCCTATAGGCACATAGAGTAAAATGAAATTCAAATAAAGTTTTGACAAAAAAAGGTTTTATAAAAAGATAAACCTCACATATTTCAGCCTTTAAATCATTTTTATAAAAAGAATGAGTCAAAAAAAGATAAGTTACTGACATTTACAATGCACATTAGCTTATATTTTATTAGTAATAGTAAAATTCGGTCAGATTTTCCCGTGGCGTCTTTCGTTGCTATGCAACCGTGCACTGCGCTGTGCGCTCTCCACGACAATTAAGTCTATGGCCTACACACACACACATCCCGAGATCCCGACCGACCCGTCCCAAACAATAAACACACTCTCTGCTGCCTCTTGATGGACTGGAGAGGATCTACGTCTCACACTAACCAGGAACAGTCCTAGTTCGATTATAAATATTATCAAAACTTTCATGCCTTGCATGATCGGAAGTAACTGTAATTAATTTAATGCCTGATTCAATTCCATCAAATGCTGTATAGACATCTATAGGCTATAAAACAATAGATTTAACATAACATTTTAACATAAGATGTAAAAATTGTATGTAACCTTCTCCCTTTAAATACTTTGGTCAGTTCAAGAATAAAACGCACTTTTATATTATTTATTTGAAAGAATTAAAAGAGCAGTTTCAAGTTGTATTGTTCAACTGGTCGAGGTTGATATGGGATTTAGAAATAATTAGTAATAATAAGTAATGGAATAGGATACTTGAGAGAGAGAGAGGAGAGAGAGAAGAGAGAGAGAGAGAGAGAGAGAGAGAGAGAGAGAGAGAGAGAGAGAGAGAGAGAGAGAGAGAGAGAGAAGAGAAGAGAGAGAGAGAGAGAGAGAGATAGTAATTAGCCTAGTAGTAATCTAATTACACTGTTGAAGATGTAATTAGTAGCTAGTAATTAAATACTTTTTTTTAGAGAAACTTTCCAAACACTGTGCATAAATTATGTTAGGAGATTAATGTTTAAAAATATAACAGTTTTAATGTAGAATATTAATTGATTGGAAAAAAATTAAATAATAGGCTACTTTTTAAATATGAAACTAAAACCAGGGAACATTTATTTCCACTGTCTCAGTTTAATATTCAGTGATTGGAAGGAGTGTTTGGGAAACTGTTTGGAAACAGTCAGTATTTGATTTGGTGCCAAGTAGTGTGTGAATGTGTGTGTTTGCTTCTGGAGCTGCTCAGACATTTCAGAGTTCTAACTGTGGTGACATCATAGAGAGATTTCGTCTTGGCAACTGTAAACTGCAACTTTGACTCTGGTCTGCTGTTGGTGTGTTAGGAGTGCATAGATCGAAAGACTTTTGAGACTTTCTGCAGATATTGACGACAATTATTGAATTCACTTGCAGCATTTGGTGCCCACAATGGAGCTGTTTAGCAGTGTATTTAGTCAACTGTTTGAGTGTTTTGCTCACTTCTTGCGCAGAAGGGAGACACCTCAGAGAGAACAGCAGTGTGCAGAGCAAGAATTAGCGGCTGGACATAGAGAAGCTGGAGAAAAGAAAAGGAAGGAGAGAGAACGGAAGATCACAGGGCCAACGCCACTTCTTGTGGAGGTCAAACCTCTGCATTCTACAGCCAGATCTTCATTTTTAAAGCCAATAGAGGGAGAACTCCCAATGCTTCCAAGTGTCTCCGGACACCTCGCTCTACCTCGCTTCAAACCCCTGCCGCCAGTGACAAAACCATCCGTGCATCCTCAGAAACCAGTTCCAGCACCTGAGGATGTGTTATCCCTGCCATGTTCTCCGCTTCAAGTGGATCCTCCCAAACCGTCGGCGGCTCCTTCGTGTCCAGATGAAGTTGTTTCCTTCCGACGCTCTTCATCCCAGATGGTTCCATTGGCGGTTCCTCCACGTCCCACTCCAGCACCTGATGCACTGTTTTCCATCCGACGCTCTTCATCCCAAGGACTTCCTCCCAAAGGACTTCCTCTGAGCCCCACTCATGCACCTGATGATGTCGTTGCTCTGAGACATCCTCCCAGCCGGAAGCCTCAGCCGTTCACTGCTTCCCCGTTTAAGACACCTCCACAACTCATGCTGGTTGACATCGAGGATGAGGAGAACGAGTACGTGGAGTACACAGGGAAGACCATCCTGGCCAGCGACTTACTCAAGTCTGAACACTCCCAAACGCCTGAAATGAAACCGAGAAAGATGTTTGCTTGGTTGGAGAAGGACAGTGAGGTGCAGGAGGAAGCGTGGGCGAGCAAAGTGGAGGAGATCCAGGGATTTGAGGAAGAGGAAGATGACCACAGTGAAATGGGAGACTCCAAGGCCATGCAAGGCCATTCGGATGAGGCCTCTCGGATCGATGAGCACATGATGAGGCTCTTCTGTGTAGCCTCTCCTGACGGTCCCAAGAATGAGACCCAGCACAAGGTGAACGTCCAGAAAAAGTGCACAAGAAAAGTGACCCTTTTTCTGTTCACCTGGTCAGAGAAGAAGGCCAAGAAACGGGAGGAGAAGAAAAGAATTAAAGAGGAGCGAAGAGAAAATGAGTTGCTGCTTGAACGCTACATGAACGATCCGAAACTGAAGCACTTGTGGATCAACAAGCACAACCGCAACTACAACTCCTCCTAATGAAGATCATCGTCCCTCCTCACCTTTAACCTGTGTAAATAAAAAAGTTTGCAAACTAAAAGTTGACTCTTCCTGACTATGAAAACATAAAACACGTGTAATATGAAGTGAATCAATTTGAATAAGCTAATGGTTTACCTAGAACAGCAGCAGAAAGTGAATCATTCAATGCAGTTCATAACAGTGAAGTTCACAGATGTGGTCCTTCCAATCCATCACCTCCATGTTTATCTTTTCATGTTTCTGAGATGTATTTTCTTCATAATTTGATACATCAGGCTTTCATGGCTCATATAGTATATAATCTAGGAGAACATTGGTGTTCACACTCCAGGAGGGAAAACAGTTTTATTCAGAGGCCCAAACTTTTGAAAATAAATAAATAAATAAATTGGTGCAGATATGGTTCTTTTTATGGCCAAAAAGTTAAAAAGTCACCCCTTCATTGTTGAGCACTTTTTTCTGCATTGTGGCCGATTTGTAGATTGTACACACAAAAAATTCTCAGACTTTTTGTGTTTTTGTCAATTTCCCATTCATTTCCTATGGTCGGTCATTTTTGACCGAAGAGCACAAGTGTGACTATTTTTTTTACGACCACTTAGCCTGCTCGGATCATGACCTGAATTTTTTTTGTGTGTTCACATACCCAATGCCATAGAATTCACCAAGTTTCGTAACATTCCGATGAAGCTGTGATTTTTAACATTTCGAAACAGAACATTTTTCGGTCAGAAATGACCGAAGAGCACCTTAATCACTGCAGCACTCCCACACATTCAGACAGCATTTGCTCAAGTTTACTGTATGACGCAACATTTAAAGGAAAACTCAGGGAAGGGCTAACGTTAGTTTAGCAACAGCGAAAAACACTAATAAAACAGTTGGGGGACTTTCAAGATGGCTCCTTGAACGCACGCGTTTCGATGAGCTCGCAATCCTAATCATTTAAAAGAACCTTCATAACGTTATTGCAAAGACAAAGTTAACTCAAATTAATATTACAGTGATTCACCAAAGACCAAAATGGGTGGCTCAGAAAAAAGGAAAAGTTCCGGAAAGAAGGCTGGAAAGTCCGAACCAACTGCACATGCTAACTTGGCTAGTAAAAACAGCAGCAGTTTGCAGGCGACCGAAAGTTCTGTTAAAGTCTCCTCTAGCGACTTGGTTGCAGACAACATGCACAACCATCATAAACAAGGTAATGATCCAGAAGGATTTATGATGCTGGAGGAAGAATTGCCGTGTCTCCCTGAAACTACCTGTAAATCGCCAGCCTCCAAACAACGCAGAATTGTGGATAAAGATACATCGGTCATCCTATCGCAGATCTCGGACCTCTCTCGGCTGGTGCAGGATAGATCGGATGCTCTAGAGAAGTTGGTGGAAAGAAATTCACAGGTAATAAATGAAATGAAAACAGAAGTCAGTGTCAACACAAAACAAATCTCCGAGTTAAAAGAAACGATTGAGATTATCTGCACAGACGTCAATGCCATGAAACCTCGACTGAAACAAGCTGAAAAGTGTGCCGAAGAGCATGAAAGACGTCTAACGTTGTTCAAAACCTAATAAAGATCCCTTGTTAATTGATAATTGGCGGCCAATTACATTGTTAAATAATGATTATAAAATTATTGCTTTGGTTTTATCAAAAGATTAAAATGTGTTTTGAATAATTTAATTGATGAATGTCAATCTGGCTTTTTACAAAATAGGCACATCTTTAATAATATACGTCTGGTTTTGGACATTCTAGATTATTCTGAATTTTTAGTCTTATTCTCTTCTTAGACTATTATAAAGCCTTTGATTCCCTGGAGCATGAATTTTTGTTACAGACTCTTCGCAAGGTGCACGGGATTTGGTGACTTCTTTTGTAGATCTATTAAAATGCTCTACACTAATTGCAATAGCTCTATCAAACTTAGCAGTGGTACCTCTTCATTTACTCTGAATCAGGGAGTCAGGCAGGGATGCCCAATCTCCCCATCTCTGTTTCTGATAGCTACCGAACTTCTTAATTTGCATATCAGAGAAAGACCTTTAAAAGAAATAACTGTTGATGACACTGAAGTGGTAATGAGTCAGTTAGCTGATGGCACCGTTCTGTTTTTAAAGGATGCCTCGCAAGTTGCGGTAGCATTAGAGACTCTTGAACCCTTTTCTAAAGCCTCAGGTCTTCGCCTTAACATAAACAAATGTGAGTTACTCCCAGTTGTAATTGTCTGGAGTCCTTCATTTGTAATATTCCTGTGAGAGAGAGTGTTACTTATTATTGGGAGTTAAAATTATCAAGGATGATAAAATTAGATGCCCTTCCTTCCAATTTTCTTCCGATTATTGAAAAGACACGTAAGGTATTGAACCATTGGTTGCTAAGAGATTTATCACTCAAAGGCAGAGTTCTGCTTACTAAAGCAGAGGGCATTTCTCGATTATCGTATGCCGCTCAATCGATCTCTGCTGACAAACACACATGTAAACTACTTGACGGTATATTGACAAAATTCCTGTGGAAAAACAAAATTCATTATATAAAAAAATCAGTAATACTGAATTCATATGACAAAGGCGGGTTGAATTTTATTGATTTTTAGCTCTCTAAACAGTAACTTTAAAATAAATTGGATAAGACAATACCTTCAAAACTCTTCATCTATTTGGAATATAATTCCTCGGTTTATTTTTTCTCACGTGGGTGGCCTTGAATTTCTTTTGATGTGTAATTACAAAATTGGAAAACTACCAATCAAACTCTCTAAGTTTCACCAACAAGTACTCGCTAATTGGAGTCTTATTTACAAACACAACTTCTCCCCTCATAGTTTTCTTATTTGGAATAATGCCAACATTTTGAATAGAAATAAGTCTTTATTTTTTCATAATTGGTTTAGTAATGGGTTGTTATTAGTGAATCAGTTATTTAATAATGAAGGGAATTTATTTACGTTTGCAGACTTTATCTCAATGTACAACATACCTATTACATTAAAAGAATTCAAGGTGCTTACTAAGGCAATACCTGCAGGTGTACAGATGCTGTTCAAAAGCAGTGTATATACATCCACACTCTCTGTCTGTCCTCCTAGACCTGAACATCCTTATGTCGGAAATATCTGTTTCTCTGGGTTAAAGCCTAACAATTATAAAATTAGATCCTTGTTTTTAAGAGAGATTATTTCTACGCCTTATGTTATTTTCTACTGGAACAGTTTCTAATGTAAATTGGACTCAAGTTTGGTCATTACCTCAAAAATTCCTCCTTACAAATAAGGTTAAGGAAATCTCATATAAATTAATTCATAGAGTTTATCCTACAAAGATATTCCTACAAAAATTTAAAATTAATATTGATTTAAAATGTTCTTTCTGTGAATGCTCCACTGAAACAATCTCTCATTTGTTTTGGTCTTGCCAATATACCCAGTATTTTTGGAATAATGTGGAGATTTTCATTGCTGATAATATTTTAAAAACATTTCAATTATCTTACAAACATGTGATTTTGGGCTATTATATCAAGGATCGCTCTTTAAAGGATGTTGGTTTTATTATACATTTTATTTTATTTCTATGTAAATTTCACATTCACAAATGCAAGTTTACAAAACCTCTTTTTATGGTGCTTGGAAAAGAGATTAAAATGTATGTAGATGTGATGTCAAAATCTAAAAACAGTAAAGCAATTAAAGTGATTAATATACGCTCCTCCTTTAACATTTTCACATGATATAAAAATATCAAATATAATGAATGGTGCTGACCGGTAAAGTATATTTTCTGTATTTAAATTGCATTGAAATACCCTTTGGAATTGTTAAATGTACAACGTATATCTATTTGTAAACTGATGCTTATGTACCCTCTCATCATTTTATTTTTATTATATATTTTTTTTCTTCTTCTTGTTGAGGCATGTGAATTATATTTTTTGTTATATGAGATATGACACTGTACATGCTACCTGTTGTTGACATGAATAAAGCGTTAAAAAAAACCTAATACAACAGTTTGACTCCAGTCCATAAATACACGGACATGAAAAGCTTAAGTCCAGAATCATTCACAAGTCATTTTCGCTGCCACAACATAAAGTGGAAAACAGATTTAATGAGCTATATATATAGATGGGAACTTTTATTCGTCTTTGTAAGTTAACGTTACCTCACATATGTATATAACGTAACGTTATACACATAAGTTACATAGACGCGATTTTAAAATTTCTGTGAGCTACAAAGACACACGAAAAGTTCCCAAATCCCAAAAGGCCCTCAAGTTACCTAAACTCAAAACACAAGAGAGCAAACCAAGAAACGGCTGATACCTGTAAAACATTATTCCAAGACAAATATAATACTGAAAATAGGGGAAAACTCACCCGTCCCCGGCGACCACACACTTTATGGCCTGCATCTGTGTTCACTTAGCACGCTAGCTTAATCTGTGAATGAATTAATAAAAGCTGCTCTGACCGGGATAACCCGTCCTCAAAATTCAACACGCACAAAACAAGAGATGAGTCGATAAAAGTTGAACGATAATGTGAATTTTTGCTCAAACTCGACGGAGTAAAGTTAGCTAGCCGATAGGGATGTAACCGTCCGATGACCGTTACCGATGGTTGACCGTCTCAACGTTAACCGATTAAAGTTGTCGGTTAAAAAAAAGGTGATCTCTAAATTAGGCTATTATAGACAGGGGACTAAACGCTACTACAGTTAGCCATCTCATTCCAAGATATTTATGTGTGAAGTGAACAAATCCCTCACACTCATTTTTCATAACTCGCCTGTTTGAACTTAAGTTAATAAACCAATAAAAACATTTGGCGCGAGGTCACAGCGTTTGGGTTCACACGGACAGCTCAGTGTGGCCGCTCCAATTTACCTTCAATGAAATCTAACCTTAGTGTAATTGACAGAAATACTAAAAAATATTTTGCTACCTAAAAGTTAAAGATTTTTAATAAAACTCAAGAGATAGCGGTCGTGTGAAATGTCATGATTTATGAGTGACGTTATAGAATTTTCTAAAAAAAAATATGTTGCTACCTAAAAGTTAAAGATGTTTTGTGTCACGCATGCATGTCTATTTCCCTCATTAAATATAAAACGCACCAGGGATGCAAACACATGTATGGTCAAAAAAGAGAGAGGTAATCGAAGCCCTCGCGCCGCGGCAAATATTCAGATACCGGTGAGTTACTTACATTGCCACCAACCCCTGCCATCCCTGGCACATAGAGTAAAATGAAATTCAAATAAAGTTTTGACAAAAAAAGGTTTTATAAAAAGATAAACCTCACATATTTCAGCCTTTAAATCATTTTTATAAAAAGAATGAGTCAAAAAAAGATAAATTACTGACATTTACAATGCACATTAGCTTATATTTTATTAGTAATAGTAAAATTCGGTCAGATTTTCCCGTGGCGTCTTTCGTTGCTATGCAACCGTGCACTGCGCTGTGCGCTCTCCACGACAATTAAGTCTATGGCCTACACACACACACATCCCGAGATCCCGACCGACCCGTCCCAAACAATAAACACACTCTCTGCTGCCTCTTGATGGACTGGAGAGGATCTACGTCTCACACTAACCAGGAACAGTCCTAGTTCGATTATAAATATTATCAAAACTTTCATGCCTTGCATGATCGGAAGTAACTGTAATTAATTTAATGCCTGATTCAATTCCATCAAATGCTGTATAGACATCTATAGGCTATAAAACAATAGATTTAACATAACATTTTAACATAAGATGTAAAAATTGTATGTAACCTTCTCCCTTTAAATACTTTGGTCAGTTCAAGAATAAAACGCACTTTTATATTATTTATTTGAAAGAATTAAAAGAGCAGTTTCAAGTTGCATTGTTCAACTGGTCGAGGTTGATATGGGATTTAGAAAATAATTAGTAATTAAGTAAAGGAATAGGATACTTGAGAGAGAGAGAGAGAGAGAGAGAGAGAGAGAGAGAGAGAGAGAGAGAGAGAGAGAGAGAGAGAGAGAGAGAGAGAGAGAGAGAGAGAGAGAGAGAGAGAGAGAGAGAGAGAGAGAGAGAGAGAGTAATTAGCCTAGTAGTAATCTAATTACACTGTTGAAGATGTAATTAGTAGCTAGTAATTAAATACTTTTTTTTTTAGAGAAACTTACCCAAAACTGTGCATAAATTATGTTAGGAGATTAATGTTTTAAATATAACAGTTTTAATGTAGAATATTAATTGATTGAAAAAAAAAAGAAATAATAGGCTACTTTTTAAATATGAAACTAAAACCAGGGAACATTTATTTCCACTGTCTCAGTTTAATATTCAGTGATTGGAAGGAGTGTTTGGGAAACTGTTTGGAAACAGTCAGTATTTGATTTGGTGCCAGTAGTGTGTGAATGTGTGTGTTTGCTTCTGGAGCTGCTCAGACATTTCAGAGTTCTAACTGTGGTGACATCATAGAGAGATTTCGTCTTGGCAACTGTAAACTGCAACTTTGACTCTGGTCTGCTGTTGGTGTGTTAGGAGTGCATAGATCGAAAGACTTTTGAGACTTTCTGCAGATATTGACGACAATTATTGAATTCACTTGCAGCATTTGGTGCCCACAATGGTGCTGTTTAGCAGTGTATTTAGTCAACTGTTTGAGTGTTTTGCTCACTTCTTGCGCAGAAGGGAGACACCTCAGAGAGAACAGCAGTGTGCAGAGCAAGAATTAGCGGCTGGACATAGAGAAGCTGGAGAAAAGAAAAGGAAGGAGAGAGAACGGAAGATCACAGGGCCAACGCCACTTCTTGTGGAGGTCAAACCTCTGCATTCTACAGCCAGATCTTCATTTTTAAAGCCAATAGAGGGAGAACTCCCAATGCTTCCAAGTGTCTCCGGACACCTCGCTCTACCTCGCTTCAAACCCCTGCCGCCAGTGACAAAACCATCCGTGCATCCTCAGAAACCAGTTCCAGCACCTGAGGATGTGTTATCCCTGCCATGTTCTCCGCTTCAAGTGGATCCTCCCAAACCGTCGGCGGCTCCTTCGTGTCCAGATGAAGTTGTTTCCTTCCGACGCTCTTCATCCCAGATGCATCCATTGGCGGTTCCTCTGCGTCCCACTCCAGCACCCGATGCACTGTTTTCCATCCGACACTCTTCATCCCAAGTGTGTTCTGCGAAACCACAGATGGTTCCATTGGCGGTTCCTCCACGTCCCACTCCAGCACCTGATGCACTGTTTTCCATCCGACGCTCTTCCTCCCAAAGGACTTCCTCTGAGCCCCACTCATGCACCTGATGATGTCGTTGCTCTGAGACATCCTCCCAGCCGGAAGCCTCAGCCGTTCACTGCTTCCCCGTTTAAGACACCTCCACAACTCATGCTGGTTGACATCGAGGATGAGGAGAACGAGTACGTGGAGTACACAGGGAAGACCATCCTGGCCAGCGACTTACTCAAGTCTGAACGCTCCCAAACGCCTGAAATGAAACCGAGAAAGATGTTTGCTTGGTTGGAGAAGGACAGTGAGGTGCAGGAGGAAGCGTGGGCGAGCAAAGTGGAGGAGATCCAGGGATTTGAGGAAGAGGAAGATGACCACAGTGAAATGGGAGACTCCAAGGCCATGCAAGGCCATTCGGATGAGGCCTCTCGGATCGATGAGCACATGATGAGGCTCTTCTGTGTAGCCTCTCCTGACGGTCCCAAGAATGAGACCCAGCACAAGGTGAACGTCCAGAAAAAGTGCACAAGAAAAGTGACCCTTTTTCTGTTCACCTGGTCAGAGAAGAAGGCCAAGAAACGGGAGGAGAAGAAAAGAATTAAAGAGGAGCGAAGAGAAAATGAGTTGCTGCTTGAACGCTACATGAACGATCCGAAACTGAAGCACTTGTGGATCAACAAGCACAACCGCAACTACAACTCCTCCTAATGAAGATCATCGTCCCTCCTCACCTTTAACCTGTGTAAATAAAAAAGTTTGCAAACTAAAAGTTGACTCTTCCTGACTATGAAAACATAAAACACGTGTAATATGAAGTGAATCAATTTGAATAAGCTAATGGTTTACCTAGAACAGCAGCAGAAAGTGAATCATTCAATGCAGTTCATAACAGTGAAGTTCACAGATGTGGTTCTTCCAGTCCATCACCTCCATGTTTATCTTTTCATGTTTCTTGTTGTTGGCAACAATTGCATCAGGCCTGCCTCAAATTAGGACATTTTTTGAATTAGATTTTAGTTTTAGACTTTAACTCAGTAAATCTTGCCATATGAAATAATTATTAATAATGGTTTATTGAACCTTTAGACAAAACCTTTTTTTTGTTTTAAGTGTACATGTATTTTCTTCATAATTTGATACATCAGGCTTTCATGGCTCATATAGTATATGATCTAGGAGAACATTGGTGTTCACACTCCAGGAGAGAAAACAGTTTTATTCAGAGGCCCAAACTTTTGAGAAAATAAAAAATAAACATTGGTGCAGATATGGTGCTTTTTATGGCCAAAAAGTAAGATGAAATTCTTGAAATCGCCTGTAATGTAAAACAATGAGATTTTTTTTTATAACAGTATGGCAGACTACTAACATAAAATGCAAATAAATATCAGTTGTCACTATATTCCAAATAATATGTCTCAGTAAGATCATATTTAAATGCTTAGTTTTATGATAAAAGTTTGTTACTGTTTTTGTTCATCTTTGTTAACGTTAGTTAATACAAATCCAGCTATTCATTGTTCATGTTAGTTCACAGTGCATTAACTAATGTTAACAAGATTTTAATAAAGTATTAGTAAATGTTGAAATTAACATTAACAAAGATTAACAAATGCTGAAGTATTGTTCATTCTTAGTTCATGTTAACTAATGAACCTTATTGTAAAGTGTTACCAAAATGTTTTTATTGGTAATCAAGTAAACCATAGTTGCTTCAATCCAGTTAATCTCCATCTTGAAATATGTATTCTTATATTTACTTTATAAAAGTCAGTAAAAAAAGAATTCACTGCAAAAAGCCACAACCTAAAGATGGACATATTTACAATTATACCAAAAGGCCTTTTACTTGCTTTAAAAAAATAAAAAAACATACAACAGAAGGCATTTAGTAGATTGTATACAACCGTTTTTTCAGCAAAGTTGATCATGCTGACAATTCAGAGGCCTTCAGATATCCTGATATCAAATATGATGCAATAGACTTTATAGGGTTAACTATTAAATTACATTAATAAATTATATTTTTTGCCAGCATTTTGGGAATAAATGTAGTTTGAGGATGAAGGGAGTTGAAGGATGATTTTAGTGTTTCATTTTTGACGTGGAACATCATATTAAAAAGTCTCAGTATAGTGCTTAACTCTTAGTGCAAGTCTACTGTTTAGAGCACTTGACCTTTTTAAACTAAAGATTGGTTAAAAATAATACAGATGCTACACATAATTAATCATAACTAATTATTTTGTTGATCGGACGGCAGTGAAGTTTGCCACAAAGCAGAAAGACTTTATCAGCACTAAGTAGGCTGTTCTCTATTTTTTCCTGTCAAAAATGACTGCTCCACCTTATCCACAATAAATGCACCCAATCCTTTTTTTAAAATAATAAAAAATAGAATTTTATTTGAAAAGCCAACCTATAAAGATCACATGGCAATTACAAAATCCTTTGCATAAAGATCATGAATATCCAAACTCACCTTATCAACTTAAATACAAAAAATAAATAGTTATATTTCTCTAGCCATTCTTAAATAGGGCACATATCAGCTAGCAAAAAACAAAATGAAAACAAAAAGCACAAAATTGAAGAACTTATTAACAAAATTTACATTTAGTCTAAAATACATTCTTCACTGGTTTGTTTGTAGAATTGTCATGCATTTTTTGCTGGTGAATTCTAACAGATATAATAATAATAATAATAATGAAAAAAGCATAACCCTGATGACTGACAAAATTGGAAACAGTGTGATGCATCAGAATGAGACGAGTGCAAGTGCTGAGTGTGACCTTGAGGCCTAACAGTACATGTACCAGCATGCAATCGTATATTAACTGTGTAGCTCTATGGCACATTATTTGTTTCTTAAGAGTGACTATTCCTCTTTTTTCCAGTGCATGAGTGACAATTGTCAGGAGTTCATAATGTCCCAAGTGCTTGCAAGTCATTCATCAACAAGCTTCCCATGCACCCGGAAACGGTACACACAAGTGTATTCAGGATGACCCCAGTTAGACAGCACTCTCATCTCAATGATCTGAAAAGCTCTCGTCACTTCCTCCTTGAAGACAGAGATACAGAATTACAAGTTTAGGCAAGAGTCATCAAAATCCAATAAAGATTACAAATAAACACCATCTCAACACCAGAGGTGGCTAAACTACTTTTTTTTTTTAATTCACATGCCCTTGTATTCTTTCATCTTTAAAGTAAAGGGTGAGTAAATTTCATAATTTTCATTTCTGGGGAAACCATTCCTTAAAGCATCCTTCATGACAGTCCATCAGCCAATCAGTTACGCCTTGATTTAATATTTATGTGGCAACAGGCTGATTAAATGACTGAAATAACAAAAATCACAATACTTACAGAGACCAAGAAGGTCTGAAGAGCATCTCCATCTTCTTCATAGACAAACTGTCCGAGCAACTGCCCCTCTTCCTGCTGCTCATCATCAAGACCCTTTAACAGAACAGAGACTTTTTTTTTTTTTTTACTTTGACCCCAAGATAAAAGTCCTCCTTTGTCTAATATGTTGAAAGTAGTTCGTCAGTGCTGGGTAGTAACTGATTATATGTAACCTGGATTACGTAATCAGATCCAAAATTTAAATGCTTTAATTATGTAAGAATACAGTTACTTTATTGAATTCATTATTACTTAATTCATAAAAATGGCAACAAATGATTCTTCCTAATTTTTTTTATTGTTTAAATTTCTTTATCAAAAGTTTTGTGGAATTGCACACACAGATCAGCCACTAGTCAGGCTAGGCGACTATAAATTCATGGTAAATTGAGAGCACAGCATAAAAAATTAATCTTTTTTTTAGTTAGAGAACAAATACATTATATTATATTCAAATCAATGTTATAAACAAGTCAGGTCAAAAGTAATCAAAAAGTATTCAGATTACACTATACAAACTTTAATTAGTAACGTAATCTATTACATTACTGAATACAAATTACATTACCTAAAATGTGTAATGGACTACAATTTGCAATCTACCCAGCACTGTAGACATTTGAAAACCAGGAAACTTTATATAATAAAAAAAAAAAAAAAAAAAAAGGGTTGACTTCTAGGTTTGGGAAATTATGGATATTAATAATTTCTACAGTGGATATACACTACTGGTCAATTCAATCAAATAAATGCAGCCTTGCTGAACAAAAGATACTTTTCAAAAGCAAAACAATTATTCCAAACAAATGACTGGTAGTGTATATTGTTCTAGTTTTACTCTACAATATGTTATTTGCAAAAATTGCTAAAAAAATATATTAAAAACACATCTTATTCATAGAATATATTCATTGGAGAGATGTAGAAACCCTGATATTATTTGAATTCCATGTGTACTTACATATACATTGAAGTCTCGTGGGGCACTGCTAATGTTGCCGGTGGGCGACAGGGATTTGGGCAAATGATCCAGAGAAAAGGCTGTAGGCACAATCTTCATGGACAAGCCGATCACCAGATAACCATATGAACCTTTAAATGCCCAGCAGTTCCCAGGATGCACGTCTGGCTGTAGGGACCAATGGATGAAGAGAAACAGTGATAAAGACAAGAGAAAGTGACCATTGGAAATCAAAGCTTGAGTTTACAAATGAATACACATGAAATCAGAATTCTCAAAGGTTTCAGACCTGTATGACTACACGTGGTGACTGAGAGAAGTACCACAGCGGGAGGCCAAACAGACTCATCAGTGCTGTTTTGGTGTTGAAGGACTCTGAGCAACGAGTGCTTATGATGCTGCCTCCTACAGACACAAAGAAATGCAGATCTTGTCATATTTAGGCTAGTATCATGCATTAGAAGTTCAGCCAACAGTCTGTGGGCGTGACGTCTGAGGCCAAGGCATACAAAATGGGAAACACTTTCAAAGTAAACACGAGATTCAAAGTCGTCATGTGATTGGTTGAATTCTACAGGATTTCAGGGAGACGTGTAACACGGGAGATCAGCAGAAAAATGTTAACTTTCATCAACTTTATATTTTCAAGCCACTAAACATGACGCTGAAGAAAACGAACTGCGATTGAAGCAACTAATACTTGTCCATGTCCTCTTGGGTTGTCCTTGGCCAATGAAAGCTGCAATGGAGCCGTCAGTCTGAAGGACTTGAAGATCGAACTGATGTGACATTTCGAACAAAATCAGGCCAAAACGAACTTCATTTGAAGTTAGTTCTGAGAGTTCTGGAAAAGTTTGCTTCGGCTATTAAACACCTTTGCACTACCATTGGCCCGTGGCGATTACATAATAGTTGTACATAATTGCACAGTCCTACAATAAGCGAAAAACTTTTAAAAACAATTTAAAATCCATCCATAGTTAACATCATTACTATACCTCCAGATTCCAATGCATAGTCCACCAGACCAGTGCGGTCTTCAGAGTAGAGCTTCATTGCATTGTTGACAATCAACTCTACATGCTGTGGAGAAAGAATTCAACAAAACACAAAAGCAGCATTACATATCTGACTATAATGGGTTACTTATTAGCATTCTCAAAGACAAGTTCTCAAAAGCTTACTTCCTCAGAGAGGCCTGCCTCCCCTGTGGCTTGTAGTACAGTCCGAGTGATTGTCTCTTTAGAAGGCCTTGACTTGCCCTCCTCTACCTGAAGGGACAGGTTACCCAGAATGCTGCTCTCCAGCACGCTGAGTGAAGCCTGCAGTTCGGTGGTGCTCACAAAGTGATCAGAGAGCCACTGCAGGAGAGATTCAGGAAGCTCCAGCTCTGCTGCTCGGTCACTGCCGTAAAACAGAGACTTGATTTCCCTTTCCACCTGCTCCGACACCTGCAAGAGAACAGATCCAGGAGTTAGGACACCATTTAAGACGGTTCAGGCGGATCTGCCTTTTGGTATATTAGACTCTTGTTTAGTTGTCATCTCATTTTTAGTTGTCAAAAAAAAGAGAAAAGATATTCTTTGAAACTTCAAATAATACTTGTTTCAACTACTTCAAAGCAAATGTGATGCAATACATTTTATTTGAATATATATTGTTATATGAAATTTATAAGACCATATAATAGGAGATTTACCAGTATTAAATCACAGATTAATTCAATCAATGGAATTTAACTAGTGACTGCTCAAAAACGGTCCAAATGTATGAAACCTACATATTTTTCTAACAAAACAAATATTACTCTAAAATATTTTGTTTGAAAATATTCTACTTTTTCAGACCTACTTTCCTTATGATACAGATACCAAAGTGTCTAAATTTGAATATGATCCACAGCCTAAAGGCGTGGAACAAAAGTTCAGATTTATGAAATGTCACCTAAATTTGTTCCATTTTTAGTGTTATTGTTGTCTGTAAAAATGTGTTTGTGCATGCATATTCATATTCAACAAAATTCAGTCCTGAAGGCAGTGTTTTTAATCCTGGTCTTGGGGACCCACCACTCTGCACATTTTCTGTCTCTTAACTGGAGGAGGATAGGTTAACACCCTTTAAAAAAAAACAAAAAAAAAAACAACCTAAAATCGGAAACCGGATGCGTTTTGGCCATTCATTCATTCACAAAAAGAGTTGATATCCAGGACAAAACTGGTTATATGTTGAAAACAAATTGTGTATTCTAGCGGTCTCGACACATTTTCAAAGTTTGGTTTGCACACTAAAAGCTAGTAGCCTGGATGCCAGCCGAACTTAGCCCCGCCCACAACATTTGAGGATGGGAAGTTCGGTCTGGACTTGATCCGTTGAGAAGTAAGTATGCCCGAAGAAAAGCTGTTCGGACCAATCAAATTGTCAGGGTGGGCTTTATACGATGATGGACAGACGATCAACAGTAACGTAATCATCCACGTCACCAAAGAGCGCTTGGGTTGAATTCGTTTACAATAAAGAATGGCTGCCGCTGGAGAATTTAGAGGTGTAGATTCAGCCATCGCGTCCGTTATAGATGTAGACAGCGCATTCATTTTAAAAGAGGAACCGAGATCAAGGCATTTGTCGATCGGAAATATGTTTTTGCCGTCCTACGGGATTCGGCAAAAGTTTAATTTATCAGCTGGCTCCGATGGTCGCTAAGAAGATGGGGCGCAATGAAAACCCTATGGTCATTGTCCTCCATGAGTGCGACCAAAGGAGAAACAAAGTGAAAGAAGCAACCGAAATGGGCATCACGGCGATGCAATATGGCATGCACGACGAGGTGGACATAACCAGTGGTCGCTGCCAGCTGCTTTTCGAAAGCCCGGGATTTTGTCCGTTGCTCTGATTGGTTGTAGGTCTATCCAATTGAGTGGAGGCATTTTCTTTCCTGGTTCGGTTGAAACACGCCCCATAATCACAGCCCAATGGAGCAGTATCAGACTCGCATTCTGACTAGAATCCGAGTATGACGACGTCAGGCTAAAAAACTAGGTGGTTTTTAGAAAGGTTAAACGTTTCTTGCATTACAAGGGCTAAACAATAAGAGTGTTAATGTCAGGTATAAAAACTAGGCACTGCAAACACTATAGATAAGATGGCACAGAGCACTTACTGAGCTTGAAAAGGAGGCCAGCTGCTCACATTTGTCTCTGCATCCCACCAGCCCCTGCACATCATCTCTGATGCGCTCCAAAGCCTCCTCTAGCCTCCTCACCTCCGCCAGCAAAACCTCACTGGAGCCGCTTTCATCCTCCTCGCTGAAGAGAAACAGACATGCTTTACATTACTACATACATTTACATGGAGTACCAGGAATATTACTTCAATCTGGTTTAATGTTTGAAAGACATCACTGTTGACCATTTAAAGATAATAACCTGTCAGGATCAGGGGTGGGCGCCTCAGCCTCAGGAATCTTTTGCAATGCGGGCTCTTGTTTTCTCTGCAGCTCCTAAATTGAACATTAAATTGAATCACCAGTTCTGCTGAATCTGTTGAATGTTGCTTATTGAATTAGAGGTCATTATGTCACACTCAAAAAGCATGGATGATGTGAAAGTTCAGAGTAACTTTGGGCCAGTGGTTTAGAGCCTTTCACAACAAACTAAATCCTGCAGCATGCTGATATAAACCACCTTGTGTGTTCCTGGTACAATTTGAATGTCACACACCTCAGTTTTGCGTGCCAATTTCTGGAGCAGAGCCTCAGCTTCAGCGAGTCGAGTGTTCTCTGACTGTTGCTCTTCTGCGTGCTTTTCCTGACGCTGCAGACAGAAGCAAAAAAAAGATCAAATCAGGAACTAATTCATTTGCTAAACAAGGACTTAAGCATTCTTCAATTAACTGAATGTATCACAAAAAAAAGGTATTACATAACATATAACTGAAAATAAACATGTTAAGAATGCTGTTAAACCAAGAACAATATTATGTTAATGTTATGTCAGGATGTTAATCTCTAGTCGTCTCTGTGCTCTACACAGCTGGGAATGAGTTTAGCTCACCCAAGTTACTCTTTTAACGTGAACTTCATAAAAATTGAGAAATATCCAGATAATAATATACACTACAGTTCACAAGTTTGGGGGCAGAATTTTTTTTTTTGTTCTTGAAGTTACTCTTACCAGATGCAATGCGATAAGATTCCAGTAATTTCTCTGCAACTATGAGACGCAAAAAAAACCCAGCCAATCAGAAGAGTGTGTGTGCAGGCTCTATGCAAGCACACTGCACTTGCAACGAAGTGGATAAGTACATAATCAAATTCATAAATATTACAGCATTTTAACATTGACAAAGATAATTTCAGCAACTCAATTTGTATTTTTAATGTTCAAACTGTCAGAAGTGTATTCTAATGGCTTCTGTGACTAACAGTATAGCAGACTACGTGCATAAAAATATCAGTTGTCACTATATCTCCCAATACTATGTCTTATATTTAAATGCTTAGTTTTTGATACAAAGTCAAACAACCAATGCAATGATGATTGAGAGATCATAATCATAAGCCTGATGTATCATATTTGATACTCACATTTGAACATGATTTTTCTAAAAATTTTGTATTAAACCAATCCCACTATTTTTAACAATATAAAAGTTATTCTTACGTCTACTATATAAATATCTGTAAAGATTTCACCACAAAAAGACAAGTGTACCACGACCTGGAGGACATTACAATTATAATAAAAAAGGCCTTTTACTTGCTAAAAACCAGTATGAACTATTAATCAGATGAAAGGTTAACAGGTTTTTCGTCAAAGTTTTGATCATGTTGATAATTTAGAGATCTTAGAAATGTGCATAAATGACGCAATAGGCTTTTTGGGATTACGCATGATGTCACCTGTTGCGTGTTCTTGGCCTCTTTCTGCACTTCTCCCTTCAGCAGGCTGAATCTCTCCTCCAGCAGGTCTCCTATCCACTGGCCCAGGCTCTCTCTGTCTGTGTGTCTGTGAAGCTCTGATCGCAGCGTGTTATACAGACTGAGCACTTCAGTGTGCTGCTCTTCCTGCCTGAGCAAACCCCCAGCCACTCGATCCCACAGCTGAGACAAGCTCTCCTCCAAATGCATCAGCCTCTCTGCCTCTACTGACAGCACAGAGGGCCTCTGGGAGGAGTGAGACATGGTAGGGGAAGATGGGGGAAAGATGCCAATCTTAAGAACGATGTGCTTATACTTTTACATGGTAACATTAATCTATGTTTAGCATCAACCAGAACATTAAAATGAAATAAAAACATTTGCTCATTTACTTGACAAAATTAAAACTGGTCATAGTGCCCTACTACTGGGATGAGACTGCCCAAGACTCCTTGGCTCAACTTTTACACTTGATATTCTTATTTCTATATATTTTTTAACGTGCCATTAAATGTTAAAGAGCCCCTGTGGTGGAAATCATGCTTTTAAAATGTTGATTATATGCCTAGTGTTATTGTTATTATTAATATATATATATATATTATGATTATAAGCAAGGGTGTAGTAATAATATTTTGGTATTTGTAAAGTCTACTTAACTAGCTAGAATACCCAAGTAAAACCTTGAAAGCTAAATACTACCTGAGAGGCCGTGTCAGTGGGAGTTTGTCCCTTCTCGGAGTCGCCCATGATCGGAGGGTTGAGATGGGATGAGTCCCTCCACTCCATCACATTAACAGCAGGCAGCATGGCCACCAGTCCAGAAGGCCCCCAGTAGCAGAGAGCTATCAGGAACAGCACAGAAGAAACACGTGGAAAGATGACGCAGGATTTTATTTCCATTTAGACCAATAGCCAGTCACAAATAGTATGGTATGCTCACCGAAGAACAGAAGGAAAGGTACAAGAAATAGGACTTTTGAAAGCATAGGGAGAGACCTGGAAGAGAAGATGGTGACAGGTTACATTTTGTTAGTCCCGTTGTACTTCCAACACACTGGCAGTGTTTTGGCCACTGCTCAAAATATGAAATTATTAAATTGACAAGCTTGTTTACATTAACAATAAATCAAATGATGAATAACCATTATATAACCACACTGACTGGACATGCATTAGACACTAGCTATGCATCCATCCACCTATTTTCATGCGCATTTTGGGATATTACTTAAAAAAACAAAACCACAGGGTGGATTAAAATGGCAAAATGCACCTAAATTAAAATATGTCTAAAAAAAAAAAAAACCTTATATGCTCAATTGCAACTTCCAATTTTATTACAGATATTTTGCACCAATTTCCCAGGAAGTGGGTTTGTTCTCTTGAACACATGGGACGGAAACGCTTTAAATGGCAAATATTTTTTGCGATATTCTAGTTGTGCATCAGTTAAATTCACAACTTTGGATAGAAACATAGCTACTGCCAGTTATAGAATTTTTTTTTTTTTTGGAAAAAAACAAACACATCTTACTTTGCAAAGAAATTGACAAGCCAAAAGAAACTTCCTGAGGTTGCCCTCCCTGGAAACAGACACACAGAGTCAAACATGAGTAAAGACTGACTGTGAAGTGTGTACACTAATCCAGAGCACAGATTGGGGTTAGGGTGCACAGCGGGAAGTCATGCTCATTCACAAGAGATTGGAAAAAAGCTGACAAACTGCACAGATTTTGCACTTATTAGTATTCATCCTGTAAAAAGACAGGCCTCCTAAAATTAGAGTACATGAAATATACTGTACAGGAAGTTCCAGATATTTGAGACTATTGAAAACACTTCCATTTTACATTTTTCTAAATAAACAATGTAAGATGTCAGTCAATGTAGTCTGAGGGAAAGGGTGACAAACACTTACGTCTTACGCCCACATTTTGCCTTAAAGGTCTAAGTGTTTTCCTTGATTTTATGACAAGAGTTCATTGTACTATGAAAATATTGTAAAACTTCAAAACATCCTATCCATTCATTAAAAATCTAAATATCTTGCTCTGAAACAGAGGCTAAAATTAAGGGATGGGGCAGTTCAAAATGATGAAACCAGACTCACTGCAAGGGCAGAATTTCACATGCAAAGAGGATGTTTACATAAATTTCTTAAAGGCACAACAGCAAAATAGGGCCAGTTTACATTTAAGGACAGACAGGATGAAAAATTGCCATGTGAAAAACACGCGATAATTTTTTTTTTTATAAATGTGAGAAAACGGCAAAGAGCATCTTGTGCTTCAATTGAAGAAAATCCATTTAGTCAGTCTGTTAAATAAAAATAAAAAAAATATCCCCAATCCCCAATATCACTAATTTGCTTACATTGGAGTACTGACTTCAACAGCATGTTGAAGAATATCTCTTCATTTTATCGCATGTTTTAAATATAAAGATTTTATTTCCAGATTTAAACTGGAGGGGGTTCGTTTGTCATGTCAGATTTGACCCCATTGTATCTGTAAATAAAAACTATTGCACAATGCACATAAATATTTGGTGTAGTATTGAATACGGCTGAAAAAAATTACATGGTGCATATCAAGAAAAGACACTCCACCTAAAAACAGCAAAGGGTTTGAAGAGGGTAACAGCAAACGTACGCAACCCTCAAATAAATTAATATGGTCCTGAGAGCAAAACTAAAAAGGAATGTTATAACTACACCGAGTGGACATGCAGGTGAGTCCCAAACGGAATCAGAACCACAGAAAAAAAAAAAAAAAAAAAAAGGGGGAGAGGATAAAGCAAAAGTAGCCATGCAAGGATGTCTGAAAGCTCTTCACCAGGACAAACCCACAACTGCTAGGGAACAAACTGCCCTGACAACAACCTGAAAGACATTGATGCGGGGAAGGAGTTCACAGGAGCATTAACTGGCTTGCCCACCATTTCCAAACCAGAAGCTCTAGGAAGGACCAGGATTGAGGGTAAGTGATGAGCATATAACCTGTAAAAACTATGAGCCACCATAATGTCCCTACAGGCTTCTGTTCCTGGGAAGACTGGATGTCCTTTGCAAAATTATGTTTCCTTTTGCAGTCATCACCTGTTAGGATCAGTGTACGGTTGAAAATGAATAATCTGTAGGCTAAAGTTCTACTTCTACAATTGTTTTGCTGCCGTCTTCATCCAATGATGTCCACCACTGTAAACATTTTAAAGAGGCTGTAACAGTGTTTAGTGTGCAAACACTGAGCCAGTGATGCCTACATTCATATATGCATCACTACCATTATACATGAGGGTATACAACAGGCTCTGCTACACAACCCAGTGAGCCTGTCTAGGCATCAACCTTCTAAGGTCACATTTAAACAATCAGTTTTTCCAGTTACCAATGTCGATGCACCGTAACCGTGGCTTTCCGAGGGCGGATTAAACTTATATCTACACTGATTTATTTGCCAGGGTAAGGGATCCAATTTGCATGGCAGTATTTCTCAATCACCAATTGTAATTGAATTGGAATCACATAAGCGGCTGATTGTGTAAAAAAAGCATAGGCATTTTGATGCACTGACTACAATTATGTTTGTTTCATTTTGAATTGTAAATCAACATTTCTATCGCTTTGTCCAACTCGATGTGATATTGTTTTACAGTTTGCCCAAAGGAAAGGCATCTAAACAGGCAGCATAATCAATTAGCACAGTTAATAGCATGCCATTGCAAACCTGTATGACTTTCCTATAGTAGCAACTTTAAGTGGAAAAATACCTGAAAGTCAAGAATGTGTACTTACACAGTATGCCGCTGAACTTTGGCTGCTCCTTTTGCAGCACTACCTCTTTAACACTCATACTGCTGTAGTATTTCTCATTGCCTATGACGGATCACAAAGAGAACAAACAAACATTAGATAAAACCAAGAGTTCTGTACCAGTCTCTCTCCATCCCTCCAATCATAGCTCTGCAAAGACAGACTCGAGCAGAAAGAGATTTGCATGTAACCAAGGCAGTGCTCATAGTGGAGAGGCACATTTGTTTATGCACAGTGTAATCATGCGTCGCAGAACATCTGCAGGGGAAGAAAAGTTTAAGGTTATAGTGGATGTAGGCAGTCAAACACCATGGAAGACATGTGGAGACTAAAGCGGCCTGTTAAATGAGTGAGAGAGGGTGAGAAAGGTCCATCAGGAAACAGCTGCTCAGCATACCCCAAGGCACCATGGGATTGCTGATGGGTAAAACCTAAAAGTGATTGTCACATGGATTCCTCAACCAACTTAATGATTTAAAGAAAGTGTTCGGGTGATTTTTTTTGTAGAGATCTTGACAAATTTTGGATAAACGCATTAACTCGATTCGTGGAAAGTGCTCTATATATTACACTTCCTAAGAACAGATAAAAATGAAAAAGCGATGGTCATTTTTACTATAAGGCTACTAATGTGAACACTGGAACACTGTTGAGCCATAAAATAATAACAAAATGGCCTCTGTTGTGTTCGGTATGTTTGAAAACATTTAAGTTCTATTCAATGCCACAAGTGACAAAGATATACTTCACCTTTAGGGTGACTTCAACAGTGATAAAAACCACTTACTAACCTGGGTTACGCACGATTATATCCATTATTGCAACTTCAATTTCAAGACGAAGTAAAGCCGGTAACTTTTGCATGATGCCTGCAAGGATACCAGAAAGGGGCCATTTACATCAAGGCTCCTCAATTACATTTGCTTTGAGGACCAGATTATTAAACTGAAAGATTTAAGGTAGACAAATATTTTAAGGAGTATTTTCCTAGTCTCAAACAAGCCCCCGTCCAGCAGTATATTATTTAGAAGCGTTCCTGTAATCGTTTGCTGCAGAGAACAGGTCAGTCACCGATCAAGAGCCTAGTTGAGAACCAATGATCAAACATTTCTATAAATCCCAGATAAAAATAGCCTCAAAATCCCTAAATGAATAATTTTCTCTTGAAATTAATGGGTGTGATATCAAGAGCAAAATGTGTCACCTTTAAGAGTGCGAGTTCTTTAAGATGACATTTCTGGTTGTTTGTACAGTGTGCACAGTAGTTAGGTTAGGTGGACATAATCCAGTCACCAGAGGGTCTGAAAAGTCAATACCTCTGTTAGTACAGCCATTTGTAGCTCTCTTCTGCTGAACAGACTGCAGCATCTTCTTCAGCACAGTGGCTGTGGAGCGAGCAACTCCATTACACACCCGCACAAACCAGTGAAACACTGATAACAGCAGGCCTGGAGAAATAGACTGATATTAAACCAACACATAAGGTTTGATGGTCAAATTGATGGAGCTGTCTGGAGAGACTGTGGACCGAGATTGTGAATGCGATTTCACCAAGTAAAACATGTTCCTGAATTCAACATCCTTGTTGATCCTGGAACATCACATAAACTGTAAAACTATCCATCAAATCTGATTGGTTGATAGTAAAGTTTAGGCTTACAACAAGGGTTAGGGGCTTCTACACCATTCTTATTTCACCTATCATTCTTCATCTTCTTCACCTCAGGTTTTAGGGATAAGTTATGGGTAGGGTTAGGTTTAGGGATGGGGTCATCACTGTTTTTGGACAGGAACGTTGTTACAGGATCAACAAAAGATATTAAATCAAGGTATATCTCTAACGCAGCAAAAATCACAATGACCAAGCAGAGAGCGAGTGACAGTGGTTGTGGAGAACATCTTGTGGGGGTGGGGGTGGGGTGGGGGGTGCTTTGGGTGCTCAAGCCCTTATTTAAAATTAATCAAAAGTGCCCCTCTCAAACCATGATAATTAGCACATCCTTGCTGAATAAAAGTATTAATTTCTTTCAAAAAAAGAAAGAAAATTACTGACCCAAAACTTTTGAACAGTAGTGTATATTGGTACAAAACTTTTTATTCAAAGAATCCTGAAAAGTAGTATCAAAGTATATTAAAATAGAAAACCATTATTTTAAATTGCAGTAATATTTCACAATATTGTTTTTTTCTTGTATTTTGATCAAATAAATGCAGGCTTGATGAGCAAGAGACTTCAATTAAACAACATTAAAAAGTAATGTGTCCAAACTTTTGACCGGTACATATACACAAATATTTTACATTTCATTTAGCTGACGTTTTTATCCAAAGCGACTTACAATTGCTATATACAGGTGCTGGTCAACGAATTAGAATTATTTTAAATAGTGCAATCATGAAATTCTTTGAATGCATTTTTTGTGCAGAAAGCAAATCAGGTGTTCACCGCACCTGTCCTACTCGTTAGACTAATCACAGAACTCGTTATCTGGAAAAAAATTTGCTCAGCTGAGCTTTCCAAAAGGCCCATTTAGGCCATTTAACTGTGACACTGTTGTTTTATTGAATTAGAATAATGGTGAAAGCGTTTCATTGAATTAGAATAAATGCTCAAATTTTTGTTTTCTGTGAAGAGTGTTCACTGTGCAGTATAAAGTCAGGGTTGAGTAGAATTTCTAAGTTGTAAAATCAATCATGGGTAAGCAGCGCGACCTCTCAACCGGAATAGTGGCTCAAATTCAAGCCCTTCGCCAACAAGGCTTGACCCAAACTAAAATTGCTGAGCAGCTCGGCATCAGCCAGTCTTCCGTCTGCAAAGCTCTCAAGAAAAACTGCAGCAAGCGCACCAACTGTTCCGGCGTCCGAAAAACTTCTGCTCGCGACAACAAGCAGCTGAGAAAGATCGCAGTCAGCAACCGGTTCAAGTCCACTTCCGAGCTCACCGACTTGTGGAACAAGCAGACCGGCGCTGACGTCTCCAGATCAACCACTTACCGTCGTCTGCGCGAACTCGGCTTCAAATCTCGCGTTCCAGCAGTAAAACCGATGCTGAACAAGAAACAAATGGTGAAACGGCTGAAGTGGGCCAAAGAACACGGCGAGTGGACTGCTGAAGACTGGCAGAAAGTGGTCTTCAGTGACGAATCACGCTTCTGCATCTCCTTCGGTGACCAAGGTCCTCGTGTCTGGCGTCGTGGTGGCGAAACCTACAACCACGAGTGCGTGAAAAGATCCGTCAAGTTTCCCCAGAGCGTTATGGTCTGGGGATGCATGTCCGCTCGAGGTGTAGGGAAACTCTGCTTCCTCAAGAAGACTGTCAATGCTGCCGTATATCAAGATGTTCTGGAAACGTTCCTGATTCCGACTGTTGAGGAACAGTTCGGCGAAGAAGACTTCATATTTCAACAGGATCTTGCACCGGCTCATGCGGCAAAGTCGACCAAAGATTGGTTCACTAAAAAACTGCTTGAAGTTTTGGCATGGCCGGCCAACTCGCCTGACCTCAATGTCATTGAAAGCCTTTGGGCCATCGTCAAGCGGAAAATTCGCGACAGAAAGCCTACTACGCTGGACCAACTGAAGCAGAACATCGCCACTGCCTGGGAAGCTGTGAGTGCGGAAACTTGCGACAAGCTGGTCAAATCGATGCCGCGGAGACTTCAGGCAGTCATACAAGCCAAAGGGGCAGCCACAAAATACTGAGAAAGTGATGATTGTAATTATAATAAAAATTATTGCAATTCAATGAAACGCTTTCACCATTATTCTAATTCAATAAAACAACAGTGTCACAGTTAAATGGCCTAAATGGGCCTTTTGGAAAGCTCAGCTGAGCAAATTTTTTTCCAGATAACGAGTTCTGTCATTAGTCTAACGAGTAGGACAGGTGCGGTGAACACCTGATTTGCTTTCTGCACAAAAAATGCATTCAAAGAATTGCATGATTGCACTATTTAAAATAATTCTAATTCGTTGACCAGCACCTGTATGTCAGAGGTCGCATGCCTCTGGAGCAACTAGGGGTTAAGTGTCTTGCTCAGGGACACATTGGTGTCTCACAGTGGATTCAAACCCGGGTCTCTCACACCAAAGTCATGTGTCTTATCCATTGCGCTCACCACCCACCCACCCAAATATATATATATAGTTTTTTTTACATTTGAGCCCCTGCCCTTGAGGAACTCTCTGCATGTCCCTGAGCTCAGTACAGTATATAGCCTAGTACATGGTCCAAGTCCCAAAACAAACTATGCAAGTACATGAACACAAAAGCATTCTAGAGTCTAGACATTTGAAGGTAAATATCGCCCCCTTGAGTTTTGTTTGTTTTTCAATGCCATATAAGCTTCTGTGACTATTTTCATGGCAAGGAAAAAACTAAAATAATGGTAAAAACAATGTCAGGTTTTTACAATTAATTTTTGCTAAACTCAAACTATATTTTCACCCCCTTGAGCACGGATGTCTCACTACATTAAAGCACGTACAATCAGACAAAGGGTGCTTCTCATTTCTTATTTGTGCATCCTCGTTTCCTTTCCTCGTTTCCTTTCCTTGCGTCTCAGCTCCACCCCCTGCAGGATGCGAGGGAAGGCTGCAAGGAAAGAAAACGAGGACAGAGGAATCGAAGGAATGTTTTTTTAATACTTTGGAATACTTGACCACTCGAGCGTCACTTCACTGCGTCATCAGCAGCGCTCAAAGGATCTGCCCTTATGTTGTAGAATTTTGGTTATTTAAGAAATTAGTAATAAATAATAATAAAGCAAGATACCCTGTTGAAATATGTGAGATGTGTGGTTTATATAAACTGCAAAGGTAAAGTATAAATTAAAATGATTGTGACCGACGTGAAGGGGAGGAGAATTGATACGTGCGTCACGTTTAGTCGATAAAACACTTCCGCAAAGCATGCAACTGTGCATCCTCGCTCATAGCTCCTCTGGAAGCCTCCTCACTCCTCGATCCTCGCCTCCTCGCGGTGCAATTAGAGAATTGAGATGTCCTTCAAGATGGCTGAGCTCGATCGGTTTCCGGGTCATAGGATGGAGGACGGAGGAGCGAGGAGACGAGGAGGGATATTGAGAAGCACCCAATGTTTGCAATTTTGCAGACTTCACTCGAGCACATGTACTTGCATTAAATGTCTTTATAATGGTTCAGAGTATCTACTTAACCCTGAAAGAGAAACCGTGAGATTAGACAAGAGGTTACTATCCTCTTGATATCTACAGAGGTGTAAAACGTCCCTATTAAAGTGAAGAAACTAGTGAAAAATGTAAAAACATTAAAGGCGCACCATGCAGAAATTTTGCAATTTGTGAGCAAGTTTAGCCACCTTCAGTCTAGCTCGCTAATAAACAATTACGGGTCGTCATAAAAACGCAATTACAATGTTTAGTAATCAGTCAAGTTACAGATAGCAGTCAATAAGGCAACAGAAACACTAGCAAATTGTTTTTTTTGTTGAGGCAGGAGAACTAAACAGAGATTCTGAGCTTCAGACACAGACGATAAAGTCACGTCCTCACCCGCATCGTGCCTCGTTATTGGCTGGGGCTACAAGCCCACTGGTAGTCCAAAAACACCCCAGGCAAAGCAAAAAAAAAAAAAAAAGATTTAAGAAAATACAGGCACAGGGCAGTGTCTAAACACTAACACTTCAAGTGGATCATAAGAAATGTTTTTTTTTTTGTGGGGGGGGGGGGCTTTCAGCATGGTGCACCTTTAAGTATTGAGTTAGTTTTATGTCCTGACAGTGAAAACATGTTGTAGCAGGTGAAAGATTCCCAAACAGGCATACACCATCCAGTGAGAAACACCACAAACCACAGAGGTGAACACCAGACTAAAAGGCTGATACCTTTGAGTAGAGCCATCTGCATCAGCAGTGTGCATATGTACACCACAAATGCAGCAATTTGCCCGCTGCTATGAAGGAACATCTCAACCAACATCCCCAGTACCCCTGGAGACACAATGAAGTCAAGCCTGCTCGTTTCCTTCAATATTACTTATAACAGACATCTTATCACAGAAGCATCCAAAGAACGGACAGACTCATGAGGCGCGTTTCCAGACACCAGGAAAAACCTGACGACATGGACGTGACAAAGACAGTTGAGTTTGCACTACATTAGGAACACATGGATAATGTATCCCCACAATGTAATGTGCTTCAAAATACCAAAAAAAAGGGGGACAGAAATGCTCTTACACTGCAGGTGTGTAAAAGACTACTTTTGGATTTTCAAACTCACCTGGCTTGTGTCTGCGATTGTTGTCCCTGCAGTACAATGTAGTGTTTGGAAAGGAAGCTGTGCTGGGTGTCTCCGTTAACGACAGCTGATGCCCAGGAGCATTATGAAGGAAACTGTTGTTCTTGGAGGGAGGGGTGATGGGGCAGTCTTTGCAGATGTAGCCGTTCTGTGCTGTAGAAGTCTGTGTTTTGGCCTCCACTGTGCTATGGTGTGCAATGATAGTTTGGTCTGAAATAAAAATGCCAAAATAGTTCAACCAAAACCAACCACAAGATAAAAATCACAACATAAAAAAAAAAGCTATATTGATGAACAAACTACTAATACCAAGATCTATTCCTCTCTCCACCTATCCCTCCATCCTTTTATCCCTCCCTCCATTCTTTCATTCCATCTACTATCCATTCCTCTACCATCCAATCCCCTTTCCATCCCTCTATCTTTCCATCCACCCCTCTCTCCATCCCTCTATTTTTCCATCCACCCATTCAATAGAAGCACATTACTAAAAACATTATATGAACTCATGGTGTGTCTTTGTTCATTGGCTATAATGTTAACCTATTCAAAAGAAAATATATATTTTTTTAAACTGTTTTACCAAACTGTTACTCTGATCTAAGAGCATGCGTTCAGCTGGAGCACATACTTACCCTTGATGTCACGGTCTTCGTCCAAACCTAAAATAAAAAAATAAATAAATTCACAAATCAATGCTTCAGCTGTCCATCAATCTTAATTCATTTAAACTATAGAGTATAGCATTGGCCCGCTGGCACTGACCCCAGAAGCTGTCAACTACAGTGCGTTCCTGTATAGAGGACTCATCTAGCAGAGAGGACAGCAGAGAGCCATCACTGGGCGCACAGCTGTTGATGGTGCTGTAATGGGCTTGGAGGACTGACGGTGTGGCAGACCTTGGTGTTTGAACAATCTGTGTTGACCCTAAAACAGAGTGATAAGCTCTTCTGCTTAGAGTCCTACAACAGAAAGAGACAGAATTAAAGAAAAAATGTAGATAAATGGGAGTTTGAAATAAGTGTACATTTTTCTTATGCCCACAGAACCAAAATATGTCTTTATATTAGTGATGAATCGATACAGATTTTTTGATGGTTGATATAAAGCTAATGTGCTTATACATATACAAAAAATGATTTATTGATTATTTCTGCTGTGCTCGAAGCACGGTCAAAATAAAAGTCTGCGTATTTTGTAGCGTACGATGGGCACAGACTAAGATTTTTTTAAGCTTCAGACTATTTCATCTAATTGGGGAATACCAAATATTTTGAGCCAAATTTAGAACACGTATCAAAGTCTACACCTTTCTTAACTTAATGACATTTACCTCCAACTCCTGTTGCAATCTGTACAGGCAATTGAGATCAAGACCGCACCCAAATGCACTTGGCTTGTTTTTTTGCATGACTCAATACAACACGACTCCATTCAGCTCCTGTACATAGCCTACATGTTTATTTTTATCTGTCATGCACCCATCAATGAGTGCTTGAGATTGTTGTGTGTGGAATGGAGTCATTAAGTATGTGACACTCAGTCGCTTAGCATATGATGCAGAGTTTTTCCTCAGTATCAACTTACAAAATTGGCAACAGTATGATGCATACATCGCCTAGTAGTGCTGCAGGATATTAGAAGAAAACTGACATTGCGATATGAACAATTTCACCAGACAAATAGCTCTTTTTGTAAAGAACTAAACATCCTAGGATGATTGAGGTAGGGTAGTGCATCTGACAACAAACAACAAGCATAGATAAACACAATAGAACAAAGATAGAAAAATTAAGAGAAAGAGAAATGAATTCGGTGTTTACACTGTCTGCGTGGCTCTGTGCGCACACAGTAAACAGCGTGTGCCAGGGGGCAGGGACAAAGACACAATGATTTCCGCATTGGCGTTGAATTGATTCGGTCTTTAGAGGCGGTCTTTTGCCGCACTATTACGTCAATGTGACAATTCCAAAGAAGCTGGTTTTCTGAAATTGGTTTCAATAAGGCGTTTTTGGACTTGCAGAATGTTTTTACAGTAAAATGACCTCTTACATGTCAAATAATTTTGATTTCTCAATTCATGACCCCTTTAAAATCTGTTCAGATTTAAAAAGGCATCTAGTGGATTCCAGCCTTTAAGCTCCAAGACAAAAAAACAACAACTTAGTTTTAGTTCTGAAATGCAACTGGAAAAACTTCATGCAATTTAAATTGTAGCTTTTCTCTGCATCTTCTCCAATTTCAGTTGATCATTGATGTCTTCTCTAAACTTGTCAACATTAAAAGTTACATCCTGTTGCTTAATCCACTGCTGATTTTCATGTGCAAACTGTACTCACTTATCACGGCTGTAGGGGGCGCTGTGGTGGAGTGCCGAGTCAAGCAAACTGTCGTCTCCATATTGACCCGTGGTGGTGTGCAGACGGAGACTGCGTCTGGACATCCTGGGTGACTCGTAGACGGGCCCAATCCTGAGCTCGCTCTCAAAGTCTAGCACTGAAGAGTAGCTGGAACTGATAGAGAGAGAGAAAAAAAAAAAAAAAAAAGGTGCCAGACTTATAAACATCAGCTACTACAGATCAGACTATCAATTATACCATTGGACTGTTGAATGCCTGATTATGAATGGTGGACAAATGTTCTAAGGTGCAATTATTTTTTAGCAAACACACAGCTATGAAATAGTTCCAGGTCTGTAACCTGCATTACAATTGCATATCACCTATAACAACAAAAGAATCACAAATTCACTGACTAAGCAAACATGACATGATAAAAATGCTGAACTCTTTCTGTGTTTTCATTTCCTCCCAAATTATCTTCTATGGAAATCACATTTTCTTTCTCTGCATGCAAATACGCACATAGCCTTGTTCACAAAATAAATATAAGTTGCAATTAAATTTTAAATCGATCGCAACCATGGAAACATTTGGATTTGTGCCGAATAAGAGGTACTTGAGTCCATAAATTTCAGCCATGTCGGCTTTGTATTCGGATTTGCGATCTGGTCACCTGATTTTCCACGAATTTAACTACATTCCATCAGCTGGACATGGAATCTCTTTCTTTTGCCAAATCTTCACTCGCATCTCACAGATTTTCGAAGGGGAATATAAAAAGGTATTTCTTTCATTCACTTTTAATAACTAAGTGGATCCTTTACATTGGCAAAGTAGAAAAACGCTGTAGGAAAGATTCCTTTTTACTTGCACATCAAATTTTATTTAACAGTTTTTCCTTGTTATTAAACTTGGTAAAGCGCATTTCCCACATGCCAGTAATTTAGTTTCACTTTACTTGCAACGCAACATCAAATATATCCTAAATGTCTTACACCTGACCTGTGGAAGATATTTGCTCTTCAGACCTTTTACAACAAGTTGCACATGAACATCAGGAGAAGATAAAGATATTAGACAAGAGATGGTCTCTGTCCTCGAAGCACAGAACGGTATATATGATATATACATGTCTTTGTGGGAAAAACTAAATAATTATATATATATATACATATATATTTTTTTTTTTTACATTTGACCACTCAAGTGCAACAATGCGTAAAAACTGAATTTGTGATCGCATTTAATATATTTATTAAGAATCAGTGTAGAGTTCAATTGAGTGAAGACCAAGCAAATATATTTTTTACATATTATTGTAACAAAGTTTATGCTGAACAAAGTGTAATCAGACTTTAGTCACAAAAAATGTTACAGTAATAAGCATTAAAGTTACTGTTACTTTAAGTCTGGTACTTTAACACATTAAAGTAACAGAAACAAGCACAAATGTCAGGGCATGTCAAAACATCTCCAGGGCCCAGAAACCACCTCAGACTCCAGGGATAAAACTTCTATTCTGATTGGACAGAACAGCTGATGAACACCACAAAAAAATGCTGAAGACAGAATTTACTCCAAACCTGTAAACAACGCACTTAAGACATCACAGCAATACACTAAAAACTAAACAATGGGTCTGGTCATTTTCCACTAACTGTGCAGTCCTCACTTCTAAACTCAATGTTTCCAATCAGACAGTGCCAATGGTTTATGGGCAGAAGCCACTGCCATCTCTCCAGGAACAATCCCAGCATTCACGTCTGTGAACTTTGGAGCAGTTCTGCTTGCTTGAGGTCTGACAGTATGACAAAGGCCATTCAGACAGCAGCTGCTGAGCAAAACACGCTAAACAGTAACCTGCCAATGTAGAATTAACTTCAGCTTACCGCTGCTAAAGTTCCAGCCTTAAATTAATTGTGCAAAAAAAATCTGGATTCTGGCTAATGCTTTATCAATAAATATTCAAACAAAGAAAAAAAGAACACACAGTACAGTCCAGCCCCAGCTCTCCAGATCCCACGAGTCGTCACTGGTCATCCCATGGGAAAAATCTGCACGCACTCACGGGCACAAGGAGCTCTGGAGGGATCAAGCGAATTAAAAAGGCTTGCTCTACTTCCTGTGTTTATCTCCTGTATACGTGACATGTGAGCCACTAAACATTCCCCGTCCCTCCCTCATTACCCTCAGGATCTCTTTCGCTATCTATCCATTTTAAAGGTGCATCGCTGTACTTTGAACGCGTGATGAATTGCATCTGTACAACTGCTAATAAAAGGAGGAAATCCAGAGTCAGACCCAGTTTACACCTGCTATTAATCTCTGGTGATCCAATCATGTGATCAGCCGAGACACACATTGTGGTTTACACCGCGCAGTAACATGCGGAACTGAGCGATGATGATGTTCTGCTGATCCAGGGTCAGTGTGAGTGCATTTCAGGTTAGTTAATCTGTTATTCACTGGCTAGTTGTGCTTTTATGCCTTATTTATTAATGCTAATGCTGGTTTTCTGAATGTATAACTATTGTTGTGAATTCTGTTGAATTTTTTAAATTGCCAGAATGATTGACAATTTCGATGCATTGGCAAGAATGCTTTAAAAAAAATTAAACCAATCACTGTTTTGCATTCCATGACTTAAGTAATATCTTGACTTCACAGCTAAAATTTAAGCTATTAATTAGAGGGAAAAGAATAATATATATACACACGGTACACAATTTTTTTTTTTTTTATTAAAGTTACTAACAGAAAGTATTTTAGTAAAGTTTGCGTTTTAACTGAACTAGACGTGCTCTGTCATCTGCATGTTGATGTCAGTGTCTACACAACAAATGCTTGTGGTCACGTGGGTTTCTTCAAAATCAAATAATCTAATGTGACATTCAACAACTAGTTACAACAATCAAGCTGACAAATGCCACTTTCTCTTATGGATCATCTGTGTTTTTAATCGATTTTTCCTTCCAAATCAAAGTTAAGAATTAACTAGTCATTTCAAGTACTGATCACTCTGTCCTGCTGGTGCACCTGGCAACACTTTGTAATACTACAAACAGCAGAGAAGAGCAGCATCTGTGATCCCGCACTCACTTTCCACAGTTTGTTCTCCTTGACCTGTCCTGAGCCAAATTCGCAATAACAAATGGGTGGAAGCAAATTCAGACTCCAACAAAGAACCACTCATTCAGTTTGAGTTTTCCGACCAGATGCCAAAAAAAAAGAAAAAGAAAAAGAGGGGAGGGGGTGGGGAATGGTATTGCTGATCAGTCACATTTTTACCAATAAATCACCAGTCATCTCTCTCAAAAACCTTAAGCGCACACGCAGGTATGCACAGCTCCTTCTGCCAGATCCTAAAGGTTCATGCTATGTCTATATTGCAAGATTCCAACTTGTAAAAAGCATTTCACGTCTGCGTAAACAATTTGTAGCCTGGGAATTTTCAGAGCGCTCCTAAATGCAATTTTAGCCAAGTTTGGAAAAATGGAAGCAAATGAGATTACAGCACGTTAGATTTACTTTTGTAATTTGACCGATTTTCTTTCTCTCTCCCTTTTTTTTTGTTTCCTCAATCGAAGTGGTTTGAAACTAGGGTGACTTTTTTTGGATATACAATCTGAGAAAAGATAAATCATTCAATGAGTCTGTGGTCAATAAGTTACACCAGTTGCTCGACAGAAAAAAAACCTGACCAATCATAGGAAACAAATGGGAAAGACCTTAAAGGCGGGCGTACACCATGTTCAGACATTTGGGAGTTTGTGCACCATTGCACACGTTGCGAGTCAGTTAACCTGATAAATGTCAAAGCAGCCGGTACACTGCAGAACTGTACGGCTAGCCGAGCTTTCGTGCCAAACACGAAGACTGGAGCGGTTTGCTCCTATAGCTTAGGATAGGGACAAAAGAAAAAAGAAAAAAAGTGTGCAAATGATTTGGTGAAAAGCAGAGAACAGCACAGCAATTCCTTTCAACGAAAACAACGAGAGAGTATTGGGTGTGGCAGCCACTGGGCTTTAATATTCATAGATCTAGCATACGTGACGAAGTTGTTATGATTTGGAAATAGGTGACAGCCTATACTGATCAAAATCAGGCTGACACTCTGAATTTTTAAAACAGGTTTAAAAATGATCGGGAGGTCGAGAGGGGCTCATAAGATACTCTGCTCAGCTTGTTCGCGACCATAAGAACATCAACGATTTCCAGTTTCCACACATTTTCTCAAAAAAAGAAGAAAAAAAAAGATTATATCCACCCTGGTGGTTTTAGGACAACTGGGCATGGCGTATGCATTTACAGTGGGTAAATATATAAGAACTACATCAAAGTCGTTTGAATATGCCACATTAGCTGGAGCCACTATGACTATGAACCACAACAGCCACATCCATGAGATCATTTAAATTGATGAATTTCATGTTATAGGCTGTTAGGTCACTTTCAAATGAGTGTGAAGTTATCATCTGCAGCTCAATTTCCACTAACCTTAAACCGTCGTCGGTGCACCACAAATAAACTGGTTCTATGCGTTTATTCTGCCATTAAAACTGATCGAAACTGAGTCCTAAGAGATTTCTTATCCTGTAATTCAGGCAAAATACAGCAATGAAAGGGTTAAACTAAACCACCAAGAGAACATATGTACAGAAGACTGTAGGAAAAACTAACCCCCCCACTTTAGTCAAAAGATGGCGGTACTGAGCCCCTCCACCACACCCATTTCTAAGGCTTTGCCCATGTCTACTGGCTGACAACTCTGATGTGCGTGTCAAGTTTCATGCAATTTGAAGCATGCTAAGAGTCTCAAACAACTAAAAAGAACATTAAAGTTTGACACATTGCCATGGCAACAGCATTCAAGATATTAAGAATCCTTTCACAGGTGTACATCACATTATTGACACAGTGTCTTGACATTATTCTGATGAAGTGTGAAGCAAACCGGGTAAAAATAAGAGGCTGATTTCAAAGCATTTTGAAAGTGACACTTTGTGCAGCCAGTTGGTGGCGCCATGACTTTGACTCACAATAGTCTATGTAGATCAATGACGTCTAAAACATCCAGGAAATAAAATGATAAAATATAATTTATTAAAAGTCACTGGACTAGATAAAAACAAATTAACAAGACATTTCGGTCTTCATTCAAACACAATCTTCAGTTGTAAACACAGGAAGTAACTCTGGCAAATATACAACTACTAAAGTCACATGATCAGCACACAAGTAGAAGTCCCATGACTTAAGTTAGTATGCTTGCCAGAGTAGATGGTATAGAGTTAGACCAATTTTCAGCCGACGTCACAGTTACGTCACGGCGCTAGCTGGTGGCAGAACAAAGGGAAAACTGGAGGCGGCAAATACAAACCAGCACAGATTCGGCTACAAAATAAGGATCTTAAATTATTCTTCTTATTATTAAATGTCATCTTGTTGTGTTGTTGGGTGCAAGAATCAATGAAAAATTAATATGCTTTATCTGCAATTTTAATTTCTAGAAATATTCACCTCATTAAAATTGCACCGCAATGTCCCTCTTTACATTGTCGTCTTCTCGGCGCTGGCTAGGCAGAACTGCGGATCGTACCACACAAGTCTTGTACATGACCATTCAGCACATAGTTATAGGCATCTAAAGATTTACATGCCCTCCGTTTCTCTATCAGGTAGGTGTAGAAGTCAGGCCACTCAACCGGAGGTAACGTTAACGTTAATCCTGTCAGATCCTCAGTGTACGGGTCGGCCAATCTGGTTCTGTCCGATTAAAATGAACTTTTGCAAATAACAATCGTGGTCCTGGACAGTGAGTGACCTTGCACATTAAGATAAAATCGGATTTTCTCCCGTCATTGTTAAAAACAAGCTAACAAAACTTGCAGACTTTACGTTAGAGAAAGCGGCCAGAGGGATCGTTCTGCCACCACCTTAGCTCCGCCCACATAAAAACGTCACCATGTTTACCAACTGAAAATTGGTCTATAGGCTATGTGCACAAGCGTAATTTCGAACTTCCGCTATTGTCAGAAGTCGGCATGTCAGTTTCCGGTTTACGGCTGTTCATCCGCATCCGCTATAAACGAACAAGATGAGTGCTGCTGTTGTACGAAAAAAAGAGTTGTTAAACACAAGTTTCTAAGAACTGTAGGTGGATCTATCATCTAACGCCCGTTTCACACATACCCCGTTTGCAGTGCGTGTTGCGGTGCAGGAGCAACGCGTGCTATAGTACTTTCACATATGATGCGTTTGCAGTGAATAACTGATCCGCGGCTGTACCACAAACACATACTTAGTTTTTTTGTTTTTTTTTTGCGCGCGCGTCGCCCAAAATGTCTATTTTGTGCAGCCACTGCGCACGAAGGTTGGTGTTTTTCGGGAAGCGGTGGAAGCTCAAATGGCTGTTAGCGACTTGAAGCAGAGCAAAGTGGCACACAGCAGTGCTCCTAAATCACCATGTTAACAGGTTAGGGCTTTCACTTTTCACACCGTTTCAGATGCGGCACGTATAACAGCAGTGCAGCGATCGTTTCTGCACCGAATCTATTTCTGCTGTGCTGCATTAAAGTGACACCGCATGTTTCGTGGTCAAAATGCACAAAGATTGACCTGAAAATGTAGTAATTTCACCATAAATGCGTTTCATTAAATAAAATGTAGTAATCTCACCATAAATGCATTTAATATACCGGTACTACTATTTTTCACAGTCATCTGAAGACCGGGGTAAATCAAGGAAAACTACAATTAAGGCGACATAATGAACAACACTCGTCTCATTCGTGGAGGTGGAAAAACAAGTTCTTTGTGACATGCAAGATCTATTGTAGGCTATTACAATTTAAATGCAAAAGAAAAGGGATGTGAGTCGGCTGTTTTTGCCAATTTTAAGTTTTAATTTAAAATATTTGCCATTTTAATATAGTAAATTTGACCACTTGCTTGAGCAACTTAATATAAGTAATGCATGGAATAATAGCCCTAACTTGCGTTGTTTAAATTGTGTTTAAACGTGCATACATCCATTAAAGAGTGTGTACAAAGAGAATCGCAATGCTGACAACTTTTTTTGAAATAAAAGTTGCAGCACAACTTCTGGATTTTAAATAAAAATAGTAAGTATGTGTTTGTGGTACAGCCGCGGATCAGTTATTCACTGCAAACGCATCATATGTGAAAGCACTATAGCGCGCGTTGCTCCTGCACCGCAACACGCACTGCAAACGGGGTATGTGTGAAACGGGCGTTAGATGATGGATCCACCTACAGTTCTTAGAAACTTAGATGTGTTTAACAACTCTTTTTTCGTACAACAGCAGCACTCATCTTGTTCGTTTATAGCGGATGCGGATGAACAGCCGTAAACCGGAAACTGACATGCCGACTTCTGACAATAGCGGAAGTTCGAAATTACGCTTGTGCACATAGCCTATTCCTCACCACTTATGCTGTATGGACAGGTCTGAGTGCTCACACTCGGCAGGAGGGGGACCAGCATAAGCGGCGAGGAATACCATCTACTCTGGCAAGCATTGTAGTTAATTTAAGTTATTTGAATTTTTTGGGACTCAGAATAGTCAAATCTGTGTGATCGGCCTCCTATAACGAAAACACAGCAGAAGTTTCATCAAAATCATTGTATGCAGAAGTTATAGCACCCTTCCACACGATTCCAAAACATGTGCAAGGTTTCAAAAGTCTATGAGAGTATGTTAAGGGCCCCAAAACTGCCCGAAAGTTTGCGGGAAAAATGCCCCCAAAAATACAAAAACAAAACAATTGGCCCTTTTGCCACTTAGGGCTTGTGATTAAAATAAAAAAAATAAAATAAAAATGCCTGCAAGCTCATACAACAGCAAAAATTGTACCGTGGCGTGTACGCCCGGCTTATAGGGGTGTAACGATACCCTCATGTCACGATTCGATACATATCACGATACTGAACTCACGATACGATATTATTGCGATACTCCAAGACATATGATAAAAGGTTAACAAAAAATGTACTGTTGATTAAAATGCTAACTTTGATATTACATTGTGGGTTTAAATGAATAGGTTTGGATTTGGTGCTTGTAACCCAAGGACAATAAAAATATTCATGATTCTGAAGCTGAAAACACAGAATTATTTTAGACGAATATGCTTGCACTCTTTCACTGACTAGATATATTTAAAATAATCTCGGCCACTTTTTACTGGTAACATAAGACATTTGGCATTATCCGGACCCAAAAAATATTCCCCCATTGCATTATTATACATTATAATCAACCTTATGTCTAGTAGTTTAATGTAGTACTGACACTAAAACTCTGAAAAAATGTTGTTGTTTTTTCACACAGTAATTTTTATTTTGGGGGAACTATCCACGATACGTATTGTTGCATTTTTGTATTGCGATATATTGTGGCACGATATATTGTTACACCCCTACCGGCTTAACACGCCTTTTTTTAACGTGTTGGATAACATCCATTTCAACCTCTATGTAAAACGAACACATCCAGAGTGATGCTTCAGATTCGGACTCCCCCACACGCTCTTAGACAGAGAGAGTGAAATGAGCATCTATGACTAAGCATTACTGCAAAAATGACACTGAAAACAAAACTGGAAGACTTCCCGAAAAGATAAAAGTAGGAGAATTATGGAGAATCATTGAGTTATGAATAATTGACAGCCATTTTGTAAATGTAAAAGAATTAAATTAAAAAACGCAACTAGTCTGATTAGCAGCATTTTAAAATGTAATATAATCCATTTACAAGTATTTAATTTTAAGATTCTGATAATCATTTACTAATCACTATACTGTGTGTGTGTGTGTGTCAAATGTATACAGCCGACATTTGCTGACAATAAACATCTGCATGCAGGTGTAGAAACAGTGCTCATTGTTCATTTACTAGACATTGTAACAATACAAAGCTGGTTAAAAATTGACAAACTCGTCCTTTTAGTGACGCATTAGATTTCACACCAGTGAGCTCACTGGCCCTTTTTGGAAGAACATGCATTACACCAAGAAAACAGTAAATCTTGGAGACTCATGTCATGTATCAAACTAACTGCAATGTACTAATGCATTCAAAATACAAACAGAATACAGGCCGATGTCGTTTTATTATAATTATCTAAAGCAAGTACAGATAGACTTGGTCCAACTAAATTACAGCAGAAATACAATGTTCTACTAGTGAAGTGAAGTCTTTAGACAAAGAGACAATGACAGACAGGTCTAACATATACATGAGTCTGATTTTCATAACACAAGAATTAAAGACAAGCTATTTACAATTTATATTATAAAAACACATCTCTCAACAACAACAAAAAATTCCAACAAGTTTAAGTCTTAGCTTGTGGACGAAAGGAAGGATGTGTGTATAACGACAGAAAATCTCTCATGAAATTGCAATAAGCATAATGTTTTTTTTCACACAATGCAGTGTAGATACATTTAAGCTATACAAATATGAAAACAATATATAAAATAATGCTAAATATGTTAAGCAACTGTGCAGTCAATCGCCCAGCAGTGTGTTGTATAATTACCCAAGCAGGTTTCATGATAATACGCGGTCTCATACAAATGCAGCGTCTTCGTTTCATCTATGGAGAAACAGGAGACTTACTCGGACGGGTCTTGTGCCCTCCAACTTCAAAATCCCAGCCTTCAACAGACGAAAAAGCACCAGTTTCACCGTTAAACCATTTTAATCCATATGTGGCCGCCTGCCCTCCAGCAGCTCAAATATGGCATCATCAAGAGAGAGCGACTGAACGAGCCAATGAGAGGAGCATCGGCCTTCCGCCGCCAAATACAAACACTGATATACACACGACAAACAATACATCCAACATTAAACTTAAAACACAGCATTTCACACACTGATGATTAGTTAAACCGCACAATAAACGTACCAAACGCCATGGAGAAAATATAACGGAAAAGGAAAAACTAGTTTTGGGTAAGTTAAATATTGAATCAACAGCACCTGTCGGAGTTTGACTAGCCAGTTAGCAGCTCAAACAGAACTTAAGTAATTTACCTGCTCACGCGTCGTTATTTTTCTCTCAGATCAAATAGGAAAGCTAGGTTATAAGAACTGAACTGTAGTTTAGCATTGAACGTTAGTGCGTTAGATCGTCTTCGCTTCACATTACAGTATGATGTCGCGCCGCTAACTGTTGAATCGTTTTTCTAATCACACCTCAGGTGGCTATTTAAATATTACGTCACGCACTTGACCTTGAGAAACGACGTCATATCCGCCAAGCGTTTGACTTTTTATTATTAGTTATTATTATTAATAATAATAATAATGTTTATTGTAATATATTTAATATAATTTTTTATTTATACAGCGCCTTTATTTGTATAGCTTTATTGTATTATGACATATCCATTATTTTTGATTTATGGATTTTATTTTCATTTTACTATACTTTGGTCATAATTGTACCAAAGGCTATTTTATAATGAGATATTAACACCCACTTGTATCTTTTCCCCCAGCATTTCCCTTAAGGAGGGCTTGTACTGTTATTTAAGAAAGAAAAAAAAGTTTTTTAATTACAAATGAAATAAATATCAAAATTAAGAGAAACCTGCTCTGATGCACCTGACCTGGGGCCAGTTGTTCAAAACTAATCTGATTGAATTATTGCTATCCGGTTGTGATCAAATCTTGAACATAGGTTGTTCAAAAGAAAAAAAGGATTCTGAAATCGGAATAGATCACAAAATCCAATCTTGGTTTTGATCTGGATTAAATGGTCAATTTGTGTGTGTTTTTTGTAGCAAGATTGGGAGACTTTTGATCAAATAAAATAAAAATCAGGATTATACTGATCCCATCAGAAGGGTGGATTTCAACAACAAAAATAAGTAATGTAATATGTAATGTATAATAAAACTTTAAAATTAGTCGAAAATACACAATACACAATTTGTAATCGTGTAGTATACAAAAATGTTTTGCTCTTGATTAGTTTAACCTTTATATTAATAAAGTATAAAGAACACACTGGGCTACCAGTAGAGTGGTATGACGTCACTTTGTAGGCCAAAACGCGGAAGCGAGTTAGCATTTTGGCACTTCCAGTTCCATCATTCCAAAGTCAATGTTTTTTTTTTTTTTTATTATGGTTAAATGGCTGAAATAAGGTCTGTGGTGAACATAAGCTCAAGATACTTTCACATTTGTATTATATGACACAGACACTCGTGATTTTTTTAAGTTGTTACGTGTCTTGAAAAAGGCGGTTGCTAATGCTAACAATTGGCTTAATTTAGACTACAGAGTCTGTCGGGGAGATTAAACGTCATCACGCCGAGCGTCAGCTCAATCTGCTTTTACAGCCTCGTTATGCTTATAATTGTGCTCTTATAAACTATCCTAACTCAAACTTTCTTGGAAAATGTTTAGTTAAAAACTGAAAGAGTTGTAGGAATATTAGTGGTGGTGACGTTGAAGTTGTGGGACCGTGCAGTTCGTTTATAGCCTACCTTCAGCTTTTTACTTCTGACGACTGCATTTAAGCTTCAAAATTCATAAAAGTTGTGTTCATCTGTGAAAATTATCGTGATGGCATAAAACATGTACGTATCATAAACGTAAAGTAAGTTTGTAAGTTTGTTTTTGGGGATAATCCAAATATGGAAAAATCCTACTGGGTTTTTGATGAGGGAGCCAGTGTGATGCTAACTGCCGATTGGCCTAAAAAGTGACGTCATATACCTGCACCCCTGAATAAAAGATTTTGTCCCTATAAATAATCCCCTAAACAGATGTCAATAGCAAAGTAAAATATTTAATTTGAACTGTCATTTGTCACAGTATATTAATTACAATCAATCATCAGAGATCAACCAGTCAAAAGTTGTTAACAATTGCATCCCTTATTGCACCTCCAGTCAGAACTATAAGGCAATGCTCCCTGTGATTCCACTCGCAAGTAGTCAGGTTAAGACACGCAAAGCGCCTCTTGAGGACTACATTTAAGTGCTCAGTTGTACATCTTGTTTTGCTATGAGCTATGAGCAGTGTTGAAGCATGCCTGCTCAGGTGCGTTTGCTGCAAGAAAATGGTTAATCATCAGCCATGGTAGGAGTGGATAGGCACTTTCTCCTTATATTATGCCATCCGGTCTGCTGTTTTGGAGCTCTCTGCACAGAGCACTCTCCCTCAGGATACGGGCATAATGGAAAGACCCAGGTCACTTCACAACAGCGTCACCCACAAGATGGATGTTTATGCTGTGCCTTCCCTTTCGATTGACTTGTATGTGCAGTGGTCAATAACCCCAATAGGCATGTTTTCTTTAAGATAAAGCTTGTGCTTGCTCTGGGCCGTCTGGTCATCCTTTGGAAATTAAACAAATTGACTGACTTGGCTCACCAATGCGATTGACACATATGTCATGACATCACTAACAGTTGATTTGTTCACTCCTAAATTGTCACCAACAACTTGGTAGAAAGTCCCATTTTTAGAAGCACAGAGCAGCGAGGACCTGTTCTTCCACAGACTCCTTCGGGTTCTAGGTTGAAGTTTGGGCCTGATAAGGTCTGCAATGTACTTAATATCAGCATTCCCAAAGCAAAACCGAGAAAGACTGACCGAGAAAGTCCTCTGAGAAAGGCTGAGTAAGACAACTGTGTGATTGGTCTTTTCAAACAGAAAACATCAATTACCTGATGTGCTTTGGCTTGTGTTTACTTCACTCAATCAGGACCAAGGCCAATAAACATCTACATTCACCACACCAAAGAGATGGTTGCATGGTCTCAAAAGGACCTTTTCCCAGTTGCAGAAACCCATGCCTTGCTGGAGGGTGTTATGCCTCAATAGTAGGAAGTTTAATTCTACTAAGGGTGGAGAAGTGCCTAACAAAAAAATATTTGAGATGAAATGACCCAAACAGTGAATGCCATAGTGTGTGGCCAGAAGAGAACTACAGACCAAGGGCAATTTATATGGAAAAATAAGAAGGCCAGGGCAACATTGGACCACGCTGAAGCAAAATGCACCAAAACAGGCCCTTAAGGAGAAGTGATTACACAGATGTGGTTCTTGACATTAGTGGAGGTAGAAACTCACAATCTCTGCATGGATTTAAGGTGTTGTTGGGGATGGTGAGTCCACGACTGAAAAAGAAAGTGACACAGTTCCTATTGCAGGAGCATTTATTCTGGATCTCTCAGTCCTGTTGAGGAACCAAGTGGATCCTCACTGGTAGATCCAGTAGTTATTGCCACATGAGCTCTGAAAAGAGGCCAGAAGTGTTCTTTCCCAAGCAAAGATGATGATGCCTACATCACTTGTTAAACGAGAATCCGAAAGAGCAGAAATACAGATTCATCTGGCAGAGGAACACATCACTCTTACCCAACTACTGCACACCAAAGCAAGACTTGAGATTCAACTCCTAAAACGCTGGACTCTCTTCAAACGAAGAGGTCCAAACATTATTTTTCTAACTATTGGCCATTTAGCATTTTTTATGATTTAAGTCGCATGTTCCAATGAATTTGTGTATATTTGTTTGTTGTGGGTCAGCTGAACGGTCTGACTGTTGAAATTAAAGTGAAAAAGGAAGGGGATGTTTGTATTGTTTTGTTTCTTCAAATAAAAACATTTAAAGTGACCCCACTTTGACTAATATACTTTTTTTTTTTTTTTACATAGCTAGTAGTCTACAAAGTGATATTTGATCTATTTTAGAGCACTAATAATCCAGATTTGGTAATCTGAAAAAGTGTGCATCTGGATCAGGGTGATCCGATCCCATTTTGCTCAAAAGTAAGATGGATAACCTGATCCTGGATAGCAAAACATGGGATTTCCAAATCCTGATCAAACCTTTTGAACAGCTGGGCCCTGGAGAGGTTTGAGAAGCACTCTTCTAGGGTACTTTGCTCTGTCAGATGCATTTCATGGTGCATTCAGTTTATTTTTCCTCATTTAAATGGGTTTATACTTAAAGTGAAAAGTGCTTTTGGAAAACATGTAATCATGTATGAGAACAAAATTTCAGTTTTATCACTAGCTGAATAAATAGTCTAAAATGTAAGTCCCTATTAACTTGTTTATTGAACTGTTTTATAAACTCAACATCACATTTTAATCATACAGATGTTTGGAAAAACAGCACTTGTGAGATATTGATTAACTGTATCATGATATTAATATTAAAAATCAAGAACCTGAACAGGGACATAGCACAAAAAATAAATATTATATAGGTAGGTATAGTAAAGGGCGGTAGGGCCAGAATGAACATTAATCAAGAGATAAAGGCATTCAACATACAATCCAAAGAAAATTCTAAAGAGACGACCAAATATGCCAGAAATTATTAGACTTCTGGTGTAAAACAAGTTAGTTTTCAAATAGTAAAAGGGATGCAACTTGACAGCTAAATTTTAACAGAAGGGACATGAGTGGACCATAACAAAAGTTGAATTTTTTTCCTCGTCAAAAAGGTACAAAAATGCAACACACATCTAGGCCATGGTCAAGGTGTAAATCGGCTACTCCGACAAGGCAAAAGATTTACCAATAATCTTCTGACCAGTTCTATGAATTTCTTTCCAGTAAGCTTTGATCATTTCGCAATCCCAGAATACATGCATATCAGTACCAATATTAGACTTACACTTGGACAATTTAAATTTACACAAAAACAAATGGACACAATTTAAACAAACATATTATTGTGTCTTTATTTAACAATTTTATAACTTTAACCAATAAACTTTAAAATGATCTGAGAATATAATACAATAAAATATTTTCACAATAGAAAACACTTCATGGTTTGTGTACAAATGTTGCCAAACATCAGTGAAACCTGAACAAAAAAGTGAAAATTCATGGTAAAATCTAATAATGGTGCAAAAGAGTGATTAATGGAAAAACCTAAACAACCACATGAAAAATGAACAACCACAACAAAACAAACACTGTATTGATGGTCTGTATGAACCATTTCTGTTAACTGCTTTCACTGTGTGAAACCCTGATCATGCCAAATACATTACATGGATAAAAACAAAAAGTTGAACTCCTCCTGCACTCAATTGAAGGGTTTGACGATTTTCATGGAGATGTAGTTCTGAAAAAAACAAAAAATAAATTAATTGGCATTGTACATCTTAAGTGAAAAGTCCGAACATAACCTCTGTGAAAGGATTGATGAAGTATGTCCTTACTGGTAATGAATACAACAAGATCCCAATGAACAATAGCACTAAGACTAGCACAACCAGGCCGATGAACATCCACTTAAACTTTCGCCACACTATGAACTTGCACGTCTTGCATGGATTTGAGAACCAAAAGAACGAGGTTTCGGGTCGCCTGAGAGGTTTAAAAGAAAAACAAATCTTGAGGTCATCTTCTGTTAACACACAGAACAATAAACATATATAAAGCGAGAACTCAATTACTTAGGAGGATCCAGTTTCGGATTCATATTGGGCTCATCTCTGCCTTTTCCAGCAGGTCTCTCATCTGCTTCCTTCTCATTCACAATCTCCAAAGTCAATTCCACCTTTCCCTGAAACAACACATAAACAAGCACCAATTAAAAGAACACAGTTGGAGTCAAATACTGCCTTGCTTAAGTAGGGGATACTTTTTAGCAAAATTATAGTAACAATGGTGTTGACTTGTAATTTTGCAATGTGCAAGTATCCAAATTAAATGTTTAATTGGTGCGAGTTATTTTTGACTTCCAGTGAAGGATCCAGAGCATTAAAAGCTGCAAAGAATCATAAATATGGAGAGAACGCCACAACGGAAAATCTGACATCCGTGCTTGTAGACTCAATATCAAACAGGATGACTCTGAACACAGTGTTTTAGGTCAAATGGAGGGGGTAAAAACTGAAAGAAATGTTTGTTCTGTCAGTTGATTTGGAAGAAAAGGAACAGGGAGCAGCTTCTGCCCAACTCCCCCGAAACAAAATATTGTTGCGTACAGGTAAGAAATCTGTTGGCATAGTTTTCCATTTTTCCATAATGCTGTGTAAAGAGTAGACAAAGTACGATAACATTTTTCAGTGATGAACCCATTCTTACAATAACTTTTGTTAATAAGTCTCTTACGATCCAAATGTCCGTGGGCGGGGATACAAAAATGCTTAAATACAATCTGAAGTTTTCACGAAAGCCCTGGAGTTGTCAAGTCAAAGATCTGCTTACAAATAAACGTGAATTTCTCAGACCAGATAACACGAAAAGTAAACATTGTTCATTTACATATACTACCAACATTGGAACAATACAAAGTGGGTTGAAAAGTGGTGAACATACACTAAACAAATAAATAAATAAAGAGGATTCAAGATCCATTGGGAATTGACTGGATCATGAAAAATGTGTCTCATACTGCACCATACAGGAACACACAGAGACGATTGTTTGCATTAGCTGCCCTTACACCAAGCTCCCTCTTCCCATCTTTATCCATGTAGCATGGCCACCATCCTCTAACTGTCTTCTGGTCAAAAAGAGACTTGAATTGGTCTGATTTTGGACCCGTAGTTCCATCCGGCACCATGGTAAGGTTACATTTCTCGGGTGTTTTGGAAGGGTTGATGAGGTGGTGCAGATCAAGTTCAATAGCACCTGTAACACAAGATATATAATACACAAGAGGAGCCAAAAATGTAAAGAAAAATAAAATTCCCAAAAGCTCAGAAAGGAGCTGCATACAGACATCTCACCTAGGTAATCATCCAGTGAGAATTTGTCATTATCCCATATTTGAACAATCAGCTTGGGCGGGATTCTAAACTCTGATTTGTCAAGGTTCCAGAAATGTTCCTTTTTTATTGTAAAAGAAAGAGAATATTTCAATACGTCCCAGTGCTTTTCATTACACATTTTAAACAGCCAATCTAAATTACCTTTTTAGATACAACACAAAGCTGCTCCGCAGGCAGGTATTCAAATCCATAGACAAATCTCCAGTTGAAATTTCCATCGCCATCCAAAGAGCGATAATGGACGTCTGTTTTTTGCTTCTCTTCTTCCATACCTGGCATCCAACTAACAAAAGACACAAATGCATGAATGTATTGAAAAATGTATTCGTAAAACAGATTAAAGTGCCCCATTAGGCTTTTTTGGATATTACCTTTCATGTAGTGAATAATATAGCCGTTTGTTAATGTAAAAGGTTTTGCAAAATATCAAAGATCAAAGTGTAGATAGTTCTAGTCTCCAAAAAGACAGAATCTGCTCTGATTTGCCTGAAACGAGTAATTAGCAATTCCAGTCTAACTTCCTGCTCGAACCTACGCAGGTTTCAGGCTTGTAACAAATTTGCATTATGGCTGCCCGAGAACAGTCTAATTTTACTCGCCCTCAAACACTGTAGTTGAAGCGTAGGCCTGGAAGAGTTTGTTTCGTGTTGCCGACATGTAGAGAAGACACTGTTCTGCGCTACGAAAGCAAATCCACTTGCGAAGGATGAGGACTCTGGTTCGAATTGATACTGTAAAAAAATCTGACCATTCAGAGCAGAGTATGCTCTCGCTTTGGAGGGGTTTAGAGAAACAGAAACCTTGATCAAACCATTTCAGGCGCTGTGAGAAAAGAGATGATGCTGCAATGTATATTGAGAAAATTAAAGTGTTTTTTGAGCTTGGATGCATGTAAACCTATTGTAGGAGACCTCCAAAACAAAATTAGGAATCTTTCAAATAGCACAATGGGGCACTTCAAAGAAAGACACCAAGTGAATAAGGCTAGAAATGTAACCTATCAATCAGGGAAATATGGGGATATCCATTAATCATAGTACATTAAGACAAGTTTTCTGAAACATTGTGTTTGAATATGCAAATGAGACTATCTTTATAAATATGAACTCATTCGCCTACATTTCCATAACAGAAGATGAAGCCAGGTTCAAAATGTTTGTTTCATTTTGTTGACAATATCCCCTACCTAAAAATCTTTAATATCTCTTTATCATTCCATAAATCAGAAAATGGTGATTTTTTTTTAAATTATGGCTGTTGAAAGTAACTATGTTTTAAGGAAATAAATGTTAAATAAATCAGGGGAATGATATATGAACAAAACCCTCTGTAAAAACCTTCGGTATATAGATAGGTAAAAGTTGTGTGTATGTAAGTGCTACTGAAGTGGAGATTTCTGGCTCATTGTATGAGAAAAACACATTTTGAGAAAAAAGTTTTTTAAAGATATGTACTGTTATTGAAATCTGCAGAAAGACTTCTATATTTTTTAAAGTGTAAAAAACAAACAAACATTCAAAATACACATTTAAGTGTGTTGTTTTTTTGTTTTCTTTCCACTAGTCTGAAATAACATCTTATGAAAGCAAAATAACCTAAAATCTCAAAAACAAAACTTGTTTTGTCAGTAGTGTCTTGCCTTAAGAGACAGCAAAGATTATTTTACATACCCCTTTACATAGACGTCACTCATATTTTCACCAGTAATGCTGGTTTCATCCAAAACTACGTCAGACGTGTTCCAGACGATGACTCGCAGAAAGTATCTGATAAAAAGATTCAACATGAGTCTATCGTCGATAAACATAAAACTGAACTGAAAGTACCGATTTCTTCTCACTTTTTTGCTTTGCGTGGAGATATGTCAAAAGGAGGTCCAGGAGACCCAAGGCTTTTGGGGAAAATGTCAACCCACATCTGGAGTTTTCCCTATAAAACAGATAAAGCAGTGTTTTGAGCTTGCTTTCAAACAAAAAGGGGTCTATAAAGTATATCACAGGAAGAACCAGCAAGTAAGCTGCTTCACACCTGCGGGAGAGTCGGTTGGAAGCTACTTAAGAGAGTTCTGGTTTCAACATGCTCCGGAACAAGGCCTTGAGTTCTGAGGACGTGCAGAGCGATCCGTTCACTTGGCGGACCCAGGTGTTCGTGAATTTTCTTGTTCGCTTCTAAAATGCATACATATAAGGTATAACTAGACAGCTTTGAAAGTTGGCTTGACATAGGCATTGACTAAAACGATCAAACAGCTTTTATAATAGAACACATTAACAGTTTGTCAAGCCATCATAATGGTGTAAAAAATAACAAATAGCTTTTAAAATCACCAAAGTCAGAGAGGGAATACAATCGGCCACCAAAGGATAACGTGTTTCCATTGTCTTCACTCCTGGGTCGACTCAATCCTTTCAAACGGGCATGATGTTCAAGAATCTGAGATGGTTTGAGCTGATCACGCCACTGGTTTAATCCAGAACTATTTAATGAATAATACATTAGTTAACTAATGTCTTTACTGTTGTCCTCAATGAAAATACTGAGTTTGCGTTAAGTAAATTGTATGGGTCTCACATGCAGTACGTCTGGGGTAAACCACAGTAGGAACCGAAGTGAGAAAGGAAGCGGTTTTCCAAGTCAATCACTGTCTCCCCAACTTTCTCATCACGGGTGAGCAAATCAAAGTCATAGACGGCAATTTTCAGGTCTTTGTCTTGTGGGAGGAAGCATGTCATTTCAAACATTCTGTTGAGAGAACAGAAAAGGGTTATAGGTCAGTCCTCTTCAACAGTTTGACAGATTTATTGAGAGTTTATCGAGCATTCAGACTATGGCATTCATTACCTGCCAAACACTGGGTTGAGTGCATACGGCACATAGTTGTCTCTGTCATCAATAGACTTTTTCCCCAAAGAGATTTTGATGTATGGGTCACACTGAAAAAGAAAAGGAACGTTGCTTTTTCTTTTTACTTAGAAGGAATTCAACAAATTGGACTGTGAGTCATGGTGAGAATGGTGACTGAGTAACTGAAACTCAAAATTAGTTTTCTAAAATGCTAGACGGTGAAAAGTACTTTGCCATTGTTGTCTTTGGGTTGCAGGTCGATGGCTTGAACCACGTAGATTCTGACCACACACTCCTGAGAGACGCTGTCGGGCAGCTCTCTGAACTGACGTGGCGGAGGAGCCACCCCTGGATCATCTGGCAATGGGTAGACCTTAAAGGAGCCCTGAAAACAAGCAATTGGAAAGATTAGAATTAGCCTCAGCATATTAGAATGATTTATGAAGGTTCATGTGACACTGAACATTAATAACATTTTACACAACCAAGAACTTGAAATGCTGTTTTCAACCCATTTTAATTCTATAATGTGACATTTCCAATTGACACAGAATATTCCCAAAAAAATCAAACATTGTAGCATGTAATAGTACCAAATCCATTCATTTGTAGACCAAATTAATAAAACATCTTGCCTTGAATTCTCCAACTACAGCGGGATCATCATCGTCATTTTCCTTTTTCCCACGTTGCAATTTGAATGTTTTGCAGAAATCGGTAAGACCCATGAATTCATTTACACTTTCAAGCTCATAGTCATAAACCTATGAAAACCAACAAAACAAGTACATTGTTACAATTACTAAACAATACAAGAACTCCAGTAAAAATTCACCTTTGCGGATCTAAGTATTCTAAAGTCATACAATAGATTTGTGTAAGGAACACACCAAAATTGAAGTTGTTATTCAGGGAAAATCTGTAAACCGTTGTTAACCGCTCATCCAGATCACTAAATCAGTTAACTTAATTAGTCTAGGTTGAGAGAACTGGACCAACTCATTCATTCAAAAGATCAGATTCAAAAGAAAAATCTGGTTCACAAATCAGACATCTGTACTTCTCAGGAGCATTCATGAACGCACAAAGGAAAGCCAGGGCGGGTGATCTCCAGTGAATAACGCCTTCGAAAATCAAATGGAATGACAATAGAATAACGAAAATATCTATTCCTCACACAGCAAATGTACAGCTTGAGAAGAATACCTTAACCTTAAATCTATAAAGATATTTAGTAATTTATTAAATGTAACATTAAATATTCATATCTACATTGTTGAGCTAGACAGGACTCACTTCTAATGTGTCATAACCTTTGTCAAGGTATGGGCGGCATTTCTCACTCTGTCCAACAGAAGCATAAAACTTACTCCACCAATCAACAGTCTCTTTCTCCTGTAAGGTTAATAAAATGGACAGTTTCATTGTCATGATAGAGCTAATAGAGATATGATCATAATTATCAACTTATCAAACTTTTGTTAATTGGAAAGTGTGTAAACTTGTCACAGAACTTACCTTCTCACGCTGTTGAAACACCAGGAAATGCGCACAGACAGAGAGAGCGAGAGAGAGAGCGAGAGAGAGAGAGAGAGAGAGAGAGAGAGAGAGAGACAGACAGAGACAGAGAGAGAGAGAGAGAGAGAGAACAATGTTAAGATTTGTTAAGATGGAATATTATTAGGCTTTTACATATATGTAAGGTTTCAGTCTAATTGCAACTTTACCAGTGTAACAAGTATACAACAACAAATATAAGAAAAAGGAACAAATTATACTAGCATTTCAAGTGCTGAATGTTAATTTAATAAAAGTTTACAACACAAATTGACAAATGTATACACTGGTCAAGTTTATTTAATACTTTCCTCCATTATTAAATACCTTTAGTACACACAAGGGAGTTAATTTTAAATTAATCAATAGGATACAGTTAGTTAATTGAATGCAGACAAGCAAATATGACAAAAAAAAATGTATTAAATGTTGAATTCAGAAAGGTAGTAGAGAAACTGAATGTGAAAAACCACACACTTCAATGTAATTTAGTATGATTTCATGTATAAAAGGTCAGCTGAACGGGAAATGAGATTGATCATTCTGAGCACAACATATTGATTAGAGATTCCCTCAATTTAACCCATTTCTAACTACAGAAGATTCACACAATCAGCCTGAGCAGGAGGTATGAGGTAAACTTAAAGTCCCCGTGTGTTGAAAATCAAGCTTTTAAATGTTGTTTATATGTTTTTAATATGCTTTAAGACAAACCATGTGCAAATTCATCAGTCAACACAGTTGCTGAGTATTTTCTCCTTAAAACTGCAGTGAACCAAAGACAGTCTCAAAAACACAGTTTGAAATCACCTGTTCTGCTCACATGCTGTTGTAGCCAACATGTTGTAACCAATCACGTCAACGTGTGTTCATCAAGAGAGGATCTCTGAGCTGGTGTGAGTGAGTGGAGGTGGGGCTAATTTGCATATTCATAGAATTGCGTATACTAAATGAATCAAGGGTAGCGTTACATTCTAGCTAAGTAATGGCATGAAGAATTTTTTTTTTTCAAGAAAAAAACTTTTAAATATGTCATTTTGGTGATCCAAAATTAGTTTTAAGGGATAAAATTATTGACTACAGGGGGACTTTAAGTGTTGGTGTTGAAGAATGTAATTTCAGTGCCTCTAGTGGCACCAAACAGAATTGCAATCTGTTCTGTGATCAGTCTGACCAGGCCAGACATAACACTGACTGGCTCAACCACAATGGCATCAGTTTGGTACCGTAATGCAGAAATTACACACTTCACACACACTCTGAAATACATTTACAGTAATTACAAAATTCAGGCATTTTGATTGAAGAGCCTTATTACTATACATACTTGAAGTGGACTAGCAGTGCCCATTTTGTCAACAGCAGCTGAGATGCCATAAATATACTGAAATTCACAAAGTTAAAAATAGATTCATACAGATGTGTGTACTACCATTACCGTAATGTTCCGAAAATACCCGCACTTTTTCAAGATGTACTTTTTGAAAAAAGGCTTTTTAATAAAGAAAATGCTTTTATTTGAAAATAATTTTCATACTGCATATTTTTCATATTTTAATTGTTGTATTGAAAGTATAGTAAATACTGGTAAAATGTACCAACAATCACATTTAAAAAGAAACACTTTGGCATACCATAAAATTAGGGTTGCCAACTTCAGAAAAGGAAAATACGGAAAAATCGTGGTTCTTTATAGGAAAATAAGGGATACCCAAAATATTTGTACCGTATCACACAGTGTTTGTCATTTCAGTGTCTGCAGTTAAGTGTGTGTAAAAAAGGTTCTCTGTACATAAATAGGTTAAGCAAAACAAATGTGTTTATTTCTATTTAATTCTAAAATGAAATGATTTGCCGAAATCAAAACCTTGACAGTGAAAGGGATTTGCTGTTAGAGCGAGTCTGGATCGAACCGGGAGCGACCAGACAGCAGAGGATTCTGTTCGCAAATCAAACAATGATTTGTCCCAAAAGAATGATTCATTCTCAATTTAGAGTTTGTTATTCGTATGGTCTGATGCGCATATGAGGGTGGGCTATGATTGGATGTCTTGATCATTCTCAAGTGTTGTGTTGCTGTTGTATCAGTCAGTTAGATCAGTGTAGCAGTCCATAAACAGGACAAGGAAGGTCACGTACGCCACGGGACAAATAAATTAGGCCCAATATACGAGACGTCCCGGCTAATACGGGAGAGTTGGCAACCCTACGTAAAAATAACCTTTAGCCCATCTGAATTATAGAACAATTAGGCTATCCATCTCATAGTGAAACCATGTAGCCTACCAAAAGTAAAATCTTATTGTAGTAAAGTTGAAATCAGGGGTACCGTAGCCTATTACATTTTAAAGTCACGTACGAGGGAATTTTGGTCCCGTCAGCGAGGCATACTAACATGTCAGTCCTGAGACTAAGCTTTCTTTGACTGTTTGTTTTTATAAGACGGTCTTTTTTTTTGCACTCGCGATCTTCTAACATTTCACACTGACACCGTATGCTGGCACACTCGTTTTACGCATATTTGGCGTCACCTTTTGCAGGTGTATTATTTACATGTAAAATAATACCAGGGGTAGCGAACGTCGGTCCTAGAGAGCCACAGTCCTGCAGAGTTTTGCTCCAACCCTAAATCAAACACAACTGAAGGTCAGGTGCACATCAATGTCTTAAGGGTTACCATAAAGCTACAGGCAGGTGAGTTTTATCAAGGTTGGAGAAAAGCTCTGCAGGACAGTGGCCCTCCAGGACCGATGTTCGGCACCCCTGGTCTACACCATGAATATAAGACTACCCTGTTTTTCAGATGCATTTCTAAGAAAAAAACATTGAAAAGGGATCATTCACCCATGAATGAAAATTACGTCGGTATTTGCCATCCCTAATGCGGTTCCAAACCAATCAGACTTTCATTCAACTTCGGAACACAAACTTTTTTAGTGAAATCGGAGAGCTTTCTTACCCTCCATTGACAGTCCACGCATCTACCATTTTTTTCACTTCAAGAAATTCATAAAGAGATTCATAAAGAGATTCATAAAGAGTAAAACTAATCCATATGAATCGAGCAGTTTATATGATGAACAGATATACCTTTTCATTCCCATATAAACATTGATCAGCGATTCAGCGAACAAACAGAAGCTCAACCATACTTGCTTTGTGAGAACAAACCTCATTGGTATTTGCAGAAGCTCAAACATGTTGCGTAACACATGAGAATGAATCTAATTGGTTCTCGCGCTGCACGTCAAGCGAACATCCTTAAAGCAGCACTTGGCAACTTTTTTAACTTAATAAATCCATTTAGAAATCATTTGGATGTTTAAATAACCTGTTCTGGTGAGAATGGTGACTTTTCCCGCTCCCCCTAGCGTTCCCAGGCGGAAAACCAGCCTTGCAACATAGGGACTACCGTCCCGGTAAGTTGGAAATAGGAAGTCTCGTGAGAAGCGAGAACGAGCGAGAAAGAGCGAGTAACACGAACTGCTTTGGGGACTCATTTGTTCAACACACCGGATCCGACAATAACAAAAGCACATGAGCGCGTCTACGGTAGAAAGGGGAGGAGGACGCCGCAAGTGAATTTACGACAGTGTTGTGAAATATTCACACCACAGCTGTAGGGGGAGCTCGTTGAGAAAACATGCGACAAGAAAAGTGAAAATCAGCGAATAAGTGGCTAGAGTTACCGAATTCCCCTTTAAAGGGGTCATATAATGCCATTTTTGTACAAGCTAGTATGATTCTTTAGGGTCTAAATTAAAAGTTTGTAATATACTTTAATTAAAAATTCTCATTAGTATAGTAAGAAAACACTTATTTTACCTGGTCAAAAACAGCTCTGTTTTCAGCACGCCGTTTCAGTGCATATGACTTTAAATGATAATGAGCTTTGCTCACCCCGCCTCTCTGTTCTGTGTGTACACCGTGTGTAACACAATAACACAATAACCATAACGCGTTGTTCAGTATAAACGTGGGATTATGAATTATATTGAGAATATCGTACATAGAAAACATGCCGTAATGTACCCTGAGTGTAAACCTTAGACACATTCATTGTGAAGCGTGCAGCTAGCGATTTGCAAAGATTAATATAAATATTAATATAAAGTTTAATAAAACGTTACACTCACTTCAGTTGTTCTAAAGGTTCAGCTTCAGCAGGAACACGAATAGCTGGTACCGATCCTTTTTCAGCTGCTTAGCAAAAGCAGCTTTATACTGACCCTCCTCGTTTATAAAGCAGTCTGGTGTGAGAAATGATTCGCGCAAACATGAAAGCATTGACGTTGCTCGTGCGGAATATTCCCTTCGAAAACAAACTCAGCCACTGCGTCTTCAGCGGTTTGGATTTAGAAACATTAAAATGACTGCTGGGTTCCTTATTACACCCAAGAACAGAACACCACAATCGCTTAGACGCCATTCTGCTCATAGACAGTGCTCCAGCATATCAACAATGACCGCGCAGACTATGATTGACAGCTCTCGCACGCGAGGGCGGGTCTGTGTTGAAACGGTGCTGTCATTCAACAATCGTGGGAGGGGCGTGCGAGCTTGTGATGTCACAGGCTCGAACGGCTTGATTTGAGGCAAACATATAAGGAGATTAAAACAAAAACACTGGATGGATTTTTATCATTATATGATGGTTGTGTACAGACACTGCCAACACACATTTCAGTACGATCAACTTGTAAAAGTGCATGTACCATTATATGACCCCTTTAAGCTTCCGTTTACCACAACGGATGTGTGAGTTGATGAATGTTTGTGTAAATAAAAGACTAAATTAAATATGTTCAGCATATAAATCGATTGTGTCCCTTTAGAAAATTTGGACTAAATCACTCAATTCATATGGATTAGTTTTACGATAACGTTGCGGTCGTCGTTGCATAGCTGCCAATGGAAGGACAGAAAGCTCTCAGATTTCATTAAAAATATCCTCATTTGTGCTCAGAAGATGAAAGAAAGTTGGGTTTGGAACGACACGAGGATGAGTAATTAATGACAGAATTTCTTTTTGGGTGAACTAACCCTTCCAGTTCCTAAACCTACTAAGCCAAGTGACGTGGTACCAGTACCTGAGCTTCTAGAAGTTGCTGTCTGTCATCATCAATGTTTACATGGAGGTCTCTTGGACCAGCTGCCATCAAAGACACTGCAGGAAAAGAGAAGAAGAAAAAAAAAAGGAGACAAAAAAGAAAAGAAAAAAGTAAGAATGCTGATAAATATTCTTTCAAATTTCCTGAAGGCTGTACACAAATTTTGGAGAGACAAAATCAATTAATTATATATATATATATATAGGCAGAAGATACCTGCTTAAGAAATAACACATTTTGAATGAAGTTTGGACTGAATTAATTGCCAAAGTTTAAAAAACAAAAGGTGACCTAACTTACATAATGTTTTAAGAATATCAATACAAAAAAAAGATAAATCAGTAAACCGAAAAGTGTGAAGGGGACGTACTTTTTGAAGACATGGCAACTTCAGCTACTGTGGCATAAGGGTCACATCGAAACTCTTCCAGGGAACTTATCGTGCACTGACCCACCACAGGCTTCCTTCCAAAGGGTCTGTGGTCGATGACTTTCAGCACTATAGGGGGAGCATACATCTCTTCTTTGGGTAGAAGCTAAAGATACAAAACAAGACGCTGATCGCATATGGTCTATGGGCTCAAAAAAGCATTTGGAAGATTAAACCACATTTAAATGTAATTGAATGTCATTGATATTTTGCTGTCTAATGCAAAGCAAGGAAAAATGTTATTTGAAAGAATTACTATGCCTTTTCTCAACAGGTAGAGATGGATGCTCACCACTTTTAAAAAGAGGACATTTCCTTGGAAATTAGGGCACTTCTTTATGTTCTTGATGACAGCTGTCAGAACTCTCTCTCCTCCGCACTCCACCACCAGACTGGGTGAAGTAACCGGAGCCAGCTGATACGTCTTCATGTTACGCAAACCCCATGCTAGAACCTGCAAATATAAAACATCATTGTGTAAATATTGGTGTTTGTGTGCATGTTTTAATTCAATAAATGATATTTTGTGGACTGGAGAGGAAGCTATAATAGTGCATTATCTCGATCTATTAAGGAAATAGATTTGGCATGATATGACCCCTTTTAAACAACTCCCAAAAAGGACATAACCCGTGGAGATGAAACTGACCTCTATGGCAGTGAGCTGCACCACCGGTCGCACCCCTTGAGGAACCATATAGAGCTTCTCTCCTCGTTTAGCAGGAGCAAGGGGAAGTTCAGTGTCATTTCCCTAGAGTAGACAACATAGGAATTATCAAGTAGACTTTTATTTGAACCACAGAGCAGTCATAAAAAAGAGATAGTTAACCCAAAAATTTAAATTCTGTCATCATTTACTCAAACTCATGCAGGTTTGGAACAGCGTAAGCAGGGTATCTGCACATTTTTTAACAGCAAATTTAATAACTTTTAAGACCTTTTTAAGTCCTCTAAAAGGAAAATTTAAGACTTTACCTCAACAAAAAAAAAAACAGGAAAATGTTCAGCGCAACAACACAGAATGATGTGTTGTGGTACAACTCACCAGAGCCACGCTCAAGACTGGTCAAAGAGACGCGAAAACGTTTATACCAAGTGCTGATTCACCTTATAACTTTAAGGTACTTCAGGTAATTTCTAAATTCTGGCCCCTCACAGCAGTTTGAAAAAGACATGGAAGACAGCCCCAGGACATTACAAAAGCCCACAAATACACAAAAGTTAAAGTATTCGTCATACTTGATCTAAATTATGGGTAAATGTGGCTGCCAAAAAGCCTTGAGCTGGGTTTGGGGGTTCTCCCCCAAGAACATTTTTTTCAGGGTCTGATAGTGTTTTCCATATCATTTCAGACACAGATAAATGCAAGCACATTCAATAATCTATGCATAGACCTAATGAATGAAGATCCAGTCAGATAATTGTAGGAAAGATCAGGATCAGAAATTTATTTTAAAGTGCTTTGTTCAGCAACTACTTTCAGTACTGTGCATCAAACTTCCAATATAACAGTATACAAACAGAATAGCATGAAAACAGTCATGCTTGCATGGGATGACAAATAGAGAAACAGCTTCGGACTTCCCTATAAAGCCACAGTGCTGATCAAACATAAAAGGAACTGATTTTCTAGGCCCAGACAGTAACATTCAGCAAATAATACAAATAAATCACTAAAGGTACATGTAAACCTTCAACTTTTAAGTTCTCAAATCAAAGCCCTCATGACAGTTTTGTCAATTCTACAGTCTTGTTTTCAATTTCTGCATCCAACTCAATTAGTTCTTTATGTTTTTCTTTAGCTCTTCTCCTCAAAGAATTGGATTCTGTGATCAATGTGGCCATTTTACTACCACCTGAACTTTCGGCTTGCTCTGCCATTCTATCTGCATCATTCTCCAAAGATATGCAAATTTCTCGAATTGATTTTTTCTTTTGCTTTAGCTCTTTCAGGTCCTCTTCGACATACTTTCTTTTCTTGGAGTTTTCTTCTGTCTCTCTCTTCTTTTTTTCCTCTTCCAAGTGTGCGCGGTAACGGCTCCGTGCTGAGGCACAGTAACTGATTAGCTCTTTTGTAATAGGCACTTGTGTCACCCCGCCACAAACATTCACTTGATCACAGATGAGCCTTTGAATAACAACTGTCTCCTCAGACATGTTGCACGTCTCCACCTCTTTATTGATGGAGAAGCCCCGCTCCACTTCAGCTTGTCCATGTGAGAGGAGTAGTAACTTCTTGCAGAAGTTCCACAGATCAGTGTAGGAACTGAGATTCTGAGACAGGAATGTATCAACCCTGGACACTGAGGGCTGGAAGTTTGCAAATTCCAGCGATTTGGCCTCATTGGAAAGGGCCTTCTCAAACTGTTGAGAAATCACATCACCTGTAATAATGCACAAAGGAGAGCCAGTGTGAATAAAAAATTAGTATCACAACATAAAAGGCAAAGTTGCGTTTTTTAAAGAGAACAATCCACACTCATTCCATAAATTTTCTGTTAATCCCTTCCATGAGTAATATTTTTACAAAGAAAAATGCCTGGGTTCTGCAGCTCATTGGTTTGCACTGAAGTCATGCCAACCTGTCCAATTTTTTTTAAAAACACACGAAAAAAAAACAAACAAGTGTAGTTTTTTGTGTGGAATGGCCTGTTTAAATAGTAGACTACATAACTTTACCTCCTGATCATTTGAGGTCAGTGAATAGTATCAAATATGTACACAGAAATGGGAATACATGTTGAATTTAATGTTACAGGGTTATGGGTATTGGTCTTGACTGATACAAATGGAAGGAAGTGTGTGAACAGTGAGTGCTATTCTATTCTTATTCCTATAATTTACCAGAAGATATCCCGCCTGTCAACTGTTTGTCCAGCACAAACTTCTCAATGAGGCGTTTCAGTTTCTGTAGGCATTCGTCAGGGCTGGAATACATTTTTCTTGGGTCCAGGCACATCATGTTATGGACAGTGGCATATTTTAGAGGGCACTTATCCAGTGCCTTCTTGCATATTTTTGAAAGCGCATTCTGGCATTCTTTTTTAAACTGCAGCACACCAAGCTCGCTTACCCTGCCCTTGGCCCCTGACAGTCCCTGACAGAAAAAAAAACATTGGTTTGTCAAATCTACAACATTTCTGTCCCTCTACATAGTCTGCAATATTTAAGCATAATACACTGATATTAATGGCGCCCCTTTTCAGAACATGCCTCTCCACACACACACACACACACACACACACACGCACACACAGAGTCAATGTTAACATCTACATGTCATTGTGAACTACTTTGATGAAACTGAATATACCCACCTTGATAACAGCTGCTGCACCCATGCCAATGTCAACATCTTTTGTGCCAAGCCAAAGCTTCTGGTCTGTGACATCGAGCCTCACCAGCTTATATGGACTCGAGGGCAAAGCATCGCGCTTCATGAATCGTTTGAGAAGGCTCTAGTAAAATAAAAAAATAAATATTTGAGTTAGATCAGTGAATTTCTGTGTACTAAAGGTGTTGCGCATTATGACAAATAATTACCCTTATCAAATCCTCCAAGTCATTCCAAAGGAAGGGCATCATGGGAGCATCTTTTTGATATTTTTCCAGAAATGGTTGAAAGACTCTTGCTATGAACACAAAGAAGTGGAGTTTGGCACAGATAAGAGGATCCTTTCTTGCCTCAGAGAGGGTGTCGAATGATGCATTTCCTGGGTTCTTCACCTTCTTTGTTGACACTTGGTCAACAAACTTCTCAATAGAGGGCCAAATTTCAATCGCCCTCTCTGCAGCAGGCACATTTTCAAGCCAACGATGGCCACAGAAGGATAAGGGGAATGTGGATGACTGTGTTGCAGATGTGAAATCCTCTCTTCTTGCTGGGGCATTATTGAAGAGATAGTGGAGAGATCTCAGCACCTTTTCTACATGCCACACCTCAAATCCACCTTTAAATGAATTGTGTAGGGTGTGGATACCACAGCTTCCTACCACTTGGAGTTGAATCCCCCCAAACTGTTCTGCATGTTCCAGTTGTAGGAGATCCATGAATTTCCAATTTACTGCGGGTCCATCCATTGAAACGGAAAGCATGTTCCTTAAATTAAGTTCCTTGGTGCCCTTCTGAAATTATAAAAAAATAAAATCAAAACACAGTTCACCTCGGCTAAAGAATGATAACATTTTCATTCATGTTCACTCAGATTAGATGGTTTGTCTAAAGTAATGATTCTCAAACTGTGGTCTGGGGACCACTGGTGGTATGCCAGATTACCAAAGAGGTCTGTGACCAAAAGTCATCAAAAAAAATGACTGACATGGACTGTGACACTGTTGATCATTTCCAATTCACTTCTCATGACTTGTTTTCTAATCATGCACATTATTAGCAGGTGAAGTTAGCCATGGTTTCAGACTAAAATGGCCTGCATTTTTACATGCATAGGGATGATCATTAATCCAAATATGTCAAGATTGTTTTTTTTTTAATTGGCTAAGTGGTCCTTGGTTTGAAAAAAAGTTTGAGAAACACATCTTAAGCCATAATAGTGAATGCTTGCAAATTGGGCCTATGTGATATGGTTCAGTGTCAACATTGTTAACCTAAAATTGAGAAGCACAAAACAGATATTTGGAGTCTAATTGTGAACTGGCCTACATTATTTAATTAAATTCAATTTTACTTTTCACATAAAAAATATGCAAGAAGCATAATGCATATTGAATGCTTTATACAATAAAGTTATTTACAGCACTGCCTTCCATCCAGAATGCAGTAGGCATGCCTAGATGTCACCCACCCACAACATTTTTTTAACTGATTGGCTGGGACAATATATCGATGCATCGTGAATCGACAAATTATTCTGGATCATTCGAATTTTTCTGAATACATCACGATTCTCGCTCGAATCGATTCTGAGTTTAGTTTTCAACAGCAGATGGCACTGCGTGCTTTACATTTACATTTATTCATTTAGCTGACGCTTTTATCCAAAGCGACTTACAATTGCTATACATGTCAGAGGTCGCACGCCTCTGGAGCAACTAAGTGTCTTGCTCAGGGACACATTGGTGTCTCACAGTGGAGAGAAAACCGGATCTCTCACACCAGGCATTTGTCTTATCCATTGCACCATCACCACCCCTTTTATGATTTAACCTACAATAAAATAATAATTCATGAAGATCGAAAAGGTTGAAGCGAAGTACAAGGGTGTTTGCAGTGGGCTGTTTTAAAAAGCATCAAGTACATTCTCAGACTCAGCCGAACGCACAAACGCTCTTCTTTGTGAGCATTTGAGTGCGCGGTTAAAAACTAGCCTAGAGCGCCATCTGCAAAAACTAAGCTCAGAATCAATTCGCAATGCATTAGGAAAAAATTTAAATCAATCCAAGATTCGCAATGAATCGATATATTGTCCCAAATATTCATTAGGAAATAACATGAAAACACACAAAGCATTTTAACATATTCAAAGCATTTTAAATGTTACTTTCATAGTCTTACCTTAAAATGCTCCAGCAAGTCTTCTGCCGTTGAGTGGCCCAAAAACTGCGAATCAAGATAGCGAGACCTGACAATCGGGGTCCCGGTCTCGTCGGTTGACCAATGTCTGACGTGTAAGTCCAACTGTTTCGTTTTCGTTGTTGTGTTCATGGACTCATCGAACATTATGATGAAAGCGTCCTTGTTTGCCCGTGAAATTAGTTCCTTCTTTAGGTATGGGGCAACACCAAATCGTGCTAAATATGCGGTTTTGTCCCTTCCACACGTGAACGTACTCGCACACTCTGAGTCAGGGAACATCGCTTGAAAAACTAGGTGGATGTCCTCATTTGAGGTGTACGAGTGGTGGCGGCTTACGGTTTGAAATACCCACAGTATTTCGGCTTTAAGTGTAGCTACATTCGCAAAGCTGCCGAAGGCATTGCTTGAAGTGGACGGCCTTGTGGAAGGCTGAGAGGTTGAAGTGCTCGATGAGAACATACTTATGGGCAAACTACTTGCCTGCGACGACACATACTTCTTGTGCTTCTCTGCTTTCATGTGTGAATCGAGCGCTATGTGGCCCATTGACCCCAGCTGTATTGTCTTTTTACATAAAGCACACCTCGCTTCATGATTACTGGCTGTTTTCTTCAGCCACCCCCGATACTTTTCGTCCTCCAACCAATTGTCATTGAACACACATTTGCCCATGCTTGCGATTTCGCAAAATGCCGTGGTGGCGAACCATCAACGCAACGCACTCATCAATCACTTACTCGTATGTCACCTATGGAATGATGCAGGTTGCACGCAACTTGCACCCACGAAGTGCTGCCCCCAAATGTTGCGCTGGTCAAATTGCGGTTGAAAAAATAAATTAAAATGACGAGTCGGACATGAAATTTAAGATCGCACATGAAATTTAAGACCTCCTTATGGAAAATTCCAGAATTCAAGACATTTTCAGACCTTAAAAATAATTTTTTTTATTTAAGACGTTTCAAGACTTTTTAAGGACCCGCGGGGACCCTGGTAAGGGTCTTTCTTCTGTTGAACACAAAAGAAAATATTTTGAAGAATGTTGTTCACCAGAAAGTTGATGGTAGACATTGACTTCCATAGGAAAAAATACTACGGAAGTCAATAGCTACTGTCGACTTTCTGGTAATCAACATTCTTCAAAATATCTTCTTTTGTGTTCAGCAGAAGAATGAAACTCATACAAGTTTGGAACAAGTTGAGGTAAGTAAATTACATAATTTTCATTTTTAGGTGAACTATCCCTTTAATATGGTTAAAATTACCCAAATTCCATGAAGAACCATACCTTGGTCTTCAAAATGAGCTCTGCAGCCACTAGAACCTCCCCAGCAGGAGCATTTTTGTGCATTACAGGCTCCCAGAGGAGTTTAGGTGATCCATCCACACCTGAAGTCAACTTCACCAAAGGTACACACGTACTTCTGCCAAGCATTTCATCTTTACCCTAACAGGATGAAATTGCAAATCATTCACACTATGGGGGCACTTGCATTCTAAAATAAGATATAAATTTAAATATAGAATAGCTAATATTTGTCAGGTTTACCAGTAAACAACAAATTCTGTTTATATGTGATCAATTTTTTATTATAAAAAAAAAGATCTTTTGTGTTGTAAATTAAAAAAAATTGAACAGGCATCCTGAGACACCTTGAGAAGCCGATATTGTCAATTGAGTGGAGTAAAGTGAGAGCATAAATATATCAGACTAACCACTTGATCGCTGTCAAAGATTTCCATTACCACTCTGGGTGGATTCCGGGCGAGAGACTGGGGATCACCATAGATTTCCACATTTTTAAATATAAGAGTCTGATCCCATGACGGGTTCAAGGTGCTTTGGATTGTCTCTGTTGTTTGGCTGTGATGCAAGAACGACACATGGATGTATGGATCTGCAATTTAAACCAATATGATTTTAGTTATAATAAAAGCCAGGTCACTTTTCCAGATTATTCTAATTTAAAGACAAATCAGCAATATCAAAACTACTATGGGACCTGAGAAGCTGTCTTTGTCCAGAGCAGAAAGGTTTCTGGCCTGGTAAACATAAACTCTCAAGTGGTACGCATTGGGTCCTGAAAGAAAATCAGGCTTAACGTTAATAAAATGGATATTCTGAAAGAAAAAAAAAGAAGTCTTTCTGGAATCTCTGTCCTTAATGAACTCACCATCAAATGTGCATGATACAGTTGGCCTGTTTGCACCAAACTGCTGAACTGAAGCTTCTGCTTTGGTGCCTTTTTCATCAACTTTAGATTCCATGTCGACTCCCTGTCAAGTAAATCAACAGTGAAAAGCTCATTATGTGGGCACTAAAATGTAGGATAGTATTAGGATAAGAAATGGGAAACTTTGATGCTAACCAGAGCCCCCTCCAGTTTGAAAATGGCAGACGCTCCAACTCGACCAGAGGGTGCCATCTTCCTTCTCCAGCGCCGTCGGCGGAACGTGTCAGAGGATCGCTGCTGCTTGTGGAACTTCCAGCCAATGAGCGAGGAGTATTCCCATCCTTCTGCATCTCCTGTATCCTTCTTCTGCATGTCAGACAATTAGAAAATACATTTTTATAAAGGCAAAATCTAAAAAAAAAAAAAACTTTTAAATTCACAATATACACTTGCATCAATGGCTGTTTTAGCACCAGGAATCCTTTTGCGAGGACGGATCATTCTTCTGCGACGATGAACATGGTACATCTTCTCAGCTGCCACCCAAGATTTGGGCTTATCATCAGGTGGAATGGTGACACCATATTCCCAACCTAAACTCACAAATACACATCATATAACTGACTTTGACTGAATTTTTATTCTCAGGTCATCAAAACTAAATCTCTGTCATTTAAAACATATATGACTTTCAACTGTGGATGCCATGTTTGACGCAGCATATTTTGCACAATGAAAGAAAACCAGGAGCTGCCATGCTCCAGAAAAAGGAAAACGCATACCATAAAAGGCATCTTAAAAGTAGTCAATTTGATTTGGGCACTAAATTCCCTCTGAAGTCTTCTGAAGCCATACGAGAGCTATGTGTGATGAACATACCGAAATTTTTCGTATGTACTGATAATCTTCCCTTCTGATGAAGCATTCATTTATCATGCATGTTTGCCAGGAAGATGCTTTGTGCGAACCAATGCCGTTAATGTCAAATTTGTCACAGTGTAAATGTATGCATACATACATGTATGTACATACATTCTTACAGCAGTTAGTTAATTATAGCAACAAATATTATATAAATGTATGTAAGATATACTGCAGTGGCATGAATAGGTATACCGTATATAAATCCTGTAGCAGATCTAGGCAGGTGGAGGATTTCAGAGGAACTCTGATAGCGCACTGCAGAACCAGTTTACAACAAACACTGTGCCACACTATTTAAATGTTGAGCAAACAATCTCATTGTCTGCACAATCAGCAGAGGCAGAAGTTAGCTATAGAGGAAGGCAGGATTTTAAGAGACTAGAACATTAAGTGCCAGTCTGTTTCTTAAAGCCATGACTTGAAAAGACTTGAAATATAATGCACAAGTCATATGGTCTAATTTGAGCTTCTAAAGTTTTTTTTTTTTTTTTTAATCCTTTTTAGAGACATGAGAAGAAACCGAGAAAGGAATGAAAGGAAAACAGCAGTAAAAATGTAGCTAAACTTCTCATTTGTTTACAACAGAATAAAGTTAAGTCAAACAGGTTTGGAGTGACATGCGGTTGAGTAAATGACAGAATTATAATTCTTTAATTCTTAATTCTAAATGGAATTTCTTGGAAATGGAATTTTAAAAACATTTTTCGGTAGGGAAATTCTTTTAAAAGTGGCTCAGTGGGCATGAAACAAAATTCAACATTTCTAAACAAAAAGCAAAGACAAGCTTACCTTTTTCATCGACGGCCCGATTACCATCAAAAGTCCAGTTATCCTCCCACTTCCAGCCAGGTGGACATTCAATCTCTGTAGGGCTCTGAACTTTTTCTCCATTCTGTAAATACCAAAAGGATAACAATGAGGAATAGAAGGATTTTTGAGGGATAGTACAAACTTTTCTGTATGTGCAGTAGATTCTTTTCAAATAGAAACAATTAAAAAAATCTACGAATATCTTGATTAGACATCTGATATGAAGCTAAAGTTAGACAGACTCTTTTACCACATCAGTGTAAGGCTCCGCAGCAAGCTTCCATTCTCCTCCTGGGAATCGAGTCTCATTCTCATAGACCTCATCCACGAACTCTGTGTGTCCAGCATCAGCCTCAGTCAGCAGACTACCCATCCACCCAAGGAAAATACAATTTAATGACTAAACGAACGGTTTCTGAAGGAAATGATTATGAACTTGCCACTATTATACTAGGTGTTGTGGGGGGAACAAATGTTACCCAGGCATTGCTATAAGGCTATACAGTAAATGAGTGGGACTAAAGTCTTGTTCACATCAACAAACGTTTGGCACTAAAATTCGGTCTGATCTTCGCATGTGTTCAGACTGATGTAAAAAAAAAAAGAAAAGGGCAGATGGCCTGAATGAACATTTAAATTCCCTCTCTGACAGTATATGGCACTTATGGAAAAGCAGAAATATTTACCCCAGATACTGTGGTACACAAAGCACTTCACATTAAGCTTCCATTAATTAATTAACTACCGTTGACTAACAACGAGAAATACATTTGTTGCAGTTTTTATTAATCTTTGTTAAAATTGGTTAATAAATTGTTAGTTCATGTTAACTGTGGTCTATTAATTTTTTTTACCAACTTTTGATTTAAGCAATGTATTAGTAAATACTGAAATTAACATCAACTAAGATTAATAAATGCTTTAAAGCATTTTTCATTGTTAGTTCATGTTAACTAATGTTAACAAAGGAACCTTATTGTAAAAAGTTACCAACTTTCAGCAGAAGTGTCACATTAACGGCATACGAATGGTTGTGACAGTCTGAACAGACAGTAACAGCTGTTCCTTCAAATTATAATATCTATTGCACTGAATTTTTGCATTAAAAAAAACATTTGTCTCGATGTAAAAAGGCCTTTAGTTTATATAACAGTGTTACTAGTAGAGTTGCCACGATACTGGAATTTCTAACTCGACACGATACCTTGAAAAATATTGATTTATCGATATTCAACATCATTTTCGATACCATGGTGAAAACTGCCGTAAAAAGTAAAAAGTCAGTAATAGTAAAAATAGCCATAGTAATAGTACATGGAAGCATCAAATAATAATTTGCTAACTATTTCTTAATGTTTGTGCTGAGGGTGGGGGACAACTTACGTTTTCTCTGGTTCAACACGCCAATCACCTTCCCACTCCCAGCCAACAGGGGGCATGAAGTACTCCTGCTTCAGCTTAACTTTGCCTGTGACATCAGAGAACTTGCTGCGATTTAGCAGACCGGTGGTGCCCCATTTTCCCAAAACTTGAGCTTGGTTTTCATACTGTAAATGAAACAATTGACGGCATTAGCTCAAAACTAATGACTGCATCTCTTCAGACCTCAAAGCAAAAGCAAAAAAAAAAAAAAAAAAAAAACCTTTACCAGTTCTGCAAATACATTGAACATCCCCTCTGCATAATTATTGAACTTCTTTTCTTCTGTTGCCAGCCCAAGCCACATGTTCACACGTATCTGGACGGGAATCTTCAAACCTTTTTTGTTGTCCATGGGATACTGTAAGGAAACATGAGGTACAGAACATTTCATAGAGCAAAGCTTAAACGTGTTTTATGCCTTTTGTTTGAAGAGCAGCATAGTACAATCTCTCAATACCTGCATGAAGACAGTCTGATTCTTCCCGCAGTATTGGCCACATGCCTGCTCACAGTAGGATGAATGCAGCACTTGATAGGCTGGGATGCGGGTGTACGCTACCCTCTTCTCTCCTCTCAACATCCAGATAATCACATCAGGCATGCTGTTCTGAGGCTTTGGTAAAAGATGTTGATACAAATTATGCTTAAATGTGACTTCATTTAAGTTAGATTCTATTAGTCTGATTAAAAAGAATAAGCACCTAAATTACAATTCTAATCTAGCACTGGTCCCTAACGTGACGTCTAAAGTATACTGTAAAAATAAAATACAAGCATTGGCAGAAAACCAGCTCCACACAACTTCCTGGAAGTGCACCAGTTTGCCTGGAGTTGGATATACTAGTAGAAAATGTTTTTCAGGTTTGTAGCATCTTTAAAAGAGTTTTGTTTGTGTCTCATAGGAGCATGTTAACTTGATATTCACAAACAAAATGTTGTATTCCATATTGTTTTCTAAGTTCTATCTGTGAAATAATCAGTACATTTTAGATGGACAGAAAGTCACATTCTGCTCGTAGCCAGATACTGGTATGCATTTATTTGAGCATTTTCTTTCCGCTGGTCTAATATTGTCAGTCTTAGTCAGGTTTCTTGGTTCTTAAGCAATGGGTTGATTTCTTTTGTGTTATTTAGGGATGCATCAATATTAAAATTATGTTCGATAACAAGCCGCTAATTATTTTCATGTTTATTTATTCAGAAAAATAGCAGATTCATAAAATTCTATACTAATTTGTCTAAACAAATAAAATACGAAATTTTAAATGCCACAAGTGCATTTAGCCAAAACATTAATGTACAGCATAAACAACTAAATGAATAGGCTACTGTTGTACAATGATTAGGTGTCTAAAGATGAGATGTCACCGTCTAAGTGAGATCACAGCAAATGGCAAAAAAAATATGGTAAATGAGCGTGCACAACTGAATATCTAATATTGATATTCATTTATAATTGACCAATTAGTATAGATTAGTTTAAAAAAAAAATCCATGTGTATTTCTAATTGTAGCTCCATTCCTACACAAAATAAAACCATACCTCCTCAGCAAGTTGCAGGAGTTTGTCGAGCCAGGTTTCAATGATGCTCAAGCACTTAGTAACATCTGTGGCCTCCTCAAACAAGCGTTTGGCCCCCTCCATGATGCTCTCCAAAGCACTGTCCCGCAACTTCTTTATCTGAATATCCAGGGCTGTGAGATTGGGCTTCCCCTCCAGGTCAGGAATTTTTAAACTTAGCACACAGTAGTTTGTATTAGTTAAAACATGCATGAAACAAATAAAACACTTTCTCTTTACCCTACATACAAGAAAATCTCCCATATTTCAACTGACAACATTCAACAATGCACATCTTGATGACTGTGGATCTAAATAAGATCTAAAGTGGACATTACCTGGTGATATCTTCCATTAACTGATTGATGAGCTTCAGCCAGATTTCTACTAGTCTTGCATCTGTAGCTCTGGACAGTACTGCAGACTTTAACATACTGAGGTTTGTTTGCTGCAAAAGTATTAAAGTTTGATGCTCAAAGAAAGAATTATACTCACTCACACACACACTAAAAGTTTGGGGTCTCTTATGCTCTGACAAGTGCATGTCAGAACCATAGACTGTAAAAAAAATATGGACGTTGTGTCCATGACATCACCCGTAGGTTTCTGAAGAGCATTTTTGAAGCCCAAAGTGGGCGGAGCCGGCGGTCGCCATCTTGGTAGAACTACTACGCGTCACTCCCAGATAACCGAAAATGGGCAAAGAGGCGGGATTAGCTGTGACGGCTAACAGCAGACAAACGGCTAGTAGCGACAACAGCGGCAATCCACCTGTCACTCAAGTGGCCACCCCGTTAATTATGCAGAACTTTAAGGCTTAATATAATTCAAACGGATGAGTTATAAGGACATTCACGCCCCTCAAAGTTGTCATGAAGGGCAAAATTAGCTATATAGAGCAAAACCACTTTTTGCACCAGGCTGTAAACATTTTTTTCTGCTGTAAAGTTGGGCATTTTTACATGGGGGATATATGGGATTCACTCTTTTGGAGCCTGTCTCTAGCGGCCAGTCGATGAATTGCAGTTTAAGTCACTTCCGTGTTGGTTTCAAGAGAGAGACAGGAAGGTTGGCGCTTGGTCAGAACAGTGTGCGAATAAAATGTTTAACTGGCAAGGCTTTGAGATGCATGTAAATAATAAACTTTAGTTATTGCGAAGAACTGCAATGTCACGTGTGCGTAACCCTATTGTTGCGTTGCTAAACATGTGACGTGAAGGTACGTCACGTTGTAACTGAGAATAGAATGTGCACTGAAGCATGATACTACTTTCTCTCTTAAAAGCAGATTTGAGACATTTTAAACATTCAAGATCTAAAATCGTTATAAATCGCACACTCCTAAATTCAATGTCATACAAAACATTCACTTACCAAACGGTTAGATATATACAGAATGATGTTCAGTGAGTCTAACCGGTGACTGATATCCTCCCAAAAGGATGTGATGGAAATCACAGGCTTAGTGTCGCCCCATGGCAGGTAGTAGTAATTATTACCTGGAAGAACCAAAGAAAAAAGGGAAAAAAAAAATCAATACCTCACATCCTATATTTACAAACACCAAATACTTCCAACTGTGCATCACCATCAAAAACAGCACAGCTGTACTGTGTGGTCGAAGCCAGAGGTTTGCACGTTTGATCCATCTTGTTGCCATAGTTCCCGATGCTAACTTCAAACTGAATGGGCTCCCCCGGTTCTTGAATCATGGTCGCACTATGAAACACTGCACACAGACAATACTTCCTTCTGCGCTGGTATTTCTATGCAAAGAAAAGAACACAAAGCTGTAAATATTAGGCTTCAAGTGAAAAACTAATCTGTTAGGAAACTCAAAGAGCCACACCTGAACAACCAAGATATCATCGCTTGATATTTCTTCCACAGACTTGTCAGGCTTTCCATCAAGTTTAGTAGAGAGTTCAACAAGAACTCTCCCTCGATAAGCCGCCCCTTCACCCTGCGAATATTCACACATCCTTCAGTGTATTTGAAAAGCATTTTTTAACTGAAAACATTTTTGCTGTAAATTCTAATTACTTGGAAATGGAAACAAAATTAATCATCTGCACTTGCCTTTCCTAAATTAAGGTCGTCATATGGGTCAGGTAAGCCTGAGAACTCTCTCTGACTGCCATACAGACATATATAGCAAGGCCCAAACGTAGGGAGGAAGCCCATCTCAGATTCCCCAGTCTCTCCTGTGGAAAAACACATTCAATTAAAAGTTTCCAGTGGCATGATATTAGTTAGTAGTTAGATTAGTAAGGTTTGTTGAAGCATCTCAAAAGCAGAGCTCTTTAAATTAGTGTCATTAATTGTGGGTTTCTGTACATTTTAAAATGATTCGTTATAATTCATGAAATTATTATAATAATTTATTAAATTCATGCTGTGATTTCAACTACATGGATAAACAATGTTAGTGATGATTTCAGCACAATATGAAATTATTATAATAATTTATTAAATTCATGCTGTGATTTCAACTACATGGATAAACAATGTTAGTGATGATTTCAGCACAATATGATTTTTCACAACTGGAATATTTTCACAATAACAGTCGTACACTACCAGTCAAGTTTGGAATAAATAAGCATCTCTTACAAAGGCTGCATTTTTAAAATAAAAAATAGAGTAAAAGTAGTAGTATTGTGAGATATTACTGTTTTTTTTTATTTCTAATATATTTCAAAATGTAATTTATTCCTGTGATAGATAAGCTGAATCCTTGCTGAAAAAAAATACAGTAGTCAACATTTGAAGTGGATCAAAACCGTTCAAAGTTATACATGAATTTTGAACAATACCCGTTCTTGTCTTAGGACAACTTTGATTAACGTTTTAGATCCCCTTCAAATGCTGACTACAGTATATTGAACTTTGAATGGTAGTGTAACAGTTTCCACAAAAAAAAGCATCAAAACAGTTTTCAACATTGATGAGAAGAAATGTTTCTTGAGCAGCAAATCAGCATAATAGAATATTTATGAAGGATCATGTGACACTGAAGAAAAATGATTAAACTAAACATTTTAAAATAGTAAACAGTTATTTTAAATTTAATAATATAACTTTTTTACTATATGTTTGGATCAAATAAATGCAGCCTTGGTAAGCATAAGACAAAAAACAAACAAAAGAAAAACAGAATTATTCCAAACTTATGCAAGTCAGATGCTCAATTATGCCATGCCATTTTATTTAGGAAATTAAGGTTATAGTAAATTGCATTTGCATGTTGCATAACATGACAAAAATAGCATACATGCTCTGTGCTAATGCTAATTCGAAAGCATGCATAGGCATTTATAATGTGTAAATTAACTGCAACCCCTTGGGTATCACATCCTTTCAGACCAATACGAATAAAAATAGTTGGTTTGAGAAAATAACCTGTTTAATAAAAACCTTAAGTACTGCATGTTAACTAGAATGTACAGAATAACTAGAAGGTCTAAATTGTGTGTTTGGACACAAGGGATTGCAGATCTGGAATCAGCGCAAATATTCAACCTTTATTTGCTGAAAATTCATCTCCTGGATAATCCTCTATCACACAGAAAACAAATAAAGATGAATAAAAGAATATTTAAGTTTTGAATTTCATAGTACACAACTCAAAAGTTCACGACACGACCCCTTTAATAAAAAAAATAAAAAAAAGAGTGACATGAAAATAGTGTTTTCTGTATTTTATACCTTCAACTTCACCACCAGAGGATGCTATTTTGGACAGATCCAAATACGTGGTGCCTATGGCATCATTTCCAGAGAGGCGATCCCTAAGAAAGAGGGGGAGTCAGCTTAAATGTTCCAGTGTGTCATTGAATCAGTCCAGCTAGGGGAGTTATCAGTTTTTCCACTGTTCCCTAAGCAGCTGTAGTCTGGTTTATGGGGAGGAATGCTTTGTGGGAGAGGGTGGGACAGTCCTGCTATGACTCATACTGCCTGCCTGTGTCCTCCCAGCTCAAAACACTGACCACATTTTGACTCCCAGCTCACATTCCAAGATTAACACAGGGGATTCTCTCGACACAGATGTAAAATGTTCATATCCACTGTGGCCATACAACTTTATGCTCACCAGTCAAATACAGTCAGCTTGATTCTTTCACACATGGATGGGAACTGTAAAACAAGTCAAAAGTGTTTCCAATTAGAAACTTCAGGGGGCTAACAAATTAATAAAGTGCAAAAACAAATCTTTCCCAATCCAGCCAATTACCTTGACCTGCAGATTGAGCTGCTGGTTCCACTCTGGATTTGCATTCTTCTCAATTATTTGTGTACAGAGCTAAAATACATGTAACTGTAGTTCAGACAAAATGCAGAAGAAATATGCGCATACAGTATGTCTGGGTGGACTGTAGTACTGTACCTTTTTGCCAGCAAACCAGGCCTCAACAAATGGATCCACTAGATTTTTCTTGTTTTCTTGACCCCCAAATGCTGCTTTTAAAGTCTGCGTGATGGAGTCATCCACTGAAAACAAAAAGCACTTCAATGTTACATCTTACTTACACTTTAAAGTGTGGTTTATTCTTTTACAGTCTGAGAAAAGAATAAAAGTTATTAATTAAAATAATCCAAATACTTCCAACTATATTTACTTACGGTACTCTAACAATAAGTTAACTAACTTTTGCTGCTTAAAGTGCAGTTTATTCTTTCAGTCTGAAAAAAAAAACTACTTAGTACAACTTATTTTATGATTTAAACTTTACTTACAACTTAGCTAGCAGATGTGGTTGAAGTATTTTGATAAGCAGTATTGAGATTTATTTTTTTAGTTTATTTAGAGTTTATTTTTTCACAGTCTAAAAAAAACCATTGGTACAACTTACTAAATACAACTTATTGTACAAAATTGTATCTACAGCTTATCTAAATATTTTTAACGGCCGGTTTAGGGCTTATATTAAGCCAGGATCAGGTCTTAACTCAATTAGGACATTTAAATAGCTTTTATTAACGTGCCTTAGAAAAAAAAACATTACTGGTGTACATCTCGAGACAAAACAATAGCACTGACTGACATATTTTAAGGCATGTCAGTGCAAGTTGCTTTCATTTAAAAATGTCTGTGAAAATGGGGGTTTATCTACTAGTTAAGCCACATACTTAACTAGTATACTTTAACTACATACTTAACCATTTTTAAACATAAAAACATTCTGTAGGATTAGTCATAAGAACAAAATAAGATAACCAGCTTTCTCCGATTTTTTTCCCAGTCATTAGCTTAACTGACAGACATCTGAGATCAGGGAACTCTGTGCACGTGTTAACAGTCCCAGCAACTCAACAGTTAATGGCAGGGAACGGTTTTGTGTAAGCTAGTAGGAAACCACATTGAGGGATCAGGAAGTGACTCAATGTGCCAGCTCAACAAATAAAGAATCCTCAATGTGGCCCTTTCCTGGACTAACAATTGAACCCAAATCATATCAACCAAAGAAGATTGTCTGATGTGCTACTTCAGAGAACAAATGCATAAGGAATAACTGTCATACTCTGGGGGACGTCCTCAGCCCGAAACACTTTGAGTTTAAGTGTAACCCATCGGAGAGCGACGCCAGCGGGCAGCAGCAAGTTACTCTCCACATCATCTTTATCACTGTCCTCCTCCTTCCTTTCCACCTGTCAAATAGACATTAACAAATAAGACCAGTTTATACAGCTTGTATAGCATGAGCTTACACATTTTTAGGAGTTTTTTTCTCTCCAAAATTTATGACAGATAGAAAGCCGTATTTTAGCAGGTTTATAAAGTCTTCTTGAGCACTATTGCATATTTTAGTTAGACGTGTTCCTGGGTCAACATATTTTGTTGATCCTGGAACAACATTCCTGTCTGAAAATCTAATCCTAACAATATCCCTACCCCTCAACACTACCAATAAGTTATCCCTAAAATCATAGGGAAATGATAGGTGAATAACACTGATGTAGAAGCAACCAACTCTCGTTGTAAGCCTAAACTTGACATAAACTGTAAACTTGTCCCTCAAATCTGATTGGAAGGTTGCACTTGGTGAAATCAGGTTCTACACAGTGCACAAATGCTAATATAAATGATCTTCAGGGGACGTACCGGCGGATCATCTCCTGTCCCCACCACAAACATGCTGACTTTGATATAACCCTTCGCTCCTGAGCTCGAGTCATCTGGGTCACTCAGGAGAACCCATTTCTTCATGACGCAGTGAGCTGGGGTTTAAAAAACAAACCTTTAATGATCCGTTCAACTACAGATAAAATGTAATGAATATTTTGTGAGTATCAGATAATTACCTGGTTCATCATAGATGTAGCCAATATCGAGCTACAAAAAGAGAAATGAATTCATAAGATCATCTTGAAGTACACTGCGCATCTAGTATAATAAAAGCACACTTTGAATTTTACTGAATTACCTTGAATTCACCCATGAGACAGTCTGATCTAAAAGAAGAAGAGTTATACACCTGCAGAAAAGAAGAAAAACATCACCGATAATAAAGAAAGAAAGGAAAACTGGTTAAAAAAAAAAGAAGCTTTTTTTCTTACCCGGAAGCTTACGATCTCATCAAACAGTTCAGAGGGCAACATGTTGACATTGAAAAAGAATATCTGGAAAGAGTGACACATACAGTATTTAGTGACATTCCATTTAGACTTTAGGAAATGATGGCTTTCAAATAATCAGGAATAGAGTCTAAGGCTACATTCAGACTGCGGACAAAAGTGACTCAAATCTGATGTTTTCGCTTATGTGCTTATCGGTTTCTAATGTGAACAGCACAAACCATAAAATCTGATTTATTCGATTCTGATTTAGACCACTTCTATATGTGGAAATAAATCTGGTACAGTTCAGATGTTTTGCAATGCAACCACAGCCCGAACAGTCATATCGGAAGTCATGCGTCTTTTACGCCACTCTAGATCGACATTCGTCACAATTCTGCGCTGACGGGAGTCACACCAAAGATTTCACTGTAGTTCTTTGGTCACTCGGTTAATATGGAAGACAGCTGTGACAGTAGTCAGTGGAGGGACTGGATCACGGTGAAGTAAGTGAAAAACTATATCAGTTCACGTGCTTCAGGGGAACATCAGCTTAAACGAATGGAATGCTTAAGCACTAATTTCAGTGTCCTCCATGTTTACGTTCGTATGACAGTGTCTTGTTATTGTTCTTTTGGGGTCAGTTTGGGACTGAGAGCAGTTCACACTTGAATCTGATATTGACCACATTTAAAAAATAATGACAACAGCCAAACAAAAAAAAAAATATATATATATATATATATATATATATCGGAGCAATAAATCAGAATTGAGCACTAAGGCTTGCGGTGTGAATGTAGCCTTCAAGAACAGTTCACCCAAATATGAAGCTTGTCCATTTTTTTCGTCCAGTGAAAATTAGCAATTAGCAAGATTACAATATAGTACAAGAATAGAAGTGTACTTAAGAATAGGAAATGTTTAAAAAAATAAATAACTAATTAAATAAAAAACAATTGTTGCCGTTTTAAATAAATAAATAAAATAATACAAATATTCTGTAATATCAATCGTGTACCTCATCAAAGTATGGGTTATTTCCTTTCCTGATCCTAGTTCTGTGTGTTTCTCCACACACATGCACTTTGACCACAGGTTTGATGTTATTTCCAGGCAACTGACGCCCCTCAATCACCCGCACACGTATCTTTGACAAAAATAACATGACTAATAAAGCATATGCAGTCAGCATTTAAAATGGAAGAGACATCTGCATATATGACTACAGGACGCTGCTGTACCTGAAAATCCTGAGGTTTGTTGGCCAAATTATGACGTTTCCTTGTCCTAGTCCGAAGTTTCTGGCCAGGCTCACCAGGGGACGTGGCAGCACCCGGTACCCCAGAATCAGTGACGTCACCCTCTTCACCCCCAGCTGATCAGTGCACATCCACAAAGAAAAAATACATAAAACAAGTACGTCATGGCATGGGTCAGTCAAACATATGCAACATGGCAAACATGCAATACACATATTCAAAGCTAAAGCCTTTCACAAAATGATCTTCACGCATTCCTGCAATCGACGTACAACTATAAAGTATCTGAAAATGTATTTCACACTTAATTTTTACACATAATTTCACACACCATCAAGCATGTCATCTGCATAACACTCCATTACAAGGTCAAACAGAAAAGCACTGAGCCACACACTCAGCTAACCTGTGTTTCCACCCATGCTGCCATCTTGTTGATCTTGTGGATTTGTCACAGCACCGGCAGGTGGCTCATAGCCAATCATCATGCTGATGGTCCCCTACAAAAGGATGCAGCTAATTATCTCATAATAATGTGTCAAATAGACTACATAAATACTGAAAAGTGCCTCGAATGTGTAAATATTGACAGTGATGCTATCATCACAAAACTACATTAGATTTAAAAAAATTTAATCGTTGTTTAAATATGCCTCTCATGTTTAATACAGGTGACGACTTAATTAAAATTAACTAGTCAATTAAGCCAGTAAAGTCATTGTAAATACATGGGACCAAAAGTTCACATTCACTAACTTTGTGCTTGAAATCAGCGTACGAATGTTTTCACGAACAAATCATGATTCATCAATAACTTTCAATCTAAAATGTATTCTAAATTTAAAGCACTCATACACAAAATATTCACATACACTTGGTGGCCTAGATGAAATGTAATACTTAAATATAGATCTTAAATATATTTCATCATGTACATATACACACACACACACATATATATATATATATATATATATATATATATATACACACACATACATACATACACGCATGTATGCATACAGTAAAAGTAAAAAAAAGTGTATTATAGTATGCTCTGAATAAAGACACAGGTACACGTATACAGCTGGCCAATCAGAAGTCTGTAATCTGGGTGTGTATTAAATGGGTTTGTTTAGTTTAAACTTGTTTTGAGGATGGCACAATTGGCATTGCTCGAGGATCTTGCTGCACGTGTTCTCAAGCTAGAATGTGATTTTACAGAGCGTGTTTGTTGAGAGTGACGAAAGGTAAGGGTGTGCGGAAAGTCCTTAAATTGACATAGTTTGGGTTTGTTGTACACACGTGTTGTGAATTAGGCGAACATTTTCTTGAGAAGTTCTCCTGTGCATATAAATACGAATAATCCATGCAATTATTAGTGAATGAGACCCAATAATACTTATTTGGTAGCTGAAAGTATTTTCAGGTATTTAATAAAAGAAAATGCAAAAGATGAGGATGTATGGGACTTTGTAAATGACGGAATTAGTTGTGCGGGTGCAGTACCTACTTATAAGAAAATGTATTTAAAATATAACAAATATACATTTGTGTGTCATTTGATTTAGGAGATTAAAAGAAGAAAAACACACTTACTCCTATGTTCTTGCCATTTTCATCCACTAGAGCCAAGTTTTTCACAGGGAGAGACTTAACTTGGCTACTGGCAAGGTCTTTTAAAGAGACTTTAGCAGATCCAATCAACCTAAAACAAACAAACAAACAAAAAAAGATAATAAAAAAAAAGGCCTGTGGAAAATCAAGCAGGTCAACTGATGTCCCATGTTTCTACAGAACATAATATCTGTTCTCATACAGTGTTTCAAATACTGCTGTGTGAATTGTGTGACTTCATTTGGATTTGAAAAAAAGTGCAGTGCACCACGAAATCAAAACTTATTTCATAATTCATGTTCCTGGTCTGACTGTTAATTACTCATCAGTTAATATTATTCAAAAAAAGCAACAAACAAACAAACAAGGTTTGCCTTTATAATCTTTTATAAAAATGCCAAAACTTGCTCCACCTCTGAAACAACTTTTCTTTTCAGCTGACATCATGAATTCCTTTAATTTCTCAACCCTTCGCCTCCATAATATATTTTTTAAAAATGGAAATATATCTGATTACTCATTTTAAGTCATCATTTCATCATATGATCCCTTAAAACTCATCTTTGATCACCAAAATTACATATTTAAATGTTTTGTCCTTGAAAAAAAATTTTCATGCCTTAAAATAACTTGAATGTAACTCTACGCCCTTGATTAATTTAATATATGCGGTTCTATGAATATGCAAATTAGCCCCACCTCCACACACACCAGCTCAGATATTGACCTGATTGGTTACAAGGTAGTTTGTGACATCAGAAACACCAGCGAACTGCTTTTTGAGACTCTTTTTTTTACTGCAGTTTTGAGGAGAAAATACTTATGTCATAAAATAATTATGTTGACTTAAGATTTTGCACATGTTTTGTCAAAGCATATTAAAAAGACCACATAGACATATAAACAACATTCAAATTTTCACCACAGGGGAACTTTAATTATTTTCTGTCAGTCCATTAAATGCTACATAATAAACAGAGGTGGCACACAACACAATGCGTAAATAAATATTATACGAGGGAGAAAAATTCTTTGTGTGCTCTCTGAAAGTCACAAGAGAGATCTCCTCCAAAAGTAAATAACGCCACCCATATTAATAATGTGACTGCGACGCTTAGTAGGTCAGCATCCAGGAACACCCTCAAAGACCATTTTACATCTGAGCATTTCCCTGGCTAAGAGAAACATCTGCTATAAAACGCTTTGATTATTAATTTTTCAGCCACAAAAAAACAGCACATTCAGCATTTACCTTCTGAAAACAGGGACATGTAACCTCTACACATTTGATTAGTGGGCTGGTGTTGTATCATTTCACAAATAACGAAGGTGCGTCCACAGACATTAGACCTGCTGGGGGCCTATGCCATGAAGCCAGTTTAGGGGGCTAGCCAGGTATGTTTCTGTTTAGTATGTGCCAACCCTGAGAACCATGCAAGTGGTTTGGCTTTTAGCGGTGGTCATCACCACAGTTACTTACGCTTCATGCTGCTTCTGCAGGTTATGTTCTGGGTAAGAGATCTCAAATCGAAATTACACATGAGCAACTTTAGTTTAACTATTAAGCAGTTAGTTTAAATGTATATAAATATATACAGATCATATGTAATAAAATATTCTCTAGAAATCAAAGCTTTAAAATATATTACATGTGAGCTTACATGTTAAAATCTCTTTATATCTATATATATATATCTATATCTATATATATATATATATACACTCACCGGCCACTTTATTAGGTACCCCATGCTAGTAACGGGTTGGACCCCCTTTTGCCTTCAGAACTGCCTCAATTCTTCGTGGCATAGATTCAACAAGGTGCTGGAAGCATTCCTCAGGGAGTTTGGTCCATATTGACATGATGGCATCACACAGTTGCCGCAGATTTGTCGGCTGCACATCCATGATGCGAATCTCCCGTTCCACCACATCCCAAAGATGCTCTATTGGGTTGAGATCTGGTGACTGTGGAGGCCATTTTAGTACAGTGAACTCATTGTCATGTTCAAGAAACCAATTTGAAATGATTAGAGCTTTGTGACATGGTGGAAGTAGCCATCAGAGGATGGGTACATGGTGGCCATAAAGGGATGGACATGGTCAGAAACAATGCTCAGGTAGGCCGTGGCATTTAAACGATGCCCAATTGGCACTAAGGGGCCTAAAGTGTGCCAGGAAAACATCCCCCACACCATTACACCACCACCACCAGCCTGCACAGTGGTAACAAGGCATGATGGTTCCATGTTCTCATTCTGTTTACGCCAAATTCTGACTCTAACATCTGAATGTCTCAACAGAAATCGAGACTCATCAGACCAGGCAACATTTTTCCAGTCTTCAACTGTTCAATTTTGGTGAGCTCTTGCAAATTGTAGCCTCTTTTTCCTATTTGTAGTGGAGATGAGTGGTACCCGGTGGAGTCTTCTGCTGTTGTAGCCCATCCGCCTCAAGGTTGTGCGTGTTGTGGCTTCACAAATGCTTTGCTGCATACCTCGGTTGTAACGAGTGGTTATTTCAGTCACTGTTGCCCTTCTATCAGCTCGAACCAGTCTGGCCATTCTCCTCTGACCTCTGGCATCAACAAGGCATTTCCGCCCACAGAACTGCCGCTCACTGGATGTTTTTTCTTTTTCGGACCATTCTCTGTAAACCCTAGAGATGGTTGTGCGTGAAAATCCCAGTAGATTAGCAGTTTCTGAAATACTCAGACCAGCCCTTCTGGCACCAACAATCATGCCACGTTCAAAGTCACTCAAATCACCTTTCTTCCCCATACTGATGCTCGGTTTGAACTGCAGGAGATTGTCTTGACCATGTCTACATGCCTAAATGCACTGAGTTGCCGCCATGTGATTGGCTGCTTAGAAATTAAGTGTTAACGAGCAGTTGGACAGGTGTACCTAATAAAGTGGCCGGTGAGTGTATATATATATATTATCAACTATATAAATTAACTTCACAACTTTCACTTGCACTATTATAGCAAGATATTTTTTACTTGCTGTGTAAATGGTTTTATGGTAAATGGCATTAACGGTTTTACAAAAGTCTTAAAATTCTGCTCTTAAATGCATTCATGTGTCAAATTGAATGTAAAATTCAATTCAATGCATATTTAAATTAATAGTAAAAAAAAAAAGGTTTAAAAGCAGATATTACTATACTTCCTCAGATGATTGATTAAATTAAGAATTTTTTTTTTCCAAGTTCTCAAATGATATGTTTAAATATGCAGATGATGCACTATATAAATATGCACTAATTTGCATATATTTCCTAGAACAGAACAAAATGAACACTAGATAAAGCCAGGTTCAAAATTCTTGTTTTATTTTGTTGACATGTTAGAGTCAAGGGTTTTTACAGAGGAGATTTTGGATCTCTTTTCCGTCACCGTATTTTCATCAGAAAATACAGTCAACAGCCAGAAAAGGGAATAAAGTTTAGGAATAAAATGTATAAAATGAAGCAAATGATATGAACAAACCCCTCTTTAAAAAGCTTAAAAGGGATAGTTCACCCAAAAATGAAAATTACCCCATGATTTACTCACCCTGAAGCCTACGTGTATATGACTGTCTTCTTTCAGACGAATGCAATCGAAGTTATATAAAAAAAAATTCCTGGCTCTTCTTAGGCAGTGAATGGGGGTCCTGATTTTGAAGCCCAAAAAAATTGCATCCATCCATAATAAAAGTGCTCCACACGGCTCTGGGGGGTTAATAAAGGCCTTCTGAAGCGAAGCGATGTGTTCGTGTAAGAAAAATATCCATATTTAAAACTTTATAAACTAAAATATCTAGCTTCCGACAGATGGCCGGGCGCATTGATTTACGGTGAGTGACCCTTGACATATTGACAAAAACGGAAGTGCAGAGGATAGAGCAAAACAAAACACCAGTCACGAATTCGAAGTCTAAAACAATAATTTTTAAAGAGAAATGTTGGAGAACTAAATACTTTTTTAGTTTTAGATATGTTTTACACAAACGCATCACTTCACTACAGGCCTTCATTAACGCCCTGAAACGGTATAGATTACTTTTATGATGGATGGATGTACTTTTTTGGGCTTCAAAATTTCAACTCCCCTTCACTGCCATTATAAAGCTTGGAAGAGCCAGGACTTTTTAAATAGAACTCAAATTGTATTCCTCTGAAAGAAGAAAGTCATATACACCCTAGGATGGCTTGAGTGCATGTAAATCATGGGTTAATTTTCATTTTTGGGTGAACTATCCCTTTAAGAATATAGATAAAACTGTACATTTTGGTGTTTGTAAATGCTACTGAAGTGGAGATTTCTGGCTGGTGTTGAAAAAAAAACTAATTTGGAGAAAACAGCCTTTAAAGATATGTATTATTGTAATTGAAATCTACAGACAAACAGATAAAGCACAATAAAATAAAGTTTCTTTTCACTAATCTAAAGCATGTAATTAAATGCTAAGTAGCCCTAAGTCAGTGCATTTTTTGCATGTGTCTTGCCTTAAATTACAGTTATTCAAGAATGGTCATCAACAATTTACACCCAAATTAATTTTGCCAAGTAAATCTTTGCTTATGAAACTTTATAATTTAATTCAGAAGTATTTAATTTATTGTAATTAATTTTATGCAACATTCATGTAATTGGTTTTCAAACTATTTGATACCAACTCTGCTTGGGTTCCTTAAATGAAGCCCATGTTTTCATTGTAAGAGTTCTTACAAAATCTTCAGGGAAAGTCTCACAACATCTTATGACAATTAAAACAATTGCATTGAACAAAATTCTCAGACTTCAAACTAATATTCAAAACCTAATGATCTCAAGTTTCAAACAAACATGGCAAAGCAAACATAAAAAGCAAAGGTAACCACACCCTCCAACATTTCGCCTCATTCCATTTACTTTATGGAATGTCATTTCTGAGATCCTTAACCTAAGGTGATTCCAAGTATGATTAAAATTTACTAGCCTCTTAATAGCAATGATCAAACACACTTCCTGTACTTTAGCGCACACAAGTATTTCATTGGGAATTAAACTCTTAAGTGCACTGCTCACTACAACTCTGGCCTTGTGGGAAGCAGACTAGATCAGTGCCGTGGTGTTCTTCATTTGCCAGACTCTCAAACAGAATTGATTTGGAATGCCACAATGCTACTTTTGTTCCAAAGAGAAAAATGCATGTGTCCCAGAAAATGTTGCCAAATACTTTGCTGGAACCACATCTCTTCAACATTCTGGAGCTAAATTCTCAGACTGTCCAAAATTATAATTTGATCAGCCTTCCCCCATCTCTAAAATCTGATTAATTGATTACAATATTATTCCAAAACTAACAAAGATGTTGATCCAGGAACATGTCCTACAGGAAATTGCCCAACAAAATCAGTTAAAGATCCCATGAAATTTAAAATGGTAAGTTTTTAGAGCTTGTAGTTCATGTCTATTAGGTTTGTAATGCAAGTTAAAGGCTATTAGATACATTCTGCTCCAAATTCCTGTTTCGATAGGGATTACATCAACACAGGAAAGAAAACTGCTAGTCCAGCCTTTTCATAGTCATTAAACAATGCATTGCCACTGCACTGTCTGGGAGACACTTTAAATCCCACTGATATTAGAGGTAAACTGAGCAATAACGGTGTTGTTTTACTCCGATTAGCCCATATTAACTACTTATGTGCTATCCTGCAACACCATAACTAGTGCTCTTTCAACATAGAGACAGGTAAACAAAGAAACGTCAGTATAATGGTGTTCTTATGAGATCAGTAACATAAGCTACATGTCAAGGCCCAAAATATTTGCTTTTTCATCCTGTATCTTCAACATAATGCTTCTTTTACTTTGGTAACCAAGGTATAGTTGTCAGAATAATAAAATGAGAGAGAGATCCTTACAATAAAACTCCGTTCCTTTGACTTGGTTTGAAAGCATCTCAATAGTGTAATTTCTTAGTATATCAAAACACCACAACGAACTGAAGATGGTGATTAATAATAGCCAGCATTTGACAACATATTTATATAATGTGAGTCAGAAATGATCAGGGGTCGGGGGTAAAAACTACTATAATGTATGCCATTCCAGATTCTTTAAGGGACTGTAGTTCATTCCCATATAACACACATTATATTCTTTTTTAGACAGTTATTGCAAACTATTTTGTTAATGTCAATATATATTTCTACTGATTAAAGCCCTATAACTATTCGAAAGAGAAAGGAATAAATTAATCTGACAAAGTATGACAGAATGATATAAAATGGATAGAAAATTCCTTCATAAAAGACTGTCAGAATGCCTGCAAAAATCAAAGGGAAATGAAAATTAAAAACCTACGGAATGAATGAAAGACCCACTTGACGTCAACAAGACAAATTTGCATGAAATTGCATGAATGTAAATTTCAGTGGGAGTTATGTTCCTCTTTGTGTTCGCCATTGGATTTTCTCCAATGCCGTTCTCACAGAAAAAAAAATCTAGAATAACTGGAAATGCATGAAATTTATAGCCCAACATGGTTATAAAGAGTTTTAAGACCATACTATTTACTTCAAGTCATGTCTTTATACAAGAACTGCAGTTCAGTAACTAACAATCATTTATTCATCCAGTACTGCGAACCAAACGCCTCCGTTCCACCCCTCATGGCATTGTAGAGCAGGTCTGAACACAGCCGGGAGGGTGTGTTTGAGGTGCATGGTATTACAGTGTGAGACTGAGAAAACCAAGATTAACATGGTCCACGATTATCCAGAAATGCAGCGACTACTTTAAACTGTGACATCAATACAGAAGTGAAAGGGAATAGACGTGAATCTAACCAAGAGAAAGAACTGATGCAAAACTTTGTATTGAACTCTGCATTTTACTGAATGGCAAGTCACTTTGAGTCAATTCCAGGAGGTCAAAACTCTTGAATTCTATAAGCTTATACTTCTGTAGTCACACAACTTGTATTTGATTAAGGTGGGAGCAAGAGTTCAACACCACACTGTTTGTCTTACACTGGTTAACATTGAGCGTATGACTCAATTGAGCAGTTGAAAAACACTCACTTGTCCTTGCCAAGAGTCTCGTAGTCTTTCACAAGCACATCAATGTAGGAAGAAGAATCAAGAGGAACACCTTTTAAATCAAACTCAAGTGTCTAAAGGGGAAAAGAGCATTAAAAACTTCAAAAACTCACAGCCACTGGAGAAAATGTTAAACTAGTCTGTGCCTATGCATGCAGTAATAGGCTCAGGTCGGTAGCCTAATTAATATGAAATTAAAAACAACACATAAACAAATTATTTTAAAAAGTTAAAGAAAACAAAAAGACAACAATCAAATTAAAATAGTTTGCATTCAGTTTTTATGTCATACACAGCAACTTTAATCCCATTCATTTGTAATTAGCGTTAAAGTGTTTAAAACAAAACCTCAACAGACCTCATTCCACACTGGGTTCACTTCATTGCTAATGGACTTGGTTTTCTTCTTTTCGTCTAAAATTATACGAAAGCCAACAGGTCAAAACTAACAGTCGGTGCCGCTATTTTGCAGTTAAATGGCTATACATGAAACAAAACAGGCTTTCTTACCTTTAAACACCACAGATACGACGGGGTCTGGGCTGCCCAGTTTCTTCTTGGGCAAACCCGCCGCAGACTCCACTGCCACGCGCAACATGACAGTAAAAAGCACAACACGCTTTCATTCAATGCACTTTGATAACGATGTCTCTCTGTATGCGAGACTGTGGGCTCATTGCAGTGCCCTTATCCTTATGAGTTTGTAAAGGGTGTGGACTTCTCTGACACAAAGTGGCAGACTGCCTACCTGTTCAAGTTCACTTATATTTGCAGAAGTGATGCGCAAATATTGGCTTTAAATTATGAAATTCTTTTTGATACAACATAAAGAATATTGCCTGCATGCTTGCCCAAATACACGTAAAATTATAATCTCAGTCATTTTAAAGTTTAAGAGATGAGACACAAGCGCCACCTAGCAGTGCATTGAACGAATCACATAGATCAACTTAGAGTTGTACACATCAAATGAACATACCGTCATATTGTAAAGGATTTGGGTGTGGTGTATGTTATGAGGGATAAGTAATTGGACATCATTCATTCTTCTACTACCTTCAGCGAGCCTGGGTTCAGATTCTGCACACTTGAGTTGAGGAGATTTTTGTGCGGCTTGATGGCATCACTCTTCAGTCTTCAAACCCTAACTTTTAGTTGCAGTCCTCGAATTTGATTGGCCGAGCGGCGTCCCATATGGGCGGAACACTTCTATTGTTTGTATCCCTCCGCTTGTGCCCGTTTACGCGTTCAGACCAGACTGGCTGGAAGTCTGTTTTAATTAGTTTTTCTGCAGTTTAAATTACATAATACTGCCAGCAATTGGCATCTTTATCTGTATTATTAGTAACTGAATAATCCACTCAACCAATTTGGTCAAAATGAATTTGATCAGATTTCACATATCGGATTGAATTAAATTCAGAAAATTAGTTGTTTGGAAGAAAAATATATATTATGAAATTGGATTAGATGAATTCAGTCTTGGTTTTGATCTGGATCAAACCTTCAGCACGTGTTGTCCAAAACATTTTAGTAGAACTGGGATACTTTTCATCTTAAAATACCAAGAGAAGGGTGGATTTCAGGAACAAAATGTATAAACCTGAAAACTGGTCAAATAATGCAACGTTTGGATCACTATATATACACATTTATAGTTCACACTTGATTTAACTGTTAGATTGATAAATTAGATAAATAGCTAGCTAGTAGCCAACATTGTCATATGTAGTCCCATTTCGAGCACTGGTAATAATTTGGATTTGGTCATCTGGAAAAGTTTGTATCTGGATCATCCAATACCTGTCAGAGACATATTCAAGTATAGCATCATGTAAATACTATGAGCACACTGTGAGCACGCCTTCTCTTGTTAGTCAAAATAAGTTTATGAAAGTAATCTGGGTTTAGAATAAGAGGCAGAGAAAACCAAATATTAGCAAAATTTTTACTTTATTATATTGGGTTTTTAGTCAGGTGGAATTTGTATAAGACTATTAAATACATTTCCAATAGAGAGGGGAAATTCTTAAGTGCTTTGTTACAGCACCAGGTAATAGTAGTACATTGAACACTTTTAAAACACAGAAGATTTTAAGATGGACAATGCTATGATGCAGTCTTCTGGCTCCTTTCAATGGCCATTCGCTCCAGTCTCTCTGTGTAAAAGCCATTGAAGTCCAGCCTATAAAAAAAAAATCTCATTATTCATCAAACCTTCAAGACTGAATTTAAATGAGGATTGTCTAAGCTCTTAAATAGTAAGGGATTTCAAAAGCTTGTGCTACACATTTCTATTATCACTATTAAAAGGATAGTTCACCCCCAAAAAAAAGAAAATTCTGTAATTAATTATTCATTCTCATGTCATTCCAACCCCGTAAGATTTCGTTCATCTTTGGAATGCAAATGAAGATCTTTTTGATGAAATCTGAGAGCATTCCTTCCCTCAATTGAAAGCTACACAACTACCACTTTGACGCTTGAATAATGTGAATAAAAGCCTAAATTAAATCTGTTCATCATATAAAGCCATCATGCAGAAAATTTAGACTAAACCGTTCAATTCATATAGTTTAGTTTTACGATATCTTAATGAACTTTTGAAGTATCAAAGTGTTAGTTGTGTAGCTGTCTATGGAGGGACAGAAAGCTCTCAGATTTTTTCAAAAAGATCTTCATTTGTGTTCTGAAGATGAATGAGTCTTACGGGTTTGGAACGACATGAGGGTGAGTAATTAATGACAGAATTTTCATTTTTAGGTGAACTATCCCTTTAAGACCAGGTTAAAGCCCAATTTATACTTCTGCGTCGAACTCATGCCGTAGCTACGTCGTAGGCTGTGTGTAACGCGCGTACCCTTCGGCATACCCTAACGCGCACCTCTCCAAAAATGTAACAACGCGTCAATTTTATGCGCACGCAAGCGCTGTGATTGGTCTGCTAGAACCGCTCCCTCGGGTTTCACATGTTCCCTCTGCGTGCATCAATGCGGACAACGACGCAGAAGTATAAATTAAAACCAACGCGTAGTCTACAGCGTAGAGGCTCCGGCGTAGGTCCGACGCAGAAGTGTAAATCAGCCTTAAATCAGTAAGCACTAATACATTTAAGATTTACTGAAAGGTTCCTTCCACAACCCACCTGTAGATGATGTTGATCATGCTGTGTTCACAGTCATTGGTGCTGTAAATGCTGAGCTTATCCAAAAGATCCAGCAATAAGGTGCTGAAGTTACTGTCAAACTTGCTGATGGTCCCCTCAAACCCTGAGTCAGACTGGAGGGCATCCACATACTCAGCTAAGAACTGAGATAAAGACAAATAGATAACATAAAAAAAGATTCATTTGTTTGTGGTTTACTATCTTTTGGAAGATTTCGGCGTGAGTGATGACACAGTCCGTTTTTAAAAAGCTTTTTTATTTCCGGTATTGTACAATTACTGATTAAATGCCAGTGACTCACTTTAGTGGCCAGTCTTTTTTTCTCTGCCTCGTCTGTCCGTTCCGCCTTCATCTCGCTGTCTATCCTCATGCTCTGAGTGAACCGCTGCAAAACAATCAACATGAACTCTCCAGCATCATCCTGACATTAAAGAATAAACTATATAATTAAATATCAAAACAAAAAAATAAGTTCTATATTCTAAACTAGAAGATCTATATTCTAATTATGTACACTACCATTCAAAAGTTTGGGGTCAGTAAGATTATTATTATTATTTTTAAATTAATTAATACTTTTCTTTTATTAAGCAAGAATGCATGATCAAAAAAGTGACAGTAAAGGCATTTAGAATGTTAGAAAAGATTAATATTTTTCTATAAGTAAATGTTTATTTGAACTAAATCTTAACTTTCTATTCAGCATATAAAAAATGTATTACGGTTTCCACAAAAATATTAAGCAGTACAATTATTTTAAACATAGCTAATAATAGTAAATGCTTTTGAGCACCAAATCATCTTATTAGAAAGATTTCTGAAGGATCGTGTGACACTGAAGACTGGAGTAATGATGCTGAAAATTCAGCTTTGCATCACAGGAATAAATTACATTTTAAAATGTATTCAAATAGAAAACAATTGTTTTAAGTGTAATAATATTTCACAATATTTACTGTACTTTTGATCAAATGCAGGCAGCCATGGTAGGCATAAGAGACTTTCAAAAACATTTAAATAAATCTTACTGACTGCAAACATTTGAATGATAACAAGTTTTTAGTACTTTTAGTACTTTTAGTTCTTTCTCCACAATGTCTGTATTTTTACCTGCATGCAGTTGGTGAACATGACACAGACAGACATGAGCTTGGAGAAGATCCGAAGCAGCTCAGGATTGGTGAGCATACAGTCCTTCAGACAGTTATCCAGGAAACTGGTGTGATGACACAGCACGTCGTCAATGTTGGAGGCCTAAAAACGACAAGTGATTTAAGCACACACAGTGAATTCATTTTCAATTAATTATATATTATAAATCTCTTTCTAAACATATATAAATTTAGACAGATAGATTGACTCATTGACTCACAGACTTCAAGTTGTTCTCCATGATGTGCCACGTGGGCTCCATAACCTCAAACATCATGTAGTACTGAATGTTCTGAACAAAGTTGAGCATCCGTTGTCTTAATGCAAAGGCCGCAGCAAACCTACAATCAACAAGAGCTCACTTGAAGATACACAGACTAAAACTAAAAGTCCAAGACATAAACTAAATATATGTAGTCTCACCATTTAGCAGAGTGAAGTGAATATTGCTTAGCTGTTTTATTGCTGATCCACACATTACAGAGCAGCCTCTCCACATGCTTGCAGTAGAACATGTGCCTGAAGAGCATCTGGTATCTTGTCAGGGCTTTCCTGCACAACAGAGCATTGTTTTTAAGGAGTAGTTCATTGTAAAGTTCCAGTCCCAATGTGTAAATACTGTTGCAATGTATGAAGCACAGCTCACACAGAAGTCACTTTCAAACCAAGCAGCTTTCTGTTGGTCAACAGCAAATTCATGCGAGTTACTTGAACCTACTGAAACATCTACATAGGGATATATTTTGCCCTCACTGGTTAAATGTACATGGGAATGTGCATTTCCGATTGCGTAGTGTGTAATGTGAGACATTTCTGATCCCATGGATTCTTATCGCAATGACTGGATTTCCCCCAGCGAAAATTCGCCGAACAACAGTAAATGTGACCACACTTTAATTGCATGGAATACAGGTTTGGAACAACATGTGAAGGGTACATGATGACAAAACAGTTCCTTTAAGAGGCACAGGGGCACAGCAACAATCCCAAGCTGAAGCTGCTTTAAATGAAAGCTATCCAGCCATATAGGAAAACTGTACCTGTTGATTATGAGTGAAAGTGGCCACTTGACGATGTAGTCGAAGGAGAAAGCCTCCAGGCCGCTAAGTGACACCTCTGTGGGCTCTGCATTAATGATGGCTTTCTCTTGTTTGGTATCTATAGCAAGGACACGTAACAGCTGGGTGATTACATCATGGGGCATCAGGTCAATCTGGAAGAGAACAATTATGTTAAGTTAACGATGAACTTCTGCCTATTTTTGGACACTTGGACGTCATTTTCTATTCGTTAAGAAGAATCTCAACCATCCCTCCAAATAATACAACCATTTAGATGGGTGAAATAGCCACTTTCATACACGAAATGTGTTCAATAGGCAGATGTTATTTACTTTTTCCTTTGGATTTTTGCTGTGTTTTCATGTAGGGCTGCATGATTTGTGGTGGAATTTTCTGATACATTTATGATTTTTATTATCACAAAGTAAAAATATAAATAAAAACAAAATAATACAATATTACTACTGTAATATTTAATTCACAGTAAAATAAAATAAAAAGAGTATTTAAGAACACGGATGAGCATTCAACCTTTAAATCGTCTTTGAAGGGGTCTGTGTTGGCAGTGCTCATCCTCAGGGCCAGCTCCAGCAGAGCCTCCAACCGTGGAGGAATGATGTCATCAACCTGCTTCTTCAGTTCCTCCTCCGTCAGGTCCATAAAATGCACGAAAAAGTCTCCTTTATCCATTAAGAAGTAATGCTTGATTGACCTGCACCACAAATATAAGAAATAAGGGGATATTTAGATATTCAGTACACAACTATTAAACAATACCAAATAATCTGTTTCTCATATCACGAGAATATTTTGGTTTTTGCACGTATACATGTTTCTCAACTGGTGGGCCATGCCCCAAAAGTGAGTTGCAAGACCCTTCTGAGTGGGTCGCAGAGTGTGTAGTCAAAAAAAAAAAAAAAAACCTAATTCTTAATGTTTTACTGAAGCAAGACTTTTATTTTGAAAGACAGAAAAACTCCTGATTTAGTATCTGCTGTCAGATGAGATGTTGTCAAGCTATATGTTGTTATCATTATTTAAAAAATATTTTTTGTAACATCTTGCAAAATAAAATAAAAAGTCTCACCTTAGAAAAACAAACGTTCCTGTCCTGTCAGATACATTGTGCTCGCGACACACATTCTTCAATTTTACGCACAAATGCAGAGGTGTGCGCTAAATATCTATTCACTATATACAAAGAGCAAAAGAAATTACGAGCGAACAACGTCATATTTACGCTGTCAAGTCGTGAACTTACCAAAAACAATAATTTAAGTAACTAGTACGTCGTGCCTTAGCTGTAAAGGATTTGCATGCAGTATGATGTACATTCGATTCGTCAGGAGTAATTTCCATGTTTTTTTAACTGTTCATGTTAGTAGTGTGTATTTACAACGGTAACAGTAGTTTCCATAACCTTAACCCATAATTCCACCTTATTTTTACTTTGTATTATTTTCTTTATTTTTGATGACTGTGGTGGCTACCAATTTAGTAACTTTACTGTATTAACAAAAACTAGTTTGGGACTGCTATTTAATAGTGTATTCATCAGTGTTAGTGATTTTATAAAATAAAAAAATTGTTGTATATTAAGTAAAGTGTACTTGGTGCGTGTGTCGACCATTTAAAAAAAATAATTAATATTGGTTAAAATTCCTAAAAAAAATTTGAGTCACTCAATGACCATGGGAAATTGTGTGGTATGTACGTACTGTACGTGCACAGCCTGATTTTACTAACTGCTCTATACACGCAGCTTGATTTATTTTTGCACTAATTAGTTTGTTTCAAAGTCACAAAAGAAGCAGAGCAAACGACAACCAACTACTGGAGATGGCAACAACAACCGATCCCAGCGCTTACAACATTTATGTGAAGGATTTCAGAGATACCCACAACAATTTCAAACCTTTACGTTTTACCTCAGGCGTGAAACAAGCTCCTTTTCCTCCATCAGGAAGTCAAGCAGAACCTTGCTGGCATAGTAATATGCTTTTTCAATCTGCTCCACATATGCTCTCTCTTTAAGTGTGTAGAGAACCTCTTTAGCATCTGGACAGGTAACATCACGGCCGCACTCCCGCACAACATTCAGATACTTGCCTGAAATTAGAAAAGTTAGGACAGTTCATGAAAAAAAATGCATTTAGTCACTTTTCAGCTGGGCACTGAAATCATTAGAAATTGTTAGAATGTTTTTGACATTCATACCATTGTTCCAGAATTGCTTTCTAGCTTTCTATCTACATTTTGGAACTGAGCTAATGCTTTGTATAAAAATGCCTCACCTGTGTTTAATATCTTATCTGCCATTTTCTGAAGGAATGATGGGATCCTGTGCTGGACGATAGTGTATCTCTGATCCCAGTATTTGTCATTATAATCTTCCTGAATCTTCTCTTTTTGCAGCTCATGCTCCTCAACCATGAACTCACTATAAAAGCAAAAAACATAGAATGTGATGAAGTTTATTTCACTTAATTTAATGTGGTACAATGTGGTCCAATCAAATGTTTTTTCATGGTCAGCAAAATTCTGAATTTAAGAACTGGCTGCGTTTCAAGCCACGAGTGTGAATTTGATTGGAATTGCCCAAGATCTACAGGATGCTGAATTGGAATTTAACAGGAAGCATCAAAACTAATTATTATAATAATATATATAATATAATATTATAATATAATATTTGAGCATTCTCAAGTTACCTGATACATGAAATATAAATTAAATACAAATTTTAATAGGTGGCATTTCATAACATATCTTACTAATGTCCTCTAATGTTTCTGGAAACACTCAATGGACATTTTTCACAGACTGTGATGACGTGTTTTCAGAGTTATTAACACCATAAATCTAGCAACGGTTTTTTATATTTTCATTTTTTATAAATGTAATGTACATTTATAACACTATAATTTGTGTTATTTTACCTTGGCATTAAATTTCAGAGAACTAATTAACTCTTTAACGGCTAAAGGAAATAACACCCAGTTTGACATCTCAAAATCACAGAAACACTATAATGGATTTTTTTATTTATTTTTTAAGCAAATGGGAATGCAAAATATATATATATATATATATATTTGTTGTAGTTTCTATTCACCACTAAAAAAAGTCTACCCAACTATGGTGACTACCGCTTCAGAGAACTCTAGAAATGTGAAAAGGGTCCATATTGTGTATAACATGTTTATAGTTAATTCACACTAACAAGTGAATTGCATTAACAACAACCACCCTTACAGCAGTATCACATTAAATTCAAAATGCAATTAGAATTCTGCATCCTTTGCAACCTCAATTCAAATTCAGAAACTGTCATTTAAAAGGTGTTCTCAATAGAGTTCTAAATATCTCAAAGCCCTGTTGGTCAGGGGTCACATTGTACCTGTATGGGTCTTTAATGATGCCCCTATAGATCCACTTCTCAAGTATTTCAAAGTAGGGGACGCTGGCTGCTTTAGTCAGATATAGGCAGAGCTCTTGAGCCTGGCTGTCTCCGGTGTAATTGAATGTGCGATCGTGAAGCAGGCTGAGGGTCGAGCCACCCATACATTCACCCTTGTCAACAGAGGTGGCTGCATTAAAGAGACATTAAAGGGAGAAAGCACATTACCATGAGCATGTCAACAATGCTATTATGTTGGTTATCTATCTATCTATCTATCTATCTATCTATCTATCTATCTATCTATCTATCTATCTATCTATCTATCTATCTATCTATCTATCTATCTATCTATCTATCTATCTATCTATCTATCTATCTATCTATCTACTAACCAGCACCTTCAGAATGGTCAGTCAGAGCGCTTTATTTTAACTTTATTTTTTACGTCAGTTTAATATAATTTAAGTTGAAATGACTTATACAGCCAAGTTGATTGTACTAAAATTGTACATTGTATTATGTAAAGCATATTTATAATGATAGCAATTTGCTAACAATATTGTTATGACGTGCTAACAACATGCTAAACCAATGTACTGAGACATTCTAGCAACATGCAAGCAAAATGTTAAACCATTCTAACAACATCCTTAAACAAGTTACCACCATGCTAAAAAAAAACATGTTAGAAACATGTTAAAGCATGCTAGCATAATGTTAAAACATACTAGAAACATGCTAACAATATTCTAAAACATGGTAGGAACATACTAGCAACATCCTAAAACATACTACCACCATGCTAAATCATGTTAGACTTTTGTATGGCTAGCCATCAAATTTTAAACTTTATTTTAAACTTTATTTTAAACTTTCCAGATAAGGCTTTTGTCAAAGTTTGTCCTGACCAGAATGCTGTTGCAAAAGGTAATGAATTAAGAATGAAGATGAAAAATATATTAGGACAATTTACAAATGAACTCATTACTACTGTTGACACATCCAAAATGCTGAGCGCTGCTCTTTTAACAGTAACCACACATGTTGAAAGTTTTACCAATGGAGGCAAGGATTTCCATGGTGCGCATGGTGGGCTGTATGTAGAACCAGAGCTTCTGCAGGGAGAGCGTGCCCTGTCCGTGGAGATGCTCCAGCTGTGTCACCAGGATGAGGTATTCCTTCATCAGAGTCCTCATGGCTGCAGTCAGAGCGTGATTCACCTGACCGTACTCAAACGATGACTTCTCCTCTGTGAAGCTGGCCATGGATTATGCAAATGATTAGTGTGAGCACGCCATGCAAACTTTAATCATGACATATCAAATATCTAAAATCTGGTTTGATATTGGTGTAAACGCAAGACTAACATATCTATTAACCGTAATATCGTTCACAGACCGTGTGATAGTGGAGTAACAAGATGCGACCGGCAATATTCGGTTGACCAGCTCTTTGACGGACATGTCGAGGGAAGGGTCTACTATGAAGGAGCGGCTCTGTCTGCCAAGCACAGGCTGAGCTGTGATGTCTCTCCCATCCACACCAATCAGCACGAAAAGCAGGTCCTCAACCAGAGCTTGTTCCTGTGCAGCCAGCGGCATTGTACCTGCAATTAAACTTGTTAAAGTCACCATGAAATCAATTCGATTTGACACTTCTTATTTTTTATATAATATTACAGTGTTTATTATAAATGATTTATCCGAGCACATCTTTATTACTTTTTTTTTTATTTCATTCATGTGCTTTTTAATCAAAAACATTCATTTCCCCTCCTCATGCAACAATATCTCTTCTCTGATGACACATGCACTGCCACATAGGCAGGAGAATAAACCCTCTTTTCCAACAAGTCACTCACAGGAAATAAAATGTTATTCACCTCTAAAAATATAATTGAGACGAACACTGATATCTTTAACGTGTGCATTTTCCGAGGAAACTGTGTGAACATGTTTTATACCCAATTTATTGAACTTGTCTTAAAGTGCCCCTATTATGTACTTATATACTACCGGATGCTATTTAGTGTGTTATATAACTGTTTGTGAATTTAAAAAGCCTGCAAAGTTTCAAAGAACAAAGTGCCTGATAAATGGAGTTAACTTCCTTAAACGAGTCGTAAGTAATTCCATTCCTACTTCTTGCACAAACCTATGAAGGTTTGTAACAAATTAGCATAATGCCAGTCTATGGTCTTCATTGGGTGCTCACGAACAACGTCTACTTTGACCCGTCCTCAAACACTGTATTTGTAGCTGAGGCCTGGAAGAGATTGGTTTATGTCGTTGACATGTCGAGAAGATACTGTTTTCTGCATTGCGAATGCAAATCCATTTTACTTGGCGGTAAAACCGATGCCATCGTTACTGTTTATATCACTGTGTATACAAGTGCTGAGGAAGCCTCCGGAGCTGAAATTCAGATATGATAATGGGTGTTTCTTTTACAACACACGCTATAAGCTGTAGACAAATCACAACATATTGAGCCATCTGCCCAATCAAAGCAGAGTCGGCTCTCAGAAAGGAGGCGCTTAAAGAGACCGAATCCTTGATCAAACCATTTCAGACACTGTGAGAAAAAAGGGTGCTGAAATGTATATTACGAGAAAAATAAAGTGTTTTTTGATCTTGGATTCATGTAAACATATTGAACAATCACAATTTGCAACAAGATAGTGGGGACTGATTAAGTAAATATTGCACAAATATGAAATAAGGGTAAGAATGTGTACTGAATTTCAACTTCTCCTCTCCAGCCGAGATGTAAAGTTTCTTAAAGCAACACCAAGTAACTTTTCCTCTGCGGTCACCCTACAGGTTGGAAGTGGAATTGTCCATTACTGCTGTCGTAAATAATTTAGCCTACCGCATCCTACTGTCGCACGCACATGCTCTCTATTTATCCAGCACCGGCTTTGGAATCATGATGACAATTCAAAAGCTACCCGGCTGCTAGGTCTCTTACATGTAGTTGTAGTCTACTGTCGAGTACGCTCCACCTATCGGCAATTCTAACGCTTGCCGTAAAGCAAGTCAAATTTGTAGTTTTCCTATGTCTTATTCGGACTACAGAAACCCGACCCGATCTGGCAATCTTACATAGCGTGGATATATCAGATAAAGGACCGCAAAGCGGTGGTATAAGTGCATTTCACCATCTCACGACTTGATGAACCACTGAAACGATTTTGAAAACATCATTTTAAGGTAAAAAAATCTTACTTAGTGTTGCTTTAATGTAAATCAAAGTACCTACAGCGATCACATTTTAAATGGTTGATTACAACGGCTGATTATAATGTGTGGTATTGTGTGTGTTATGTCGCTGTATATGGATTTACTTGGTGTCTACAAAGCAAATTGCCCTCAAGAACTATAAAGTAAAGAAATCGCAGCAATTAGCAAACCAAACTGATCCAATCAATTCCAGATTGACAAAATCAAGTCCTGCCCTAAATTATTTTTGCTCAAGAAGCTGTTTCACTTGGATAATCATCACAAAGGGGAATAAAAAAAATAATCACAACTTCTGTTTCATGCTGTCTTGAACAATTCAGTCGCGTCTATAACCAGATTTGGTATCTACCGTTTCTTCTGTGATACTGAAGTTTAAGTGAAATCAAAAGTGTCCATATTATCCATAATCTCTAATCAACCACTGTAACAATTCCCTATTCATCTAGGGCTCTAATTTTGGAAAGGCCTGTCACATACCAACAGCCACCACGGGATCTCCCACAGGGGTGGGGCTAGTGATGAAATCCCCAATCAGTGCAGGCCGGTCATACACCCAGTTTGGAAACACAGGGTTCGGCTGAGTGGGGTTCTTCTTATTGTGTCTGTCTCTCAGCATTTTACGGATTACTTCAGAAGACTGTGCAGGAAAACAAAACCATCGTTAATTGATGCAATGTACAGAATTAATAGACATTAATGTTATCTTTACGTTTCGTCATAATACCTGCGGCACACTGGAGCTGGCTGTGACATTTCCCAGCTTTTTCCGCAGTTCCTCCAGTTCTTGCATGGACATTTTGCTGCTGGTTGCAGGAATGCTGTACGACGTGGTGGTGCTGGATGCTGCATTTGCAGACATTTCTGATCTCTCTTTGGCATTCTGCTGCAGGAACTTCAAAGTCTGAAGAGTAGAAGCAGCCATGGCTTAGAAAATATGTCTAGATCACAATTCCACGATACTCGAAGATCAAAAGAAAAAGCCCGGGTTTAGGTCCTAACTTTCTAATAGTCTTACAACTTAGTCATCAAATGTTTTTCTTTAAGACTGTTCATAACTTTTTAACCTTGACTAACTGCTAATGGGTCATACTACATCTTAAAGGGATAGTTAAAACCTAAAAATGAAAATTCTGTCATTAATTACTTACTCACCCTCATGTCGTTCCAAACCCGTAAAATATTTTTAATCCGTTTTCCTCCGTTGACAGCTACGCAACTACCACTTTGATGCTTCAAAAAGTTAATAAAGAAATAATAATAAAAAAAAAAAATCCATATGAATTGAGTGGTTTAGTCCAAATTTTCTGGAGAGACTCAATTTATATGATTAAGAGATTTCATTTAGGCTTTTATTCACATTTAAACATTGATCAGCGAACATAAACAGAAGCTCAACCGAAACTGCTTGATGTGCGAGAACAAACCTCATTGGTTCTTGCTGAAGCTCAAACGTGCTGCGTAACACAAGAATGAACCTCATTGGTTCTCGCACGTCAAGCAAAAATGCTTGAGCTTCCGTTTACCACAACTGATTTGTAAGTTAATGAATTTATATGTGAATAAAAGCATAAATTTAATCTCTTCAGTCTCTTTAGGAAAATTGGACTAAACCACTCAATTCATATGGATTAATTCTACGATCTTTTTATGAACTTTTTGAAGCATCAAAGTGGTAGTTGTGTAGCTGTCTATGGAGGCACAGAAAGCTCTCAGATTTTATCAAACAGATCTTCATTTGTGTTGCGAAGATGAACGAAGGTCTTATGGTTTCGGAACGACATGAGGGTGAGTTATTAATGACAGAATTTTAATTTTTGGGTGAACTAACCCTTTAAGACACTGTCTAACATGGCTATGTTTATGCAACTGGTCCCTGATTTTTTGTTTCGACATTTTCATGACAATTAAAGTCAACATGAAATCAAAATGGACAATTATTGTTTGCTTTTTTTATGGAATATTGCAGTATTACTATAAATTATTTATTCATAGTCACATCATTACTTTTAAAAAAATCATGTGTCCTCGTAATCTTTGATCAAAATAACTTCCACTTCCTCTTACAGCATCTTCTCTTCTCTTCCCTGATGACACGTTAACTGGCGTGAGGGTGGAACAACCTGTCACTCACAAGATTACAGCAAACCACAACCATCCAACGATTTGATTCAATTCCTGATGAACAAAAGCAGGTCCCGCCCTACATTTTTTGTTCTTCGAGAAGCCGTTTCACTTTGATATCCGTCACAATAGGGAAGAAAAGGCAATCGTAACTTCTGTTTCATGCTGACTTTAAGTACATTTTCCCTCCAAATTCTAATTTCCATATTGTTTATGGATGTTTTACTTTGAAGTTTTATTTTTGTAATCCCAGTATGTGATTTGTATTACTGTAATACTGTTATTATATGGTTATTACAGTAAAACCGAGTTCAAATAAGCATAAATTGAAGGCAGTACAACATATTCCGCCATTTTTAATTAAAAAAAACATAGCATCATTTATTAGAATTAAATGACAATTTTGATAATTGGGATTAGAATACTGAAAAAAAATAATCATTCAAACTTAATGGTCCTAAAATAGGTTGCATCTTCATCTTGCAAAATATGATTTCTTATTTACTTCTTTTGTGTTTTTGGTGAAATTATGTGACCTATACATATTCTTGACAAGGTTTTGGATTCAAATATTCCTGTTTAGAATTTAATAACGAGTTACATTAAACATACCTCTTTATCCTCAGTGAGTTTGGAAAGCAGATACACCAGTGGATCAAGGTTGCGTGCATTCTTTGACTTCAATTCATCATGTTTCCTCAAGAAGTCTTCAGGTGTTTTGGAGTGTTCTGCCATTTTGACCTATAAGACAATGTGAATTAGTCTAGCAGTGCATTCAGAAAACGTGTAACGGGAGATAAAACACGCTCACCTTAGCACTGTGTGCAGAGACTGTAGTGGTCACATATCCAGTCCTGTTCTTCTGCAGTAAATCAATGTAAACCTCAGCACCATCTCCTCCGCGGACATTAAGGAGTCCGAGAAGTTCATTAACATCATGATGAATTCTGAATTCACTCATGACTTCTGATTAAAAATCAGAACCTGAAATCAGAAATAGACACAAGTGAGAAACGAGAGCAAGCTCAATGAATGAATGAATACATCAGGTAACGTTAAGCTAACAACACTAACGTTAGATCTGGATCACCGAATTTGCTGATGCTATTTATTTACAGCTAGCAATCTATGTATACATTCATAAATACAACGTTTTGTTTACCTATAAAAATACCCTTTGTTGTTTTACCTAATAGTTGTCTAATTCGTCCTTCTGAACAACACGTTACGCATTTGTTGATAAACCAGCAGCGTAACTGACAACACCATAATAATAGGAAGTCGGAAACTGTGTCAATTTGTAAAATTCCGCCAAAAGGCTTTATTTTTTCAAAATAAAGGTCCTTTACTTGCATCCCACCTGATTAAATAAAGCAGAATATTTTTGTTGTTGTTTGTTTACAGGTATATATTTCAAATGTTCGATTTTTACAATCAGTAGAACATGTATTTTTTTTAAATGTTTTTAATATTCTATTAATATGTTAAATGTAAATGTTATTAATATTTTAAAAACCATGCCTTTTCCCATAATCCGCCTACCTTATGGAACTCATTACCTATTAGGAATGCTGCTTCTGTGGATTGTTTAAAGAAACTTCTTATTTCTTATCTTTTTAGTCAAGCTTTTAATTTATAATTTATTACTGTGTATTTTTTAATATGTATTTTTTTCCTTGTTTGATTTATTTTGTTCTGTATGAGTTTGAGAAAGGCGCATTACAAATCAAATGTATTATTATTATTGTTGTTAACATTTTTAAAATATCCACGATTACTTGTTTAATTTGTACGATTTGTTGGCTTAGATTGTTTATATTTACAGCATTAATATAATAATACATATAATAAAACATTTCAGGTGATGATAATAATAACAAATAATATTATTATTATTATATGTTGTTGTTGTTTTATATAATAATAATAATAATAATAATATAATAATTTATTATTATTATTATTATGTACCTCCAGAGTGTCTGCTATTATCAGAGATATAGCAATATACAGTCACACACATACACACACTTCCAGTACTGAGAGATATAGAACAGCTAGACACCAGTGATATTTCATTTTAGTTTTGTTATTTTCGTTGTATATCCTGATTTCCATTACACGAGAGTAGATGTTAAAACTTCATGCTGATTTGTACTCGGCTTTCGCCAAGATAAGCAAAACTAAGACGTAGCTTTACAGTAAACTATGCTTCTCCATCCATTTACGCTTCTTTCCATAAGGTAGTGTGACTCCCCTTCTGTCCGGCGTTAACGGCAGCAGTGTACTTGGCGCGTTAGCGCACGCGACGGCTGCAACTACAGGACCAGCACGACAACCGTCTGGATTGAACCGAGTAGGGGACATCTCTAGGGTCTTCAAGTGGGCACCTTCCGTCCTCAGTGTTTCGTCGACCTGCCCACGACACCTCAAGAGGGCTCGACAGTGACTCTGGCGTCCCAGAGTCACCCCCCTCCGTCCCCCACTCAACTCAGCCCAGCTTACTGACCTCTACATCCCTCCTGCTGCTGAGACCTAACCACAATATCACAATCTCTCCGCGACCCAACCATACGCGCCAACCCGTTGACTAAGGCTGTCGAGCCCCACTGGTGCGTTAATATGCAGTTTCAGTGGACAACGGTTCCGTATGGCATACCACCTACCGCAAAACACAATATCTGCCCAACCACCCGTCATTCACGCAATATCCACAGGATATATAGTTATATTACTATTTTAAATTATTAAATTTTTAGTTATGACACATTTCATGTGATTTTGTCATTTTATTTGTTCTATTTTAAATATTGCTATTGGCTTAATTTATTTTTATTTCAGTTTTTGTTAGTTTAGTTTATATTTACTTCCAGTAAACAATTGTAGTGCTTCAACTTAAACTTATTTCAGTTTATTGGTGTCACGGGGTGTAGCAGGGACGAGGAGAGGTGAGGATCTTTAGCAAAAAGTCTTTATTCCATCAACACACAAACACAAAGATAATCCAAACAAGGAGCCAATGGCACAAGGTAAGGCAATAATGGTAAGGCAATAATCCAAACAAGGAGCCAAGACTAATCCAAACATAATGACATATATGAAACACAGAAGAAGTAACAGCTTTATGCAAAGACAACTACGGACCAAACACAGGGGTATATATATATATATATATATATATATATATATATATATATATATATATATATATATATGCAGGCTAACAAGAGGACAAACCAAGGCAAACAGGAACTTGTGGTTGAAGTTGCCATAATGCTTCAAGTATATTTTCTATACATTTCTATTAGATTTTTTTTCCTGAATTGATGAATTGCACAGGTGAATCTTGAATTTCTTTAATTTAAAGGAATGTTTAAATGTTAAGTATTAGATCAACCAATCAACCAGTTCTCTTAAATACTGTAGCTCAGTCAGAGATGCATTTCATGATTGTTCAATTGGAAAGCATTTAGACAGAGCAAAACACAGATCTACAATTTCTTACAATGGAAGAACAACAATTAAGGAAACAAACAGGGTAATCAGCCGTGAAGAAGAAGAGGAGTGAGGATATGAAAGGGTATGGGAGGGAAAACAGAGGAAGAGGTAAGGCAAAGGACATGTTTCTGATGAAATAAGGACCACTGTGGACCATGTCCTCAATCATGACCTTACAATGGCTGAATGCTAGGAGAATAACTATTTCCTCAATCATTCAAGCATTTCGTAGACAGTATGTATTTCAACAATGTGCACTGTACTCTAATACTGTACTCCATATTACAGTAGCATATTACATTGGCATTTTACTGTATATAGTAAATATACAGATACATATCACAAACAAAAATACACATGTACTGTATGCTGTGTATGTATCTTGTCTTCTGCTTTTACTGTATATATCGCAATGGCATTGTACGGGAGGAGGAAGCTGGTAGTCAACGAGGTGCGAAAGCAGGAGGAGAGGATGAGGTGTATAAAGGCCATTTCCCAGGCCAGGCAGGGAGAGTGGATGAGATGGGAGAGTGTGGAACAACGCAAGATGGGCTGGCAAGACCTTTGGTCAATGGAAGAGAGTAGGATCAGTTTCCTTATTAGGTCAACATGTGATGTTCTTCCATCACCGCAGAACCTAAACCTCTGGGTATCCCTCTTGTCCTTTGTGTTCATCACCTGCCACACTAAGGCACATTTTGACAGGATGTAAGGTGGCTCTTAGCCAAGGTCGGTTTACTTGGCGCCATGACCAAGTACTGCGATGTTTGGCTTTAGCATTGGAAGGCAAGTGTAGTATGACCAATAAGTTGCCGCCTGTTCTAGCAAAGCATTACACACAGAAGACAATATTCCTCCGCCCAGGCGAGCAACCACCAAGAAAAGGTGTTAACACCAATTCTCGCCCAGGACAACTGGAAGCTGCTAGACTGGAAAATGCTGGCTGATCTTCATCAACGGCTTATTTTTCCACCTGAGATTGCCACCACTAACCTTCGACCAGATATTGTCTTGTGGTCTGGATCAGCATGCCTTGTTCACCTGATAAAGTTAACAGTGCCATGGGAGGATGCTGTAGATGAGAGGAAGAAACTGCGGTATGCTCATCTTGCCACTGAAGCAGAACAGCGAGGATGGAGAGTCCGGGTTTATCCAGTGAAAGGGGGTTGTCAAGGATTCGCACAACCCGGTTTCTCAGAGACGTCGTATTCAGTGGCCAAGAGTTGCGTCGCACAGTGAAGAACTTCTCTGAAGCAGCAGAGAGGAGCAGCAACTGGCTGCCACACTACGGTTTCGAAGAATTCTTGAAAAACTTGAAGAGTCTGTTGGATTATTTGTATAGTTTGCATAGTTATTACAATTCCGTGTACTGTATTTTTGCGTGAATGAGGATTTGTGTTGGACAGATATTGTTGTGTTTTACGGTAGGTACGGTAGAATGAACCGTTGCCACTGAACCTGCATTAACGACGACAGTGGGGCTCCGACAGCCTTAGTCAAACGGGTTGGCGCGTATGGTCGGGTTGCGGTGAGATTGTGGCGTTAGAGATTGTGGTTAGGTCACATCAAGGGTTTATGCCACTGAACTACGAGGAAAGAGCAACCTCAGCAGCAGGAGGGATCACAATAGAAAGAAAGAAACGCTGATGTACAGGTAAGTAAGCTGGGCTGAGTTGAGTGGGGGATGGAGGGGGGGGTGACTCTGTCGAGAATCACTGTCGAGCCCTCTTGAGGTGTTGTGGGCTACTTGAAGACCCCAGAGATGTACCCTACTCGGCTCAATCCAGACGGTTGTCATGCTGATCCGCTAAGGAGACCGCACTGTGGTGGATCCCCGGAGCCAGCATCGCAGCCGTTGTGTGTGGTGACGTGCCAGGAAATACACTTCAGCCATTAACACCAGACAGAAGGATATTCACATCACAATATGGAAGGAAGCGTAAATGGATGGAGACGCATAGTTACTGTAAAGCTACGTCTTAGTTGGTCCTTATCTTGGCGAAAGCCGAGTGCAAATCAGCATGAAGTTTTAACATACTCTCGTGTAATGGAAATAATAATTACAGTAAGAGACCATGGCCCAAAAATCATGGTAGTCCAAGTACATTGAAAATAGTCGGTATAGAACATGTTCCTAAGTCAAAAAGAGGGTAAATAAGAATCCCATATACAGTAATATGTAAATTTGTACTGTTAAAATGTATATATGCCATATACAGAAAAGGTGCAGTCTTCTGCTTTTCAATCATTGTCATTCAATCAATAGTCATAGTTTACATCTGACAACACTAAGACTATTTTAGTCAACAATGACACAAGGACTAATAATTTTGATGGCACTGATATGTTCATTGATGTACATACTTACTTTTGAGAGATGAACTAAGGATTTTGAGCAAGTTACAGGCTTTTAATCCATTGTGTGGTGCTATTTGAACGAATTGTTTTGAGAAATGAACTTACTTACAAATGTTAAGGATGATTTGAGAAATGTACCAAAGCGACTGTGAAAAACTGTATTCGTGGGTAAAAAATAGATTTTGATCTTTCTGATTTGTAAGAGAATTCTTCTGTCAGAATAGACATAAAAAAGAACAAATAAATGCTGTAATGGTCAGTATAACTTTTGGAATGACATATTAATTACGTAAAATAATTGTTTATTTTATTTAATTCATTCATTTGTTCTCATTTTGCACTCTGGTGTTAATCTAAACTAAAGAATGCAGATAATTCAGGCCAGAAGATTACTCATGTCAATGATTCTCTATAATGTCTAGCCCAGTACGGAGCACAGCTTGCCAGGATGATAAACACAATCATTGACTCACCACTAAAGGCATTACCTTGTGAAAAAAAGTGCCATCTCACCAATCTAATCCAAATGTCTTATGGCGTTTGCAAATGGATCCTTTGAAGAATAATGTGTGAAAGAAGCAGGCGGTGAATAAAAAATAGAGATGATGCCATTAAGCCACAAATAATCTCGAAACTGTCAGTGGATGGTGAAAGAACTGAAGTGCGGTTGTTAGTTTATAGTTCGAGGTCACTAGCCTGGGAAATGAGACCATCTGCAGAGATGAAACCTGAGCACTCAAGACTTATTAAACAATTGATGCATTTTAATATCACATGACCCTTTTGACTGCTGACGATTGTGCTGCTCTAGAGTGCTCGATTAAATGAATGATACTCCTACATGGCTTGACATATGATTAGGTTCTTGACATTGTGTAGCATAAAGATGCATGACAAATTTTTCTTATTTGTTGAGGGACAGATTTGCATACCTGCATCACAGTAAACACAGACCTCAGTCATTGGTCTGGTCTGTGGCTTGGACTATGGATACCTGTCTACTCAGTACTCACCCGAGATGTTTACCTTCTGTGATTTCTCCAAGTTCCTGTATTACTTGTTTCCTTGTCTGTTCTCCATCTTCAGCGTCCCTCCAGGGTTCCCGCTATCCTGTAAGACAAAGACATTATCAATCTAATGGCAACCAAAAGATGTGTGTATTTGGATACACTGTAAACCCGAATAAGTTGGCAAAACTGAAAAAAAAAATTGGGTAATCCGTTTACCGTAAGTTAAGAAATTTAAAGTTTAAGTAAGCATAACTTGCAGATTTTTATTTTGCACTCATATATTTTAATTGATCTTAACTTGAAATATTTGAGTAAACTAATTCATACATTTAACTTAAAATTATCATGTAATCTCAATTTAAATATTTTTAGTAGTAGACACTTGGCTAGCTTTAACTAGCTAATTCAATAAATGCTATCTTGCTAATTGGTATCACAATGCTTTTAACATATATCTGTTCTCAAACTGAGCTCATGCTCCACTCGTCACCATGATTTTAATCATACAAAAAAAACAGCATAACAGAAACTCTTCTAAACTAACATAGCAAAACATTAAACACTACTAAATCTCCCTAATCTTGCACCAAATACATTATATAACTTCATTTTAGCATTTACTCTCCCTTTTGAGTGTCATGGCAAAGCATGCTGGGAAATAGAAATCCCAGCCCAGTTTCAGTTAAATTTCAGTTTGTCTAAATTAAAAGAAACAAGTTCATGAAGCTCAAAACAATTCCGATCACTTAAAATGTGACACTTTTGTGAATGCAAAAGAAAAAGAAAGTTCTAAATACTCAAAAAAGTTCATTTGATTGAACTAATTTGTTTAATTTGAGTTGGCTTTACTCAAACCAATTAATTATTTTTAACGCTATGGGTTTACATACTGACCAATTGAAGTAAAATCCTTTCTCAGCTCCTGCAAACAAAGACTGGAATACTTGCACTGCACATTGTTTGTTGTCTATACCCTGTTTTGGACACTGTTCAATAAAAGCTTTGAGGTGTTAATCATCCTCTCTCTCTCTCTTGAGTCTGATATCTCAATGCCAAAGTGATTGAGAAAAACTGTATTAAGTTATACGTTCAATTCTTGAGCCTAGACCTGCTTCTTTACAAAATGTCATAAGATTTGATGTTATTCCCTCATGTTCCATGTAGTGAATGCTGCTTTTAATAACAAAAATGGATAAATGACAGGAAAATTATTATGCAAATTCTTGAAATTTGCATAATCATTTACATTTAACATGTCATTTAGGCAGTGGAAAGGAGTGATAAAAACACTATTTGTGAAGGATGACACTTGATAGCAAACGATCATCACTGTCACCATCAAATGCAATGAGCTTATTGAGTGGAGGATAAACTAGACCACTGCAGTGCATTTAGATCGGGCATTGCTATGATGGAGGGAAAGTAATAAATATGTGGGCGAAATCAATTTGTTCCATCAGATGTGATGGAGATGAATCTGTTTGCAAGACAGTGACGCTCAAATCGCATCATGTGCCTTCCTACCTTACTCAAGAAATGGTCTTTTAATGTCTGATATAATGAACAAATCATTATTAGTTCTCAAATTAGTCATGTTGTAGGCTGAAGCTGACATGTCAGTGATGTGAATAAGTGAATAAAAACACTTTGACAGCAGGCCTGTTATGTAAGTCTGTTCATCACTGCTGCTTGGTAGATTGGAACACAATGTGTTAGTTTTGAGGTGTGTGAAGATATAAGGCTTTTTGTTCATAAATATTAACATAGCAAAGGCAAATGTTCATTCATTGTATCATCCATTCAAAGTGTCATATAAAATGTAATAATAGGCATAAAAACACAATAGAAACAAATTTCTTTAAGAAAACATTGTAAGGTGGCCTTGAGTGGCTTATTGCTTTTATAAATGGTGGCAACAGCAATAAGATAAGACACAAATGTTGAAAAGATAATTACATTAATTCATATGAACGATTCTTCTGCCAAGTGAAATAGCTCATTAGCCTCTACATGTGGCTGTTTATAGCAACAGCTTCCAACATGACTAATGAAATCAGATATTATAGACGGAACTAATCATTTTATAATGTTTTAACATTATAAATGTGCTGCAACTATCGTACCTGCAAAATCACTGTAAAAAGTGACAAGCATTTGATTGAACTGATTCGATGATATATAATATACCAATTCTGTAATTTAGATATTGTCTGTTAACTGACAAAGCATTAAGTAAATATAAATAGAACTGCGTTCAGTGTGCGAATCTGAAAATATTTTAGTCAGGATTGGTACATGATGTCTGGAATATGTGTTCATGACTGAAAATACATCTTCATGATCTTGTTTATACATCTCTACATTTGGTTGGTAACTGTCAGATGTGAGAAAAAGAAAGCGAGAGAGATTTTTGTGTGTGTTCCCATTATTCTTCCTGTATGGTGGCTATTTGCCTTTAAAGGCGTGAAACAGCATCACACACTAAAAACGTTTAATTTATTATTTATTAGGTAAATAAGGGCTTTTCATTTACATTTATTGTTTTTATATACAATACTTATACTTCTTATATAATAACTCTTATCCACAAATAATATTTTGGGCATATTTAGAATTATAAAAAACATTTTATTTCATTTCTCATTGTATTTAGATAGTCAGACCTCAGACGTGACACTGCTGACAGACCCAGTTAAGTTATAACGTTCTCTAAAATTAATATGCAATTTATACTTTAAAATATGAATCTACATATCACATCTAGACAATAGCATGTGACTTTTTAAGGTATGCATAAGGTATAGCCTATATCAGTAGATAGATAGATGATAGATAGATAGATAGATAGATAGATAGATAGATAGATAGATAGATAGATAGATAGATAGATAGATAGATAGATAGATAGATAGATAGATAGATAGATAGATAGATAGATAGATAGATAGATAGATAGATAGATAGATGGATGGATGGATGGATGGATGGATGGATGGATAGATGACAGACACAAAGACATATGTATAGTTAAGCTGGACTTCTCTAATATTTATATATGTAATTTTTCCTTAAAAATATGAATCTACATATTACATCTAGACAACAGCATGTGGTTTTTATGTATGCATAAGAGATAGATAGATAGATAGATAGATAGATAGATAGATAGATAGATAGATAGATAGATAGATAGATAGATAGATAGATAGATAGATAGATAGATAGATAGATAGATAGATAGATAGATAGATAGATAGATGGTTGGATAGATGACAGACCCAAAGACATATGTACAGTTAAGCTGCACTTCTCTAATATTTATGTAATTTTTCCTTAAAAATATTAATCTACATATTACATCTAGAAAACAGCATGTGTTTTTTATGTATATGCATAAGAGATATAGATATATAGATAGATGGATAGATGACAGACCCAAAGACATATTAAGCTGCACTTCTCTAATATTAATATATGTAAATTATACGAATCTTCATATTACATCTAGACAACAGCATCTGATTTTTTAATGTATGCATAAGTGATAGATTTTTCTATCCTTTGGTGAATCATTGCTCTTTTATCATGTTCCTGAGGGGTGGGGGCGTTATGGAGATCCTCAATAAGCGGATGGTCAGATGAAATGGCACACAGAGGAAACATGAACTCCTCGAGCATTTACAGCACACTCGGACGCTTGTTCCCTAACAACTTTTCTCTTTGGGGGCATCTCCAGAAGAACTGGACCACCCATGATTTGACGCCTTTCTCCATCGACTTTCTGTTTGCGGGCCATGAACCGGACACTATAGTTTTAATGGTGATGTATGTGCTATCATTCGTGACCGGACTGGTGGGGAATATAATGGCTCTGTGGGTCCTGACGCGCCGGAGGAATCGCTTGTCTGGAGCGTCAGCCACCAGGAGACTCCTGGTCAACCTGGCGGTGTGCGACATGATGGTGGTGTGCGTCTGCATGCCGGTTAATTTAGGACTTCAGGTGTACAACGCCTGGGTGTTTGGAGAGTTTCTGTGTCGAGCTGTGCCGTTCGTTCAAGCGGTATCAGTCTCGGCCAGTGTTCTGAGTCTGGCCGCGATCAGTTTGAACAGATACTACAGCGTCCACAGTCCCCTGCACGCCAGATCTTTCTTCACGACCAGCAGAATGATATGCATGATAGCTGTGGTGTGGATCGTATCTTCTGCACTATGTTTGCCGTTGTTTTTCATGAACACGACTAAGACGCTTTCCCTACTAGACGGGCTGCATACAGTGACTGTGTGCGTGGAGAGCTGGTCTAAAATCAAACTGCGCCAGGGTTACAACTTTTTGCTCTTCTGCGCGTTGTATGGATTCCCGGTGGTCTTTAACCTGGTCATTTGCTTTTTGACCGGTTGGAAATTGAGTAGAGGAGGCACATCATCAATATCAGATCCAAACCAGCTAGCGCAAACCTCTTCAAGATCGCGCCTGAAGACGCGCAAGAGGATCGCCAAAATGGTCTTTGCGCTCGTGTTGCTGTTCACTTTCTCCTGGCTGCCGCTTTATGCCGTGGACATCTGGATCGACTCCAACATTCCCAGCTCCCCTGATCGAAACGACGAGCTGAGCAACGTCGAACATCATTGGATTCTCCAGAGCAGACCCTTTGCGCAATGGCTGGGTCTCACCAACTCATCCCTCAATCCTCTTTGCTACTGCTTCATCGGAAACTTGTACAGATCGGCCAAAAGGTTCAGAGAGAGCTACAGAGAGAAGATTTCATCTGTCATGAGTTTGACCAATAGGTCTTCGATAAGAAATTCTGCCTCTAAAATCCAGCAGCGCAACTCTGGCTCGTCTGCGAGATTTTCTTCAGAAACAAGGAGCTACACTGTGTTCAGACTGACCAGAAGTAAAAGCGTGTCTGCAACGACTGTGTGTGAGAGTATTTAACTGAGAATCAATGTAATACAGACTTGAAACAATCATGGAAATATGAAAAAGGTGACAGTTATTGTTAACTGTTACAGTTAGTAACAGTTATTAACTATTATAAAGTGTTACTGTGAATTATAGGCTATATCTTGGCTATTTTGTCTATTTCTTTTGTAATTATTTTCTGTTAAATAAACGAATACCAGATTTGTTCTGAAAACAGTCAATATGAGTGGAAAATTGCAAACCCAGAATGTGAGGCTCAAGCCAGGATTAATGGCACCGCTGAGGGCTTTAGCCCTGACGTGTGGTTGTCTGTTATTCCACCAGCTCCTCCCCACCAGAAAGATCACATAAATATTCCTACTGTTATACTGTACATTTTGATCACTGCACCACATTTACAGTCTTAAGATACAAGAAATGTAGCTATATACCTCCTATATTTGGTGGGCAGAACAGTTCAACACTCTTAAAAATAAAGGTTCTTTACTGGTATATTGTAGATCCATGCGTCATCACAGTTCACCATGCGTTTTTCCCCAGCTAGAGAACATTCTCAGAACTTTGGCCCTTTTTTCAGTAACATTAATGGAACGTTCGTTCAAAGTTATCTGATGTTCTCAAAACGTTAGCACAAAAACGTTATGGTTTTTCAAAAGTAACATTCCCATAATGTCCAACGCTATCTCACGACCAATTCGTCCGAATTTGACGAGTGATTAAAAGATGGCTAATTCGTACGACCTCATTCGTACAAATTTGTACGATTTGTCTAAACCCACGTGATGGGTAGGTTTAGGGGCGGGGTCAGGGGTAGGTCATTCGTACGAATTCATGGAATTCATACGAATTGGGCAACTCGTCAAATATGTACGTTTTAGCAAAAATCGTACTAATTCGTACGAGTGAGGTCGTAAGAATTGTTACGAATTAGCCATCTTTTAATCACTCGTCAAATTCAGAATGATAAAATGTAATGTTTCCTTAACATTTGTATAATTCTTTATCAAACATTTAGAAAACGTTCAGAGAACATTCAGAATGTTTTCATAACGTAATGGGAACCTCAGCAAAACTTTCTTAGAACATTTTTTTTAAAAAAATATATATTTTGTTAGCTGGGTTGTGGTTCAAAATGTTCTTTAAAATATTCTAAAATCTAATAAAAAAAATTTTTTATTTTAATAAGAACTGCTCACTGGAAAGGTTATTTGGGGAACCAAAACTGATTCTTGGTATCGCTGTGAAAACCCCCTTTTGGAACCTTATCAATGACAAATTAGAAATGAACAATAATGATGTTGTTTCAGTGTTTGCCATCACATAAGCTAAACTTTGAGGGAAAAAATTAATCTGTCGGAGAGTAATGGATTTAGTTAATTACCCTCTTCCATAGTACACTAATATAGATAATAATTTGATGCCACTAAGATGGAGCACAGACAGTGAATAATAACCCAGTAATTTTGACAAACAGATCTCTTTAATTTTCTGTGCAATTTAATTAATTTTGCATTAATCAGGACAAATGGCATTTTAAGATTATCCTCAAGAGCAACAGATTTTCTGTGCATGAAGATGTGATCTTCTGTGCAAGCATGCTGGCTATATTCAGAAATAATAATTAAGGCAGCTTTGCATCATTAACTGAAAACTGACTGTGCATAATTTGCTTAAATTAATCCAGGCAAGATACATCAATAGATCAGAACATATGCGTGCTGATTGTTGTAAATGTGACATAAGCAACACTTTAGGTGCTGATGCTCTTTTAAATACCCGAATAAGCCTTGTAATGCTCTGCATTCAACTCATTTGATTGTTTTCGAGACAAAACATAGCATTTCATTTTCAATTAAACAGTAAAACGATGGTGTTGCCAGGATAATATTGGGTCTTTTAAGCTTAGAATACACATACATCAACAATAGGAGAAATATAATAGTCTCTCTTGATATCTCTGCCTTGCAAAATAGAAAAATTATGTTTAAATGTAAAAACATTGCATTTGAATAATGTGTTGTTTCATGCTTGATAAAGCAATTCAAATCTTCTTGTTTGAAGCACAGAAAGATTTTTGCAAATCTGTTGTTGCAAATATATGACAGCTTTTTTCTCTTACACGAGTGCTGAATAGCCCTGAATTATTATCATTTTTTACACTTTTCACCGTTTATAGGCGGTGGAAATAGAGGGACTAAGACCATTTTGCTCTAAAAGATCTCAAGAGTGTCCTATGATTGCATTTATTTAAACTGAATGTCTAGCACAAATGGCCTCCCATCAGTCATTCAAAATAAATGAGTGCTATAATGGATGTAGTGCCTCTGTTAATAACCTCAAAGAGCTTTGTGCTGTCAACAATTCAGCCCCGTTTCAAAGCAAAAGGAACATCGGTTACTGCAGCTTAATAATTCACACCTCATGAACCTATATAACAAAGGCCGGATAACAATCTGTCCTCAAAGTAATGTATATGTAAAGTAGCAATTTGACCTTTTCATTTCAGGCACAGGTACTGTGTGTGGAATGTGGATTGTGTTTAGTTAGTTAACCGCTTCCTTCAAAACCTACAATTATAGACTATCGTAGATTATTGCAACCAGTCACATTTGAATAAAATATCCAAGGAAGCAGAGTTGTAAAGTATTGGAGAAAATTTAATTACTGTAATTAGTTACTGTAGGCTACATAAGTATCTTTTTGGCTACGTTGTAGTTTGAGTATAACAAATATTAGACACTTTTACTCTCTTGACCACATTTTTGAATGACTATATACTCTTTACTCCAATACATTTGTGATATAGGCTAATGCAATTGGTCATTTCATTTTGCATGGCACCTAACTTTTTCTGCAGCAGTTTATTTCTGCTAAGAAAGAAGCGATATAGCCATCTGCAGGGCATTGAAGGCAGGTACTATATTTTGTGCGTTTTTGCCAGCCCATTCTCATCCCTAGGCGTCATGAAACTGACGCCTTGGGAATCATTTTGACCATGCTTCAATATTTGACGCTTTAGGCACCCTTTAGCGTCAGTTACATGACGCGATCCTAGGGCGTCATCTCACTGACGCTTTACCTTTAACGTCAGTTGGATGACGCTATCTAATCCTAACCCTACCCCAGACCTAAATCTACCCACGTCATCTAACTGACGCTAAAGGTAAAGCATCAGTAGATGACGCCCTAGGATCGCGTCATGTAACTGACGCTAAAGGGTGCCTAAAGCGTCGAATATTGAAGCATGGTCAAAATTGTCATTTTAGTGACGCCTTGGGATGAGAATGCGTGGTTTTTGCCCAAACTCACAAGTCTACTTTATGCGAATGCAACTGCATTAGGTAATTGTGAATCGCAGGTGTTTCACATATCTGAGATGTGGAAACCAGCCCTTCCAGTGCAAATAGGCTTTGACTATTTCATTTGACTTAACATTATTTTAATTATTCGATATTTTGATAAAACTCTTGAAGAGACGTCTTTGTGGGATGTAGGTTATTTGCCCTTTTTGAGCTCTCGAACTTAACCGAGACTTGAGTGTTTGTTGACCTTTAAAAGGCTGTTGTTACGACCTTTTTGATTTTAGAAAATAAACATGTGATTGCTCTCCTCACAAATTACCTGTTTCGTTTTTCACTGGCATGTCTCGGTGTTCAGGACTAGTGCATCTTTGAGCCTATTCAGGACGAGTAAAATAGGCTACTTAAAGTCCCCATGAAATCAAAAATGGATTTTTTTGGCTTTTAGTACATGTTATAGCTTGCTGTTATGTACACTCATCTAAAGGATTATTAGGAACACCTGTTCAATTTCTCATTAATGCTGTCATAATGTGGGTCTTGTGTCCTGTCATGTTTAGTGTCATTAGTGTCTTGTCATTAGTTATCCCAGGTGTTTCTTGTTATCCACGCCCCCTTGTTATCCTGTCTGCTCGTTTGTCTCTGATTATTTAAGCCCTGTGTTTCTGCCCTGTCTTTGTCAGTTATTGAATGAATGTTTTTACGTACCACGAGTGTCTTGTCTGTTCTGAGTTTAGTCTGCATTATTAAAGTCTACTGCTGCATTTAGATCCGACTACCGCCTTTGCTTCCACGCAATTCGTGACAGAATAACTGACCTCCCAGGATCTAGCAGTTAGGAGAAGAACTCACCGCATCGTGATCCAGCAGCCATGCCAACCTGGAGTCCTGATGTCCAGATTCTCCGTCTCCGTCAAGAGAATCGCTCCATAGAACGGTACGTCGCGGATTTCATTGAACTGGCGCATCTCGTGCAAATGAGCACCCAGGGCTTGAAAATCTTCTTCCGCGGGGGATTATCGGAACCACTCCGGTCTCAGATGCCCGAACCTGATCCGCACGGGTCTTTAGAGTGGTATATCGACCTGGCCCTGTTGTGGAGCAGCTCTTCGTTTACCGTGGGCGAGGAGGAGAAGCACCCTGAACCTGCAGTATCCCCTCAGACCACGCTCCACGTCTTGCCAGCAATCAAGCCAGCCACCGGATCGGTCTATGGCCGTACGGGACCGATCTCCAGCGTGGCTGATCCTCCTATGAGGTCTGCGCGTGCTGCCAGGAAGACCATCATTCCAGGGTCCCACCATGTCGAACCTGCGCTTCACCCCAGCCCTGCCGAGACCACGCTCCGCAAACCCGCGCTTCTCGCCCGCTCAGCCGAACCCGCACGTCGCTTCTGCCTCGACGAACCCGAGTCAAGTGAGTCAAGTCCCGAGTCAAGTGAGTCAAGTCCCGAGTCAAGTCCCGAGTCAAGTCCCGAGTCAAGTCCCGAGTCAAGTCCCGAGTCAAGTCCCGAGTCAAGTCCCGAGTCAAGTCCCGAGTCAAGTGAGCCGAGTGCCGAGTCAAGTGAGCCGTGTGCCGAATCAAGTGAATCAAGTGCCGTGTCAAGTGAATCAAGTGAATCGAGTGAGTCAAGTGCTGAATCTAGCCAAGTGAAAGTATCTAGACCAGTGACTCGCCGTCGCAGGAGGAGAAGGAGGACTCGTTTGGTTCGCCAGGCTCCGGTGGGTGTTCCCAGACGCCTCGCCCTGCCGGCCCCGCCTCTGCGCCTTTGCCCTGCCGGCCCCGCCTCTGTGCCTTTGCCCTGCCGGCCCCGCCTCTGCGCCTCGCCCTGCCGGCCCCGTCTCTGCTCTTCGCTCGGCCAATGTCTATGAAGCTCCATGAGACTGTCCCAGAGCCCGTTGCCAGCCCGGAGGTTGTCCCCCTAGGTTTTCCCAAGTATTTTTGGGGGGGGGGGGCCAAGGGTCCGGTGAAGAGACCATGAAGGCTGCGCCGCCATGGTCGTCTGCAGGGGCTTCACCACCCTGGCCTTCGCCTTGTCCTGCTCCGCCCTGGCCTTCGCCTCGTCCTGCTCCGCCCTGGCCTTCGCCTCGTCCTGCTCCGCCCTGGCCATCGCCTCGTCCGGCTCCGCCCTGGCCTTCGCCTCGTCTGGCTCCGCCCTGGCCTTCGCCTCGTCCGGCTCCGCCCTGGCCTTCACCTCGTCCTGCTCCGCCCTGGCCTTCGCCTCGTCCTGCTCCGCCCACGCTCTGCGGCCCAGGCCCGCCTTGCCTAGGTCCTGGTCCCGTTCCCCTGCACGGGCCTGGCCCTCCATCCCTCCCCCAAGACCACCTGTGCTTCACCGCCCTCCTGAACTTTTGTGGGTTTTTTTGTTTTGTTTTGTTGGGCGTCAGGAGCCGCCCTTAAGGGGGGGGTTATGTCATAATGTGGGTCTTGTGTCCTGTCATGTTTAGTGTCATTAGTGTCTTGTCATTAGTTATCCCAGGTGTTTCTTGTTATCCACGCCCCCTTGTTATCCTGTCTGCTCGTTTGTCTCTGATTATTTAAGCCCTGTGTTTCTGCCCTGTCTTTGTCAGTTATTGAATGAATGTTTTTACGTACCACGAGTGTCTTGTCTGTTCTGAGTTTAGTCTGCATTATTAAAGTCTACTGCTGCATTTAGATCCGACTACCGCCTTTGCTTCCACGCAATTCATGACAAATGCAATTATCTAATCAACCAATCACATGGCAGTTGCTTCAATGCATTTGGGGTGTGGTCCTGGTCAAGACAATCTCCTGAACTCCAAACTGAATGTCAGAATGGGAAAGAAAGGTGATTTAGGCAATTTTGAGCGTGGCATGGTTGTTGGTGCCAGACGGGCCGGTCTGAGTATTTCACAATCTGCTCAGTTACTGGGATTTTCACACACAACCATTTCTAGGGTTTACAAAGAATGGTGTGAAAAGGGAAAAACATCCAGTATGCGGCAGTCCTGTGGGCGAAAATGCCTTGTTGATGCTATAGAGATGATATAGAGGTCAGAGGAGAATGGGCCGACTGATTCAAGCTGATAGAAGAGCAACTTTGACTGAAATAACCACTCGTTACAACTGAGGTATGCAGCAAAGCATTTGTGAAGCCACAACACGCACAACCTTGAGGCGGATGGGCTACAACAGCAGAAGACCCCACCGGGTACCACTCATCTCCACTACAAATAGGAAAAAGAGGCTACAATTTACAAGAGCTCACCAAAATTGGACAGTTGAAGACTGGAAAAATGTTGCCTGGTCTGATGAGTCTCGATTTCTGTTGAGACATTCAGATGGTACAGTCAGAATTTGGCGTAAACAGAATGAGAACATGGATCCATCATGCCTTGTTACCACTGTGCAGGCTGGTGGTGGTGGTGTAATGGTGTGGGGGATGTTTTCTTGGCACACTTTAGGCCCCTTAGTGCCAATTGGGCATCGTTTAAATGCCACGGCCTACCTGAGCATTGTTTCTGACCATGTCCATCCCTTTATGGCCACCATGTACCCATCCTCTGATGGCTACTTCCAGCAGGATAATGCACCATGTCACAAAGCTCGAATCATTTCAAATTATTTTCTTGAACATGACAATGAGTTCACTGTACTAAAATGGCCCCCACAGTCACCAGATCTCAACCCAATAGAGCATCTTTGGGATGTGGTGGAACGGGAGCTTCGTGCCCTGGATGTGCATCCCACAAATCTCCGTCAACTGCAAGATGCTATCCTATCAATATGGGCCAACATTTCTAAAGAATGCTTTCAGCACCTTGTTGAATCAATGGCACGCAGAATTAAGGCAGTTCTGAAGGCAAAGGGGGTCAAACACAGTATTAGTATGGTGTTCCTAATAATCCTTTAGGTGTGTCTATGACCTAGTGTGCCCCAAAACAATGACAAAATTCTCATTTAGAAGATATAAACATTCAAAACTTACAGTCTCTCACTTCCGCCAATATGGATCACTCTGGATCACTCTGCACTTCAGCTTCTCATTCGATTTTCTGTCCAATCAAATGCTCTTGAATCTAAAGCGTCCCGCCCCCTACATTAGACGCTGAAGCTGCAGCTAAAATTGGTCACTTATTCACACATTTACAGTTTTCTACATGGTGAATGCCACATAGTGCATTATATAGGGGGTAGGGAACGATTCAGACAGTGTAAATATGCTTTCCATTGGGGTGAATGAAGTCTGGTTTCACGCGAACCGCTGCAGTGCCCATGTCTTCTCCGGTCCAGAAACATAGCAGACCACAAAATGTATCAGACCCATTTGACTTCTGCACAATGCTATATTTTAAAGCAATATGGAGGATATTAGGAGGAGAAACGGTTATAGAGGAGTGTACTGTGGCTTTATTGAGCTCAACGGCTCTGGCTGAGCTGTGATATAAACGCAACGCTATTGGCAATTTTGAAAAAGCGGAGTAGCTGTTCGATATGTCCTCTCCTGTTTTCCTGTTTCAGTGGAAATGACCTCAACACATAACGCTGCCCGTTCCAAGGCACTTCAGTGGGACTTTAGTACTGTTAAATTCTGATATTCTAAGACTTCTACTGAAGTCGTATTGGCATTTTCGCTGTAAGGTATCTGTACTTTTTCTCAAGTATGGTTTTCAGTAGGCTACTCTTTTCACACTCTTTAAATGAGTCTTTTTGTTATTCAGTGCGGTTGTTCATTACAGCCACGTTCTGAGGATGGAAGAGACACTTGTGAGCACACTCAATAAATTATAGTTTGCTTCCTCATCAGACTTTTGCTGCAGTCACACACTCTCATCTTGACATCTAAAGCTATCCATCTGTAAAACAAGAAATGGGCTTCTTACCTCGTATCTCTTAAGACCGGCTGCTGAGTCTAATTTAATGTGTCAGTCCACCCAATGGGTTCTTTTCAAAGGTCCTTTGAAACTACTGACCCTTATTATTTCTTCTGTCATTTAAGAATAATGGCAATTGACCAGCTGAAGGCCAACTTTTATAGTTATTTATATGTAGTAGGGCAGGGATTCCCAAACTTTTTTGTCAGCTGAACTATGTCAAATTACTTCAAAGTATCCCCTAAAATTTTATGTTAATATTCAAATTACTTTAACAACACATTCACATATTCAAGGTTCTCTGATGTTGGTTGAAAGTAACATGGGATAGAAGTATAGATAAAATATATTAATCTGTTATTAGTAATTGTACTATTTTCACTTTGTATCTGGACTTTAAAGTGGACACAAACCTTTTTTATAGTGTCTCAGTCTTACCACTAAGCTAAATTGCAATTATCGTGCAGCCCCATTTATTTATTTGAATTTTACGTTGGATAAAATTGATTATTCCTTTTCTTCAACTCATGAACCCCCTGCAGTTCTTCATGAACATCAATTTAAGAAATCCTTAATTAGGGTATAACAACACTAAAGGAAACACCATTAGGAAAAGATACCTATAAGTCAATAATCAATCAATCAAATGTATTTTATTTATTGAAATTTGTCTGACAAAAAATATTTTTGTGAAGAGAAATAAGCAGTCATTTAGAAGCCCAACAACAAGGGGCTTTTTACCCTAAATAATATCCTTTCACATATTTAACAATTTCTGAATCATGAATTGTTGATTTAATGACTTTAAACAAGTCTTGCATCTTCAAATATCCATGAATTTTTCTGGGATTCTCATTAGCTAAAAATCTGCCATTTGTAAAAAGAAAAAAAAAACATGATTAATTGTTAAAGTCCCCTTGTGGAGAAAATCAAGCTTTTAATGTTGTTTATATATGTGATGTTTTGCTTTAAGACAAACCATGTGCAAATTCAGTGAACACCATTGCTAAGTATTTTCTCTTCAAAAACGCGGTTTGAAATCGCTGGTGTTTCTGACGTCACAAAAATCTTGTAACCAATCACGTCACTGCTGGCGGGCTTTAACAGCGAACTAGCAGGGGATTCGTGAGAAGCCAAGTTATCCCGGTATATTTTTCTGTTGATATAAAAAATCGGGTAGATTTAGTAATATAGCGGGTGTATGATGTCATAACTTATGATTATATGTCTTTCTCCACTGACAAAGCGTTTCTGATGATTTTTAGAAGGCAGCTGTCTGACTCTGTGATGCGAACGGGAACATGGTTTGTGTAACATAACATTAGCAACACATTATTAGCTGTTTGATAACAGTCAAGCAAGTTTACCTCAGTAAGTTGGCAGAGTGAATCTGTGAGCTGGCGTGAGTGAGTGGAGGCGGGGCTAATTAGAATATTCATGTATCAGCTTGTCCTAAACAATTATTTACACGAAAACCCCGTTTTTATCACAGAAAACGATTATTTCTAAAAACTATTCCATCATCTATCCTCTTGATCTTTCCAGGATAATTGCATAGCTTTATTACAACAATCACAATTGGAAATGGTATCTAATCATGATAATTAAGAGTATAGTCAAAAAAGAGGCGCATAGTTTAATAATTTAACCTGAGAGCTGTAATCAACCATAACTGAGCTGGGATAATTTGAAAAGTGCTGCACAGAAGCAGGAGAATGAGGTTTATGACACAAAGGAGTAGATTTGCATATAAATGTGAATTTAATAGTATAAATTAGGCACACTTACATAATTGCGCATCATTATTTTGTGCAATGCTTATTCAGTTTTACAGTGATTATGTTATTATGCATTTGCCTGCTGATTATTACAAGTTAGCTTTATCTTTGACCTGAATACTTCACTTCATTTTATACTTCACAAATTCACAAAGTTTACTGTATATTTGCCAAGAAATTAATTCCCAGAAAGATACTGAGCTCTATTCCCACTGAAATGCTTTTAAGTACAAATGAATGATTCCTTCGTCAGTGCAATCATTTCTTCTGCGTACTAATTTTAGAAACAGACATGAACAAATAGGGTTCTTAATGTGTCAGGTCATTTAAAGAACCAGCACAATAAAACATTCATTGCCTCGTCTCAGAAGCGAGAAGCTGATATGAAACCGTATATATTTCAAGTCTGAAAATGAATGACTCAGACTCCTCAATGAAGCAGAAAAAGATGAATGTTATACAGCGCTGCAAATGCTATATTGCTTATATTTGGCATTCTGGATTTACAATCAATGCAATAGAGTAAATGTAAAGATGAGTGGGTTATTCATGGAGGCATATTTCATTTTGTTGGCTTGCAACTGAACAATCCTTAAGATTTTATGATTATTTTTTTAAACAGAGGGCAAATTCTTGTTTTGAACTCTCATGAAGCATTTCATAAGATACAGAAGCAATTTCAGCAGTCAATCTGTTTGCTTCTGCCTGAAATGCATGATGCATACCCTTGTGAAAATAGCATAAAAATAGTACTAATGGAAATAACTTTGAAAGTCTACCTCCAAACTGAATGTAATGTCCTTGGACATTTGATTGCATGATTCCAAAGCAAATGTATTGTTTAAATATAGATTAAATTGAGATTTTAGTTCTTTATATGTAATTTATAATCACTTCTTTGTCTTTGAAATATGATTACTGCCAACTGACAAACGTTTATTTATTTAACTGTACGTTGTAGAATGCAATCATGCATGTAAATGTTATTTAATTGCACATTTGTAATGATGAAATTGCAATTTAGTACATTTAAAATATAACCATTAAATGTAATATCAAATAACATACAGTTACAATTATAATCTTCACATGTGCTTTAGTATAATAAAAACATCAAAATAAGTGTACTTTAAAGCGTGACGGAAGATTATTAAAACATTGGAACTTTTAATTTGACATTATCACTTTTAAAAGTCTACTTAATTGTGTTAAACAGTGATGAAAGTGTACTCTCTTTAAGTACATTTAATATACATATTTCATTAAAGCCACCATGAAATGAAAATTGACAATTCTTATTCTTTTATATTAAATATTGCAGTGTTTATTATAAATGATTTATCAGTGTCAGGGTGTGGCTGTAATGATGAGCAAGACGGAGTAGAAAACAAAACAGTCTTTATTTAATCCACAAACTAAAACTCAGGAGGTCGCAGGAAAATAAAGAACACAACCACGTTTAACTAGACAGTGAAACACAGGAAACTGAGGGCTTAAATGCACAGAGGGTGATAGGAACACTGAACAAAACAGAGCATACAAGTGACAATCAGTGCTTTTACTTTATTTTCTTTACTCAAAAATATCTTCCCCTCCCTCATCTCTTCTCCGATGAAGTGATACTGGTGCAAGTGCAGGACAATCTGTCACTCACATCAGATTGACCAATAGCAAACCGCAACGATCAAGGCCGTAACCAGGGTTTGAAAATTAGTGAGGTCCGGGGTGTTGTGTAAAGAATTTTGCTATAATAATGGTTTGGCCATTGGACCCACATTTCCCAATGGACATTAAGCTGTGACCCTTTTTTTTAATGGAATTTGGCATATATATATATATATATATATATATATATATATATATATATATATACAGGGGTTAAATTTGGATTTAATTATGTGTGGGGTAGTCTCTCACTAGGGGGGTCCGAGGGTTTGCCCCCCCGGGATTTTTTTGTGAAAAATAAACCAAAATGGCACTTTCTGGAGAGTTTTGTGCAAAGAAAAAGTAGGTCTAGCAAGTGCAACGCAATCTCACGACCAATTCGTCCGAATTTGACGAGTGATTAAAAGATGGCTAATTCGTACGAATTCGTACGACCTCATTCGTAGGAATTTGTACATTTGTCTAAACCCACGTGATGGGTAGGTTTAGGGGCGGGGTCAGGGTCATTCGTACGAATTCATACGAATTGGGCAACTCGTCAAATATGTACGTTTTAGCAAAAATCGTACTAATTCGTACGAGTGAGGTCGTACGAACTGTTACGAATTAGCCATCTTTTAATCACTCGTCAAATTCGGACGAAATTCACACAGATCAAACACAAATATGCTGACTGAATAGATTGCTAGTTGAGAAACACTGCTTTAATTAATGTTTTTATGATGGCTTTGTGAAAGGTTAACTAAACAGCATGAGCCGTCTTCCAGCTGGCCAGTAAGTTATTTGGCAAATTTCATTCTGTAGGCTAACATACAGATCTGTTTTATGCTATTGTTTTTGATAGTGTTATACATTTCTTACAGATAATCGATTGTCATTGCGTTTGTCTTACCGAATGTGGTAGCTTTATGCAATTACAGTTTGTCTATAAGCTTCTTTTTTTTTAAATGTATTAATGCCGACAGTTAAATGTTGCCAGATATTGCTACGAAAAACAAGCAAAACAAAATAATAATAATAATCCGAAATAAGTTCAAAGCTTGTGTTTTGGAAATAAGGTTAATATATCACTAAACCTTTCCACATTAATAACTTCCTAAAGTGTCACATTAAATCAGAAAAACAGGTGACTACTGCCACCTTTCTATTAGGTGGATCTGGCAACACGGAGGCTGCACCCGCGTTCACAACGCGCTCTCAAGCCCCGTTCAGTTCACTGCGCCAGCTTCTCGCAGCAACATGAATTGCAAACACTCATATGAGGTGGTTTAAACACTGCTAATTAATCATTCAGAGAGCTTGACATTTTATTTTTGAATGTAAAAAAAATGACCGAGGTCCGGACCTCGGTGACCTCATAGCTGGCTACGGCCATGGCAACGATCCAACGACCCAATCAATTCCCGATAGACAAAATCAAGTCCCGGCCTAAAATTGTTTCTGTTTGTGAAGCCGTTTCCCTATCACAATAGGGAAGAAAAGATTTCATGCCAACTTTAACATTATATTATCTGCAAGTACAGTCTTCTAAAAATAAACGTTCAAAATTTGAAATAGTAGCCTATAGACCTTATGCACCAGAGAAGCGAGGGCGCCGCCATCTTTAGAATATTGTCTTTGAACTTCCGTTTTTGCGGTTGCTCTGTATATTTCTATGGCATCGCTGTCCAGGAGTAATTAGCTGGTGAAGTTGATTTACTTATTGTAGAGTTAACGAAAGTTATCATGAGCATTGTAATGTTTATGATAAGCATTGTAAAGCATATCTTAACCAATGGACCTTGGGAATTTTTTTTTAACGAGCCGTTCATTCATAACTAGGCAAAATCAAAAAGACAATGAGCTCAGCGCGGAAAAGGGGCGTGGCTACATAAGGTCTATAGCATAGTAAAGTATAATATAATGGTATAATAGTATAGTAACCTTGCGTGCATTGCTAGTTACAGCACTTGTATACTGTTGCCCTCTTGTGTGGATAAAAGCGTCTGCTAAATGATTAAATGTAAATGTAGTCCAAAGTAGTCAGACTGAAATTTAAAAGTAATGCTTGCTGGTTACAGCAATTAAGATAGACTTCATTGAAATGTTACCTTAAAATTATGTGATTCCATATATGCGTTTAGAAGAGGCAATGGAAGGCTTCACTTTCTCTGGTTTATTTCCTAAATCCTCAAGGCTGCAGTTTTTGAAAGTCTTTGCCCATCTGTGGAGAATGTAATGATATTTTAATCCTGCTGTCAGGCACACAGGGTCTAGGCCAAGCTGGGAAAAGACTCCCAAAACTCTAGTCTCCATAACACACCACATGACAAGCAAATCGGGAACTATCCTGTAATATATCATCTCACTGACTACTGTTTTTTGGATGTGCAATTGTCACTATCTGAGGTAAGTGATGTTGATAGGATCATTTATTTTTAACACCTGGGTTGCCTACTTGAGTAGTAGATACTTACAAACCCATACTTCCTTGTCACCACCGCACACTTAAGCACGGGCAAGGGCTCCCTTAATTTTAGGAGCCCTGTTTCTTAAAAAAATCTATTTACTGTAAATTACTTTGAGTGACAAGGAGTTCCACTAGACTGCAAGTATCATGTCATTTCTGAAACAAAGATGCAAAAACAATTAATAGAATGCATAGAATATATCGAGTTAAACATGTTCTGAGCATTTTAAATTAAACATTGATTACTCGTGTGATGCTTGTAGAAGTGACAAGGAAGTCTTTATTTTTATTTTGCATTGATCACAACTATTCTGGGTTGATGTAGAACATTTAATTAAGAAGAGATTAAATCTTTATTTACAGGTGGATTTGACATAATGCTATACTTCAATGACCATGATTAAACTGATTAATTATTTTTTAATGTTGTTTATATGTCTATATTTTTAATATACAAACCATGAGCAAATTCATAAGTCAACACATTGCTGAGTATTTTCTCCTTAAAACTGCAGTAAACCAAAGACAGTTTGCATATTCATAGCATTGCCTCATTTTAAGGCATGGATAATTTTTTTCAAGGAATATGTGATTATGGTGATCAAAGATGAGTTTTAAGGAATAAAATTATTGACTACAGGGGGACTTTAAGCATATCTTATAAAATTGTTAATATTACCCAAACCAAATTGTTCTCACTTAATGACTTCAAGCTTTATAATGTTTCACATAGGCCTAATTGTAAAAATGTGATTATATAAGTGTAAAATATTAAAGTTCCCCTGTTGTCAATAATCCCTTAAAACTCATCTTTGATCACCAAAATTACATATTTAAACGTTTTTCCCTGAAATTTTTTTTATTCATGCCTTAAAATTGCTTGACTGTAACTACACCCTATCTTACGGTGGCCGAGACAGCTCAACGCGCTGCAACTGAAGAAAACACATGCAAATAGAAAAAAACACATGCAAATAGAAAAAAACGCGTGCAAATAGAAAAAAACACATGCAAATAAAATAAAACGCATGCAAATAGAAAAAAACGCATGCAAATAGAAAAAAACGCGTGCAAATAAAAAAACACCCGCAAATTAAGAATACATCTTCATCAGTTTCATAACACATGTATGCTCCAAATACTCAACACCACCAAATAAAGAAACGCGCTGCAAATAACACAGAACACAACGGAAATGTTTCCAGGGGAACCAAATAAGGAGAGGGGGTTCAGCGAAAAATCGGCAGCTGGCAGCAGGAAGTAGCTGCCACTGGCAGCAGGAAGTAGCTGCCGTTGACAGCTGACCGTACCTGCCAATAAAACCGGACGTCAGCTGCCGCTATAACCGGAAATCGGAGGTGTATGCCGCTTTTAGCCAGGCAAATAATTATTATATTAATTTATATATAATTTTTGTACTTATTTACATTTTATTAGTAATTATTTTATATAATTTGATTAAAATCAAGTTACGAAGATCATAGAAATAATAAGAAACAAAAAAACAAGCTACACTTGAAATTATGCATTTGTACGTGTATAAATATAACTTATGAATGAGTATACATGTTTGTTAAATAATGAAATATATACATGCATAAATTAATTCCTATGTACATAAACATTCATTAAACTTAATGAAAGTCCTGTCTAAAAGAAAAAAAGAACATTGTCTTATCAATGACCTTTATTTAAAATCATATTTTGCTATCATTAAGTTCAGTTTTACATTTGCAGTACTTAAATACATTCTTGTATTTGTTTAATAAAGCAGCTGTAACTTTTGAAACAGGCTTGATATTTGGGGCATGAATGACATCAGTACATACATGTTGGCTACTTCTGATTGGCTAAGAGAAAAGTCTAAATTCTACACTTATGGATAGATAGAAGATAAGCCGACATTAATCAAGATAATTGTCATCCGAGTCCAAGACTTGGTTCGGTGATGACCTCGGAGGTCGTAGAAATGCATCTCGGGGTCTGTTGTTGCATATCACAAGACCTGCACAGATCATTCAACACACACACAAAAGCACAAGGGAATCGCAGTTCCTCCAAGGTTGTAGAGGGCCTAAGCTCATCATTATAAGGACAGACTACCAAAACATACTGATAAAACACTCCTTCCTCAGATAGTACGGACAATGATCACTTTATTCATTAAAGAAATACACATACAATTCTGTGAATCCGATCACATAAGTTAACTTGGTCAGCAGAAAACAGACTGATGAGGGTCTTCTTCAGACTTGAGCTCTTCTATTAGCTTATTAGCAAAGTTAGAAAGAAAGAATTTTAGTTAAGTTAAAGATTAGTTAGAAAAAAAGAAAGATTAGTTATAATAATAATAATAATTTATTGTCATTCCAGTGATACAACAAAATTACATTAGGGCATCAGTCGACAGTGCAATTTCATGAGGTATAAGAGATCAACAAGGGCATATTTTGTAAACAGGACACAGCGGCAGATATCAACCAAGAAAAAAAGAAAAAAAAGAAGGTGTATGAGGCGGAGAATCAATAGTAACCAGGAAAAGAGAGTATACTTGTATGTGCTGCAGCGATGCAAAGTCCGGTCACAATTATTGCAATGTTGGATAATATGCATAATAGACGGATAAACGAGATTAACAATAGCAAGGAAACAGGGAAAGCGACATAAAACAAACAAGGAAAGGGCATATGAGGCAAAGAATCACTATTAACCAGAAAATGTGTATAATTGTGTGTGCTGCAACAATGCAAAGTCCAGTTCACAGTTATTGTAGTTGTTGGGTAGTGTTAAGTGAGTGGATTAAGTGAGAGGAGGAGGTAGCCGGGGATGGTGTTATTCAGCAGTCTAACTGCCTGAGAATAGAGGCTGTTGGCCAGTCTGGCTTGAAGGGACCTGTACCTCCTACCCGATTGTAGCAGGATGAACAAGCCGTGTGCTGGATGGAACCGATCTCATGATGTTGTGTCCTACGCAGTTAGATGAGTTAGATGATTAAGTAGGCTTTTAGACTGGAACTGGTAGAGTGAACGAATTTGCACTCTCCAGCAGCTGACACCAATCACTGCAAAACCCTGGATGGGTGTTTTCCGAGTAAAAACCTTGCATTTCTCCTCGTTTTCCTCTTCCAACATAACCTAGAGGATTCATAAGAAAATTGTGAGATTAATATCCAAATTACCTTATTAACAGTGCACATGGATGCAGCCACATGAATGACTATTCTTATTGCATTTTGTCATTAAGCACATTTTCATTCATAATTGATGCACCTGGTAAGCAGTTCTTGTAAATGTCATTGCAGTGTCTGCAGGGCTGCAGTGTGTACATCTGATAATATTCTTGACATGTCTTCTCTCTCCAATTTGTTACACCTGAATATTTCAATTTGAGGAGCATAAAAATGAGCATGATTAAAAAGAGAATAATTGAAGACATAATTACATTTACATTTATTCATTTAGCTGACGCTTTTATCCAAAGCGACTTACAATTGCTATATATGTCAGAGGTCGCACGTCTCTGGAGCAACATACCAATACATTTCTCAGTTACCATTTTAAAACCACATTTCAATCAAATGTGTAAAAGAAAGTAAATACAAACATACTGTCAAGCCAGCAGAAGTGTGCCCTCCTCCTAAACGAGTCTGTATCCACCAGACTTCTGAATTTAGAACAAACTAAAGACAGATTTAACAAACCGGAATCACCCTCCTCAAGGACCACGTGAAGAAGAATTTCAGACAGGACAGCGTCTGGCAACTATTGGGTATTACAAACAAACCAAAAAATGAATACTGCCATTTCCAAACATCATGACCTAACCTCCCTTAAAACAAAATGTGCATCCTATGGGTGCAGGTAATACATGAAAACATTTAATTTAACAATAAGATATGTCATAAAGCTACTAGTTTGTGAGAAAATAAAGGCTTGAAATCTGTTCGTTCTTTGCTTCTGTCATATTGAATGTACTACTACCATCAAGATTTCGATGTTCTGTACTTGTCCTGCCTCCTCACTGATCGACATGGCTGATGTGCGCTTCTTTCTAAAAACAAAACAAAAACAACATGCATTTCATTACCAAACATTACTTAGCCAAAATAGTTTTTATTTACATATTCTATCTATACCTTCCATTTGTCATTTTTGACAATAGCAGATTCACCCACCACCGCCTGATATGGGCCATATCATTCTGAAAAGCAAAAGATAAATTTGGAAATGGATGTTTAAAATGTCCAAAAATAATACCTTTCCTAAAAAAATATTAAGAGAAGGGATAGTGCTTACCTGGGTGAAGTCAAACTCCCAGTTAAACACCTTGTACAGTGCATACTGTCAGACAGATAACACATTTTTAAAGGGGTGGTTGATTATGATTTCACTTTTCTAACTTTAGTTAGTGTAATGTTGCTGTTTGAGCATAAACAACATCTGCAATATGAATAAGTTACGACGATCAAAGTTCAAAGCAAAGGGAATTTTCTTTATACAGAAATCACTTTTTGAGGACTACAACAAACAACTGGTAGGGAATACACAAGCTTCCTCCTGGGCAATATGCTATAAAAATTATCTGTAAGGTATTTTTAGCTAAAATTTTCACATACACGCTCAGGGGAAATCAGAGACTTACTTTACATATTGTAAAAAGGGGTATTATACACCCCTTTGATAATTACAAATATAGATCAAATTATTCACTTGTCAATCCCTGAAAAAAAGAAAGAAACTCTATTTTCATTGGGAACAGCCTGATAGTCTTTTGATGACAATTATGGATGTTGGGTTATCCTTAAGATAAATGTTATGGGGGGAAAAAAAACACCGTAATTACTTACCATTAGCATGAATACTCCACAGTCCACAGATCCTAACTGTGCTGGAACACCCTAGAAAAGAAATCAAAATGGAAAAATTTACATTTTATTTATGCACTAAAGATGGCAAATAAATCAATTGTTGTAACATGAAATCAATACCTTATTTTTAACAAGCTTCCAAGATCCTGGAACCATCTTTATTGCAATTGAGCTTAAAAAGAAGGGAAAAAGTTAATTATTTTATACACACGAGAGAGAGAGAACAAGAGGGAAAGAGAGAGAGGGAGAGGGAGAGAGGGGTATAGACAGGTATAGTCACATGACAGTTACCAGAACTAGGGAGCAGGTGTATTTTTTTTATTTTTTTTTTTATGCCACTGTCTATGCCCATCTAAAGCCAGAGAACAAAGTGTTGAACTGAACCACTGGACTTTAAAACTTTGAAACCCAGTTTCACAGACAGGGTTTAGATTATGCCAGGATTAGGCCTTAGTTCAATTAGGACATTGAAGTAGCTTTTATAAACAAGCCTTAGAAGTTTTTTTTACTGTTGTGAATATTAAAAGAAACAATGGCACTGACATTTTAAGAAGTTGCTTTCAGTTAAACCTGCATTTTAGTCTGGGACTAGTTTGAGACTTGTCTGTAAAACTGGGGGTGAAAGTTATATGGAACAATGAACAGTTCCATTATATTTTGTATAGATTTATATAAAATTAAACAAATATTAACAATATATACAGTATATAGAATGCATAAAACTTCAACTGGAACACAGAACAGTTTTTTGCCCCACGGAACTCCATGGAATGGAATTATACAGTATGTAAACCTGAACATTGATACACAGTCAGTATCTCCATAACCTCTAGGGTCAGTGGAGTCGAGGACATGTATCCTTTTAAGTTTCGGGAGTAATACCTGCAGAATACACAAAGCAAACTTCCTACAATATAGCCTGCCTGTGTGTAGGTTGGTTATTTCTTGTTTTAATTTTTAAGTATACAATTTTTATTAAGATAAAGAGGGAATACAATTAATGTCTAATTATGATTACCATAGAAATGAACAATATCAAATATGGCTGTCAGGCAAAACCTTGGATGAAAACAATGATTAAGATATTTCCAAAATTAAACGAATGGTATTTGAAGAAATCAACAACTTACACACAGGGTCCAGTGACCTGATTTGCATATAGGAAATAGGATGCAGTCTTTTGAGGATGCATCAGTCTGTTGGAGTGAACAGAGGAACAACAAACAGAGCATATTGTTGGAATGTGGCAATTCATCTGAGAAATTACAATAAGTTAAACTACTTTAAGTTAAATAAGATAACTTAAAATTGATACTTCTCCCCAAATTTTAAATTATGTCATCATTTACTCACCCTCAACCTGTCCCTTTAAAGGAGGATATCAAACCTACTTTCTAAAACTACTTACCGGCAGGGACAGAAATGGATCACAATTCAAAGGTGGTTGCCAAGTGGCCACCACATATGAATCAAGAACATGAACATCCTTGCCCTGTAAAAAAAGAAAAAACACGTTACAACTTAATTTTAAAAGCACAAATATGTAATATCATTAATACTTTATATTACACAGGTTTGTCAATGACACCCATAATACCTTCTCTCCAGCAATGTGGGATAACTGAGAAAGGCAACAGTTCATCACCTATTGCATAAGGATCAGGAATGTTAGGTAAAAAAAATAGATCACAAGTTACTTAAAATATATTAAAATAAAGTTGTGTAACATATCCACTAACTGTTGCCTCCACTTCCTGGTTCAATCCTAAAGACATCAAGTCAGATCTTTTCAACACTGTTTTACCCACGGCACCTATGATTTCATCTGGTGATTGGGTCCCATCCAAAACATGATCAAACTAAAACAGTAACAATAGAACAGACTAATTTTAGTCAAATGTTAGTTGTCAAATGTCAATGTCAAATTTTAGATAAAATCTAAAATCAAGACAGTTTATAATACATTTGAACATTGTGTTCCTTATGTGAAAACATACCAGTGGGTTTGGGTGGTTTTGCAACTGGAAATCTGAGGTTTCCTTCCTGGCACGTATGTTTGTCCGTCCCCAGCAATCTGTGTCAGGCTCTGGTGAACTTGGTGGAACTACAAAATACAGAAGTTTAGAATATGGTGAAGTAATATGATTAAAATGGATTTATGGTTTTCATTCCATCAGGTATTTTGTATTAAAACATGGCACATTTGGGATATTGGCTACCAAATAATGATTTATATAAAAACCTAAACCTGATATTTACAATTACTGAAGTGATTCAAGTCAACTTTACCTTCTTGAAGTTCTGTGGTACTACCTGTAGAGCACACAAAAAACATTAATGGCTAATTGAAACAATCTAAAGGGCATTAGAGGCAATATTGAAAATCAGTAATCACTAAAACTACCTTCATTCCTGAATGTCAATTTCCCATGTAGGCCAATGTGGATTGAATGCTTTGCCTGCATCTTCAAAGTTTTTGTGTATTTTTCATTAACTCTTTTGTTGTGAAGATGAAAGTACAGTCGTAGGGAGAACATATAATGTTCATCCCTCATTTGACACAAAGAATATCTGCTGGAAGACAACTCCCGGTTTAGCTGTTCAGCTACGGAGGAATTAACAAGAGAAGCTAAGTGTGGTGCCAATTTCAAACTTCTCAAAACCTCCTCTTGTCTGCTTTGATTTTTTTGATGGAACCGATCATACAAAGAGAATCTTGCATTGGTTCCTGTCACAGGATGCAGTGAGGACAAAGTGTCAGAAGAATAGGTGGCCTCATTTTCAGAGACTTTTCTTGATGAGAAGCCAACACTTGTCACCCATGGGAACCGGACTTCAAGTCGTTTTTCCGCTGCTGCCTGGATGTGTGCAGCAGTGTTTTCACAAAGTCGTCCATCATATGGCTGGAAAAAACGTTGGTTGGTGCGATTATTAACGTGTCTTGCAACACGTCCAGCAATGTCGGACACATACACTGTGGGAGGGTGTTTAAAGCTCAAAAGAGCATCTCCATGATCACGGGCTGACTCTTGCCACCACAGTGCTGACTGGTAGTACACCACAGAGTGTGGGCAGGTCATGTGCAAAACACCACCTCCATTTGGCAAAACAAAGAAAAATGGTGTAAAATTTTAAAATTAAACATCCTCAAAACATTTCATATGCATGACAAAAAAGAAAGAAAGAAATGTAAATACAATTTAAAGGGTTGGTTAGTTCCCCCAAAATCGGGAATTTCTGTCATCATTTACTCACCCTCATGTCGTTCCAAACCCGTAACAAATTAAGATATTTTTGATGAAATCTTAGAGGATTCTGCACCATCCATAGACAGCAATATCATTGCAACATTCAAGGCCCAAAATGGTAGTGAAAAACACTTTAAAATAGTTTAACCTTAACGGTTCAACCTTAATATTATGAAGAGAAAAGAATACATAGTGCGCAAAAAACAAATATAACATCTTTATTCAACAATTTATTTTCTGTTTGTCTCCCGACATGGTAAACAGTGCAGCACTTCTGGGATCCACGGCAGAATGCCATCTAATTATTAGCCGACACGGTTCACGTGATCACCACGACACATGCGTGTGATGCTGACGCAGGAGACGGCCAATAGTGACGCGGCATTCTGAAGTAGAACCCGGAAGCTTTGCACCGTTCACACTACGTGAATAGCTGACACAGAAGAGAAGATAATCATTATTTTTTGAAATAAATTATTTTTGGGTTTGCGCACAAAAAGTATTCTCATTGCTTCGTAACATTAAGGTTGAACTACTGGAGACAGACTTTTTACTACCTTTCAGGGCATTGAAAGTGGTTATTGCATTGCATTCTATGGAGGGGTCAGAAACCTCTCGGATTTCATAAAAAATATCTTAATTTGTATTCCAAAGATAAACAAAGGTCTTACGGGTTTAGAACGACACAAGGGTCAGTGATTAATGACAACATTTCCCTAAATGGGTGAACTAACCCTTTAACATATGACAATGTCTTACCACCAGCCTTTTGAAGCTTAACAAACATTTTGGGGTACAAATCCTTGTACAGGAGTAGCTCCTCAAGTCTGTTAATTAAGTCAGTGGTACTACCCACGTGTGATACTCCCAGGGCATTGCAGGCTTTCACCAAGGCTTCTTTCTTTGGCTAAATATAAAAGTCATGGTTAATAAAGAAAAAAAAAATGGTAGAAAACATCATTACAGAATAAGGTACACTACATACAGTTTTGGACTCCAGCACTTGCAAAATGGCTTCTTCATCTATCTCCAAGCCACAGCTAGAGGTGAAAGCACGATCTTTCTGAGACAGACCTTTGTACACTTCTGTCTTTGGAACAATATCGCTTACCCTAGAGCAGTTACCCAGCCATGGAGTAAAGGCAGTGTATGTCAAGGGATGTGAATAAGGATTGGCAAATGTGTTGCCTAAAACGCAAAAAGGAAAATAAAACTTTCATTTCAGGATGTAAGCTATGGGTGCCCCCACTCCACCCCCAAAATAGCACTTACCATCACAGAACCCAGAAGCAGTCATTTCCTTCTCAAGTGTCTCCCATCTTGTTCTCACATTGACTTGAGTATCCTCTTGGCAGATTTTGTCCAAATTTGGCCGTTTAAACAGATGTGCTAATACACAACCAAGACAATGAGCAAAGCAGCAAATATATATCAAGACCAGTCATTATATGCACTCACAATTAACAATACACTCTCACTTACCAGGTAAATCAAATGCAATTTTCCAGTTTCCATCTGCAACCAAAACTGGAGGGCTGTGGCCACATCGAACACATGAATAGTCATAGGAGTACTCCCTCAGAGCAGAGAAATGATAAAATGCCTTTCGTATCAAATTGTGTGGAAGAGTGATGTTGGCATGATCCTCCATTGTTTGCAAAAAACGTCCAAGGGCAATATGATTCTATAAACACACACACAGACACACACCTGACATGTAGAATTATTTGTAAAATTCAAGTCATGTTTTTAAGTCACTCACTGCCAGTCCAGATGTCAGAAGAGAACAGAGGGGAATGGTCAAAAAGGTCCTGTTTTCATAATTGTGGAAACCAGACTGATATTCTTGAAACCTCACTGGACATCTACAAACAAGGCAGTCCTTCACATACACTGGCACATCTGGAGAAGACAGAAATTGTTTAAAAGATTAAATGTTAAACACATTGTGGAAAATACATGAAAAAGAGATCTATACATTTCTGAAATTAACCTCGAGTCACTGAAGATATTCCATACACTGTCCCATGCCGTGTAATTAGTACCCTCTCCCCCAAAGCTGGTGGAGTGGGACCAGGGCAATAAGGACAGTTGGACTCCAGGGGTTCAAAGAAGTCTGGTATTTGGCGTTCTTTTGTTGACAAATCCTGTGGAAGGTTTTCTGGCACCCTCTTTAGCCGCCACAAATAATCTGTCAACTTCTGTATGTCAGTAGAAGCCAGTGTTGCCACTTCTGTCTCTGCAACATCTCTGACCCTTTCATCCACATCACTGTCTTCACCATTTGGGTCAGTTTGACAGGAAAGGAGGTGGGGTTTCTCTTGAAACAGCCACCACATGCACATGTATCTGTGGACGCAGCTTCTCATTCTATTGCGGCACTGGCAGTGCCACTTGCCCAGATGGCTATCAAAAGAGACTCTGGTCCTTTCGAACTGACACCAGCTGTCTCTTACCCCAGTAAACACAGAAAAATAAACTAACCTGACAGAGGTATGCTCATGCCAAAAAATGGGGAAAACACAATCCACACCACCAGCAATACTTTTGTTTCTTAGCTGCACACATTCATCTTGTCGGGTTTTGGACAGCAGGCCACTGTCAACCATTGACTGCAAAGAGTCTTCCCTAAGTGCTGCTGGTGCAGAATAGCACACAGCTCTATTGGTTCTCTGAAGGTGATCGCATTCAACGCCTGGATTGCCACTTTCTACTCCAATCCTCATAAAATCTCGACACAGAGGTGACTCACAGCCAATAGACCCCGAGACGACTTGTTTCTTTATGTGAACAGGGACTCTAGGTCCATGGGCATCTTTTGGGGTGACAAAAATCCCATTTCGTTCATCAATACAAATGACAGGTGGCTGTTCCTTGACCTGCTGCCCTGCCTTTGGTTTTTCTGATGATGGCATTTCTGAGGGACAATATAAACATGTTAAAGTAAACAAAGATCAACAAATATTAAACATTCTTAAATACCAGTATCAAAGGTACATACTGTCTGGCTTGTTGGTAATTTTGCATGTAACTGAAAGATCTGCAAAAAGGACAAAAGATGAGGTGAGTTAATCATAACATGAAATAAAAATGAAACAAAACTTTAAAATTTAACTAATTACATTGCACATACTATGATTATGTAGGTGCTTTTTAAAGTCAGGGGCACGACACAAGATGTGCTGACACTTAGGGCAATGCCAATGGCACCTATTTTTTTGTCGGGCATTCAAACAAAAGCAAGGAACACAATATTTTTCTAGAAAGACAAGAGAATGTTAATACATTTTAACTTACAACAAACATGTTAAATGCATGCGTGCTTTGTACAATGCTTACGGATGCCATTGTCCTCAAAATATATGGCATGCTTTACATGCTTTTCCTGAAAGTGCTCAGGACTCGAAATCACCCCAGTTGTACAGTAGGGACAACTGCCTGTCCCAGAAAAGACGACATCTTTTCCAAAAGCAAAGGGTATTCCTACACATGCAGTGTATACGAGAAAATAACATATCTCAAATAGCAACACAAATTCATTCACATATAAAGGTAGAACATTTTAGAAGTCTAATTACATCTTTAACATGGGCAGGTATTTGCATGTTCTGCTCAAATGAACTTTAGTAAGTAAGATTTTGGTAAATAATTGGCTTCTTATCTGCCATAATTGATTGGCAGTTACACAAGAGGTGTAGAGCAGGGTGTACACAGAGTAAGAAAAAGAAAGGTAGTTCTTAAAAGAACTGTTTTGTCCAAAAATGCAATAGTAATAAAAAAATCAATAAATGGTTGGATATCAGACAATCCCCTGAAAAATTAAATACACAAAAAACGACATGGTTATTAGTGTTGCACGTGTAACGTTAGGCTGAGCTTGTCAATAATTCCAATAAATCAGCATTACCTTTATTCTAATCAATAGATTAAGTTACCATGTTAACAAACGCTAATATTTAATGGTGATGGTAATAATAACGTTGTATTTAAAGTTAATGGTAGCCCCTCACAAACCAGGACCACACAGTGCACAAGCTGCGTTTCTGCAATAGGCACAGATACACTGTCTCTAACATAAAAAGTTAAAATTTACAGAGCAACAAATATTTATAATCTGATAATTCATTTACGAATTTACCACGCCAAAAACAGCCGCCATTGCTGAAAATTCGCGGGCGCCACCAATGAAAATGGCCTGCTGTCGAAGTTACATATGATTGGTTGCTGCTACGTTGGACGACACTGATTGGCTGCCACGAACTGGCAGGTCCCTCCTAATTTGGCAGGGCTTCCGGCTGTCAACGGCAGCTACTTCCTGCTGCCAGTGACAGCTACTTCCTGCTGCCAGCTGCCGATTTTTTAGCTGAACCCCTACTGGAAATAAGTGACGAACCGGCTGGGACGTGCTGGCATAGATATCCATAAATCTATGCGTGCTGGTGCTTACAGCTTAAAATAATACTTTATTTATTTATTTATTTGTGCAAAACATACAGAGATTACATTTTTTTATGACATACAACTTGTATACAATGTACAAAATGTATTAACAATATGTTCAATGTCATCAGAATACAAATGAGAAAAGAACAATGAGCTGGAAACTAAAATAAATAAATAAAAAAGATAAAGAAGAAAAACATGAAGGAAAGATATTTATCTAAACATCAGTTACACTGTACAAATTGTTTCATGTTATTACATTTTCATAAATAAAAGTTTCGTAAGAAATGTTAGGTAATGTAGGGTCCAAAATTTTAAAGTTGAGACACACAGATATATAACGCATATTTTCAAAGCTTTTTTGTAAACTAAAAATAAAAATGTATTTGCAACCGTTATGTTAACAGCATTATATTTCTGTGGTAGATGGGTAAGACCAGCTGATGGACGCCGTGCTGCGTTGTCATGGGAACATCCCAGGTGAAAATAATGAGGAAATTACGCTCCACACGGCTATAACAGCACACTAGAGCCCTGCTCACTCCAAAGGCCCACTTTAAGGGCTCTGCAATCTGCCCTTCGAAGAGAGTAGGGCACAGGGACGCTCACGAGCAGTAAGCACGTCCCAGCCGGGTTCGTCACTTATTTGGTTCCCCTGGAAACATTTCCGTTGTGGTCTGTGTTATTTGCAGTGCATTTTCTGTATTTGGTTGTGTTGTGAACTTTTGCAGCGCGTTTCTGTATTTGGAGCACACGTGTGTTGTGAAACTGATGAAGATGTTTTTTTTTAATTTGCAGGTGTTTTTTTCTATTTGCACGCGTTTTTTTCTATTTGCATGTGTTTTCTTCAGTTGCAGCGCGTTGAGCTGTCTCGGCCACCGTACTATCTCCCTTTAATACGCGGTTCTATTAATATGCAAATTAGCCCCGGCACACGTTGACCCGATTGGTTATAAGGTAGTTTGTGACGTCAAAAACACCAGCGATTTCGCGTTTTTGAGACTGTCTTTGGTTCACTACAGTTTTAAAGAGAAAATACTCAGCAATGGTGTAATTGGTGTTGACAGAAGCATTGCATAAAAGCATATTAAAAACACCAAGACATAAACAGCATTAAAAGCTTGATTTTCAAAACGGGTGACTTTAAAGTGCCCCATTATGCTATTCTAAAGGTTCCTAATTTTGTTTCGGAGGTCTTTCATTTTCTCATAATGTAGATTGCACATCACCACATTTTTCAATTATTATCAAACGACTCAATTCGGTCTCTAAATCCCTCCTTTCCGCGATCTATACTCTGCTCTGATTGGCCAGATGGCCCCATTCAATACAGTCTGAAAATAATATAAAAGAACTAGGCTACTAAAACCTTAGTGACAGGATCTGAACAGCAGTGCCAAAGCTCACACACACATACTTGGGAAAATGCAGATTACTCACTGCTTTCTGAAAGGATAATTTCCATCTCCCGTATAATATGATGTAGGCTATTATAATATATCGTTGACATCAGCAGGATCGATTCGTGCATATGATGGACTTCTTCAAAAAGGACCATTTGTCTTTTACAGCTTGTTAAACAGCCATGTCTTTGATTGCAAAACTTTGTGTGAACTATGATGACACATTCTACATTTAATGAGTCAGTGAATCACCACTGTGAACGCCAGCTGTAATTTCATGATAAGTATTGCAGTTTAGGAAATTGGACAAAAATTCAAGCTTCTGGGAAAGAGACTATAGCTAAAAGAGACATTTAATAAAAACATAAAAAGCATCTATTGACACTGACAGCATATAGCTACTTAAGAATTCATAGCTGAAGCATAGGCTATACATCAACTTCTATAACAATGCTGGTAGAAAATGTACAACTCTTTACATATGGGTGTGACAGCCGTTTTTACGCTAATATCTCTCCTTGATAATCACTTTTCAAGTAAAGTGCCTCACCAGATTATGAACACAAACATTTTTTATTTTTCCATGACATTTAATTTAGTGGAACCACCTGTTTTGTTGTCGTTTGTCTCCTTGCTTCTTGATTTACTGTTGAATGATTCTGTGTATGGAGAGCAGGCCAAACAATATTCTTGCTTTTCACATCAGAGTATGCTTTTTGGCACTGGTCAACCACTGCCCCAAGTTATTATTATTCTAAATTTGGTCATCTTCAGAAAACAAGCATTCAAAGACTAAATACCAAAATACCAAAATATAAATCCTTCAACAATCAACCAGCAAACAGAAAAAGAATTCCTCTGTTTCATATAACAGAGCAATTTCTCAAGAAGAGACCAAATCAAATAAAAAAGTGTCTAATCTAACAAGAACTAAATAGGCCTAAATACATGTAGCCTATAGTGAATTAGTGTGAGAGGTAAGAGGTTTGTTACTGTATGACTGACGGAGACACCAAAGCTATAGGCCTACTTGTGTGATGTGTTGCAGACATTTGTATCTATGATCTGTCCTCTAGTGGTTGTGTTTTGCAAGTGAATTTTTTTTCATCAATGAATATATAGGTTTATACATATTTATTTATTCAAGTCACAAAATTAAGCCTACATGCATTAATGTGTTTCCAGCCTATTTTGGGGGAGAAAAAACATTAATATGGTTTGGGTTTATTTGAACCTCATTTCAGTAAATTCTGGCAATACTGAATACTGCAAGTGACTGTGTCCAGGTCATATTGTGTTTAAAATCCCTTAAATACATCAATTGTAATAATAATAAGATTACGTAGGACTTAAACAACTCTAAAGGTAAAAGCTATATTAAACATTTGCTATGACATGTGTTTCCTGTAATATTATGAGTCACTGTCGTTACGGGATATGTTGCGTTCTGTCCTACTGGATGGTAAATAAAGAGGAAACACTGTGTTCATGGCTCGGAGCGAGGCCCAATTCACCGATTGCTTCATTGAGACGCATTGAAATCTCAGGTCTTGTTTTGCACACTAAAACCTCAAATAATTTAATTCTTTAATTTTAATATTTTGACGTAAAAAAATGAAAGCATTAAACATTAAAATTCACCCCATCGCTCGATATAAGACGATTTAAAAATATATTTATCTTGTAATCACAAACAGTTGTGATTGGTCCACCAAGATCAGCGCAAATAAAAGTATTAGTTACCACGTGACCACGTTGTCAGGGATCTATTTCAGCAGCAGTATGGACAATAATCTACACCTCCATAATGACACTCAGAAATTGTGCATTGACATATAATTTAAAATAAGCGTTTAAATTAGTCAAATTAAAATAATTATTATTTTGATCATTCATGACGTCTCTTAGCCCCGCCCCCTTCAAAACTTCTGATCCGTGCTAATGGCCATTCTACGTATTTATTCTGGTCTGCCGACTCTGCCCTGATAAAGTAAAAGTGCTGCCCACTTGGGCGGATCTCAAGTTTATCTTTTATCATGTATTTCGCCAGAAATGTTCCATTTCCATAACGCGCTGTAACCATGCAGCGTTTTACCTTCACAGCTCATGTACTTTGCCGTCTTTGTCTTTGGGGTATGTACGCAATATTCTTTTAATTAAGTATATAGACATCTGTTTTACTTCTTAATTCATGTAATAAAGCATATTTGCGGTGAAAGATTTAACCGGTCGCTTTAGTCTGTTTTAACAATTTATTCATGTAAAGGCAATGTACATTCATGCGAATGGGATACTTATAGTAATAGTGTCAGTCTATAAATATTGTATAGTGATGGAGGAACTTTTCTGTCCTTTAAGGTGACTTTAAAGAGTTTATTATCTATTCTTGTTGTTAGCAAATCCATTAATATTTTAGAATTTTTATTAGAAACTCTCAACTTATTATTTTTTTAACGTCATTTATCAAGGATGTTGTTAATTCTTGGATAGCATGGCATTTGTGAAACATTTTGATTCTTCATCAGGATGTGTTGCAGAGAGCATCCATACTTTACCTCATGTGGAGCAGTTTGATGTGGTGAGACCTAAAAGACTGAGCCTCAGTAAGGTACATCCGTTTACCACCGGGATCTTACAGTTACAGCAGCAAGAAATGTCTAAAAAAACAACCTGTTTAGTTCTTAGATTTTTGGAAAAGCAACAGTGGAGTTGTGCTGTTTATGTGTGGATTAACATATCAATCCTATGCAGGTACAGTCTGATAAAAGTCCACAAAGCCATGAAATGTATCCTGATAGACTTACATACAAATTATTCTTTGGAGGGGAAAATCACATGATTCATTTGGAAAAGAACAGGTGAGTGTTGCATTTGGGTGTATTATATTTCACTTGAAGTTTCTCTCGAAGATGTCTGCACATTTAATTTTGATGTTAAATAGTATGAAATACACCATTGTACTCCAAAGTCAGCCTAAATAAATGTTTACTGTGGTTTAGGCACCTCATTGGACATAATTATACTGAAATATACTATCAAGATGATGGATTGATTGTGAGCAACAATCCAAATTTAAAGGTAACTTACTGTAATTTAACAATTCCTATGTTCAGAACAGAATACTTTTCATACTATTTCTGCAGTATATGCTGTAGTATTTTCTAGATCCATACTGTAAACTACTACCTTTACTAACATCTGCACTTAACTCCATTTCCCACGTGCTAAAAGATTTGGAAATAATTATATATAGGATTTTAAACATACAGTATATGAATTTCTAAGATGATGATCAGAAATCGCTTGAAGAACTAAACATGCAAGGTCATGTTACAGCATTGTAGCAAACTGTTGTTCACATACTATTTAAAATAGTATTGCATAGTGCGTAGTTCCTGCTAGTATTCCATTCAAAACATGTATTAAAGTCACATAGGATTGGTTGAAGTGCCCTGATATAAGCTTTAGATATACATATAAATATAACTTTTGTATCTTTTGTATCAGGAAAATTGCTATTATCATGGCCATATTCAGGATTTGGAAGATTCCTCAGTCAGTGTGACAATCTGTTCTGGAATCAGGTATCATGCACAACGGCATGCTCCTATTACATCATGTTCATTACAAGACGCTTTTTATACATTTCCTAATGGATATGCAGTAGTATTAGATGCCATGTTTGTATGCTCTTCTTGAACAGCAGCATTCTGTCCTCTGTCCATAGAGGTTTTGTTAGGGTGAAAAAGCAAGTATACCTGATTGAACCCCTGACCAACCACACTGATGGAGATCATGCGCTCTATAAGCACCAACATCTGAGGTGGAAGAGAAGCTCTTGTGGTGAACCAAACACCGCCATTTATGACCATGAACCACCAGTGGCTGTCCCCTTAAAGTCCAGCAGACAGGTAATAACATCTTCTAGCACACTTTTAGCTAATGTTCTGCGTATAAAGAAATTATATATAGATTCTAAAACATTGATATATCCTCTTAGAAAGTGAAGCGTTTTCACACTCCAAGATTTGTGGAATTGTTTCTTGTGGTCGATAACACTGAGGTAAGAATTTTACCTTTCATTTTTTAGTTTTTAAGTATATACAGAGACTATTTGGTATATATCAACAGTTATGAGTTTTACAATGACTGATGGTGGTGCAAATATCCAGGCAATAAAATCTTGCTGATATTTAAAAAATGCTGAAATGAAGTAAACACCTTTTTTTACAATTTACTAAAAAAAAGGCTTTTTTTTACAAGGCTGAAAAATGTGTAGGCTAATGCCATTAATTAAAAAATGGTCAAATATTGTCTGTTTGATTGGCCTAGATAATATATTAGTGAATCACTAATATTTATGCCTTATAGATTTTGACAATTGTTTATACTGAGGCCAGTATACAAAAGCTGAAAGTAAATTTTCCAAAAAAGGCAAACAAATGATTGCTATTTTTTTACTCTTATAGTACAAAACCTATGGTTCTAACATGGACATGATCAGAGCCAGGATGCTGGAGGTTGCAAATCACGTTGACAAGGTATATATTCATATATTTTATTCTAATATAGATTCAAACCTACAAATATTTACTTTTTTGATTTACAATATTTGAAAATCAGCCAAAAGTGTTTTTTCAACTTTCTGTATTGTGTAATGCTGTTGTTACAAAATCACTCCAAAGAGAGTTATTCTCTATATCAGTAAGCACTGATTCTGAGTTCCCTGAAACGCCTCGATTGTAATCTTGAGTTTATTTCCGGAAACGTACACGTCACAATATTCCTCATTTAAATAATTCCCTCCCAAAGGCATACGCAAAAAAAGGGCCTGGTTGAGTTTCGTTAGTAGTGTGTTGAAACTCGCTGTTAAGGTAAGAGGCGTGACATTTCCCAAACACGCTCAAAGAGCTTGACCAATCACAACACACAGGTTCAGCCGTCCAATCAGAGCACATTGCGCTTTTCGGAATGAGGGGCTTTACAGATACAGGAACTAAACAGAGCGTTACTGACACCCTGGGAAGAGAGGAGCTGCAACAATATGAAAAATAATGTGTTTTTTGAATATTTTGAAAATGGGCATAATTGGTCCCCTTTTATAAATGTCATAAAGAAATATAATAAACACTTTATTCTTTTCTCAGTTGTATCGACCCCTTAATATCCGGGTTATGCTAGTGGGTCTTGAGGTTTGGACAACACAGGACCAGTTTGTAGTCAGTGTGAGTTCTGATGACACTCTTAGTCGGTTTATTAAGTGGAGAAAGAGCAATCTGCTTAAAAGGGTCAGGCATGACAACGCTCAGTTTGTGACGTGAGTATATGATCTAATTATTAACCATTTACTCAGCTGGATGACTAAGACCTTCACTACACTATAGCATAGCAGAACCTATAGCGTACTTTAATATAATGCTTACAGTAAGGTTTCATTTGTTATCATTAGTTGATGACATTACATATCATGAATTAGCAATAAACAATACTTCTAAATCATTTATTAATCATATTTAATGTTAATTACAACATTTACAAATTTACATTATCTAACATTTGTATCAATTAATACAATGTGAACTAACCTGAACAAACAATGAACAATTGTATTATTAACTAATATTATTAACGAAGATTTATAAATTCTGTAAAAAATATATTGCTTAGTTCATGTTAGCTAATGTTAAGAAACAAAACCATAATGTAAAGGGCTACTGTTTTATTTGTTGGTTTTCTTTTCTTCCAGTGGAATTGATTTTTTGGGTGACACAGTTGGTCTGGCAAACAAATTTGCAATGTGTGCGGAAAGCTCAGCGGGAGTCAATCAGGTATTCATGATCTGAGTTAGTAATGATTTTCTGGTAGTGAATTAATTCCTATAATTGAACAAAAAAGATAATTTCTTTAAAGACACATTATAATTACATATTATTTCTTAAACGGCTATATGCGGTTATTTTTCAGGATCATAATCTAAACTCACTGGGCTTGGCATCTACAATTGCGCATGAGATGGGTCATAACATGGGCATGTCCCACGATGTAGATCACTGCATGTGTGGTTCATCAATGTTCTGTATCATGACAGAGCGTGTGGGGTAAGCAGAATGTGTGTAAGATATTTTCAATGTACTGTTTATTTTTGCTTTAGTTAGAAGTCAGATAACTGTTTGTCAAGTAACTGCCTGCCATCTGTCTACCTACCACACACTCACTACCTAAGCAACTACTGATCAATGCCTAAGACCAAGAATGCCCTGGCAATCACTCATAACATCTTAGCAACCACATAAAAGCAAACTAGCGACAACCTACAATGCCCAAGCAACCACTCGGCAAACCCTTGTGAAAAAGAAGTGCTCTTTATAACACTTTTGAAAAAACGACTTATGGAAGTAATATAATATACTTAGAATATACTTAAGTGTGAATTAAATGTAATATTTTCTGACACTTGATTGAAGGTTATTTACAGTTAAATTAAAATCTATTATAGTTTAAATATAAAATGCAATTAGTTGAACATAGGAGTGTTTTTTTTACCCACATTTAAGTAGAACTTAAGTACATCTTTATATATAATTTCATAATTTCTTTTGTCTTTGAAATATGTTTTAAGTGTTCCGCTGACAAGCAATTATGGTAAACCGAAATATACTTTAATGTAATTTCTTTTGAAACTAGTATGTCATGTATTTAAATATATTTGTAATTCCACATTTGTAATGATAAAGTTTAGTACAGTTAAAGCACCATATTAACTTTAAATGTAACAGCAAACAACAAATTAGTTAAATTTATAATCAAGTATTTTATACTGTATGTGCTTTAGTATGTTAGTCAACGTGTAAAAAATAAGTGTACTTTTTTGGGGGGGGGGAGCTGCTGTAATAAGTGAATTTCTCCGGTGTGGGATTAATAAAGTCTACACATCCTATCCTATCCTTAAAGCATGACAAAAGATTATTATTTAAAACACAATGATTTAAAATGTACTATAAAGTAAAATGTTTAATTTGACAATTACGAAGTGCGCCTTTTAAAAGTGTACTTAGGTGTGTTAAGAAACTTCATGAAAACGTGAAACGTCATGTACTTCCTTTAAATACACTTAAGTGGCCTTTTATTTCATTAATATTATATTATATGCAAGTAAATTTAAAAAAAGCTTTTACACTACAACACCGTACACTACAAGCGCACATTCAGAACAGTTAAGCGTACTTTTTACAAGGGTAGTATACACGTACAAGTACAAGTGCATGAAACTCTTTAAACCTTTAAGTTTCACTCCGCTGAAAACACAATGTAAGGCTTCAATTGGAGATAGATCGTAGTAAAAAACAACAATGTATGTGGACTGCTCTGCCTTGTAGCAGTTTAAAGTGTGCACTGTTTGAAAATGACATATTCTGAAATTGTCTATCTAGCACGCTGTTCCCGGAGATGTTTAGTGACTGTAGTCTAGAACAGCTGAGTGTGTTTCTAGACAACGCCAACCCCAGCTGCCTGCTGGACATCCCCAGCTCATACAAACTCTACAGTGGGCCTGTCTGTGGTAATGCTTTCCTGGACCCTGGAGAGGAGTGTGACTGTGGAACAGTGGAGGTATTGCACACACATCCTGTGTCTGTAATGACTCAGTCAAGCCCGGCTTTGAAATTATCCTTCTTAAATGACATCATTAATGTAGGTTCACGTTTTACCCACATCTGATATCTCATTGATGACTGTGATTTACCGTCTTCTAAGGAATGTGAAAATCCATGCTGTGATCCCAAGACCTGCCGACTGACTGAAGGCTCACATTGTGCTCACGGAGATTGCTGTGAGAATTGCCAGGTAATGTCCATAAGTGACTTTGTGTCTTTAATTTCACTGTAGAGCATTTTGGATAAAATTACTGGGATGAAGTTACCTTGTGTGAGTAGTGGAATAAAATTATTCTGTGCTACTACTAGAAAAATTCTTCAAGCCCTTTTTATAACAAAATGTCACTATGAACTTACACTATAGAATATGTCTTTATTAAAGGAATTATATTCACCTATGAAATTAGTCATGACTTTGATGAGACTCAAACCCACAACCTTTGAACTGCATCATTCTACACTCTAGAACTCTAATGTGCTATCCATTGAGTCTCAGCAGAACAAAAGCCAGGTTCAAAAATGGCCTTCTTTCCTAGGGTAAACCAAGAGAGCAAAGTATTTGGTAGAGAGGCACTGTTGGGATTTAAACCCAGCTTCCATAAATCAGACTTGAGTGCTGCCTTTGACTTGTCGTATAGTGTGTGGGAAGCATAATAGAGTTTGCAAATGTCACGCAAGCTTTTGTTCTAGATGGTTTTTTTGTTGTTTTGGTGTGGGATAAGGGGGCAAAATGCATTTACCAAATTGCCAGAAGTTTAACTCCATAACCTTTGAATGGCCTCATTGAACATTCATAAAGCCCGCCTAAAATCCCCTTCATAGGTACCACTGAACCTAGAATCTCATGTTTACAAGACACACACTCCAACCAACTGAGCAATGGTACCAACTGTTGCAAAAAAAGGGTGACTCAGAAAAGTAAAGATCCAGGAAAGACGTAAAGTGTTGTTGAACAGTCGCTAGAGAGCTTAAAAGAGTTTGTAAATGTCTAACAAATTTACTAGATGTATTTTGGGTGGTATCCACCTTTTTCCTGGTTAGCGAATTTACCCATGATTCATAGCGGGTTTGAACCGGAAGCCGGTTGTCCTTTTCCGGTTCGAAGCTTTATGAAGATTAAGCGCCGCTCGCTCAGAACGCCGCAGTGATGTGCTGGTTAGAAAATATGTGAAATAAGTAGGGCTTCCCCTGCCCGTGCACGACTGAAGTTGGGTTGGAAGTTACTAAATGGGAGAGAATGCTAAACCATAATGGGCGTTTTCGTAATATATTGACAATTCTGCATCACAACGCACCCATAAAGCTTGCCACAAAAAACGGCAAAAGTAATGATTATGCATGAAACATTTGAATTGTTTATTAATAAACTAGTGTTTTCTGTAAGTGTTGACTGCAAAGATAAATTTGATGATGCTGACTCGCCATGTTTGCAGTAGAGAACGCGCCTATAGAGAGAAATGCACACTTCATCCGAATTAACCTATAGGCCTACATAAGCAGAGAGCAGCCCATTTTTGCTTGTTTAAAAGTACATATTTCAAGCTTTCTGTAGATATACTTCTCATGTATGTGAGGCAAGTAACTTATAGCCTACGCTGAGCTTCGTTGATTAACGCGCTCCAGTTCACGTGGCCGCGGCTCCGTGTCCTGTATATATATTTGCTTCTTATTTATTAGTAGGCCTATTCCAGGCAATTTGTTGATAAAACATTGATTAAAATGAAGATACAATTTATACTAAACGAAATTCACTTTAAAGAAAGGCTTTCTACAAAACAAAACTTAATAAGTGGTCAAAATCATGTCTGTCTGAGCCATTCCAAATGTTTTCCGATATATTGGGGCATTATGATCATATCTGACTCATCCCATGCGGTTCCCTTTTCATATAATCAACATAGGTGAAATAAATAAAATAAAAACATTATATTGTGAAACTTAAATATAAAACGTATGTTTAGTTTTTTTTTTAACTTATAGCCTATTTAAGCATCACTGCTCCGCTTTGCTCATGTGCTCTGGTGTGTAGCTTATAGCCTATACATGCATGTGTGCGTGATGTGATGGAGGGGTGCGATTTTCGAATAATAATTGAATAATACCCAGCGATCTTCGATTATTATTTTTGCTTGAAATGCCCATCCCTACTGTTAACGTATTAGGCGTTTGTCAACAAAATGGTGCGGAGAGACATACACCTTTTTCGTTGGATGCTTCAGTTTTAGCGTACCTAACCAAAAACGTCTACTCTTTAGCATTGAATACGAACAGGACATGGGCATTCTCTCCTTTTTGTCTTATGCTCAAAGCACCCAGTTTCTAAAAAGTTTTTTTTTTAATCTTCTTTGAATTGTTAAAACAACCAACAACAGCACGTAGAGCCTGAACTCATTCTCTCACTGCTAATACAGTAACTTATGAACCGGAAGTAGGCAACCGGAGTCGTCGTCATGGCGGCGCGCATTGTTTAGAGCAGAATAAGGTGGATAAGGGTGTTAAAATGCACTTAATTTTTTTTCAAAGTGACTCAAATGGACAACTTTTGAATGGCCTCTTTTTACAATCTAGGTAGCCAATGTGCTATACACAACTAAACATAGCAAACCCACTCCAAACAGAAACAAACCCAGACAATCCAATACATTTCCCCCACCATCAAGAAGGTCCAACGGATGAGGGCGGGAGGGGGCCTAGAAGGTATGGTGCTGGGCAGGCACAGGGGACAAATACAAGAGCCAGGGCGGAGCAAACGACAGGAGGAACCAGGACGGAGATAATGGTGGGAAGAGACAGTGTGGAATCCCCAGCAGAAACCCCAGGACGAAAGCCCAAGCCAGAGTCAAGGGAGGGAGGAGCCACGGTGGAGTCCTGGCAGACGGAAACAGGGCAAAGTTCGTCCGATACGAAGCCGATGGTGATGAAGTCCCAGGTGGAGCCGAAGAGCCCCGGTAACACAGATGGTCCTGGAGACCAAGGCAGAGTCGTGGAGACGAGTGGCTGAGGCGAAGCCAGGGTGCCGGAGGACTGTGGCAGAGCCAGTGCACCTGAGGACTGAGGTGAAGCCAGAAGGAAGGCTGAGCCTGACGGAGCTGAAAGGGTGGAGGGACAAAGCAAAGCTGAAGGCTCAAAAGCCCGTGACACAGGCAGAGCGACGACTGATCAAGGCGGAGTCGTAGGAATGAGGAAACCCGGTGGAGCCGCAGGGACGACGATCCCAAGCGGAGCCGTAGGGGCGTGGAGCCGACTGGTTGACTGGCAGAGGGAGAATCTACAGTCGGGTCAACAGTCCAGGGCTGAGCTGGCGAACAGTCTAAGGCGGATCCACGATGCTTGCATCAGGCAAAGTAGGAGGAGACGAAGGGCTGGAGTAAGAGTGAGGACAGGGCTGAAGGGCTGAAGGACTGGGCAGGGCAGTGCAGGCAGGGGTTTAACAATCTGGACACACACATTTCTCAGGAATGGCATCCTTGGCCAAAGCGGAATGGACAGACTTCTCAGAGACGGCCTTCTTGGCCGATACAATACAGATAGACGTCTCAACGTGGAACAGGCAGACATTTCAGGAATGGCTCTCTTGGCCGACTAGGAACATAATAAAAGAGCTGGATCTAATCACATGCAGTGAACGTTTAATGCAAACAAACTCAAAATACACTTCTCAGGAAAACTAGTTGCAAAAACACGGGAACAGAACAACCAAACTAATATTGACGAGATCACACAAAGAACAGAAGAAACACACAGCCTAAATAGACAGACAAACCAATCAATGAAATCCACAGGTGTAACTGATAATCAAACAACGAATAATCACCAAGTTAACCAACTGAAAAGGAAACAGATCTAAACACATAGCAAACCCACCCTAAAAAGAACCCAGAGTATTGATTCTTCGATCGCTGAATTGAATGCAAAATCAAGCAAACTCAAAGCAATATTAGGTAATAAAAATCCATAAATCAGAGTTCAAGCAAATTAATCAATACGTGTTAAAGTTTCCACTGCATTGCAGTAAATTTGGAATACGGAGCACCGGGACATCTGGTTAAATACAAGTGTTTTAAAAGGAAAGGCGAATTCTGGCCCATTTGAGTGAGGTACAGGGTAATATTTAATATTTTCGATTATCTTTTATTGTAACTATTATTGTATTATTCTAACTTGTGCACTTTCAAAATGAGTGATAGAGACACGGCTGCGCAAGTAATCCAATGCCTCTTTTATATTTATGTGTCAAGCGTGTGGGATGAAATGAAAATTTCTAGAAGTTAATTATCTGTGTTGTGTTAACATTAACTCTAGATAATGTGATAGTAGGCTGTGGTTCAAAATTATTGTTATTTACAATTATTGTTATTTATTTTCTTTTCTCTCTTTCCATGCTAGATGAAAGATGCTGAAAGCTTGTGTCGAGCAGCTGAACATGAGTGTGACGTCCCAGAGTATTGCACAGGGCGCTCAGAGCAGTGCCCAGAGAATGATTTTAAGATGAATGGCATAACTTGCAGCACTGGCCAGGGTTACTGCTACAATGGCCAATGCCCCACTCACCTCCATCACTGCCAAAAACTTTGGGGAACAAGTAAGCATGAGTCCAAAACTTTTACAACATCTATGTCATCTTTTAATAGACATTCCCTAGCGCAGGGTTAGGGAACTAGGGAAATGCTGCTTACAGTTCACAGTAAATGCTGCTTCTCACAAACTCATGTGCATTGTGAGTTTAACATGCATTTGTGCTTTAGGTTCATTTTATTTACTGTCACATTTGCATAATTGCCAACATTTTTGTGGACAGAAATTTTCAGCATTTCATCAATATTCTGCCAAAATAAAAGGTTGATGATTTTGACGTTAAAAGCTCAAGGGTTTGAAATTTTAAAATTGAAGAATTTGAGAAATAAGTATTTGTATTGTAACTTGTAGTGTTTGTTGGTTCTTGTAAAGAGTAAATCCAAGTATGAACAGAAATTTCAAGAAAATGTCACAATTAATTACAAATAAACTGCAAGTAACACATTGAATTAAACATACAATTTTTAAGGACAAAGACTGAAATAGTATTTTCTTGTAAAATGTACTTCATCGATCTTAATTTTATTCACTACTTTGAAGAATACTTTTTTACACTGCAATTATGACATGTGTGATATGATACAAATGTCATGTATGATACGTACTGTATGAAATGTCATATCGCAGCTCAATATATGACAAAATATTTACAATATTAATTTGTGGCCAAGTCGTGCAGCCCTATATATAAGTAATTAAAATAAATAAATTAAAACACTTGCTAAAAAAGGTAGATATTTTGTCTGCATGTCATTTGACCATTCACCGACATCAGAAAACCGTGAACATGCAAATGTGTTGTAAAATTATTTAAGTAATAACATCAAGTAATTTTAATAACCTGCCCTAAAGTAACCTAGGCCTAGTAAGTACATTTTTGTTCAGACGCACAATCAGGGTTCAAATCTGGGTTGTAGGGTTGGGAGCTTACTAAAGTAAGGAGGAGAGATTCCCTGTTATGATTGTAAAGGACTTTTGGTGTACAGTAGTACATATGAAAGTGCTATATAAATGCCTCATTCATTCATTCATTCAAAGTACTGTGCACTGTACCACTGCTTCTAATTACCATAGCAAAATAAATGCTTTTACAGTCTGAATTGAATGTGACAAAAGAAAGATTGACTATAATGAGCTGATTCTTTTACCAAATCTCCAAAAAGGACCAGTTATTCATTCTTCAAAACTACAAGAATTGATATTTGCTTCAATGTTTTTATCTGATTTTTTCACTAGGTTCCACAGTGGCTTCTGATGCATGCTTTTTAAGAAACAGATTGGGAACAAATGATTCTCACTGTGGAAAAACCAAAGATGGCTACAGAGCCTGTACAAAAGAGTATGTGATCTTTTATAATTTTCTATGTAAAATAGCTCACAAAATGACTTTTCCAGCATCAGTATTTGTAGCACCCGGTGTAGATTTTGAAATGATTTACTTTTTTCTTTATATAGAAACATTCGTTGTGGAAAGATATTTTGTGATGGAGGAAACGAATACCCTGTTACCGGTCAGAAAGCTGTCATAGTAACATTAAGGGGAATGTGCAACATAGCTGGGGACCAATCAGAGGAGGACGCCCTCAGCATGGTTCCTACTGGCACAAAATGTGAACATAATAAGGTAAGCTTGTAAAATTTTTATTTGAATTATCACAGCAGGTATTTCTGTCTTGTAGGAACAAATACTGAATGAAATCACTCGGTTATGTTTCAACAGGTTTGCTATGATTATATGTGCCAAGACCTGAATGTGTACGGTAGTAATGAAAACTGCTCACTGAAATGCAGTGGTAGAGGGGTGAGATCAAACCTCCATTTCATTGAAACCAACAGGAAAATGCCATATTTATAATTCATAATATAAAAAGCCATGCTTAGAGTGTTATTGTCTCTTATTTTACAGATATGTAATCATAAAAAACAATGCCACTGTGAGCCTGGTTGGGCACCTCCTTTCTGTGAAGTCAAATATTCTGAATTGCCATCCGGTAATCAAACTCAAACTCACTCTTTTTGTCTGAAAAATTCATAAGTGCGTTTAAATGACCTGCAGTAATGTACCATTTTGACAAATTTGACTCTTGTTTGCAATTTCTTAGGACAAGCAAAGATCATTGGCATCTCAGTAGCAGTTGCAATCGCTCTGCTTCTACTAGTATGTGGAGTAGTGCTTTATCGTAAAAAAAGAAAAAGGATCATCAGCCACAAAACGTGAGTTGTTTAATTTGACTTGCTTTGCTAAATGTATCATGCACATGGTCTTAAATGAACTCAAATAAAAAATGTTCCCCTACCATTCGTATATCTTAGTGGTCATAAAACCGTTCTGCATAGTTTTTCTTTTTTTTTCAATTTATTTTTTGACCCACTGGCCATCCTTGCAGGGTGTTTCCTTGCCTTTGGCCTAAAACGCTGGGTTAGGCTCCAGCATCCCCATGACCGTGATAAGTCAAGTCACATTTATTTATATAGCGCTTTATATACAATACAGAAAAGCAGCTTCAAATGAATAAACAGAACAATAACAGTGTTAATGTTGTAAAATTCATTAATTATGAAACAAATTCAATTTCAGCTGTAAAGCAGCTCTACAGAATAAGATAATAGTGTCATTTTTCAACTCATTTTATCTCAATGCTGTTTTAATTTAGTTCAGTAACTGCGTTAGTATCGCAAAGTTCATCAATTATGAAACAATTTCAATTCAGCTGTAGCAGCTCTAGAGCCCACAATAGTGTCATTATTCAGCTTAAGTCAGTTCAATGATGGTTCAATAACAATGACATTTGATAATAAATGATGATAAATGGTTGGATGGATTTTTTTGGACCCTAAGTCAAGTCAAGTCACCTTTATTTATATAGCGCTTTTTACAATACAGATTGTATCAAAGCAGCTTCACAGTGATAACATGAAAATAATACAACAAAGTTTGTTTCTAAAAGAAAATTGCGTCAACATCCACCTTAAGTAAGGCAGATCAATAATATTATTGAATATTAAATGTCCCCAAGTAAGCAAGCAAAAAGCCAAGGGAACAGTGGCAAGGAACCAAAACTCCATCAGGGACAGAATGGAGAAAAAAACCTTGGGAGAAACCAGACTCAGTCGGAGGGCCAGTTCTCCTCTGGCCAACTAAGGAACAGTGTATGATCTAAGGCAGTGGGTATCATTTAGCTGTTTTTCTCTGAATATTTTAGACATCATCAAATGTGTGATAAGATAAGTATAGACTCGTCATGATTTTGTTCCTCAAAATGTGTTGCGCCAGAGTTCTTTGAAAAACTCTGAAAGTAACCGCTGTCAGATAACATGCAAGTTGGAGTCTTCATCTCATGTGAGGGTACATAATTTTTTCAGAAGTACTATTCATGCCTTGTGTGTGAAACTTCTGTTAATGAAGGTGAAATGACTGAGTGTGTCTTTAAAACATGTTATGTTAGTGTTACATCCAGGTGATTTCCTGGAAGTCCCTTGGAAATTCATTGGTCAGAATGTGTGGCTAGCTGTGAGTTTATGTAATTATAATCTGTCCGTTTATTTTACGTCTGTCTGTTTGTTTACAGAAAAGCTCCATCTTCAGGGCAGTTGAGCCTTCTTGAGAACAATGGTACCAAGAAGGACCACCCTCCAATCAGCCAGCCCATATTCATGGGGACCACCGTAACTCAACCCTGCACCCCTCTAACTGCTAGAGCGGGTCCGGCCCGTCCGGCCCGTCCTGCCCCTCTAGTTAGTACAACCTTCATTATTATGCTGCCTATTCATTATCATCTTAAAGTCAAAAAATCTATTCTCACTGCATGAAAAGTAGAAGTTTTTCCCCCATTTGAGACATTTAATGTGAAATAAATTTAGATTTATTGTTATTTGTTACCATACTAATTGGCTATTTGCATAATGTCTTGCATAAAGTGAGCCACATTGCAGCTTATTCTGGTCAGGAACCACCCATCTAGATGAAAATAGACCTTATGGCCAACATGTAATGCACCCAGTCACAGTTTTTACATGCCATTTAGGGCTGGGTAAATCTAAAATTATTCATACAAGAATAGAGTGCTGAAAAAAACTCTCCCAAAACAAAAATTGTGTAAATTGTGAATGGCTTTGGGATCAGAAATTCTGTCTGTCCAAAAGTCTTAATTAGTACTGATTAAATCTTGAACAAGTTGAATATAAGTTCTGCTCATATCATATCTCATATCTAGTTAATCACTACTTAATCAAACATAACTCAAGTATTGTTCAAAGATTTGAGTCCACAATTTTTACAGCAATGCTTTCCAGTTTTATACAACAGGCATATGGACAGACTAAAGGGTTTCATTTTTGTAGTTTCACATATAATGCCTGTCCGGGACCGGGACAGGAAAGAGTCGAGCAGTCTTTTTGCTCTTCTCTAGAAAGATTAAAATAAATGTGTTCTCATTCTGCTTGCAGCCTCCAGAAAAACCGCAGCAGACTACAGTTAAACAGGTAAGATCAACTGTTGATAGCAGAAATTCATCTTTTCTGGTGACAGTTCTTGTGTAAAATACAATTAATGATGTTTAAAATGTATCCAAAAATAAAAATCCTGTCTCCTGTAAGACTTTCTTTCTTTTGTTGAACATGAAAGGAGATGGAATATTCCCATTTAACGTTTAAAAAAAAAAAACATTTACACAAATTGTATTTTAAGATTAGAAATGCATTTTCTTGCACATTTTGTAAATTATTTTAGCAGTTTACAGCATATATTAGCATTATGTAAAAATTTATTTTAAATATAGGAATCTCCAAAATCATCACATGCACTATAAATGTATCATGAAAGTAGTACAGTGCAGTTACAGTAGATTAGTACTTATTAAACACATTGTTAACATAGCAACATGCTGTTTCCAAACTGTTGTAATCAGGGGTGGAAAATACTTAAGTATTATTGTGGGGAATTTGTCCTTTACTCAAGTAATTTTGAAACTGCAGCAGAATACTTGTACTCTTGTACAATTAATTTTCAGAAGAAAAAAGGATACTACTTTTTACTCCTTTCATTTAGTCTTTCAAAGTAAAGACTGTCCATTCAGCCCTGTCTGTAGCTATGTTTCCATCACCCTGTAATGCGCAGTTTGAAGTATCACGTCAGAATCCCTGATGCGGGGTGGGGGATCCCTTAATACGCTCACTTGAGGTGGCTTTTGACTTGAGTTAACGCGAATAATGGGAGATGACTAATTGTTCGCTGTTGGTGTTTTATTGACTGTTGGTTAATAATACCACCGTCGTCCGCTTGAACAACTTGATGGAAACACACCTAATTTGCATTTGGTTTTATTTTTTCGAAACTTTGAAAAGATTCGCTTCACATTTGGATGGAAACCAATTCCAACCAATTGGATGGAAAGCTAATGTTACACCTGGGGCATGTTCAAGATCACAACGGTGCGCAACGTTTTGCTACGGTTTCCGGGTTGAACGCCATGTTTCCTGGAAACGGCGTGCACCTGTGTGCAACAGGGTTTGAGATGCGTTTTCTCTTGTTTGGTGGGCGTGTCAGAACTGCAGTCCAATCAGCAGCAACATGTATATAAAGCACACGGTATTAAAGAGAACTCGCACAATGGAAGTAATTTACAAATGTGTTCGATATGCAACAACTAAGGATATTAGAAGACATGTTTGTCGTAAGTTTTATTGTAAAAATATAGGATATCAACATATGATGTAGTTGTTTATATTTTTAGCTTCATTGCAAGTGTGTGACATTTGGTATAGAAATAAACAATGCATGTAAAGTGCTTTTCCTAAAAATGAGAAAGAAAATTCAGGGTATTAATAAAACATTATGAACAACAAGGATGTGAGGCTAAATAGATGTGTTTTAGTCTTTATTAGGTAAGATGTGCTTCCATTTCAGTTTCCACAAATCCCTTCACTCGATTGGTTCTCTTGTGTTCTGGGCGGCAAGTGCAGTAACTGTAACATCGGGCATATTTTGTAGTATTAAACATATTTATACCGACTTCATCAGGCTCCGAAAATTCTTCACAAAGAACACAAAAAGCCTTCTCAGCTGCCGTAGTTGCAACTCTTGCGTCATCACAACAGCCCTGTTTTGGGTTTGAGTTTGGTTCTTTTTGCACTGTTCCCAGTTCAGTTTCCTTTGTCTTTGTTCATCAGTTGCCATGGTTTTTGATTTTCCTCATGTGTCACACCTGTGTCTAGTTAATTGTATTGTTTAGTCCCTAGTCTGTCCCTGTGTATTTATAGCCTTGTGTTTTCTTCCGCCTTTGTTAGATCTCGTCAGTTTTATGTGGTTGTTCTGTTCATCGTGTTTTGTTTGTTGAGCTTCTAAGAACTGTTAACCTGAATTTGTGTTCAGTAAAGATACTGCATGCAAATAGACCCAGCTCTTTTATTTTCCAACTTTTTGCAACCCCTTTCCTGCATTCTGACATTGTTCAGACAAATGCATAGTCTTTTCAATTACCACCGAAAATAATTGACTCATCATTCCCCAGTTTGTAAAAGCTTGTATTTTGGGTTTAATGTGACTTAATTGAGCAAAATTTACACGTTATCCACCTTATGTACAATTTCAGTTAGGATATAGGATTTGTAACGTATAATGTTGTTTTTACGCTTTCTAAGCTCAAAAATCCTCTGTGTAATTGTAGGGAATCAAGCCGACTGCACCTCCTGTTCCACCATTTAAACCATCTTTAGCAACAGGATCCTGGAGAACAGATCAAGTTAGTTACTTGCATTTACTCTGAAAGTGATTGTATTGTACGCTCAGTTTAAAACAGTTCATCCTGTAATGTTAATATAAGTTACACTAAAAATAAAGGTTCTTTACTGGCATATGGTTCCATGAAGAACCTTTAACACCCTGAATCTTTCCATTCCACAAAAGGTTCTATGTAGTGGAAAAAGGTTCTTCATACTAAGATTTTATTTAATTTAATTTTTTAGAACTCTTCAATGAAAGGTTCTTTGGGGAACCAAAAATGGTTATTCTATGGTATCACTGTGAAAATTCCCTTTTGGGATCTTTATTTTTAAGAGTGTAAAAGAATTCTTGCATTCACCTAATAGTAAACTGTAGGCGTTTTACATTGCAGGTCACAGGCGATACAGTGAAGGTTGTGTTGAGACCACCCACCATTCCAAGAAGATGACCAGACGTGAAATCATCATGTGACTCATTTAAACAAATTACAGTCCTTGTTCACTTTTATAATGTGGGGGTGGCTGAATCACAAAGTGCTTTTTAAACCACGCTTTAAAAACACACATACACTGTTGTGCTTGGCCTTGAGTAAGAGCTGGTTTTTGTCTGTTAAATTAGTATTTATGATGGTATATTTATGTAATACATTTTAATGTGTGGTTGGAGAAATGATCAATATACCAAAATGCTTTATACAGTAATTAATTTAATTGAACATTTACAGACTGTTACCAAGTGTATGTATTTAATTCTGAATAAAAGTTATTTAACATATCCTGATCTGCCTTAAACTCAAATAAAGTATGAAACCAAAACAAGAAATATGTTCTACTGATTTGGTCACTTGGGAACCTATAAGTTTCAAAACTTAATGAGAAAAAACTTTTAACTAATATGGTGTTCCTTTGTAATTGATTTTGATTTTTAATTGATTTTGTACTTAAAGGGTTTGTTCACCCAAAAATGAAAATTCTGTCAGTATTTACTCACCCTCATGTTGTTCCAACCCCGTAAGACCTTCGTTCATCTTCGGAACACGAATTAAGATATTTTTGATGAAATCTGAGAGCTGGATCACTCCTCCATACTAGTCCATAGGCTTCTTCAGGGATTGAACTTGCCGGCCTCGAAAAGTTATTAAAGGCATCGTTAAAATAGTCCAAGTGACTACAGTGGCTCAATCTAAAGTATATCATGCGACGAGAATACTTTTTGTGCCTAAAAAAAACAAAAATAATGACTTTTTTCAACTATTCATTTCCTTCTCTTTGGGCCTCTACTCAGTTAACGTAGTGTGATTCCGTAGAGCTACGTCACACGTAGGCTCACTATTGGCCGACGCTGGTCATGTGGGTGATGCGTGTGACGTACAACAACAGAAGCTTACGCTATTACACTAGTGAACTGACTCGAGGCCATAGACAGTATAAAAAGTGGACAGAGCCATCTCATTGGAACTCAGTTGAGACAGTTGAAGCCCGTTTTTAGCGATTTTTGAGCACTTCCGTTCCTGACGCGCAGACTCAAACCGACTCAAACTAAGCTTGATGACGTGAGCAAGCTGTCTGACAGACGTTGATCTTCTAGTAGCTGTGCGTGAAAATTGCCAACGTTAATCTTGCAGAGACGGGGAACTTGAGCAAAGAGTTCTTTGGCGTGAGTGAGCAGGAGGAAGTATTCCGTTGCTTTTATGGACTCATTATCTATGGGCTTCTCCCTTGACGGGACGTCCCCCCGATTGCCTGCGAGCTTCTCCTCCTGTCTGTACGGTAATTTCTGTACAGCGCGACAGAGAGTCGAGTGGTTATGACGCAATCGTTAGCCTATTTTTACTAAATCTGTTTCTACGGGGCCATAATGTAACATAGAAGGTAATGGAGCCCTTTATACATTGTCGTGTTTCTTTAGAAATAAATAATGGACAAATGGAGTCTTTAAACGCCTCAGATGTAAAATTATTCGCTGTCAAAGTGACGCCAAAATGAATGGGAGTCAATGGAAATGCTAACGCAAGTGAAGTTCTGCTACAACATGGCGGCACCCGGCCGGCTTCAACTTCCGGTCGATGGATTACCCCCTTGCTCGAGGCCCACAGAGAAGGAAATGAATAGTTGAAATAAAGTCGTTATTTTTTGTTTTTTTTTGCGCACAAAAAGTATTCTCGTCGCTTGATAAACTTAAGATTGAGCCACTGTAGTCACTCAGACTATTTTAACGATGTCTTTAATAACTTTTCAAGGCCGGCAAGTTCAATCCCTGAAGAAGCCTATGGACTAGTATGGAGGAGTGATCCAGCTCTCAGATTTCATCAAAAATATCTTAATTCGTGTTCCGAAGATGAACGAAGGTCTTACGGGGTTGGAACAACATGAGGGTGAGTAATTACTGACAGAATTTTCCTTTTTGGGTGAACTAACCCTTTAATGTCTCGTCTATTTTTTGGCATCTTTTCTTTTTTCTTGGCAAAACTGCAACAAAAAAAGCGTAATAATCATTGTTAAAAGGTTAGAAACACGCACGCACGCACACACACACACACACACACACACACACACACAATGAGCACATAATGCCCTCACAACCTTCTCTACAACTCCTGAACAGCCCAGATAATATTGCACATGACTGATCCTGTATTTAGTGCAATAATTTTTCCCTAACCTTTGAGATACGGTCTGTACACTGAATCACGTGTGCCTTTTTGACTCTTTGTGAAGTGTGATTCATTGTGATTAAGCTGTTTAATTTTCCTGTGGGTGAAAATGATAACACTGTACATCCCGGGCTCCTTTGGAAAGGATAAGTGATACACTTGTCTGTGCTTGTCTTGATGTTGTGCTTAGAAGCTTGTTATCTGAGTAAAAGCAAACATTTTCAAAGTTCATAAAACAGAAGTGTACAATACTTTAAGAAAAAACTGGTATTATTTGTGGTTGTAAACTGTGCTGGTATCACAGCTCTATCCTCATGTGAATTGATTCAGCTATTCTCTAATGTACATTAACAAAGTCACGTGTACTACTGTATGTCAGCACTCAGTACTGAATTATATTCATTAATACAAACACAGAAGATTTCATTATGACCAGTGACTCAAATAGCAGCAAAACTGTTTTCAACATTGATAATCGTCCGAAATGTTTCTTGAGCAGCAAATCAGCATATTGGAAATATTTCTGAAGGACCATGTGTCACTGAAGACTGAAGTAATAATGATTTTACATCACAGGCTTAAGCTGAAATAGCCTCCTATTCCCTCAAAGAGGGCATTATTTGAGGGGACAGCCATTTGTAGTGGTGTCCGAAACCGTAGTGGACATTATCGAGTTCACTCATTCAATCCCACATCGCACCACAATAACGTGTGTACAGCCGATGTACGCTCAACGGCGGTCCGATTTCGCTCACTTGTTTTCAATCACTCCTTCAAGTGAACTCTGAACTAACGTAGGGAATATTGATTGAGCGTTTAGGGGGCGATTTTGGATTCAGCCAGTGCTTGTCACGGTTTCGCCATGCTCCAACGTTCACAAACCTGTTCTGACCTGCGCATAGACACGACCACAACGCATGATATTCAGCCGGATCCAGGCCGGATCCAGATCAGATGGAGGACCTGCGCCTAGACACGACCACAACGCATCCCTGAAGTGTCAGCGGAGGCTGTGTCAACTACTCTCCCCTCTGAAGGCCTCATCGACACGACAGCCATCGGCACTGATCCTCAACAAACCCGTCTCCATCCCAGCGTGATGACTCCGATTTTTAACCAGATATAACTGGATAATATTCGGAATGTTCCTGTAATGCTGCCTGAATCATAATCATTCACTGTTGGTTCGTCGGCCAAAGGAGAACTTGCCCCCCGACTGGTTTTGTCCCAAGGTTTAATTTAATTAAAAAATGTTATATATTAAATGTTAAATTAAATACTAACCATAATACAGAACCAGATAAGCCCATGTTAAGAAACAATGTGCCTATTTTTTAGGACAGCGTGACAAACAACAATTTACAGCTTTTAGGCAGTGTGACCCTCCCCAGCCCAGTCGCAAACTCTGACAATAAAAACAAGAGAAAAAAAACAGGTTATTTAAGGGTGTTACATTTAAAGAGAAGTTAAAGAAAAAAAACCTAAAACAAAAAAAAGGTTCATCTAGTTGCTTCCTGTAAGTTAGTTCTCAAGCTTTTCTTGTTGTTGTGAAGGAGTGAGGAAACCATTTGTTAAGACATCATCAGCAAACAGAACAGTGTTTTGTAATCTGTGTAATTTGTAAGATGATGTAAAATGAACAACCATATCTAATCAAACACTGCTGTAATGCCGTAAATTATTTCATTATTTCTCTGCTGAGTTCTTCCTTTGTTCACTTTTCAGTTTCAAGAACACAATCTGTGCTACTGGTCAAAAGTTTGGAATCATTACGACTTTTAAATGTTTTTTAAAATCTCTTATGCTAACCAAGGCTGCATTTATTTGATCAAAAATACAGTAAATACAGAAAAATATAAAAACAGTAATATTGTGAAATATATTTTATATACATTTTCTATGTTATTTAAATGTTATTTATTCCTCTAATTTGCTGAATAATGCTAAAAGCAGTCTTAGTGAGCGTAATATACTTTTTTTCATAAAAACAAAAACAAAAATCCAAACTTTTGAATGGTAGTTAAAGTGAATATCTAAGACATATGCTGCACGATTTGAGTTTATTCCCACAAATAATTTTAATAAATTTTTTTATGTATAACTAAACTTGTCATAAACATTTGTAAAGCATTTTTAGAATATTACATTCCTTTTCTGTGTCATTTATGACTTAAAATAAACCATAAAATAAAGATCCCAGTCCAGCAGCTTGAAAACATCTTGAAGCACAATTGGGAAATATTTAACAGGACAGCACTTAAGCCTGTTTTGTTGGATTCAAAGTACTAGGGATCACAAGGTCTGTCCCTTTTCCTTAGTTGCAGTTTTCTGCTGACTGTAGTATGTGTATGTCCTGCTGATGCACGGCTCTCCCAACACAACACACAGACTAACAGACATGTACGGCAGCAGTAGCAGTCTCAAGACTCCCACAAGTCCCCAAGAAGAGGACAAAGGAGAAGGAAAGGTCTATGGGAATGTTTTTGCGGAACTGGAATCAGTAGACCTGCCCCTGGGAACGAGTTTAAGGTAAAGAGTGGTTTTTTTTATGGATGCATTGCGTTACCATGTGGAACGTTTATGATTTAACATTAATAGTGTTCTTTATGGATGCATTTTCAAATTGGGGAAACCAAATTGTGAAGGTTTAAAGGGATAGTTCACCCAAAAATGAAAATTAGCCCATGATTTACTCACCCTCAAGCCATCCTTGTATATGACATTTTTTTTCAGACGAATACAATCAGAGTTATATTAAAAAATGTCCTGGCTCTCCCGAGCTTCATAATGGCTGTGAATGGCCGTATATTTTTTTAAGTTCATCAAAGTCCATCCATCCATGATAAAAGTGCTCCACACCGCTCCGGGGGGTTAATAAAGGCCTTCTGAAGCGATGCGTTTGTGTAAGAAAAATATCCATATTTAAAACTTTATCGACTAAAATAACACTGATTTCCATTAAAAGTAATGCAATTAGTTACTTTTTCTAAAGGAATAACTCAGTATTGTAATGCAATACTTTTAAAAGTAACTTTACCCAACACTAATGATGATGCAACATTAGATTAGCCAGTGTGTTGATAAGGGAAATAAACAGAACCCTTTGCTAATAGAGTTGTCATAGCACAAAATGTTAAATTATTCAAAGAGGCAATGGTGTTCTGACAATTTAGGTGAATAACTGAATAAAGAATAACAGACGAAGCAGAATCCTGGTAAAAGCGATTAATCTGAAATTCTACAGACCTCCGTCTTCAATGTCACATGATCCTTCAGATATCATTAAGTTGGCTTGTGAGAGCCAACTTACTGATGTTGTATTTAAACTTATTATTAGTGGTGCTTGCCAAAGGCAAAGCAACACTAGTGTTATTGTGCATACTTATTATTCTTATTCTAATTAGTGGTGCTTGCCTATGGCGAAGCAACACTATTGTTATCTCACATACTTATTATTATTCTTCTTATTATTATTCTTCTGGCCACTTTTTGACGCGCTACTCCTCCCGCAGTTTTTGTCACAGACCCATGAATGAGGTGTCAAAACGTGCGGCCTGTTCGGGAATGGTGTGCTATGACTTTTCTAAGAGATCGGGGGTACGATGGTCGCCCCAGGGGCGAAAAACGGCCCAAAAAAATCCCATAGACTTAACATTGCGAAAAACTTTGACGAGTCATAGCTCAGAGTGTGAATTTCGCAGAAACGTGAAATTTGCCACATTTGAAGAGGCTGACAGACTCTGTAAGAACATACCACACAATGGGGTAAAAGTTGCACCCCTGGGGGGCAGGAGCTGCCCAAAGTTTCCCCATTGACTTACTATGGTGTAGGACGGCCCATGAAATGGGCCGTCCTACACCATAGAAACCGCTTTTATATTGAACATAACTCTGGATCACAGTGTCATAGAGACAAGGGGGCGGGCTCATTTTACTCAGACAACCAATCAGTCTCTCAGGATCATTGTGAAGCTATCAAGCCACGCCCTAGCAACCATTTAGAGCACCTTAGCAACAACTCCCATAGACTTCCATTGAAAGAGATCGAAGGGATATCTCTGGACTGAATTGTCATAGAAACATGAGGGTGGTCTCGTTTGACTCGGGGCAGCAAACAGCCAATCATGAATCACCTCAACACTTCCTAGCCACGCCCTAGCAACCATTGTCGAGCACCTTAGCAACCAAAATCCAATGAGGGATATCTTCCATTCTGAATGTCACAAAGGCGTGGGAGTTGGTTTATATCATTCATAGTGACAAGAAGCCTTTGGAGTTTCATGATTGGCAACTGCCAAGCCACTCCCTAGCAACCAAACAGAGTACCCTAGCAACCATTTTGCAAGACCAATATCTCTGCATCAGAACATCGTATAGAGATGGGGGTTGGTTTATACATTCACATTGACTTTGGAGCTTCATGATTGGCAGCTGCCAAGCCACTCCCTAGCAACCAAACAGAGTACCCTAGCAACCGTTTTGCAAGACCAATATCTCTGCATCAGAACATCGTATAGAGATGGGGGTTGGGTCTTTTGACTCATGCTAGCAAACAGGACTTGCTACATGCTACACATACTAGCAGTGAATAGCTACATGCTAATATTGATTAGCTAAGTGCTAAATCATGCCAATAAAATGCTACAAACTCAACAGTAACCATCTTTGACAACTACCAACCACCTAGTAACACCATAGCAACCACCCAAATTACCCTAGCAACACCCTAGCAACCACCCAGAACACCCTAGCAACTGCCTAGCAACGCCCTAGCAACCACCCAGAACACCCTAGCAACCGCCTAGCAACACCCTAGCAACCACCCAGAACACCCTAGCAACCGCCTAGCAACCACTCAAAACACCCTAGCAACCACCTAGCAACACCCTAGCAACCACCCAGAACACCCTAGCAACCACCCAGAACACCCTAGCAACGCCCTAGCAACCACCCAGAACACCCTAGCAACCGCCTAGCAACACCCTAGCAACCACCCAGAACACCCTAGCAACCGCCTAGCAACCACTCAAAACACCCTAGCAACCGCCTAGCAACACCATAGCAACCACCCAGAATACCCTAGCAACCGCCTAGCAACCGCACAGAACACCCTAGCAACCACCTAGCAACACCCTAGCAACCACCCAGAATACCCTAGCAACCACCTAGCAACACCCTAGCAACCACTCAGAACACCCTAGCAACCGCCTAGCAACACCCTAGCAACCACCCAGAACACCCTAGCAACCGCCTAGCAACACCCTAGCAACCACCCAGAATACCCTAGCAACCACCCAGAATACCCTAGCAACCACCCAGAACACCCTAGCAACCACTCAGAACACCCTAGCAACCACCTAGCAACACCCTAGCAACCACCCAGAACACCCTAGCAACCGCCTAGCAACACCCTAGCAACCACCCAGAATACCCTAGCAACCACCTAGCAACACCCTAGCAACCACTCAGAACACCCTAGCAACCACCTAGCAACCACCCAGAACACCCTAGCAACTGCCTTGCATCATCATAGCAAACTCCAACAACACCCTAGCAACCGAGCGGCGAGTTTTGCCACTGCAAGCACCACTTCACATTTTCTTCTGGAAATGTACATTCTAGTTTTTATTATTATTATTCTGGACAAAGTTTGACGCGCTACTCCTCCCGCAGTTTTTGTCACAGACCCATGAATGAGGTGTCAAAACGTGCGGCCTGTTCGGGAATGGTGTGCTATGACTTTTATAAGGGATCGGGGGTACGATGTTCGCCCCAGGGGCGAAAAACCGGCCGAAAAATCCCATAGACTTAACATTGCGTCAAACTTTGACGAGTCGTAGCTCGGAACGAGGATGTCGCAGAAACGTGTAATTTACCACATTTGAAGAGGCTGACAGGCTCTGTAAGAATATACCACACAATGGGGTAAAAGTTGCACCCCTGTGGGGCAGGAGCTGCCCAAATTTGCCCCATTGACTTACTATGGTGTAGGACGGCCCATGAAATGGGCCGTCCTACACCATAGAAACCGCTTTTATATTGAACATAACTCTGGATCACAGTGTCGTAGAGACAAAGGGGCGGGCTCATTTTACTCAGATGACCAATCAGTCTCTCAGGATCATTGTTAAGCTTTTAAGCCACGCCCTAGCAACCATTTAGAGCACCTTAGCAACAAGTTCCATAGACTTCCATTGAAAGAGATGGAAGGGATATCTCCGGATAGAAGTGTCATAGAAACACGAGGGTGGTCTCGTTTGACTCGGGGTAGCAAACAGCCAATCATGAATGACCTCAACACTTCCTAGCCACGCCCTAGCAACCATTGTCGAGCACCTTAGCAACCAAAATCCAAAGAGGGATATCTTCCATTCTGAATGTCACAGAGGCATGGGAGTTGGTTTATATCATTTATACTGACAAGCAGCCTTTGGAGTTTCATGATTGGCAGCTGCCAAGCCACTCCCTAGCAACCAAACATAGTACCCAAGCAACCATTTTGTAACAGCTATATCTCAGCATCAGAACATTGTATCGCGATGGGGGTTGGTTTATATCATTCATACTGACAAGCAGCCTTTGGAGTTTCATGATTGGCAGCTGCCAAGCCACTCCCTAGCAACCAAACAGAGTACCCTAGCAACCATTTTGTAACAGCTATATCTCAGCATCAGAACATTGTATCGCGATGGGGGTTGGGTCTTTTGACTCATGTTAACACACAGGACTTTCAACATGCTAAACATGCTAGCTGTGAATAGCTACATGCTAATATCGATTAGTTAAGTGCTAAATGATGCTAGCAACATGCTAATCTTGCTAGTATCTGGCTACAAACATGCTAGCAAACATGCTAATCATGCTAGCATGATGCTAGCAACATGCTAATCATGCTAACATGATGCTAGCAACATGCTAATCATGCTAGCATGATGCTAGCAACATGCTAATCATGCTAGCATGATGCTAGCAACATGCTAATCATGCTAGCATGATGCTAGCAACATGCTAATCATGCTAACATGATGCTAGCAACATGCTAATCATGCTAGCATCTAACTACAAACATGCTAACAAACATGCTAATCATGCTAGCATGATGCTAGCAACATGCTAATCATGCTAGCATGATGCTAGCAACATGCTAATCATGCTAGCATGATGCTAGCAACATGCTAATCATGCTAGCATGATGCTAGCAACATGCTAATCATGCTAGCATGATGCTAGAAACATGCTTATCATGCTAGCATGATGCTAGCAACATGCTAATCATGCTAGCATGATGCTAGAAACATGCTAATCATGCTAGCATGATGCTAGCAACATGCTAATCATGCTAGCATCTAGCTACAAACATGCTAATCATGCTAGCATGATGCTAGCAACATGCTAATCATGCTAGCATGATGCTAGAAACATGCTAATCATGCTAGCATGATGCTAGAAACATGCTAATCATGCTAACATTATGCTAGCAACATGCCAATCATGCTAGCATGATGCTAGCAACATGCTAATCATGCTAGCATGATGCTAGAAACATGCTAATAATGCTAGCATGATGCTAGCAACATGCTAATCATGCTAGCATAATGCTAGCAACATGCTAATCATGCTAGCATGATGCTAGCAACATGCTAATCATGCTAGCATGATGCTAGCAACATGCTAATCATGCTAGCATCTAGCTACAAACATGCTAGCAACCTGCTAATCATGTTAGCATCATGCTAAAGACACGGTAGCATGATGCTAGCAACATGCTAATCATGCTATCATTATGCTTATTTTGTTAGCATCTTACTAAAAACTAGCTATACACACCCTAGCAACCGAGCGGCGAGTTTTGCCACTGCAAGCACCACTTCACATTTTCTTCTGGAAATGTACATTCTAGTTATTATTAAGTTGGCTTGGAGAGCCAACTTACTGAAATGCTATTTAAACTTATTATTAGTGGTGCTTGCCTATGGCAAAGCAACACTAGTGTTATTGTGCATACTTATTATTCTTATTATTCCACACAAAGTTTGGCGCGCTACTCCTCCCGCAGCTTTTGTCACACACACCTGAGTGAGGCGTCAAATCGACCGGCTCATTGAGGAGAGGTGTGCTATGACTTTTCTAAGAGATAGGGTGTACGATGTTCGCACAGCGGACGAAAAAGCGGCCAAAAAAATCCCATTGACTTAACATTGCGGAATTTTCAGAAATTTAAATCTCAACTGCCACTTTCACACACACCCACAGAAAAGGGCCTGACAGCCCTGCTGTCAGGCCCTCTCTCTCTCCCTCAGAGGATTTATTTTATCAAGCAGCCAATAAGTAATGGCCTAACATCTTCATAGCCACACCATAGCAACCAGTTACAGCACCCTAGCAACCGTAGGCCATAGGCACGAGGCCGCAGGCCGAGTGCCATACTAAATATCTCTATAAAAACTCTATAAAAACTCCATATAAAACTCCATAGTAATTATCTGTAAATAAATACATGCCGACATCACAGACCCCTGAGTGAGGCGTCAAATTGTGCGGATTATTGAGGAGAGGTGTGCTGTGACTTTTCTTACCGATCGGGGGTACGGTGTTTGCCCCAGGGGCAAATAATTGGCTGAAAAAAGTCCCATAGACTTAACATTGGCACAAAATTTGTGAGATCATATCTTTTGACCAGAAGGTCATATAGACTTGGGGTTGGGCTCTTTTGACTCGGCCTATCAAGCAGCCAATAAGTAGTGACATAATACATTCATATTGCCGCCCTAGCAACCACTTAGGGCAGCCTAGCAACCATAAAACAACATATTCAAGCCATATCTCAGCTCCAGAAAATAGTAGAAACATGGAGTTTGCCTTTTTTGACTCAGACTGTCAACTACTCTTTAAATATCATCTCATAAACTGTATAAGCACACCATAGCAACCATATAGAGTACCCTAGTAACCACCTGAACACATGAATAAGCCATATCTCAGCACCAGAACATCGTACAGACATGGTTGTTGGCTCGTATGCAATAATGTACCACACTCTAGCAACCGAGCGGCGAGTTTTGCCACTGCAAGCACCACTTCACATTTTCTTCTGGAAATGTACATTCTAGTATTGTGATTACTATTCACCTAGACAAAACTTCGGCACGCTACTCCTCCCGCATTTTTTGTCGTGGACCCATGAATGAGGTGTCAAATCGACCGGCTCATTGAGGAGAGGTGTGCTATGACTTTTCTAAGTGATCGATTGTACGATGTTCGTTCAGCGGGCGATAAATCGGACGAAAAAATTCCCATAGACTTAACATTGGCACAACATTTGTGAGATCATATCTTTTGACTAGAAGGTCATAGAGACTTGGGGTTGGGCTCTTTTGACTCGGCCTATCAAGCAGCCAATAAGTAGTAACATAATAACTTCATATTCGTGCCCTAGCAACCACTTAGGGCAGCCTAGCAACCATAAAACAACATTTACAAGCTATATTTCAGCTCCAGAAAATCATAGAGACGTGGAGTTTGCCTTTTTTGACTCAGACTGTCAACTACTCTTTAAATATCATCTCATAAACTGTATAAGCACACCATAGCAACCATATAGAGTACCCTAGTAACCACCTGAACACATGAATAAGCCATATCTCTGCACCAGAAAATCGTACAGACATGGTTGTTGGCTTGTATCCAATAATGTACCACACTCTAGCAACCGAGCGGCGACTTTTGCCACTGCAAGCACCACTTCACATTTTCTTCTGGAAATGTACATTCTAGTTATTATTATTATTATTCTTTTTCTGAGACTAAAATTTACAACTCTATCTCCTCCTAGAGCTTTAACTCCACATACTCCAAACTCGGCACGGACACTCAAACTGTTCTGACTCGGTGTGCTATATCTTTTCTAACTGATCGGACTTACGGTTTTCCTAAAAACTACGATCAAACTCGGAAAAAACTCCCATTGACTTTACATTGCGGAATCTTCAGATTTTCAAACTCCCCAACTGTCAAAAATTCAAATGTAAATCCCTTGAAACCCTAGACTGAATCAAACTGCCATTCTATATACTATATGAGCCAATGAGACTCATTCAAACTAATAAACTCATCTATCTCTGACACTTATCCATCTATCTATCTATCTACTTTAAACTAAATTAAACTTCAAACTAAATTAAACTTTAAACTTCAAACTAATTTAAACTTCAAACTTATTTAAACTTTAAACTTCAAACTTATTTAAACTTTAAACTAATTTAAACTTTAAACTCAAACTCGTACACTTATAAACTCATACACTTATAAACTCATGAATTCATACACTTATGAACTCAAACTCATAAATTAATAAACTCTGAACTCTTACTCATTTAAACTTATAAACTCTAAACTCATAAATTCATACACTAATAAACTCATGAACTTATAAATGCATTAATTCATACACGTATGAACTCTCATGAATTCATACACTTATGAACTTTTAAACTCATAAATAGTTCACCATAGCAAACACCCAGAACACTCTAGCAACTGCATAGCAACCACCCAGAACACCCTAGAAACCGACTGAAATACCTTAGAACACCCTAGCAACACCATAGCAACCACCCACAATACCTTAGAACACCCTAGCAACCACATAATATACCTTAGAACACCCTAGCAACCACCCAGAACACCCTAGCAACCACCCAAAATACCTTAGAACACCCTAGCAACCACCCAAAATGCCTTATAACACCCTAGCAACACCCTAGCAACCACCCAAAATACCTTAGAACACCCTAGCAACACCATAGCAACCACCCAAAATACCTTAGAACACCCTAGCAACACCCTAGCAACCACCAAAAATACCTTATAACACCCTAGCAACACCCTAGCAACCACCCGAAATACCTCAGAACATCCTAGCAACACCCTAGCAACCACCCAAAATACCTTAGAACACCATAGCAACACCATAGCAACCACCCAGAACACCCTAGCAACCACCCAAAATACCTTAGAACACCCTAGCAACCACCCAGAACACCATAGCAACCACCAAAAATACCTTAGAACACCCTAGCAACACCCTAGCAACCACCCAAAATACCTTAGAACACCCTAGCAACACCCTAGCAACCACCCAAAATACCTTAGAACACCCTAGCAACCACCCAAAATGCCTTATAACACCCTAGCAACACCCTAGCAACCACCCAAAATACCTTAGAACACCCTAGCAACCACCCAAAATAACTTAGAACACCCTAGCAACACCATAGCAACCACCCAAAATACCTTAGAACACCCTAGCAACACCCTAGCAACCACCAAAAATACCTTAGAACACCCTAGCAACACCCTAGCAACCACCCAAAATACCTCAGAACATCCTAGCAACACCCTAGCAACCACCCAAAATACCTTAGAACACCATAGCAACACCATAGCAACCACCCAGAACACCCTAGCAACCACCCAAAATACCTTAGAACACCCTAGCAACCACCCAGAACACCCTAGCAACCACTCAAAATACCTTAGAAACCACCTAGCAACCACCCACAACACCTTAGCAACCCACTAGAAACACCCTAGCAACATTTAATTACTTGAAACTATACTTTAACCTTTAAACTACTTTGAACTTTAAACTATTTAAAACTTTAAACTACTTTAAACTACTTTAAACTAATTTAAACTTCAAACTACTTTAAAATTCAAACTTATTTAAACTTTAAACTACTTTAACTTTCAAACTAATTTAAACTTCAAACTACTTTAAAATTCAAACTAATTTAAACTTTAAATTAATTTAAACTACTTTAAACTTTAAACTAAGTTAAACTATAAACTACTTTAAACTAATTTAAACTTCAAACTAATTTAAACTTTAAACTAATTTAAACTTCAAACTACTTTATACTTCTTCAAACTTTGCGGTCCAAACTTTCACAAGCCAACTTAAAGTTTGTCTCGACGAACTTTTTCTAGTTAAGTTGGCTTGTGAGAGCCAACTTACTGATGTTGTATTTAAACTTATTATTATTATTAGTGGTGCTTGCCTATGGCGAAGCAACACTATTGTTATCTCACATACTTATTATTCTTCTTCTTATTATTCTTCCGGCCACTTTTTGACGCGCTACTCCTCCCGCAGTTTTTGTCACAGACCCATGAATGAGGTGTCAAAACGTGCGGCCTGTTCGGGAATGGTGTGCTATGACTTTTCTAAGAGATCGGGGGTACGATGGTCGCCCCAGGGGCGAAAAACGGCCCAAAAAAATCCCATAGACTTAACATTGCGAAAAACTTTGACGAGTCGTAGCTCGGAACGAGGATGTCGCAGAAACGTGAAATTTGCCACATTTGAAGAGGCTGACAGACTCTGTAAGAACATACCACACAATGGGGTAAAAGTTGCACCCCTGGGGTGCAGGAGCTGCCCAAAGTTTCCCCATTGACTTACTATGGTGTAGGACGGCCCATGAAATGGGCCGTCCTACACCATAGAAACCGCTTTTATATTGAACATAACTCTGGATCACAGTGTCATAGAGACAAGGGGGCGGGCTCATTTTACTCAGACAACCAATCAGTCTCTCAGGATCATTGTGAAGCTATCAAGCCACGCCCTAGCAACCATTTAGAGCACCTTAGCAACAACTCCCATAGACTTCCATTGAAAGAGATCGAAGGGATATCTCTGGACTGAATTGTCATAGAAACATGAGGGTGGTCTCGTTTGACTCGGGCCAGCAAACAGCCAATCATGAATCACCTCAACACTTGCTAGCCACGCCCTAGCAACCATTGTCGAGCACCTTAGCAACCAAAATCCAAAGAGGAATATCGTCCATTCTGAATGTCACAGAGGCATGGGAGTTGGTTTATATCTTTCATAGTGACAAGCAGCCTTTGGAGTTTCATGATTGGCAGCTGCCAAGCCACTCCCTAGCAACCAAACAGAGTACCCTAGCAACCATTTTGCAAAACCAATATCTCTGCATCAGAACATCGTATAGAGATGGGGGTTGGTTTATACATTCACATTGACTTTGGAGCTTCATGATTGGCAGCTGCCAAGCCACTCCCTAGCAACCAAACAGAGTACCCTAGCAACCATTTTGCAAGACCTACATCTCTGCATCAGAACATCGTATAGAGATGGGGGTTGGGTCTTTTGACTCATGCTAGCAAACAGGACTTGCTACATGCTACACATGCTAGCAGTGAATAGCTACATGCTAATATTGATTAGCTAAGTGCTAAATCATGCCATGAACATTATAAAAACTCTATAGTAACCAAATGTGAACACTACCAACCACCTAGTAACACCATAGCAACCATCCAGAATACCATAGCAACCACCTAAAACACCCTAGCAACCACCCAAAACACCCTAGCAACCGCCTAGCAACACCATAGCAACCACCCAGAATACCCTAGCAACCGCCTAGCAACCACCCAGAACACCCTAGCAACCGCCTAGCAACACCCTAGCAACCACTCAGAACACCCTAGCAACCACCTAGCAACACCCCAGCAACCACCCAGAACACCCTAGCAACCGCCTAGCAACACCCTAGCAACCACCCAGAACACCCTAGCAACCACCTAGCAACACCCTAGCAACCACCTAAAACACCTTAGCAACCACCTAGCAACCCCCTAGCAACCACCCAGAACACCCTAGCAACCACCTAGCAACACCCTAGCAACCACCCAAAACACCCTAGCAACACCCTAGCAAACACCCAGAACACCCTAGCAACCGCCTAGCAACACCCTAGCAACCACCCAGAACACCCTAGCAACCACCTAGCAACACCCTAGCAACCACCCAAAACACCCTAGCAACCACCCAGAACACCCTAGCAACCACATAGCAACACCCTAGCAACCACCCAGAACACCCTAGCAACCACCTAGCAACACCCTAGCAACCACCCAAAACACCCTAGCAACACCCTAGCAACCACCCAGAACACCCTAGCAACCGCCTAGCAACCACCCAGAATACCCTAGCAACCACATAGCAACACCATAGCAACCACCCAGAACACCCTAGCAACTGCCTAGCAACACCATAGCAACCACCCAGAACACCCTAGCAACAACCCTGAACACCCTAGCAACTGCCTAGCAACGCCCTAGCAACCACCCAGCACACCCTAGCAACCATATAGCGTACCCTAGTAACCATACAAACACATGAATAAGCCATATCTCAGCTCCACAATATCGTACAGACATGATTGTTGGCTCGTATGCAATAATGTACCACACCCTAGCAACCGAGCGGCGAGTTTTGCCACTGCAAGCACCACTTCACATTTTCTTCTGGAAATGTACCTTCTAGTTATTATTATTATTCTTCTTACTCAAAATTTACAACTGCTACTCCTCCTAGAGCTTTAACTCCACATACTCCAAACTCGGCACGGACACTCAAACTGTTCTGACTCGGTATGCTATATCTTTTCTAACTGATCGGACTTACGGTTTTCCTAAAAATGACGATCAAAGTCGGAAAAAACTCCCATTGACTTTACATTGCGGAATCTTCAGATTTTCAAACTCCCCAACTGTCAAAAATTCAAATGTAAATCCCTTGAAACCCTAGACTGAATCAAACTGCCATTCTATATACTATATGAGCCAATGAGACTCATTCAAACTAATAAACTCATCTATCTATGACACTTATCCATCTATCTATCTACTTTAAACTAAATTAAACTTCAAACTAAATTAAACTTTAAACTTCAAACTAATTTAAACTTCAAACTTATTTAAACTTTAAACTTCAAACTTATTTAAACTTTAAACTTCAAACTAATTTAAACTTTAAACTCATAAACTCGTACACTTATAAACTCATACACTTATAAACTCATGAATTCATACACTTATGAACTCAAACTCATAAATTAATAAACTCTGAACTCTTACTCATTTAAACTTATAAACTCTAAACTCATAAATTCATACACTTATAAACTCATGAACTTATAAATGCATTAATTCATACACGTATGAACTCTCATGAATTCATACACTTATGAACTTTTAAACTCATAAATAGTTCACCATAGCAAACACCCAGAACACTCTAGCAACTGCATAGCAACCACCCAGAACACCCTAGAAACCAACTGAAATACCTTAGAACACCCTAGCAACACCATAGCAACCACCCACAATACCTTAGAACACCCTAGCAACCACATAATATACCTTAGAACACCCTAGCAACCACCCAGAACACCCTAGCAACCACCCAAAATACCTTAGAACACCCTAGCAACCACCCAAAATGCCTTATGACACCCTAGCAACACCCTAGCAACCACCCAAAATACCTTAGAACACCCTAGCAACACCATAGCAACCACCCAAAATACCTTAGAACACCCTAGCAACACCCTAGCAACCACCCGAAATACATCAGAACATCCTAGCAACACCCTAGCAACCACCCAAAATACCTTAGAACACCATAGCAACACCATAGCAACCACCCAGAACACCCTAGCAACCACCCAAAATACCTTAGAACACCCTAGCAACCACCCAGAACACCCTAGCAACCACCAAAAATACCTTAGAACACCCTAGCAACACCCTAGCAACCACCCAAAATACCTTAGAACACCCTAGCAACACCCTAGCAACCACCCAAAATACCTTAGAACACCCTAGCAACCACATAATATACCTTAGAACACCCTAGCAACCACCCAGAACACCCTAGCAACCACCCAAAATACCTTAGAACACCCTAGCAACCACCCAAAATGCCTTATGACACCCTAGCAACACCCTAGCAACCACCCAAAATACCTTAGAACACCCTAGCAACACCATAGCAACCACCCAAAATACCTTAGAACACCCTAGCAACACCCTAGCAACCACCCGAAATACATCAGAACATCCTAGCAACACCCTAGCAACCACCCAAAATACCTTAGAACACCATAGCAACACCATAGCAACCACCCAGAACACCCTAGCAACCACCCAAAATACCTTAGAACACCCTAGCAACCACCCAGAACACCCTAGCAACCACCAAAAATACCTTAGAACACCCTAGCAACACCCTAGCAACCACCCAAAATACCTTAGAACACCCTAGCAACACCCTAGCAACCACCCAAAATGCCTTAGAACACCCTAGCAACCACCCAAAATAACTTAGAACACCCTAGCAACACCATAGCAACCACCCAAAATACCTTAGAACACCCTAGCAACACCCTAGCAACCACCAAAAATACCTTAGAACACCCTAGCAACACCCTAGCAACCACCCAAAATGCCTTAGAACACCCTAGCAACCACCCAAAATGCCTTATAACACCCTAGCAACACCCTAGCAACCACCCAAAATACCTTAGAACACCCTAGCAACCACCCAAAATAACTTAGAACACCCTAGCAACACCATAGCAACCACCCAAAATACCTTAGAACACCCTAGCAACACCCTAGCAACCACCAAAAATACCTTAGAACACCCTAGCAACACCCTAGCAACCACCCAAAATGCCTTAGAACACCCTAGCAACCACCCAAAATGCCTTATAACACCCTAGCAACACCCTAGCAACCACCCAAAATACCTTAGAACACCCTAGCAACCACCCAAAATAACTTAGAACACCCTAGCAACACCATAGCAACCACCCAAAATACCTTAGAACACCCTAGCAACACCCTAGCAACCACCAAAAATACCTTAGAACACCCTAGCAACACCCTAGCAACCACCCGAAATACCTCAGAACACCCTAGCAACACCATAGCAACCACCCAAAATACCTTAGAACACCCTAGCAACCACCTAAAATACCCTAGAACACCCTAGCAACCACCCAGAACACCCTAGCAACCACTCAAAATACCTTAGAAACCACCTAGCAACCACCCACAACACCTTAGCAACCCACTAGAAACACCCTAGCAACATTTAATTACTTAAAACTATACTTTAACCTTTAAACCTTTAAACTACTTTGAACTTTAAACTATTTAAACTACTTTAAACTACTTTAAACTATTTAAAACTTTAAACTACTTTAAACTATTTAAACTATTTAAAACTTTAAACTACTTTAAACTAATTTAAACAAATTTAAACTTCAAAATACTTTAAAATTCCAACTTATTTAAACTTTAAACTATTTTAACTTTCAAACTATTTTAAACTTCAAACTACTTTAAAATTCAAACTAATTTAAACTTTAAACTAATTTAAACTACTTTAAACTTTAAACTAAGTTAAACTTTAAACTATAAACTACTTTAAACTTTAAACTAAGTTAAACTATAAACTACTTTAAACTAATTTAAACTTCAAACTACTTTAAACTTCTTCAAACTTTGCGGTCCAAACTTTTCACAAGCCAACTTAAAGTTTGTCTCGACGAACTTTGTCTAGTTATTATTATTATTCTTCTTACTCAAAATTTACAACTGCTACTCCTCCTAGAGCTTTAACTCCACATACTCCAAACTCGGCACGGACACTCAAACTGTTCTGACTCGGTATGCTATATCTTTTCTAACTGATCGGACTTACGGTTTTCCTAAAAATGACGATCAAAGTCGGAAAAAACTCCCATTGACTTTACATTGCGGAATCTTCAGATTTTCAAACTCCCCAACTGTCAAAAATTCAAATGTAAATCCCTTGAAACCCTAGACTGAATCAAACTGCCATTCTATACACTATATGAGCCAATGAGACTCATTCAAACTAATAAACTCATATATCTATGACACTCATCTATATATCTATCTACTTGAAACTAAATGAAACTTCAAACTAAATTACACTTTAAACTTCAAACTAATTTAAACTTCAAACTAATTTAAACTTTAAACTCATAAACTCGTACACTTATAAACTCATACACTTATAAACTCATGAATTCATACACTTATGAACTCAAACTCATAAATTAATAAACTCTGAACTCTTACTCATTTAAACTTATAAACTCTAAACTCATAAATTCATACACTTATAAACTCATGAACTTATAAATGCATTAATTCATACACGTATGAACTCTCATGAATTCATACACTTATGAACTTTTAAACTCATAAATAGTTCACCATAGCAAACACCCAGAACACTCTAGCAACTGCATAGCAACCCCCCAGAACACCCTAGAAACCAACTGAAATACCTTAGAACACCCTAGCAACACCATAGCAACCACCCACAATACCTTAGAACACCCTAGCAACCACATAATATACCTTAGAACACCCTAGCAACCATACAGAACACCCTAGCAACCACCCAAAATACCTTAGAACACCCTAGCAACCACCCAAAATGCCTTATAACACCCTAGCAACACCCTAGCAACCACCCAAAATACCTTAGAACACCCTAGCAACCACCCAAAATAACTTAGAACACCCTAGCAACCACCCAAAATACCTTAAAACACCCTAGCAACACCATAGCAACCACCCAAAATACCTTAGAACACCCTAGCAACACCCTAGCAACCACCAAAAATACCTTAGAACACCCTAGCAACACCCTAGCAACCACCCAAAATACCTTAGAACACCCTAGCAACCACCCAAAATGCCTTATAACACCCTAGCAACACCCTAGCAACCACCCAAAATACCTTAGAACACCCTAGCAACCACCCAAAATAACTTAGAACACCCTAGCAACACCATAGCAACCACCCAAAATACCTTAGAACACCCTAGCAACACCCTAGCAACCACCAAAAATACCTTAGAACACCCTAGCAACACCCTAGCAACCACCCAAAATACCTCAGAACATCCTAGCAACACCCTAGCAACCACCAAAAATACCTTAGAACACCATAGCAACACCATAGCAACCACCCAGAACACCCTAGCAACCACCCAAAATACCTTAGAACACCCTAGCAACCACCCAGAACACCCAAGCAACCACCAAAAATACCTTAGAACACCCTAGCAACACCCTAGCAACCACCCAAAATACCTTAGAATACCCTAGCAACACAATAGCAACCACCCAAAATACCTTAGAACACCCTAACAACACCCTAGCAACCACCCAAAATGCCTTAAAACACCCTAGCAACACCATAGCAACCACCTAAAATACCCTAGAACACCCTAGCAACCACCCAGAACACCCTAGCAACCACTCAAAATACCTTAGAAACCACCTAGCAACCACCCACAACACCTTAGCAACCCACTAGAAACACCCTAGCAACATTTAATTACTTGAAACTATACTTTAACCTTTAAACTACTTTGAACTTTAAACTATTTAAAATTTTAAACTACTTTAAACTACTTTAAACTAATTTAAACTTCAAACTACTTTAAAATTCAAACTTATTTAAACTTTAAACTACTTTAACTTTCAAACTAATTTAAACTTCAAACTACTTTAAAATTCAAACTAATTTAAACTTTAAATTAATTTAAACTACTTTAAACTTTAAACTAAGTTAAACTATAAACTACTTTAAACTAATTTAAACTTCAAACTAATTTAAACTTTAAACTAATTTAAACTTCAAACTACTTTAAACTTCTTCAAACTTTGCGGTCCAAACTTTCACAAGCCAACTTAAAGTTTGTCTCGACGAACTTTTTCTAGTTCTAATTTGCTGCTCAAGAAATTTCTTATTATTATCAATGTTTTTTTTTTTGTTTTTTTTTTTTTGCTTCAAATGTTTGGGGGGTTAGTTTAAATTGTTTTAAAAATAATTATACTTTCATCAAGCAAGGATGAGGTCTAATTTGATCTTTTCACTTCAAAATAAAAAGTGTATTTTTTCCCCACAAATCTAAAACCATTAATGTGTCCACAAATCCCACATTAACAAACAGACAGATCTTCCAGAGACACTAAATTATATCAATCCTCAATCTTTTTGACTGACTAAATCTTACAAAAGTGGATATTCAGATGAAATGACAAAATTAATCCATTCATAAATTGTGTTGAGATTCGATTTTGTGCCATGTACGGTCAAGAGAAAAGATAGTTGCACACATTTTTATAAGGTTCCACTTATTTGAGTTTGACCCTGCCAGACTGGCGCAGCTCCCCCTGTCGGCGGACTCGTGTTACTGCATCTCTCTCGGCATTTGTCACAAATGAACACTGTGACGATTAGAGCCAACATGGCGGAGAGCGAGAGCTTGGAGACTATCACCGAACATGAACGAATATTACAGGAGATCGAGAGCACGGACACGGCGTGTGTGGGGCCGACGCTACGGTGAGAGATGTGCATCATCTGCTCTTATTTAAGGTTCAGATGGTGATGTATTGTTTTCTCCTGTCTAATGGATGGAAAGCAGGCCTTTGTTTGCTAAAGATGCAGCTCAGCAGGACTTTGCCATTGCTGATAAAGCTATCAAATAAAGTGCTGATCGATTCGATATGATTTTGTGTTTTTCCACATGAATGATTTGAATGGTCGCTGTATGCTGTCCTGACACTGATTCAAACACACACACACACACACACACACACGTTCAATGACACAGGCTGTTGATCGTCGTTTTCCTGTCATTCAGCTAGTAAATGAAGATTTATGTGTGAAATATTTGTCATAATGTGCCATGACATGTCTGTCTATCTATCTATCTATCTATCTATCTATCTATCTATCTATCTATCTATCTATCTATCTGTCTGTCTGTCTGGTGTTGTTGTGATTTAATAATATAAGATGTAAACATCTGAGGTGAAGCAGCACAGGCCCAGTGACGGTCTCACTGCATTATGGATATGATGGAGCTGTCGACAGGTGGAAAGCTCGGAGCAAAATAGCTTTAGTTTTTCCAAATGGACTGCTCTGTCAGATTAAATACTAAAGTATACACTCTATTTTCATTTTTCCAAACACATTTCAAGTACGGAAGAATGAAAGCTGACGAAATATGGGTGGGTGTGGCGTTAGCAAATGAGTCTGGGTTGAGCTGGATATTAATATTCTGCTCTTAGCTCAGCTGTAGCTGGATCATTTCAGTAGAAATCATGATGTCACTCACAATTTGATGATTTCATCATGAGATATTCGGCTTGACTATTTCAGTAGAAATTATGATTTCTTGATGATGCTTTTTTTTATTCCAGTAGACGTTTGCTATACTGTCATGACATCTTTGGTTTCATGATTTTTTATAAAGTCTTGAATAAGCGGTCAGCAACATCCCATAATGAGTTCTTTAGAGTTAAAATGATTTCTGATAAAATCTTGATTTTGTTAGCTCTCAGGTGTGTCCCATTATGACATCTTTGGCTTTATGATAAAAAAAATCAAATAAAAAAAATCATTATGCTGGTAGCATTCAGCTATTTCCCATCATGACATTTTTGGCTTTATGATAAAAAATAAAATAAAAAAATAAAAAAAAAAAATATATATATATATATATATATAAAATCATGATTGCGGAAGTGCTTAACTGTATCCTGTTATGACATTTTTGGCTTCATAATTTTTGATAATATGATTTCGGTAGCTCTCATCTGCGTCCTGTCATGACATATTTGGCTTTATGATTTCTGATGAAATCATGATTTCGCTAGCGCTCAGCTGCATCCCGTCATGTCATCTTTGGCTTTATGATTTAAAAAACAACAACAACATGATTTCAGTATCGCTCAGCTGTGTTTCGTCATGACGTCTTTGTCTTTATGATTTCTGGTAAAATCATGATTTCTGTAGTGTTCTGCTGGAATCCATCATGACATGAGGCTTTATGAATTCTCAAAAAAAGTATTTCTTTATCGCTCAGCTGTTACCATTCATGAGATTTTTGGCTTTAGGATTTCTGATAAAATCATGATTTCGGTAGCGCTCTGCAGCATCCCATCATGAGTACTATGGCTTTATGATTTCTGATAAAATCATGATTTCAGTAGCACTTCAGTTGCTAAACCATGAATGATGACATCTTTGACTACATCACATTTGGCTACATCACACCATGCATTTATGAAATTGCACTCCGCTGCATCTCATTGCGAGGCCTTTGGCTTGATCATAGAAATTTTGATTTCAGCAGAATTGAGCTGCCCTATTTTCACTAAGAGTAGATGCTCTTATCTATATCTGAATATAAATGTGAATATTGTCAGAAAACTCAGTAGCCCTTTTGGCTGTAACTTAAACTTCTGGAAGCCATAATTCACTTTGCAATTTGTTGTGTCATGCAACAGAAGGTCTAGATGGCTCATATTACACAGTTGTGACGATAGTGAGAGATTCATTCATTTGAATGTTAACCAAACCAGCTGTTTAGGCCTCCAGAAAGCAGATCTTCAGGACATGCGAATTTGTCGACATTCCAGCTTGTGGATCATGTCCTGAGGCCACACGTTCTGTACTGACATTCACACTGAACATTAGCAGTACGACAGCAGTATTTTCTCATTCCACAGATATTATCAAGTCATTGAAGGAAAGCTTCACCTGCTTTTAATAATTTCACCTTGTAAGCTCAAAGGTGTGTGCAGGGAAAGTGCTTTATCGTGATGGGCCTCAGCTTTTCCACTTTGGTTTTAATTTGGCAGTCAGTTTGATTAAAAAAAGGGGATTTTGGAGCAACTGATTTTTCCCACTGAATCAGTCATATTAGATTAAAATTAATTCTTCATAAATTTTTATTTCATGACTAAAAAGGTCAAGTGCCAACCATAACTATCAAGTAAAAAGTAATGTAAAGACATGTCATGTAAGTGATGCATCCGTACTGATCACTCTGTCAGGGTTTATTCTGTAATAACAACTGTCTGGATGTATATTATCCCGCTTAATACAAGGCTACTTGCCATATATAAGTAAATAAAAACATGTCTTGAGACTTCTTTTTTTCATTCCACTGTATGTCATGTTTTTAAATGCAAAAGAAATACTCTGTGATCGGTGCTTCGGCTCTTTGTATTAAACTATGCATAAATACATCCAGATGCTGTCATGTTCATAATAATTGTTTATGTAATTTATGAAATTATATTTGATTTATGAACATTAGTTTAAACGTTATGCACTTTTTTAAAGACAGTTATTTCATTGCTTTGAATAAACAATTCAATGCAGTGAATTAATATTTTGCTCATTGCGCCCTCGTGGCCTCAGGAGACAAGCCAAAAGCTTTTTTTCCGCAAACTGAAATTATTCCATTTAAATTTGAATATAATTTGAATATTAACCATAAGTATACAAATCGAATTTAGATTTTCAGCCATGTTGACAGCCCTAGTATACACTTACTAAATGTATGTATTCATTTTACGACAAACCTTTTTGAAGATTTTCAGTTTTGGTTACATTGACGGATGGATAGAAACCTAGGTTTCATTTAAAATATCATAATTTGTGTTTTGAAGATTAATCAAAGTCTTGTGGATTTGGAATTTGGATTGACATGAGGGTGAATAAATGTAGACAGAATTAAATTTTTTGGGTGAACTATCCCTTTAACCCAAATATATGTTTGCTGCCAGCATCAAGCAGCTTTGTCCATACTTTTCCATTACTTCAGCCATTTAATTTAGAGATTATCTATAGAAACCTGTAATAAATGTCACTTACGTGTTTATATGACCACATGTGCTGTGTTGTCCGTCAAAAACCTGGGTGTGGTAAACCATTTTGTCTTAAACGAGAACACTGTTCACACGTTTACATGTTTCAGAATGATGCTTTTTGCAAAAACCCTGGAATAACCTTATTTCCTAAGCCTATATTGTTAAATGTAAACACAGTGAATGACACTCATTCAAGCTTGTGTTACAATGGGGATTAGTTAGGTTTCATTAACTACCCTGATGCAGATGTATAATGTTTTGTGTTTGAGCCGTAAGTGAAGAGGCTTGACTTTTACTCGCTCTGTGTTTGTGTTTCCTTCAGTACCTCCTGGCAGTTGTCCGGAACTTGCCGCTCTTTGGTCTGTTGAATTCAATAACAGGAAGGAGGAAACTCATTGTGATCATGGTCCTGCTGATAGTAGTTCTGTGTGCGTGTGTGCAGATTCGCAGAAAGGATATCCCATTACGGGGTGTAATATGACCTTCTGAAAAGGAGTGGAAGTGGGTACCGATTTTAGAAAGCTTTGCGTGTTTTCAATAGAAAATCCCCTCAGCATTTTCCATCTGGTTGGCAGGAAAAGGCCGACAAGCTAACCTCACAGGGGATGCATGTAAAAAAAAAAATAGGGCAAACTATTTTGTTAAGCTGAATACATCTTAGTTGGTCTACGCCTTACAGTACAAGCAGAGTTTTCATTTCAGCGTTTGGGCCAGTAATTCCACCTAGCTAGGGTTGTCAAATTTTTGCTTGCTATGCTGTCGAAATACTTACATTTAATTTATATTAGGGGTGTAAGGGTACATGTATTCATCCGGAACTGTCACGGGACGCATACGGTCAGATGACTGTATTCGTTGTCTGACTGTAGAGTTGTCAAAAGTACCGACTTCGGTACCAAGTGACGCTCTTCACCAACCACTTGCATAGATAAATGCGGGAGCGTTTAAAAGCAGGCGTTTTTAAAATGTCAGTAGGCTACTGTCTTTCTACTGACTCTACAGTCAGTCAGGCGATCCACACTCCAATCCAGAAGAAGCGCACACGGTAATATAACACTGTTTGCTAACCGCCACAACAGGAAAAAGAGCAGAAGACGAAATCACCTCCTATACCCTCATTCACTATTCCCTCCCTAGTACTCCATATACTCTCATGCTTGCTGTTTAATAATGGATTGAAACGTAGCAAACTGGCAGCTCCAGTAGTAATGAAAAGATTGATCAATTAAAAAGGAATTTATAGCTGTATGATATTACGCTGGACCAGCGCAGTTTGTTTTCTTTATGGGTGTTCGATAGCCATTGGGCGTACATCAGTTGTACAATTGTTATTGCGGTGCATTGTGGGATTGAATGAGTGCACTCAATAACATCCACTAGGGTTTCGGACACCACTACAAATGGCTGTCCCTTCAAATAGTGCCCTATTCAAGGGTATAGGGGGCGATTTCGGACACAGCCATGATCTATGCACCAACCCAAAACAAGAGTTCAGTTGGCACGCAAGAGCTTGCTAGTAGCCTATACGCTGAGTTTCGATTCATTTTTGTGACGTCCTCCACATCGAAAGGAAACTGGAACGGCAGAAAGCGGCATCCTGTTTGTTTTCTTTATTTTACAAAAGCACAATGTTTTGTTTTTATTTTGTTTTATTCAGTTTCGAATGACGACTTAATCTTATCTGTATAACCATAAATGGAGTATTTTAAGTTGTTATAATGAGGCAAAATCATTTGAGATTGTGACGATTTGTATCGTGTAAGAGATTAAATATGTGATTTTCTCTGCTTGTCAGGAAAGTGAATGAGAACAAACAGAACATACAGTTTTATCGAATCATATGTCATCAATTAGTTAATCGAACACGGGTGCGCACCAAAAGTGCTAGTGTGAAAGCACCCTATGTCATTCCCAATACTTCATGGGATTGTTGTTCTTTCCCTCATTAATCCATGAAGTACACAGTCTTTTATCTTTGTCTTTTTGTCCCATTTTCTAATACTTTTTGCCTAAAATTAAAGTTTCTTATGTTAAAAGTTACCTCGTATCTGGTTGGTTTGGTTCATCATCACTTATAACGCTTTAACAAAGACTATTTTTAAATCTCAATGGGAAAAATGAATGGAAAAAGTTCTTAGTGAACGGGCTCTAATGCACTCTATTGACCAGTTTGAGCTGCAGGAGCTGAAGCCAAAACAGTGAATGAACACCGGTAAACTAAAAGTAGGCCTACTTTACAGTTGGTTCTTTGAGAACCAAACGCATCTTATATGAGATTAATCGGATATTTACACAACATAAACTTAATCTTAAAGAATTCACATTGAACATATTGTTTTCAAAACAAAGAAAGTTTTCATATTTTTGTTGGCCCATGTAAATGTGTTTGTTTGTACAGTATATGGAGTACAGCTGACTGAAAATAAATGAATATGACAACTTAATTTAAAAGGCTATTGTCGTTAAGCAAACATTGACCAAAACAAGAAATAAACACAAGCTGTTTGGTTTAAATTCTTTGCCCCCTTGTGGACCATTGAAAAAAATCTGGTGTTCACTCATCATATCCTCTAATCAAATAGAATTTGTGAACATGAAACTGGTTTCTCATCCCTGCCAGTAGCCACTCAAGACATCCTAGCAATTGTATCACATCTTGGTAAAATGCACTCAGAACTAGCAACATTGTGTAGTTGTGCCATTTTAAAGGTTGTTTAAACAGTCCATTCACTGTCTAGACGTTGAGGCTGTGTTGCCAATGGCAACCTGGATTTCATCCGAACCTTCTTCTTGGCATCAGATAGATCGAGCCAGCTGGCGGTTTTACTAGCCGTGAGCCACCCAAGACTTAGATAATAATTTGTTATTATGAATATCTTTATTTTTGTCTGTAGTTTTGGTTGAGATTATTTAATGCTGTTCGTTTCATATGACCCCATGCTAATTGCTGCCACTGTTCAGATGCTTCAGTTCCAGTATGTCTCATGAAATAGTTTCAAAGCAAGTTCTATCTCTCACACAAACAAACCTGTGAACAGTTCAGATGCTGATACTCACACATCAGAGTCATGAGATAAACCATTTATCTTGTCTGAATGGATCTTTGAACAAATATTCAGACTCAAGAGTTTATTATTCTCGTCATCATGATTCATAATGTTTTGTAATGAGTTCCTTTGGATTTTCAGTTACGGCAGTCATCTCTATAAAACAAGGAAGCAAATCAATAGCAGAACTTTGTTAGCCTCACACCATGTCACAACACTTTGTTCTTCTTATTTGTCTTGTATTTTAAAGTGCCCCTATTTAGCTTTTTCGGATATTACCTGTCATGTCGTTTGTGCTATAGCTCTTTATGAATGTAAAAGGTCTGCAAAGTTAAAAAAATCAGAGAACTGCTTAATTCCAGTCTTACTTCCTGCACAAACCTACGTACCGGTAGGTTTGCAACAAATTTGCACAATGCCAACTAGGGCTGCTCGATAATGGCAAATTATTTTTGGTATTAAAATATTGAAATCACAATTATTTAACACGATTATTGGTAGGCTATATGATCAAAGTCTCAGTGAAATTTCACGATTATCAATACTTCAGCACAGATGAATATCTGGGTTAACCAATGTAAGAAAAGTTCCTCAAAATAATGACATTAGACAAGGTAACAGTCAGCAATACAATAAGAGCAAAGAAAGTAATTACAAACCAAACAGACAAATAAATACAACAGAATGAAATGACATTAACGTAACGTTAATGACAGAGTGCAGCAGCTATTAGGCTGCTGTCACTTTAAGAGCGAATGCACAGTTTCAATATACTGTTACACACACGTTTTCTTTCTCAACTGTGTACGCTTATTTAAGATATAACCCACAGTGTTATATCTCTACTCGCGTATCCAAAGCCCATTTGCTTATCCGCATTCGGCTCCGTCTCAGAGCGTCCGCACAGAAAGCCGCCTGGGGAACAGTAGCGGTTCCCATTACAGATTTGCGCAAAACTTTTGCGATATTTTCTAAATGTCGATAAAAAACTATTGCGAAATGAACTTGCGTTTCCATTAAGCGCTGTTATGCGACTAAAGCGTAATTTTTTCACTCTCGTGATAAGTCATACTAAAAATCATGGCAACGGATAGGTTTAAGTATATCGCAGCCACTGCACTAGCCATTATTTTGAATCGAAGGAGACGTAGGTGTGTTATCCAAGTATTAATCACAAGGAAAGCATAAATTGTGGCAATTCTTTGTTTTTTAGAAACCAGTAGAAAGAAAGATCGACTTTTACGTAGGCCAGGTGACCTGTAAATGGGTGGATAAAATTGTTCCATTGCAGTTTTGCGAAATATTGTTTTTTTTCTCCGAATTGCCTGGAAAACCACCTCATGTGAACCACCACTTTTTTGCGATATATGGTAGTTTTTATGAAATCGACGTGTTTCCTTTGGGCGTATTTTCAATTGGCAATTTCAATTTGCGCAATTTGAAGGGTAATGGAAAAGCAGCTAGTGTCTCTTTTGTGCCTTAATGTGCTTTTAATACCCAGTTTTTAATATCAAACACGTTCCATAGTTTAGCAACAGGAGACTGCATTTTACAACACTCACTTATTTGGCTGGGTTTTTAGGGAGGAACGAAAGCGCACCGCTTTGAAGGAAAGAAAGGTGTGCTGGACGGAATGCGGCTGCGACACAATAATCCTAAACATTTGTTAACAAAATGTATTCTTTACCTCAATGAGGTCATTGTTTCTGCCCTTAATTAATACACTGTTAAATTAATTTATTTTTAGCTAACCGTGTGATATATATGTACATTTCTGAAATGTATAACTTGGACACAGTCATCTCTGATAACAGATCACTCTAAATTGTAATGTAGACACATATGCACTTCTGTAAAGTTTCTTTTGAAACGATGTGTGAAAAGCGCTATACAAATAAATGTGAATTGAAAATTGAATCGAATGGGCGTTTGATAAAGACAAGAAAACTAATGTATTTTATTTTATGCACACATTATAGGGATATCATTTTAATTGCTTAATTCAATTATCCATGGAAACTGTCAAAAATTGACCGCTATGAGTCTGTGATATGGTGTTTTATAGCCTATACTGCTCCGAAGTATAGAAAACACGTTCCCCTTCTGAATGTTGTTGGGACTTGTCATATCGTTGGGTCTATTTAATGCATGGCAGTATATTAATGAATTTGAGTGTTTTAAGGTCATCTTTATTACTTATTACATGTGTACAATCACTTCTGTCACTTGTGATGAGTAACCGTGTCATGTTCAGTCAGTGTAAACTCTGTGCACTGATCTATGGGTGCTGGTTTGTTTATGCATCAGATTCAACATGCATCGTTCCCTTGTTGCACACAGGGTGGCGCACTTGGAGAATCATTCATGCATCCACCATCCAGCCCCATCTCTAAAGCCAGCTACATTTTCTCATGTATAAAATACATGTGAATATAAAAAACCCATTTAAATGGTGTTTCAAAAAAAGAAATGTTCTATTGTAAAGGGTTATTTTAGGATCATTTAAACACTATTATAGTTTATATGTATATTTAAAATTATTTTTGAATTTTATATTTTCCATTTTAATTTTAGTTCAAGTTTTAGTAATTTTGTTGTCTTTTTTTTTATTAGTTTTTTTTTAGGTCTATAACTTTTAATTGTAATTTATTGTTTTATAAGTTTTAGTTTATTTTAGTACATCAAGTTTAACTAAAAGAGAATGAGATGTTGCATTGGCAACTAGCTAAAATAAAGTAATTGTTTAATTTTATATAACATTTATTTTATTTCCGGTAACAAATGTTTTTTTTATTTTTTTTTATAGTTTTTGTTTTAGTTAACTGTAATAAACCTGCAATGTACCAAAGGATTTTGTTAAAATATTGTCTTTAACATATTTCATTAATATCTTATATACATTTATAGAAGATCTGATATTCATTTATAGAAGAAATAATTTTTCTCTCAGATTTTTCATGGATCCTCTAATAATGTGTTACAGCCCACTTTGAGTTATGAATCATGGTAATACCATGGCATTTTATACCACTTTTTGGAATCCAATCAATCACTAATGGGTAATAAGTCCCAAAAAAAGAGAACATTTTGAACATTCTGTTTTGCTTTGAAACAAATAAAATGGTTTGTTCACTGTTTCACATCAATTGTAAATGAGAATTCATGCAGCACTTGTGCAATGTCAGTTCCCTTCACACTTTCCCGTCTGTGTCACGAAGTGAGTGAAGACCCTGAATCATCTTGGATTATTCTGTTCTTCTTCACTGAGAGAGACGGCTCTCTTGGCCATCTGGAGCAGTGAGGAGGGCGAAACACTCTGTGATCTCACAGCACACTGAAGAAGCGGCCCATCTGTTGGCCTCGCTTCGCCAGCTCTCCCTGCTGTACACAGACTACCACAGCTACTGATACACACATGCTCTGAGGCTGAGAACACCACCTGCAGAGTATTGAAGGAGAAGTGTGTGTTATCTGAAGGGGAAACACACGATATGGACATCAGCGCCAAGTGTGTTTCTGCCCTTTAATCACATTAAAATAATAGGTGTTTTACCTTTTCTGAAATGTGTGTTGCCATTATCTTTAAAATCCTCGTCAAGCATGGATATTTTTTAAAATGACTTTAGCCGTTTGATTAGGTCTGAGAACTGAGTGATTGGTTGTATGATTTTCTTGGTGTCGTGTTTTGAAGTTATTTTATGTTTCTATTTATTTTAGAGTGATTTACTATTTATGGACAGCACTTTGGTCCATTCTAATTGTTTTGAAAGTGCGTTATAAATAAAAGTGTAGTTGAGTTTAGAAATGGTGGTTCAACATGAAAAAAATACATCTTTAATGAAGATTTCTTTGTTGTTTGAAATAGTTTCATGTATTAATTTGATGTTTGTTTTATAGATCTGTTTATGATGATCAGCCCAACGCACACAAAAGGTTTATGGAGAAACTTGATGCCAGAATACGCAACCATGACCGAGAGATTGAGAAAATGTGCAACTTCCATCATCAGGGATTCGTGGACGCCATCACAGAACTGCTGAAAGTCCGAGCGGATGCTGAGAAACTGATGGTAGGTGGAAATCATGATCAAAATTATTTCAGGGATTAGAAATTATAAGCTTGTCATTATTATTGAGAAATAATAAATTCTTCCCTGCTATATATTGTGACAATACCATGGTATTATAATAGTTTCAGGTGGTGAAATCATGGTACTGGAAAATATAGCATTATACTAAACAGAGCTGGTGATAGTTAGAATAACCACAACTATTTAAACAGGAATGTTGCTCTGATTTTAAATCATGTTGAAAAGCTTTTATTAAGTTCCATAGAATCAGGTCAAAATGCTTTGTTAGTCCTTGTGGCACTTTTTTTACACACTAATAATTTTGTAATAAGAAATATATATAGATTATATTACTTATTATTACTTTGTATTTTTAAAATGGTACATATACACTACCGCTCAAAAGTTTGGGGTCGGTAAGAATTTTTAAATAAGTCTCTTATGCTTAACAAGGATTCATTTTCCTTCATGAAAAATACAGTAAAACCTGGAATATTTTGAAATAATAAAATTTTAAATAAATGTATTTGAGGATATTTTAAAATTAGAATTTTCAGTATCATTACTCCAGTCTTCAGTGTCACATGATCCTTCAGAAATCATTCTAATATGTTGATTTGCTGCGATTCTTTGATGAATATAGAGTTCAAAAGAAAAGCGTTTATTTGAAATAGAAATATTTTGTAAAATTATAAATGTCTTTTTTCTGTCACTTTTTAATCAATTTAACGTGTCTTTGCTGAATAAGACTTCTGAATAACAATACTGACCCAAAACTGTTGGACGATAGTGTAAAGAAAATAATAAGAAATGAAATATTATCCCTTATGTTCATTTAGTGAAAAACAATGTAAAAAAACATGCTTTTTACTGACATAATAAGGCAATTATTTTGCAATATTGTTTGTGCATAATGTTGTTATAAAGTACTTTTGGGTATTTTGTCCATAGAGAGGGGTATTTTATTTCAAATCCATGTTTAGACAGTATTAGCCTTTAAAATGGCGTAAGAGAACATATATTCTTCTACAGTAGAGTACACAGTAAACAATTATTTTGCCTTGAAATTGTATTAATAAAGGTTAAGCACCATTCTCCAGAACAAAGTTTGTTGCACAATTGAATTTTTATATTTGTGCTGTTTTTTGTTGGTTTCCACAAACTCCCATTGGATGCAGAGACACAGTGTCTAGCTTTCGTCCACGACGGACCGGTCATTGCGCGTTCATGAGGTTAAGCGGCGCTCCAGACCTCGCACTGGAATCGCACGCCAATTCTCTTTAGCTCCCTTTCCACTTCCCAGAGTGAAATATGGTGACCAAACGGCACAGGAGTGGCTCACCAATCCTCGTAATTAGACCCAAATTACATAAAGCATATTCAGATAACAAGAGAGCACATACGGCATCAATGAGGTCGTTGGCCCCCTTTGTTCCCGAATAAAAGAGATTTTAAATAAACTCAAAAAGCGGTTCCTTATTACGATGACCTAATGAGACTTAATATGTGGGAAAGTCTCCGGCCGTGCGGTCCCTGCACCTGGGCCACTATACTGGCGCAGTGGTGTGGAGGTCTTCAAATTTGATGTTAATCAGCCACCCAGCGTTTGTGTTCAGCCGAAAAAAATAAGAAAAAAATTAAATGTTTAATTACCAGAAAATGCTATCCACATTTTGTCCCAGACAATGAATGGCACATAGAGCTCATTGAAGTTACCAACAAGGGACCAATGGTCAATTGGGTCATTGATTTGAATTGTTTGACAGGGCCAGAGGAACAACCAAAGTTCAAAAATCCCAAGTAAAATTGAGAAGTTTGTCACAGAATCTGTTAGAAAGGGCTGTCAGAAGCGATTACCGGCCATAAAAGCTCCCTACCGACCAAAAGTTCAAGTTCCCGCTGCACATTTAATTTGAATTTGCGTGCCTTTGTTCTTGACTCCTCATGAAGTATGATCTGATTACAAGGGTGAGCAGTTACAACAGGGAATTGTGGGCTTATTTGTCTAACAAAAGTGATATTATGTTTTAAGGGCCAAGTGAGTGACACCAATCGAAGACTTCAAGACGCCGGACGGGAGGTATGGCACAGTCTGGCTTTGTTAGCATGTCTGCCGTTAGAAAAGAATGTCGATTATCAGACAATAGAGCAGAGAGGACTGTCTCGTTAATTGAGAGGGCTTCACACTCTTTGACCTTCCCTTATGTAAGGTGACGGCCCAAACGGAGGAGGTCATCCGCTGCCGGGTTCAACAGAGGAACATGGCCACCACGGTGGAGAAGCTGCAGCTCTGCATTCCCGGTGAGACGGCGCGTTCGCGTAACCGAAAGGCGCTCGCCGTATGGCTTGCAAACACTCTAGAGATTTCATCAAAAGACGAGTAAACGCAATCAAGAAACTGTAAATGTGAATGTTCCCAGGTTTCTCCTTACAGTAACCAGTCCAGGTCCTCATTAATCAGTGCTCTGTGTTTACATCTTACCGTCTCTCTGACTTAAAAATTAATACAAAAATTCCTAACTGTTAGGAAAAGAGACAGACAGAAAGAGAATTTGATGTTCTGTTGTTACAGTGGTTTAACCAAACTAACCTGTTGGATGATGCTGTAGATAAATTAAGTTAGGTTGTGGTTTCTTTAGTCCACTTCTTTCAAAAAGTAATATTAGAAATTTAGGGAGTGGTTTCAATTCACTGAATTAACTAAATGTTTCAGTTAAGATTTCTTTTTAATACAATGTCTTTCCCCCTCTATATTACCCTCTTTTATTTCCTTTTCTACAGTGCTGGAAATGTACAGCAAATTGAAGGAGCAGCTTGAATCAAAAAGGTAACATTACTCACAGTTTTTATCTTTGCAAATCAGTCATAGTCATTAATGGTGATGAAATGGGTTTGAAACTCTTCAAAAAGGAGTTCAGCAAAAGCAGTGTTTTTCATCCACCTCATGATGTCCAACTAAATATTATATGAACTTTTTAAGTTGTTAAGTTTGAGGTTTGCAGTTTAAAACTATTATTTGAATGATTTGATGTTCTAGCATTAAAAATTAAATAAAAATTCTGTATAATGTGTAAAAAAATAAACGACAAAATTATGGTTCCAAATTAACAAGGTTGCAGATTCAATCAAAATTATGTCGTCCCTAAGTAGGTTTGTCTAGGACAAAGGTCGGTTTGTTGGTTTTTAGTTATTGATACCTATTCCTTAAATTTGAGAGAGAAAAAAATATACTCATGACCATGTAATATTTGTCATAATCATTGAATGAATGAGCTTGATGAATGTAGTCAAAACTACAATTAGTGTAAAATTGTAGAAAAAATGAACGAGACTATTTACAGATTGCTGAAGAAAGTGTCCAAATTATGTCACTTCCATGGTGTCACAATTAGGAAATGGGGTGAAAGTCATGTGATGATAAAGCAATGAAATATGTATAATATTGGCTATTAAAATAATAAAAAAATGAATTCTATAATGAATTGAGCAGACATTTGAACTTCATTTATACGTGTATGTACTAAAAAAGTAATAATTTTATGTAAAATAGTAATTGATCTAAGATATCTAATAGTTTTCATTTCAAAGAACATGATATTTGTGCCTTTGCTTTAAAAAGTAAAGGAGTGTGTGGAAAGTGCCAGTGTTCTCATGAAAAAAAATCAATTGAACTATTATAATTCTGCTAAGAATGCATTCAAACATGAAGAAGTGTTCGATCTTTTCTCCTGGAAAGAAGGCATGAATGTAAGGGTCACATTGAACTTGAAAATAATGACCCTTTTTGTCCATTAAGGTCTACTTTGTCAGTCAGGACACATCATGAATAAATAAACTATTCAAACTCAAAGACAATTGACCTTGTGTGTGCCCTTCTTCACAGCACTGTCCTGTACCGGCAGGCCCATGACAGGCATCCTCCAAATTGAGGCAATTAGCGCAAAGTTTTTTTCCATTAATCTGTGTGTCGCCCCTGCGGACTAATGACTAGGCTGGGACATGGTTTAATCAGGCAGGGATTCTTTCGCAGTTCACATGTAACACTCGCTGGGAAGGGGCGCCACTTTGGCCTTCCACACGGACGCACGCGCACTTCAGAGCGGTGAGGTCAGGGAGCATTCAGAGGCACCGGCTGTACAAGTTAATAAACGTATTAATACGTTGAACATGGACGGCACATTCATACATTGTGCACAATTGTTATATTTGAGTCCATGTTGCATATATTCTGAAAACAAAAATAGTTTGGTGTAGATATAGATGGAAAAAGACCTCCTAGATGGAATATTTGGCCTCCACGCTTAATTAATACAAGTAAAATAAATAAATAAAGAAATGCACGTGGAGAGCACAGGCTAGTAAGAACACAAGCTTTTAATAAACTTCTTTAGCATTTATAAACTTTTTTTCTGCAGCTATTTGATGCGACAGCTTCAGTTATTGGTCTAGTCTTCCCAAAGTTCGTTGTGGTAGTGTTGTTGTGCAATGCTGATAAACGTCCACCTGTGATACCCAGACACTTTATATTAATACAGCAAAGCTGCAAAATGGCTTAATAGCCATAAATGGTCTGTAGTTAACTATAAAAACTCTTGACAAATAATATTAAAGATTTTCTGGATTATGGGTGTTTCATCATGATCTGATCTGACATTGATTCTCTCTTAGCCAGCGATACAATATTTACCAATACCTCAAACATTTCAATTTGATTAGATTCAGGGCCCTATTTTATGTTCGTATTTTATATGAAGTTATGTGCCTATTTTACACAACCAGTTATATTAACTCAAAAATGCAACCAAAATATAACATGAAAATTGTCCTGAATCCCAATTGGAACATCAACAACAAAAAATACACTTTAGTTTTTCAAATAATATTGAAAAATAAATAGTGAAAAAAGTGATCATGAGATCAACAATCATTGGATGATCTGGTTTGTGCGTTGAGATAAGCAATGACTTCTATAAAATGCGTAAATCTATTTTCCATACGCAACAAACTGAGGTAACTCAGTTGTATAAATAAATAAATGTGTGTGTGTATATATATATATATATATATATATATACACACATATACACACACACATTTAACCCTTACAATCAATGATATTTCTATATGATAACAGCTAGCTGTTATCATATAGAAATATCACTGATTTTAAGGGGTTTTATGGACTAGTAAAGTGGTGACTGACATGAATCTTTTCCATTTCAGATACTACTCTGCATTGAAAACCATGGAGCAGCTAGAAAACATTTATATTCCCAGAGTGAGCAAGTACAGGTTCTGCCAAATTATGGCTGAGACACTTCCTAAACTCCGAGAGGAGATTAAGGAGATCTCCATGTCCGACCTGAAAGACTTCTTGGAAAGTATCCGAAAACACTCGGACAAGATTGGTGAAACCGCAATGAGACAGGTTGGATTATTTTTTTAATTTTTAATTTAATTTAATTTGCCTACTTTTTTAAAGCCGCACTATTTTTATGTAACTTTTTTTTGTTCAAAATGAACAAAATTGAAATGATGAGTCAATACACCATCAACCTTTCTTCCAAAATGTGACTTGATTTGCCCTGATTCAGAGATCATAATAAAACGTACAAAATAAGTCTGCTTTTTGGTAATGTCCGACACAAAGGAACAGAAATGTCTGGTTCTGACTGTTGAAGTTTTTCAAGGTTATCCTCTGGATCTTTTGGTTCTTTTGATCTGTTCATTTCAAACTGGTTCTCGACTGGTTACCGACTTAAGATTCTTTCAAGAATTGAACGTAACTACTGTACATCTACATATTTGCGTCTACATATCACGCAAAACCGTGATGCTTTAGAATGCTGTCTATGTAGACACCTAACTAGGTTTTGAAACGTGTACTAAATTTGTCGCTCATGTAGCTAATAGAAATCTAAAGTTGCAAGTCGTTAGCTCAATACATATGACGTCGTGACTGGCATTGTAGGCTGTTGAAGTTACTGTTGGTCTTCTCCCTGTCACCCTGTTCTCACAGGCTCAGCAGCACCGTACGTTTAATAGTACGGTGCAGAAGCAGGACACTCTGAGCTGTGCCAAACCTCTGTACGGTCTGAACGGCCGAACACCCCTCCATCACAACGGCCTGAGCCCGGAGGAAGAGGAGATGGATGAGGAGGTATGATGTACAGTCACATTTTGAGGAAGAGTAGCATCAGTGTGTCCCAAATTTGTTGTTTTCAGTGGAAAATGTCCAGATTTCATTACAAAAATTATACACTGCATGGCCAAAAAAAAAAGAAAAAGAAAATCGCTGTTTGGATTTAAATAGGCAAATGCTTAAGAGTCTATGGTTGGATCATTATTGCAGTGATTATTATGTTTCTAGCATGTTATATGTTTGGCAACAGTTCTTTTAACGCTTATTGATGGAGTGTGTAGCTTTTCATTTCTTAAACAACCATGTAGGAAGAAACATCATGGCCATATTCTAGGATGACAAGATTCAACATGTTTAAATTGTGAAAGAATGGTTCAGAGGAATGAAGAATCATTTTCACACATGAATTGGCACCTCTGAGTCCAGACCTTAAATTCATTGCAAGTCTTTGGGATGTGCTGGAATAGACTTTACAGAGTGCTTGACTCTTGCATTGTCAATACACGATCTTGACTAAAAATTGATGCACCTCTTGATGGAAACAAATGTTGTGAAGTTATTTCATCGTGAAGGGGTGCATCAATTTTTGTTCAAGATGTTGTATTGACAATGCAAGAGTCAAGATATATGTGACTCTGCCTACATCTTCCTACATGGTTATTTAAGAAATGAAAAGCTACTCACGCCATCTTTTTTGGGGCCGGACAGTGTATTCGACAGAAATAGTCTATGTGCGTGTATTAAAAGTATTAATAAAATACAAAATTTGAATGCAAAATATATAACCTTTCACTGGAGACACATTTATTTCAAGACGAGGTGTAAACTGCAATCTGTTTCATAAATGAACTGCTATGCCTTTAAGAGGACCTGTTATTAAAGGAATATTTTGTTAAACTTGTATATGTTGTTTGATCGATTTAAAACGTACTTGAAGCTTCATTGTTTAGTGCCAGCAAAGCCACTCGGGTCAAGAAATGTTCCTTGAACCTTGTTCGTTTTCTTTTTAAGGTCTTGACGGCGCAGGATCTGGTGGATTTTTCACCAGTCTACCGATGTCTTCACATCTACACTGTTTTGGTAATTCCCAGAGTCTCCTTCACTACAGACGTGCCGTGCACACAGTGAACAACCAATATAACAACAGCCCATCTCATAACATGTTATGAAATCCTTGTTTGGTTTCTGCATTACAACAGAATATGTGTTTTATTGAGAAACATTCCTGTTGATCTTTTTTTAATAGGCGCCCAGCCTTTGAGTTGACAGTGCGTTTTCACTGAAATGCTTTCTCCCAAGTGGCTCCTCAAACATTAATGGCTTAAATAAGCAAAGGGATTTCCAGAGTTTTGACAGTCGTGCCATCAATATTATTTTTGCCTTAAACCAAGCGCAAACTATAGAGAGATGAAATCGAGTTTGTTAGCGCTTGGTGCCATCGCTCATCTGGTCAGAACTAATCCAGAGTCCATCAGCACACCAACAAAAGGGGTCAGACTGCAGCATCTAATGGGATTGACCGAGCAGTAACCCCCTTTTCGCCATAAAAACAAAGCAGTGAAAAAGTTGTTCGCTTCGGCATTCAGATTGTGCACAAACTGCGGTGCATTCACTGGGCGTAGGATGAGTCGAGCGCTTTCCCCTCAATGGTTCAGTTAATGAGAACACGAGCGCTTTTGACCGCTGTGCTACCCGTGAGCTCACAGGTGCTGGCAGGGGCCGAGGGCCACTCTTCGGCCACACAGAGAGAGAAAGGGGGCTCGGGTGCTTAACATTCAGAGGGATTGTATGTGTAAACCAACCCATGCTCGTTGGATATATATTTGACTCTGCCTGATACATTTCTGATAAACCACAAAAACTTAACTATACACACAATTCAATACAGTTTCCAGATAAAATGACCACTAGAGGCAGCAAAACAACTATTCCTTTTTGCACAATTGACCTATTGGTAAGCCCCTCCCCTGGAACGCAGATGAGCCAATGGCAGTTGAGTATCAGTTGCATGGGGACTGGACATCTTTAGGTTTTAGCGCCATAAAGAAAACATTGGAAGATCCAAAGCTCTCATCGGTTTTATAGTGTTTATGCTTAATAAATGGTAAAACAATGTGCCTGGGGTACTTGTAACACTGATTCCAGGTATCCTGAGAGGATGGGTATGGGTATTCATGTTTTGAATCACCGTACTGTGCACAATTATCTGCGCAATACGACTGAAGCCCGGTTTATTTATAATATCAATGATGTGAGCGCAGTTTCCCTAAGGATTCAACCCCAAATCCCAATGAAGATGAAAACGTTCATTTTCTGGTTGTCATTCTCTCATTAAGTTACAATTAAAGTTAGTGAGTCCATGCTAACGTACAAACATAAATAGCTAACTGTTCTCACGTCATGTACAGTAGGTCAAAAACACCCGATGGCTCATAAACAGCCATCTGTGATCGTGACGACCGTGCTTCTCCCGCTTGCATTGTGATCAGTAAACCCTCACTTCCAAATTAATCTTGTTACCTACCATATTTATTTAAAAATCTTTTATATATCCCTCCATGGCATATTTAAGTCCCACTTGAATGCTCCTCGAAGAGAGATGGTCCTTCCGTGTCCAAAATTGATCGAAAACATCTTGGGACAAGGTTTTCACACTAACAGCTTTCATTGTAAGACAGTTAAAAACTCTGTGTGTTTGTCCGAGATAGCAACAGTAACTAAGGGGGGCGGGTTTTTGTTAACTCTATCGGTTAGCTTTAGGGTAGGAATTAGTGTACAGGGTATATGATAAAGCACAATACTTTTTTTTTGCACCACTCACTGGACATTTCATTTTCAAACTACCATAATATGTATAACAAACCAATGTTTCCGCAGTCACGTTTGAACTGTTTCTGAGAAAACTGAACACGCTATTTAGCACCAGTCACTGGACATTTCACTTAGAAAGTGCCATGAAACGTGCTACCCACAGGCACATTTTCTTCATCACACTGGGCTGTTTAATAAACCTGGATCTGCAAAGTGCCTCTTGTTGATATGTAACCTGAAAAGAACAGCAAAATGTACTTCGAGCTGTATATTTCATGTTTTGCAGATATGTAGGCAGTCACATATGTACAATGAGCCTGGGTTGGTTTCAACACAAGATTTAGTTTCAGTTCTCAGAAACTCATTTGATAAATTCCAGATACGATTTGCTCTGGGGTAAAATGCATAATTACATGCCGTGGAAGTCCAAAGTTAAATGCTCTTGTATAAATTAAGTTAGATGGAAATTAATTGGTTATTAAAACCCTCTTTAATGGCATATTCTTTTTTTTTAGGGAGACAGAGAAACATTTGAAAATTACTATAGGAAGCAAAGGAAAAAACAAGCAAGACTAGTACTGCAGCCTCAATCTAACATGGTTAGTATTCTTTGCTCTTTAAACAATCACGTCAATTTGATTTGTTTCTATATGTTTTAATGGTGCGTTTTTCTCCTCCAGCATGAAACAGTGGAGGGCTACAGAAAGTACTTTAATCAGATTGTTGGGTAAGTAAAATCTGGATTTATTTGTGAAGATATTTATGTGCAGGGCAGTGTGTTCATTTTCTTATGTACAAAGTTGATTTAAACCATGTAATGCCCACTCCCATCATGCTCTGCAGGTTCTTTGTGGTGGAAGATCACATTTTACACGCCACACAAGGTCTGGTGACCAGAGCCTTCACAGATGAGCTGTGGAACATGGCCCTGTCCAAAATCATCGCAGTACTTCGCACACACTCTGTGAGTCCTGCACACACACACGTCTCAACTATTGTCACGATACCAAAATTTCAGTAGTCGGTACCAATAAGTTATTGGTATCAATTTCGGTACCATAGCAAAAACTATCGCAACTAAATACAAAAATAATAATAAAATTAAATTAGGAAATTATTAATACTAATAATTACAAGTAAATCATACATTATTGTAGCCTTCAAATATTCTTCAACTAAGACATCAAATGAAAAATGAAAAAAATGAAAAACAAAGAGAAACACATTACAGGTAACAGAACACATGGCAGGTCTACTGCATTTACACTGCAAGACTTAAAGGGATAGTTCACCCAAAAATTAAAATTGTCACCCGTGAGACTTTCGTTCAACTTTAGAACACAAATGAAGATCTTTTTGATGAAATCTGAGAGTTTTCTGTCCCTCCATTGACAGTCTGCACAACTACCACTTTGACGCTTCAAAAAGTTCATAAAGACATTTGAGAATTGAGTGGTTTAGTCCAAATTTTCTTTTATTCATATATAAACGAACATAAACAGAAGCTCAACCAAAAGCTCTACCGAAATGGTTTGACGCACGAGAACAAACCTCATTGGTTCTTGCTGAAGCTCAAACGTTGTGCGTAACACTAGAATGAACCTCATTGGTTCTCGCACATCAAGCGAAAATGCTTGAGCTTCCGTTTACCACAACTGATGTGCGAGTTGATGAATATGTGAATAAAAGCATAAATTCAACCTGTTCATCATATAAAGCGATTGATTCTCTTCAGAAAATTTGGACTAATCCGCTCAATTCATATGGATTAGATTTACGTTCTCTTTATTAATTGTTTTAGGTGTCAAAGTAGTTGTTGCATGGACTGTCAATAGAGGTTAAAATACCTTCATTTGTGTTCAGATGATGAACGAAAGTCTAATGGGTTTGGAACAACATGAGGTTATTGATGAATTTAAATTTTTGGGTAAACTATCCCTTTAAGTATCAACTTGGCACCGAAGTACAGGTACTTTTAACAACACAAGTCTCGAATGAGTCTGAGTATGCGGGGGATGCACCCCCCCACCCCCCACCCTCCCTCTCTCTCTCTCTCTCTCTCTCTCTCTCTCTCTCTCTCTCTCTCTCTCTCTCTCTCTCTCTCTCTCTCTCTCTGCCATGCTCTGGTCCGAGTCTCTTTTTTTGTGATTGAAAGTTAGCTAGCAGTGGGAGAGAGCAGGCTTGACCCCTTTGTTCGGGCCAGAGGACTCAGGCTGTGAGCTCCAGCCGCAGGGTATTTGCATAATCCCTCACTGATTTACAACTGACTGGCCCTCCAAACACACTTTCAGCCCCAGCAGTTTAGAATATTCACAGTTAATCTGCTGTTATTGTTGCAATCTGTCCTCATTAGGCCCAACTGACCTCTCCATTAGATCAGATTGAATGGATGGCCACTGAAAGGGCTCACCAGGAAATGCTTCCAATTATCATTCCAAATGCCTTGTTTTGAAAATAAACTTCACGGAAAGACACGACTAAAGCCCTCTTAGCTCCTGAGCTGCCTAAAAGAAAAAATAGATCGTTTTTGGAGACATTTGTACAGTCATTTAAATCTATTAATTCCAAGAATTGATTCCTGCCATGCAAAATGAAAGCCCCCAGAAACCTCTATAAAAAATGTTTTAAAGTCATACTTAATGACTGGAAAAGTCTTAGAGAGTCATTGGTCAAAATGTGTGGGAACCTAGAGTGTGTAACTCACTGGTCAGGCTGCATTTGTACAATCCAAAAGGCATTTTCTTTAAATGACAACAAAATTTGTAAGTTTAGAAAATATGGTTTCATGGTAAAAATGTGTATGTCTTGAGGAAATGCCTGAGCATGGTTGTTTTCTTGAAGCAATTGTGTGACAATGGAGGAGATATAACACTCTATAAAAATATTTGCTTGACTTTGTCCATTTCTAAGGTCTTTGTTTTGTTCCTCTTTCAGGGACATATTTGCATGTGTGTGTTTTTGTGTTCATGTTCACATGCTTTGTCAATGAAGTACATCATGTCCTGAAGTGTGGAGTGACGGCGTGTGTTGCAGCTTGACCAGTGCTTATTTAACCGTGTGATTTACGCACTCACTCCCCACGTCTGAGAGGCAGGCCACTGCGCCCTATCTAAATGTTTAACAAGAGAATCACACTAGTGCAAGGGGCTGTAAATCAAACCTGCAGCTCCTGTACAACCACCCTCATTATCAAACCCCACCAACCTGGAAGAGGCTCGTCTGGCTCATGGTTAAAAGCTCTGGAGATCTTTGCGAATGCTGAAGATGCCAGCCGTATAGGGTGTATCTCATAGCGTTAGGACAAACTCACATCTGCAGTTTACTGTGAATCATTAACTACTTAAAACCACTCATCAGTAATTGATTGTATGGAAGCTTTTTTTCCGCCACGGGATATAAACTTCTGAGAAGAAATGTCAGAATTGCAACATAAACTTGCAATTGCGAAAGAAAAAAGCCAGAACTTTTTTTTAATTTTATGGTGGGGGAAAACATTGTGAGACCTAAACTCAGAATTCTGAGGGGGAAAAAGTGAAAATTGCAAGTATAAACTCAGAATTCTGAGGAAACAAAGTAAGAATTGCAAGATGTACATCACAATTCCAAGACAAAAAGTGAAATTATGAGACATAAACTCAGAATTCTTTGGGGCAAAAAGCCAAAATTATGAGATGTAAACTAAGACTTTGAGGAGAAAAAAGTGAGAATTGCGAGATATAAACTTAGAATTCCAAGACAAGTCGTCAAAATTGCAAGACATAAACTGTGAACTTTGAGGGGGAAAAAAGTCAGTTGCAAGATGTAGACTCAGAATTCCAGAACAAAAAGTCAGAGATGCAAACTCCAGAATTAAGTCAAATGTCACAATTGCTACAAGTAACTTGTTGTAACATATAAACTTGCAGTTGTGAGAAAAGTCTGAATTGTGAGATATAAACTCATATACATTTTTTATTGTGTGGTGGAATCAAACTTCCATGGACTGAGAAGTGTGTTAGATTGCCAAAAACTGGGGCAGCAACACGTTTCTATGGCAGTTATAGCTTGAATGTTTTTTTTTAATGATAATGAAATGTGGTTCGTGAGTGTGAACACATGGAAAAATCCAAAAGCAGATTCTCAAGGATTTTTCCAGATCATCTGTGCTGCTGTTTTGGGGAATGGTGCCGTGTGGTTTCATACAGCAGTGGGTGGGCAGGTCTGTGTGCTCAGACATTCACTAACCCTGTCAGTCATCACTCCCCTGCCTGGGTCAAGCACTGCTCTCTCCTATTTAACCTCATGGACAGGCCTCCATCAGCGAGGGGGGGAGGGTCGGACGGCCTCATTTAGATGCTAATGTAACCTAAAAACTCATTAAGACACAAGTGTATTCGATCAATAAGTGACTGGCTGTGAGTTACCCATTTAGAGTGAAATGCTGAACCTAAACTAATCTGGTCCACAGAAATGTGCTTCAGTGAGTATTGGTTCCTCTGTGTGAAGCAATGGATAACACAAGTTATTATTGTGCAGTTGCAGCGAATCAAATGAAAGAAATGGCTCATATTTAATCCCAAAATTAAAAAAGAAAGAAAGAAAGAAATTTAAGCTTGAATCCAAGACCATTAAGAAATTTCGCCATTTTGATGTCATTTTATGATTAATTGATAATTAATTAAAGATTAATTATTGCTGTCAAACCGAATAATCACAATTCTAACAAAGTTTTGTTTATATAATGTGTGTATACTGCATGTATGAGTGTGTATATATATATATATATATACATACAGTATATATACACACATATTTAAACAAACTTTTATTTTAGAATCGTTTAATCGCGATTAATACAGCACTAAATATATATACACACACACTTTTGTTAGACTTTTTTAAAAAAATTAAATGAAGAATTTAATGCTCAACAAGGCTGCATTTATGTGATCAAAAATACAGTGAAAACTGAAAAGTTTTTAAACAAATTATTACAATGTAAAATTCCTGTTCTCTGTTTTATGATATTTAAAAATGTCATTTATTCCTGTGATGTAAAAGCTGAATTTTCACATTTCCAGAATTATATATATTATAAGAATATATGACCTGAACATTTCTTCGAGAGATTCACTCAGATATGCTTTATGTTCTAATCATATGTGTGAAGAATGTTAATGTAAAAGTTGCATTATTTTGTTGTCATTCCTATCATTATTTAGCCTGGGAAAACCCAGACAACTTCCGGCAAATTTAGATTTGCTCTGAAAGTTAGTCGGGCAAAGAGCTCATTCAAGCCCATTTCCAATCCGTCAAAATCGAGGCACCAATCAGAAACGTTGGGGCGGGCTTTACACGATGACGACAGCGCTGGGATTTTGAAGCAGATTTTGTAGCCTACATTACAAAGATGGATGCCGCCGTCGAACATCACTCGTTCGAATCAGCTATCGCGTCTGTTTTAAGTGATTTGAATGTTTCCTTTTAGTTAAAACCGAGCAAAGAACAACAATCGGAGATGTTTCTCCGCCGCTCTGCATACGTCATCTCCTTCATCGCTCTGATTGGTTTTAGGTCTATCCGCGACGTCCGTTGGTGACGCCCCTCTGGAAATGATTTGTCTTTGACGCTTTGCCAGACCATAACTCAGTTACAACTGAGAATGGCCTGGTTTTAACCAGGCTAATCATTATTATTATTATTTTTAACCCAACAGTCCTACTGCAGTGATCCCGACCTGGTCCTCGAACTGAAGAACCTGATAGTTATATTTGCAGACACTTTACAGGTACATGTATTGGTTAAGGCATATCCATGTTGCTTTCCAATTACATTTCATTTCATTTTATTGATATTTTTATTAATCTTAAATGTATTAAAACATTTTTTTTACTCTGGCTGCTTACTCACTATTATTATTTTTGCTTTTGTAGGGTTATGGCTTCCCTGTGAACAGACTTTTTGACCTTTTGTTTGAGGTCCGAGATCAGTACAATGAAACATTGCTCAAGAAATGGGCCTTGGTGTTCAGGTGAGCTGAACTGAACTACAACTGCATTGTTTTTAATGTTAGTGAATCCATGTGGTTATATTTGTGTTATGCAATGACATCTGTGTTTCCTGTTCTGAAACAGGGATATTTTTGAGCAGGACAACTACAGCCCCATTCCAGTGGAGAATGAAGAAGAGTATAAGGCTGTGGTCAGTCGCTTCCCCTTCCATGATGCAGAGATAGAAAAGGTATTTCAAACACTCAAAAACGCCATTTTGGCCAATTAATTGAAGTAATTAATGCCTTGTATAGTGTCAGAGTAGTCTCAGAATGTATATATTTACCAAAAGTGATGATATTTGATTCATAAAAGCACAAATGTAACTTTTTTTTCTTCATTAAACAGCAACAATTTCCAAAGAAGCTGCCCATGTCCCAGTCAGTGCCTCAAATCTACTCTCAAGTAAAGGAGTTTATTTACGCCAGCTTGAAGTTCTCGGAGTCACTCCATCGCAGGTGAGCAGACTCCACAATCTTCATCAGCAGACATTCAACACTTTCAGTCTCATTCCATCCCAGCATGCTTGAAATGAAGATACTGATGGAAATTCTGCTTTGGATGCAGAGTTGCACTTGTTAGCCAAACATCCCAATAGAAAACACTTAGCAGCAGAGTTTCAGTCATTCAGTCCTTCACTCATCTCTTGTCAGTCTTCATGGGAAGCCCTCATTTATGGGTCTGGACTGACTTTAAAACCACCACCCTCCCTTCCACCTCCAGGCATCACTTCTGACAATATTTGTTCTCTTTAAGCTCTGTGGCATTCGGCTGGCTGTTGTGAGGGGTCTGTGTTGTGCTTGTCACCGGCACCTCGAATTCTTTCCCAGAGGGTTAGAAGTGCACATAGCCGGTGGATTTTACCTCCCACCATCCCTTCCATGCGAGTAGCCCTGTTGCTCAGCAGCAGAGATTAAAGGAATAGTTCACTTAAAAATGAAAATACTCTCATAATTTACTCACCCTCAAATTGTTTCAAACCTGTATTCATTTCTTTCTTCTGCTGAACACAAAAGAAGAGATTTTGAAGAATGTCAGTAACAGTTGGTGGACCCCATTGATTTCCATAGTATTTCTTTCCTATTTTTTTCCTATTATTTTGTCCATCAACTGTCTGGTTATCGACATTCTTCAAAATATCTTCCTTTGTGTTCAGCAGAGGAGAGAAATTCATACAGGTTTGAAACAACTTGAGGGTGAGTAAATGATGGCAGAATTTTCATTTTGAAGTGAACTATTTCTTTAAGGCCCACTCACGGCGCAGTTCTTTGCTTAGGGGGTAAAAGGAAGTTTGAAATACGTTTGCAGTGGTATACTGTTAGCGAACATCCCGACTCCGACGTTTAGTGAATATGTAAATATGTGCTGCGCACTTTCCTCTCAATATCAAAATAAACCTACAACAAAATGACAGTGGTGAGAAAACATCAGTTCAGAAAGCATCTGATCATATCGACATGGATATGTCTTTACGAGCTCTGCAATTTCGTAATCCAGTCAAGTCAATTTTAATAATGTAGCACTTTATGCAATAGATTGCTTTAAAGCAGCTTTATGGTATTAAACATGATAAAATTGTCAGTAGTGATGTTTCCATCCAAAGTTGCGAATTTAACTTGTGCGCAAAATTGGAATATCGCATAAAACATTTGCGAACCAAGCGCCTTTTCCATCCAGTGAGCCGAAGAGAACAAAATCGTCACTTCCTGATAAACTGCCGCTAAATATCACTAAGAAAAACAAAGTTGGTGCAGTAGGAGAAGCCACTGTATGTATTATATACAATTTCTCGTATATAATAAATAGCTTGTGCCTGAGAGCACTCAGACGAGAAGCAATGAAGTTATCTTGTTTTTTATGCAATTTTTTTGAATTTATGTGCATTTTGCCATTTCCATCCAGCAGTTTTTTATGCAATGTCCCAAAATTCGCTTAAAAATTGGTGGATGGAAAAGAGCTAGTGTCTCTTTCAATTAGAATTATAACTTCATTTTATAAAGCAGCTCTCCTGTGTGTTCATGTTTTTACTCTCATCTGACCTCGACGGACTGAACAGAAGAAACTAACCCGAGAAGGTTTTCGCATCAAGAAAGGCGGAGACTCAGAGCCACACCTACCTATTACATAATCGCCACAGACCAATGGTAGTTCGAAGGTGTTTACTAGCTGGAGTAACTTTTCTGGAATGTTTGCTTTGGCAAGCTGTTCTGTTTCCAACTCCAGAAACAAACTTAGTTTGGCCTGATTTTGTTCATAATTACGTCACACCAGTTTGTTCTTCAATAACATGCAAAGTACTAAATATCGGGGTCTTTAGTGGTTGACCAGTGCTTCGCCATGCCCAATATTTTGACCAATATTTGCACTAGGCATTTCCACAGACTTTGAGCCAACTGATGAAACTTCTTTTGCTTTGAGCAGTGAGAGGAGTGTGTGTGAGGAGACCCACACGAGGCTGTCAGAACACTTATGGATTGATCTAACACAGTCTATTCCCCTCCGCTAATCAATGCAAACGACTGCCGATTTCACACCCCTCTCTAATGGTTTCTTTGTTATTTAAGCAAGCGATAATGAGCGACCTCTGCACTTCTTCATGGAGCGTTTGCCACCTGATCACTCCTCCTAATCAACACCTCACACTGAGACACACAGTCCCCAACTGTAAAATCAACACCAACCAGCAGTGTCCTGTAAACACTCACACCTTACAAGCGTTCTGGGCAGCAGTAGGGCTAGTTGTGGACCCGGTCAACACTGATGGGTGCAGACGGCAAGCATGCTATGCTTGGTTAAAGAGATTTCTTCTGTAGAACAAAAAAAGAACGAAAATTTTTTTGTCTATGCAATGAAAGTGAATGGGGTCCAATGTAAAAAAAAAAAGGTTATTATATAAAAACTGTTATTATATATATTATATTATATAAAAAGTATTTTGCCTTCCACAGAAGAAAGTCATTTTGGGGAGTAACTAACCCAAAGTAGCCATGCAATTTTTTTTTTTTTTTTACATTTCTCAGTTGGTTTTAAAACAATATAGCTTTCGGTTAGCAAGATAATTTGTCTGGCAAGTAGCAGTGCAGCACAACAAAACACTACATTGCTACTCAATTTTTACATTTTACTCTCTCTTTCTGAAGTACAAGCTAAATTCCTTGTCTACTTACCAAATAAATAAATAAATGGACATGAAATGTTGTTTTGAATATAAACGATTTCATTATGTCAGAAGAAAGAGTCTTAAGTGTTGTGGTTGATTTAAAAACTAGCACAGTTATGTAGGAAATCAGCGGCCTGGTAAAACATTCAATTTATTGTCATACAAAATTATTCGACAACAGAATGCTGCAACTGAACAATCAAAATAATTTATTCTAGAGAGCTGTAATAAATTAAATAATGGTCATTCTACAATTTAGGGTACATTTTCATGTCTATTGATGATAATTACATATTTTAAACAATTGTCTTCATAAAAATCTAATTTATCAATTAAGGGAAAGCAAATTATCTCACACAAATATTAATATCAGTTTGCTTGAAATTGCCTTGATGTACCCTAAATAACAGTTTTTTGCAGTGTCCATTTTTGAAGTCTCAAGTTTAAAATGGTGAATAAAAAAAGTTAGTCTAAGTTTTTATAGTTTCTGTTTATGTTGTGTTTTTAATATGCTTTAAGACAAACCATGTGCAAATTCATAAGTCAAGGGGGTGGAAAGGCGCAGCGCCAAACATTAGTCCCAAACTGATGAGTAATATCTTCTAAAGGAAATCAAAAATCAGAAAAAAGATCCGCACACGAATATAGGCCAATGTTCCCCAGAAGGGGAAGAAAAAGTGGACACTCGACCCATGAGAAGGAAAAGGATGTACAAGACCAAAGTCTAGTGTTTAACTTATCTACCATCCCCTTAGGTACTGATGAGGAGCAACTTATGTCTTATGAGTCTTATGTTCCTCCTACACTTACCGATGCCTTTCAACTTAGATCTATAAAATCTCGATTTTATCAAACTTGAGTATTCTTTTCATAAGGACAGTTCTCAAAGACAATACACGTCGGTCAATACTAAACAACCTCTACGTCCACGCATTGTATTTTGTCCTGTGGTTAACAACTCCAAAATCGATACATTTGGTAACATGGTTGATAAGGAGATTGAAAATATCTTGAAATGTCTCACACACGATCATTATGGATTTAAGGAACGTCGGACTTTAACTGAATTATCAAGGAAATCTGATGTGGTTTGGAAACCAGCTGATAAAGATGGTGGTTTATTCTTGATGAATAAATTGGATTATATCTCTGAAGTGACATCTCAATTGTCTGATGCTACATATTATATGAAACTGGATAGTGATCCTTCCATTTCTTTTAAAATGGAGGTTGAAATGTTTTTACTTAAATCACATCAAAAGGGTTTTATAAATCAATCGGAGTTCAAATTTCTGACTAATGATTTTCCTGTGATGCCTGTTATGTATGCTCTACCTAAGGTACATAAATCTGTGAATAAGCCCCCGGGGCGCCCTATTATAGCTTCCAATGAAAGTTTACTGGAACCTAAATCACATATGTAGATCGTATTTTAAGACCTTTGGTTGAACATCTCCCATCATATCTAAAAGACACTGGTGATTTCTTGATACAATTATCTGGAATTAATATAGAAGGGGAAGAACCCAATAATATATATATTTTTTTTAACAACTATGGATGTGGTCTCATTATACACTAACATTCCTCATAGGTAAGGTTTAGTGGCGATGAAACATTTCTTAAATCAAAGAACTGAGAAATCCCCTCCTTTTGAATGCGATGATCACTTTACTTTTAGAAAAAAAATATTTCCATTTTGAGGATAAATACTATTTACAAAAACAGGGTCCAAATTTTCTTCGGATTATGCTTGCCTATTCATGGGATATTTAGAAGAGAGATACATCTGGAATAATATCCATTTTTTATATAATATTGTTATGTGGAAGCGATATGTGGATGATGTATTTTGTATTTTTAGGGGCTCAAGACATCTGTTTGATGAATTCGTTGATTTTTTTAATAATATAGTGGATTCTATTAAGTTCAATGTGGAAATTGATTCCCATTCTGTCCTTTTCCTTGATACTAGAGTTATATTTGAATCCGGTACGTTATCGACCTCTTTATATTCCAAACCAACGGATAAAAATAGTATTCTCCATGCAGCAAGTGTTCATCCATCTTATTTTAAAAAAAGGGCTACCCACCCTATACCCAATTTCTTCGACTGAAGCGTATATGCAGTGTAGAATCAGCTTTGGAGAAAGTAGGAGAATCGTCCTATATATCGGACAAACAAAAGAAGTCCCATTCTGTAGTTTGTACCAGAGTAGTATAGTGTCATCTGGTCGTCGATAGATGGCGGCTCAACGACCATCTGCCCAGCATCGACGACCAGATGACACTATACTACTCTGGTGGTGAAAAATGAGAGGCGGGAGTCGGATTCATGGTTGCCCGCCGGCCGCCGCGCAGTCGGGAGTGTCGTCTCGTTCCAGCCGATCTCTGATCGACTCGCGGTCCTTACCATCAATGGCACCACCAAAACCCACCTTGTCGCCATCTATGCACCGACCGAGACAAACCCGGACCCGACCAAAAACGATTTCTACAACCAACTGCAACTCACGTTGGACTCGATTCCGCAGACCGAACTGATCATATTGGCTGGAGATTTCAACGCCCACATTGATCGATCTGGCTGGGAGAACACAATGGGTCGTTTAGGACACGGTGTGATCAATGATAATGGTCTGCGCCTCTTGTCCTTAGCCAGCGCCAACAGCTACATCATTGGGAATAGCCACTTCCAACATCCAAAGAAACACCAACTTACGTGGCGTAATCCAGCGGGCAACGACTCCGCGATGTTGGATTACATCCTGATCAACTCTTGTTTCCGATCATCACTCAAGGACGTCCGTTCGATGCGCGGCCCAGACTGTGGATCGGATCACTACCTCGTGCGCGCTGTGATCAAGCTTCGACTACACAGAACCAAATGCAAATCGCGTCCATCAGCCAAGCTAGACTGGAAATGCTTGTTGGATCCCGTTCGCAAGACGGAATTCCAAATAGCACTATCCAACCGTTTCGCAGCATTGGCTCCATCTGAAGACGTCAACGTCGAAGAACAACAGCTTTCAAATGCCATCATGGAATGCGCAAAGGAACTGTGCCCTCCCGCCCGTCGCCGAACACAGCCATGGATATCGGATGAGTGTCTCAGTATGGTAGAGCATTCGAGCGATACCGCCAGCTCAACAAGGACGTCCGATGCCGAATGAAAGAAGAACGAGAGGCTTATTGGAACCAAGTAGCAGCTGACTTGGAGGTGGCGGCCTCGAAGCACGAGTACCACACGCTTTATCGAACCCTCCGACGACTGACCGGGAAGGCTAAATCAACGAACGACAACATCCGAAAAGCCGAGGGCACCTTTGTGCGATCATCGACGGAGCGTCTACAACGTTGGAGGGAGTTCTTCGAAACGTTGTACAATCACGACCCACCGCAAGGACCCCCGGCGGAGCCGCCACAAATCGAGCCACCAGAGGCCGCGATGTCCGATGCCGAACCGACGCTCGCAGAGGTAAAGGCGGCCATCCGGACTTTGAAAAATGCCAAAGTGCCTGGTGTGGATGCGATCACCACAGAAGCAATCAAGGCTGGTGGCGACGTTCTTCTCCAGCGAGTAGACCTTCTCCTGCAAAACATCTGGCGTACGGAGAAAATACCAACGACATGGAAGAAGGCCATCATCATCTCGATCTTCAAGAAAGGTGACAATCGGGAATGCCAAAACTACCGCAGCATCAGTCTGCTCTCGATCGTCGGCAAGGTCTTCATGAAAGTTATCCAAGCATGCCTGCAGAAACACCATGAGCAAACGAGTAGAGAGGAGCAATCCGGCTTCAGACCGCAACAGGGGTGCTGTGACCAGATATTCAGTCTCCACCAGGTGATGTAAGAGCAAATTCGATGTGGAAAGCGGACGGTCATCGTCTTCATCGACTTTCGATCCGCCTTCGACTGCAGCGACTGTCCAGCACTTTGGACGACGCTGGAGACCGAGCACATCTCACCGAAAGTCATCAAGCTCCTGCAGGAAAACTACAATGGATCATCAAGCCAAATACGCATCCGAAACGAGCTATCTGCGGAATTCACCATTCGCACTGGAGTCCGCCAGGGAGACGTCGCCTCACCACTGCTCTTCAACATCGTTGTCGATGCAATCATGAAGAAAGTCTTCGAGGGTAGGCGAGGAGTGCAGTTCGACGAAAATGGCTCATCAGTAACAGATCTTATGTTCGCCGACGACAGTGGCGTGCTGGCCGAGGACGATGCCGAAGCCACGGACATTCTCTACGAGACCGCCCGCGTTGCCCAATCATATGGTTTGAAAATTAACATTGTCAAAACGAAGGTAATGACAACAGATGGATCGCCGGCCAACGTCCACCTTGACGGCATCCAGATTGAGCAAGTTCAGAAGTTCAAATACCTGGGCTTACTGATTGAAGAGAAGAAAGTTGCGTCTACGGCGGAGACCCACAGTCGAATTGGCCAAGCAACCGCAGCATTCGCCTCGCTAAAGTGGTGTCTGTGGAAGCGAACCAATATTTCCATCGCGACCAAAATTCACCTATTCCGGACGCTAATCCTGCCGATTCTACTCTACATATCCGAAACGTGGACGGTGCTGAAGGCGGACCTCAACAAACTCGAAGCTTTCCAAATGCGATGCCTGCGCCAGATCTTGCGAGTATCACTTCGAGATCGCCTTCGAAATGAGGACATCCGGCGCAGATGCCAACAACCACTGATCGAGGAACAAATCCAAAGACGACGACTGCGATGGTTTGGCCATGTTTGCAGAATGAGTGGGAGCCGACTACCACACCAACTCCTCTGGCGTAACCGACCCTCCCAGTGGAGAATCCAGCGAACGGCACCAAAGAAAACGTGGCTCAAACAGGTTGAGGAGGACATCATAAATCGCAGATTAAATATCGACGACGCCAAAACGACCGCCTTGGATCGTCCCGCATGGAAACGCCTCGTGAATGAGATTCGACAACCATTGGCACCCACAGCAGCGTACGGGGTTAGGAGCCAATCCAGACCAAGCGCCAGCTAGGGATCAAAGACAAAGAAGTTTGTACCACTACTTATTCTGCACACAGTCAAGCGATCAAGAATGTGATTAAAAAACATTGGTATATACTTAAGTGTGATTCAGTGGGGAGAGTCTTTTTGCGGATCCGCCTCTCTTTCACATTAGAGAGCGAGAAACATTAGACTAGAGACTTTTTGGTCAAATCCGACACCTTCATAAAGAGTAGTCCTAATGGACGTATAAACAAGGACACTGGTTTCTTTCCCTGTCATACATATATACACACATATATGTGTATATATATATATATATATACACACATATATGTGTATATATATATGTATATATATATATATATATATAAATGTACCCCCAATTATAGAACAAGACATGATTTTAAAAAGTATCCTGTATCCACCTTATTCCTACGCCACATGATGCTTTGCGCGAATTATGGGTGTAACTTCCGTTAAGCAGTAAACAATCCGTGAAAAGGCTCGCTCTATGAACGCAATAATATTTTTTTTTTTAAATCTTGGTACAAAGATGACATTATTCTACTCCCCCTTAAACCATCGAACATTAAAAGGACATTTAAAAGTGTAAAAGCATTAACAAGGTACTTTCAACAGACCATAAATAACCCCAGAAACGTGATTTTTTCCACAGAAATAACGGACAGATTAAATGTCACTTTAGTTATATATATATATATATATATATCTGTATTATGGAACATTGCTTACTTAATCAAAAATGTTCATTAACTTCAGCATTGCCATTGCGTGATACTATTTCGAAGTGACTTCCGTCATTTTGACAGTTAATAAATTGTATTTACCCGTGAAAACAAAACTGGAAAGAGAACTGGAAAGAACGAGAGATTCTTTGTGGATTCTGGTGAATTATTAATGGGGGATATATCATATATCGGGATATATCGTAAATTAAATTGGGAGAACACATCTTTGGCAAGAGCTCTTTTCAGTCGCTGTATTCTTTTCATCATGATTATTTTCTTTTTTCCCTTTGCATTCCGTTGTAATAGTATGAAAAAGGACAACATACTGCACATTTGTGAAGTATGAGAACAAATGTGCGGGAGAACAAATGTGCAGTATGTTGTCCTTTTTCATACAGTTACAATGGAATGCAAAGGGGCAAAAAGAAAATAATCTTGATGAAAAGAATACAGCGACTGAAAAGAGCTCTTGCCAAAGATATTCTTGTTATAACATGTCACGTTAAAATACTAAGTGTTACGTTTTTCTCATGATGTCTGGAAATAAAACATGAAGGAGAATTGACAGCTCATTCAGTCAAACTGATGGATTCAGCTTTATTTGTTGGGAAACCTGATGATTTTCAGTCTTTATGAATGGAAGTTCCCCAAATCGAAAGTGCCACCCATAATTCAAAACACAGTAGGCTCGTCAGGAACAATGTGGATAGAAAGCTTGCCAAAACTATGGATTAGAGTGCAATGATTGAACGTATTTCTTGGTTAACTTGTGTTTCAGCTCAACCGAGATTGACGACATGCTCCGTAAATCCACCAACCTTCTGCTGACGAGGACGTTGAGCAGCTGCTTGCAAAACCTCATCAAAAAGCCGCACATAGGATTAACGGAGGTAGAGTTGATGCAATGACTTATTCTCTCTGCAAAGCCCAGTGTGAAAATAACATACGGCTTTTTTCTGTTGTGTTTTGCAGCTTGTTCAAATTATCATCAACACCACGCACTTAGAGCACGCGTGTAAATACCTGGAGGATTTTATCACAAACATCACCAATGTTTCCCCGGAAACAGTTCACACCACAAGACTCTATGGGCTTTCCACCTTCAAGGTAAAGTCATTTACAGACATGTTCTTTAATTACACATTTCACTCACTCGTATTACCGCCATGGGCACACTCTGATCAGAGATCAGCCGTCTGGAGCAGTGCGCTCAAAGTAAAGCTGTCATCAACAGCATGGGACAGGAGCCGCCTCGGGCTTCATGAACTTCATAAAGAGCTTGTTTTGATGCCAGTGTGTTAAATGTATTTAAACGGAGGTGTTATCAGGTGACCTCTTTTTGAGTCATTGAGCACGCAGCAGCATGTTGGCATTGCTTAAGTTAATGTGTTGCATAAGTATTAACCCCCCTTTTCTACATTTTGTTGTTTTACATCTTGGAGTTGCATTTGAATTTTTTTTTACCATTAAAGATCCACAAAATGTGTACCATTTGATATGCATGCAAAATATGTTGGTAACACTTTATTTTGATGGTCCCTTTAGAACATTCTGTTGACTATAAGTAACTTTGTAACTACATGTCGACTAACTCTCATTAGAGTGTTAGTAGACTGTCTGCTTAATATCTGCAAAATCTTTATTGTGATGCTCCCCAACAGACATTCTACTGACTATAAGAAACTTTGCATCTACATTTCAACTTATTCTAACCCTACCAGTCTAGTAATACTCTACTAACACTCTAATGAGAGTTGCAATGTTATTTATAGTCAACAGAATGTGTTAAAGGGACCATCAAAATAAAGTGAAACCAATATGTTTGATTGTAGCATGAAAAGTTAAAGGGGTGGTTGATTATGATTTCCCTTTTCTAACTTTAGTTAGTGTGTAATGTTGCCGTTTGAGCATAAACAACATCTGCAAAGTTACGACGCTCAAAGTTCAAAGCAAAGGGAGAAATGGTCTTTTTAAGAAATTGAAATAGCTTTTTAAGAGAAATTGCTTTTTAAGGACAACAACAAACGGCTGGTAGGGACTACTTCTCTACTTCTTAAGTAGCTTCTTTCCGGGTTAGTGACATCACGAACCCTAAAATTTACATAAACCCTGCCCCCCGGAACACGATTTATAGATAATCAATGACCAGAAGATAACTACACATAAGCTACATAAATTCATCAATGTTGTCTATATGTTGTCTCTTCTTCTTGAGTCTCTCCATCTTTGTCTTACTCTGGTTTGAACATAAAAGGCTAAAAGTTTCTGAGATTTTCAGTGCATATCTGCGTGAGGTAATCGAAGCTGCTAAGAACGAGCTGTTGTAGCTCCGCCCTCTGTGCCGGGAGCAGCAGCTCATTTGCATTTAAAGGGACAGACACATAAACGTGCGTTTTTGCTCTCCCTCATAAAGTGACAATTTTAACATGCTATATAAAAATATCTGTGGGATATTTTGAGCTAAACCTTCACATACACTCTCTGAGGACATCAAAGACTTATTTTACATCTTGTGAAAAGGGCATTATACCACCCCTTTAAACAAAAAAGCAGACGTGTATTGGTTGCAAAATGAATCTTTCAATACTGTTTAAAAGCATTCCAGAATGCAATTGGTTGTGCCAGTGTTTGTACAAATCCGGATGAAGTTAAATGCATGGTTTCTTATTTTTAGGATGCCAGACACGCAGCTGAAGGAGAGATATACACTAAACTCAATCAGAAGATCGATGAGTTCATTCAGCTTGCTGATTACGAATGGGGCATGTCGGAGTCGGACGGCAGGGCCAGCGGATACCTCATGGACCTCATCAACTTCCTGCGCAGCACCTTCCAGGTCTTCACGCACCTTCCGGTGAGTTCCACGTCATCCTATTCACACGCAGTCTCGTCATTGTTCTGTGATCATTCTCCACCTGTGGGTTCATGTAATGTGTGTTATTGCATGTGTGGCGTCAAACAATGTTGCATTTTTAGCTTTTTAGATGGTCACAACTGGGCAGATGTTCTAGTATCCCTCCAGAATGACACATTTTCTAGTTTCCATTGTTTGACATTAGGTGTAAATCTTAACATAAGCGCACAGGAATGTAGTGTTTGGTGTTATAGGTGTCGTTACACAAATATAATATTCAAAAAGACATCCATTCCCAAACCCAGTCTAATCTCTGTATATTCCTTCACATAATCAGCACAGATAACTCCCAACTCATCCATTAAAACAGAACGATACTGCTTGCTTGCGTTTTTCTTCAGCTGCACTGTCCTCTTAAACAAATTGCTTTAACCTCCAGTTTAAGTTGGTTATGCTTTGGTTTCTCAACAATGTAACATATTTCCTGTAAGTGAATGTATCCTTTGATTTATTTTCTGCCAGGCATGCTTGGTATTTCTGATTTTCCTTTGTCTGTCCATTTATTATCGCTATACTTTCTTTCCCTGTCCGTGTTTTATTTTCTTGGGGTTTCCGCTCAGAATAACAACAATGATCATGCTGCAATGTCGGTAAGTAGACCCTCTTCGAACTGTAGAGGAGGAACAGAAAAATTACAATTATTCAAAAGCAACAAAAAAAAAAGACATTAAAACTGCATGTTCATGTCAGCTCTGTGGACTTGCTGCCAACCTTGTTTTGCCTCCCTTTTCACGTGTAATGCAGAATGTAAAGCAGATCATTTGGCATGCTACCCCTGATCTGCTGCCCATGATTGTCTGAAGCTGATACCAGTATCTGCAGAACACACATGCCATTCTTACTTGAGATTCACTAGTACCAGTATTTAAAAAGACAGTTCACCCAAAAATTCGGTCACCATTTTCTCAGCCTCATGCCATTCCAAACCTGACTTACTTTCTTTGGAATGCAAAGGAAAATATTTTGAATAACAGTTTTCCCATAAAATGAATGTGAATGAGGTCCTGAACAACACTGGACCTCATTGGCTTTCATTGTATGGACAAAAGCACATTTTTCTAAATATCTTCTATTGTGTTTCGCGCTGTTTTAATTTCATTTTGTCTGATCTGTCCCTTTAAGAGGATAGTCTCAACAATGAGTGCGTCTCAAATCAGAATGCTGCTTTATTAATGCTGCATAATGAAACATTATAACCTACTACACTATCAGGACAGCTGTACGTCATTACCTTTAACAAGTATACTTAGATGTAACATAATCTGTATGTTAGCGCAGCTAACTTAATTCACTCTAATTCACTAATATAAGCAAACTTAGTATAAATATAGGCCGTTAACAATTGCATTTGTGGTTGAAAGAGATGTGAGCACAGCATAAAGGGCTTTTAAAACAAGATAGCTGTTCAGCTCATGCTTAAATAAAACCATTCGCAACACGATGGGATGCGACAAATGACAAGATATTTTGTTGATCGCTTGGTTTTTATATCTGGTGTGTTGTGATTGGTCCCAACCACAGTTATATCTCATTGGTCCAAAGGTCCACTTTGTTTTTTTAATAAATATTTTGAAATCATGGTATGGTTTTTAGTTAACTATATCAACCCTGCTTCACATAACTATATATTCAACATAAAGTATGTTCTGGCATTATGTCATTCTGGTTAGGACACAATGTTTTATTTTTTGTCAAAAATCATCTTTTCAAGGATGAAATGTTATGTTTTACAGGGCCTCGATTTTCATTGTTTACATGAATCTCTAGAAATAAAGAGGAATGTACTTGGATTTTTGAGGATCGGAGCGTTCTGAAGTTTTAGGCTTTTTGTTTTTTAATTATGCATATGTTTGTTAAATGGAATTGGTTGTTCAATGTGGTGCTTAATTTTTGTATGTTGCTTACACACAAAATAATACATATTTAGTCTTGTTTATAGCGATCTGTGATGTGTCTAATGGATATTAACATGTGATAACATGATAATGACAGGCTTGTTTTTTGTGGAGAGCTTTGTTTGCATTTTTTGCTTTGGGTAGAATAACCAAATGGAATTGTTTATTAATTTCTCTGCTAGTTGTCAGCATGTACTGGTGGAGCAGCTGTTGCATGAGTTTTACGTGTGTTTGAGTGTTTGACGTCTGTTATTGCCAAGTTTGACTGGTCTTTCACCTCTTTCCTCTTTACAACCCTGCTGATTATGAGCCGCGTCGGCTTGCATGAGCGACTGCTTCAGATATGAGACTTGTTACTGTGTGTTTTTGTGTGCGTTTCTGAATTAAAACTTGAGATTTTCAAGAGTTGGAAGGCCTGTGTCATCTCCATGTTGTGCCATTACGTCGTCCACTGATTATAGGTTGTTTAAGGATATGATGAATTATGGTATATATTTGGAAATTAATCAAAATACACTTATCGCTATGCTTACTTTCATACATTCACCCAAAAATAGTTCACCTTTTCTGTCAGTATTTACTCACCAAAACGTTGTTTCAAACCCAGATGATTGTCTGTCCTTAGTGGAACACAAAAGGTGAAATTTTTTAACAATATCCAGGCCGATCTTTAAAAAATTCAATGAAAGAGAATGGTGACTAGAGCCGCCAAGTTTTATGTGACACAAAATGACACAAAAATTAACATAAATGTATAAGGGTTAAGGGCTTAAATTTCAGTCTGTTCATCATACAAAGCTATATTTTGACATAAGACTTAAAATTTAGAGTATGAATCATATGGGCAACTTTTATGTTCTTTTTTGTCTTTTTAGTTCTTGACAGACCCATTCCCCATTCACTTTCATTATATGGAAATGAGCAGTCAATATATATATATATACAAATCTAGAATAATAATTTATTAATATGTTTTTTGTAAGAAGTCTTATGATCAGCAAGGTTGCATTTATTTGATCAAATATACAGTTAAAACCGCAATATTGTCAAATATTTTTTACAATTCAAAATAACTGTTTTCTATCTGAATTTATTTTAAAATGTAATGTATTCCTGTGATGGCAAAGACTAAACTTAAAAAAACTATTCTGATCCTTCAAAAAATCATTCTCTGGAAACATTTCTTCTTATCAATGTTGAAAAACAGCTGTGCTGCTTAGATGTATTCAAACAGAAAACAGTTATTTGACAATATTACTGTTTTTAGTGTATTTTTGATAAATCCAGCCGTTGTCAGCATAAGAGACTATTTTCAAAAACATTAAAAATCTTACCGCCCACAACCTTCTGAACAGTAGTCTAAGAAAAAGAAGAATACTTAAGAAAAAGGGTGAACCAGCTATTCAGAGACAGTTTCAAGTTCATACTATGAATTCATTAAGACATTGATCCCAACACTGTTGCCGTGTGTAGAAGAGGACACCTGTAGTAACGGTTTGTTGGTGTGTTTGTGTGCCGCTCCTCAGGGTAAGGTGGCGCAGACGTCGTGTATGTCCGCCTGTAAACACCTGGCCACATCGCTGATGCAGATGCTGCTGGATACTGAGCTCAAACAAATCAGCATGGGAGCCATTCAGCAGTTCAACCTGGACGTCATACAGTGTGAACGTGAGTAGTTAATAATTGCATATTTACAATGCCAGCGCCACGTCATTTCAACAGCTAGCCCAATAATGAAGTTATTTACCCTCTTGTCATTCCCAGCCCTTGTACACTATAAAAGAACCATAAAATACCTCCATATTAAATTTTCAGTCGTCTGAAGCCGTTTTTAATATATCTTCCCCTCTGTTGTAATTCATTAATTATACAGATCCCCTACAAAATGTGTCCATTCTGAAATTAAAAGTTTGCGCTTCACCAGAAACCATTTTCAAATCAGAGTATGGCTAATACATTAACAGGAAGGCATGTCGGTTTCTTGCTCTGTGAAGCGCAGCTTGGCGGTAGATGCACTCATGCAGCAGCTATTATTGATATTATCAGCTGTTCTCAGAAGCAGTTATCTTAGTTATAAACTTTCAAGGAAGATTCCTGATTACCCGCACTCCACCTGCTCTTAGAAATCCACACATGTTCTGATACGAACTGATATGGAACCGTTTAGTGCAACATTAGTCACTTAAGTCAACATTCATTCTATTTTCATGCAATACCCACTCATATTAGTAATAGTTCACCCAAAAAGAAAAATAATTTACATCTTAATGCTGTTTCAAAGCCATATGACAAAACTGTAGTCTGTGGAACACACACTGAGATGTTTTCTGAAAGAAATGAATACTTAAATTCAGCAAGGACGCATTAAATGTTTGTTTTTTAAAGTGACATTAAGATGTTACATTTCAACATTGATAATAAGAAATTTCTTGTTTTTCAAGATGTTTCTTGAGCAGCAAATCAGCATATTAGAATGATTTCTGAAGGATCATGTGACACTGAAGACTGGAGTAATGCTGCTGAAAATTCTGCTTTGCATCACCGGAATAAATTACATTGTAAAATATAATGTAAAAAAAATATAATGCCTTGCACACCCAAACCTGTAGCGGGTGCGTCGATTAAATGTACAACGAAAACCAAAAAATGTTTAAAAAAATCCCGCACACCACTTGAACTTGCTGAATCACTAAATAGCTTTAAAACACGACGGTTCGCTACTGTTGATGGAAACAAGGTGATGATTCAGCAAGTTCGAATGGCTTGCGAGATTTTATTTTCATTTATTGTAAAATGTAATAAAATAGAAAACGTTTATTTTAAATTCTGAAAGTATTTCTCAATATTAGAGTTTTTACTGTTTTTTGATCCAATAAATGCAGCCTTGGTGAGAATAAGACCATAGGTTATTTTGTAATGTAAATTCAGATATATATTACAAATATGTACATTTTTGAGTCCATTTTGAGTACACTCGACCACTAGTGGGGTTGACCTTAAAATGACACTGTCCCAAGTCCAAAGTCTCTACGATAGTCTCAATTTTTTTGTGAAATGCAGAACCTGATCTTGTTGAGGTTTCATCTCTTGAATATCTCCCTGGGGAAGCACATAAGCCCCTTTAGTTCTAAATGGCACAATAGAGATGTCAGAGCAAAGTGTTCATCAATAATGTTAATATGTAGACAGCTCTTTGGTTCTAGCATCGGATCTTCTGCTCCTCGACCATTTAAGGTTTCAGTCACGCTACATCACTGTCAGCAGAAGTGAAAAGGCGGTGTGTGCGTGCTCGTACCTGTGGCCTCGGGTCACAGATGTCTCAGGGTGAAGTAGAGTTTGTGAGGGTTCAACTGCACAGGTACGCCAGGGATCGCCTGACCCTTCTCTAAGGTCTGAATGGTGTTCGTCCCATTAGCGGCAGTTCATCTTACGCTAGTCAAAACACAAGAGTTAAGATACACCTACAGAAATACTTTTCCCATGTTGTGAGTGTACAGTCTGATTTGTTTGATTTTTTTATTTATTTGACTATATAGTGACTCAGTGGATAGTTGACAGGAAAGTGGAGGAACAGAGGGGACATGGGTTTTGAGATATGACCTAAATCAGACTCAAACCTGGGTCCTCTTGAGCATGATTTTGCAAAGTTTTGCATCAAGTATACTTGGATAGACAGGTGAAGACTGCAGCTCAACTATGTGCAAACTTACTGAAGCTCAAGTGCATATGAACATATAATGATTGACTATTGATTAATCTCAGTGCTCATAGTGGGTCTGTCTATATGTTACCATAAAAACCTCTGAGGAAATGATCTGTGCTAGCTGTGTACATGTCGATCACTGTCTCACAACTGTTCATCTCATAATTTGATTGTTGATCCAGCATTCAGTGGTTAGAGATTCTTGCAGAAGTTCTCGCCTAATCTGAATAATTGACATATCTTCTACATAGTTGTGCTAGTTTTGCTTTGTTGTCTTTTTTCTCATATGATTTTAATTTCATAAAAAAAACTAGATGGTAAAGCCTTTAAACAAACTTTGATGGTGGTTAAAAAAGATTGTTAGTCACTCAGTTAGTTTTAATCAATTGGTAAACCATATTTCTATATGTAGTAGTAGTTAGTTAGTTAGTTAGTTGGTTAGTTTGTTTTTTATCTTTGATCATCTGTTTTTGATGATCCATGGTTTTCCAACAACAGATGATCAAATATAACAAACGAACCAACTAACTAATATCGAATATAGAATTATGGTTTTCCAAAACAAGTTGATCAAATCTAACTGACTGACTAACTATCTTTTTGAACCAACATCAAAGTTTCCATCCGTCCGTCCGTCCGTCCATCCAGCCATCCAGCCATCCATGGTTTTCCAAAAATTTATCATCATTCAATCGATCGTCTGGTTTTGGAAAACCTGAAGTCTGATCAGTTACAAATATATATATATATATATATATATACACTCACCGGCCACTTTATTAGGTACCCCATGCTAGTAACGGGTTGGACCCCCTTTTGCCTTCAGAACTGCCTCAATTCTTCGTGGCATAGATTCAACAAGGTGCTGGAAGCATTCCTCAGGGAGTTTGGTCCATATTGACATGATGGCATCACACAGTTGCCGCAGATTTGTCGGCTGCACATCCATGATGCGAATCTCCCGTTCCACCACATCCCAAAGATGCTCTATTGGGTTGAGATCTGGTGACTGTGGAGGCCATTTTAGTACAGTGAACTCATTGTCATGTTCAAGAAACCAATTTGAAATGATTAGAGCTTTGTGACATGGTGGAAGTAGCCATCAGAGGATGGGTACATGGTGGCCATAAAGGGATGGACATGGTCAGAAACAATGCTCAGGTAGGCCGTGGCATTTAAACGATGCCCAATTGGCACTAAGGGGCCTAAAGTGTGCCAGGAAAACATCCCCCACACCATTACACCACCACCACCAGCCTGCACAGTGGTAACAAGGCATGATGGTTCCATGTTCTCATTCTGTTTACGCCAAATTCTGACTCTAACATCTGAATGTCTCAACAGAAATCGAGACTCATCAGACCAGGCAACATTTTTCCAGTCTTCAACTGTTCAATTTTGGTGAGCTCTTGCAAATTGTAGCCTCTTTTTCCTATTTGTAGTGGAGATGAGTGGTACCCGGTGGAGTCTTCTGCTGTTGTAGCCCATCCGCCTCAAGGTTGTGCGTGTTGTGGCTTCACAAATGCTTTGCTGCATACCTCGGTTGTAACGAGTGGTTATTTCAGTCACTGTTGCCCTTCTATCAGCTCGAACCAGTCTGGCCATTCTCCTCTGACCTCTGGCATCAACAAGGCATTTCCGCCCACAGAACTGCCGCTCACTGGATGTTTTTTCTTTTTCGGACCATTCTCTGTAAACCCTAGAGATGGTTGTGCGTGAAAATCCCAGTAGATTAGCAGTTTCTGAAATACTCAGACCAGCCCTTCTGGCACCAACAATCATGCCACGTTCAAAGTCACTCAAATCACCTTTCTTCCCCATACTGATGCTCGGTTTGAACTGCAGGAGATTGTCTTGACCATGTCTACATGCCTAAATGCACTGAGTTGCCGCCATGTGATTGGCTGCTTAGAAATTAAGTGTTAACGAGCAGTTGGACAGGTGTACCTAATAAAGTGGCCGGTGAGTGTATATATATATATACACTCACCTAAAGGATTATTAGGAACACCTGTTCAATTTCTCATTAATGCAATTATCTAATCAACCAATCACATGGCAGTTGCTTCAATGCATTTAGGGGTGTGGTCCTGGTCAAGACAATCTCCTGAACTCCAAACTGAATGTCAGAATGGGAAAGAAAGGTGATTTAAGCAATTTTGAGCGTGGCATGGTTGTTGGTGCCAGACGGGCCGGTCTGAGTATTTCACAATCTGCTCAGTTACTGGGATTTTCACGCACAACCATTTCTAGGGTTTACAAAGAATGGTGTGAAAAGGGAAAAACATCCAGTATGCGGCAGTCCTGTGGGCGAAAATGCCTTGTTGATGCTAGAGGTCAGAGGAGAATGGGCCGACTGATTCAAGCTGATAGAAGAGCAACTTTGACTGAAATAACCACTCGTTACAACCCAGGTATGCAGCAAAGCATTTGTGAAGCCACAACACGCACAACCTTGAGGCGGATGGGCTACAACAGCAGAAGACCCCACCGGGTACCACTCATCTCCACTACAAATAAGAAAAAGAGGCTACAATTTGCAAGAGCTCACCAAAATTGGACAGTTGAAGACTGGAAAAATGTTGCCTGGTCTGATGAGTCTCGATTTCTGTTGAGACATTCAGATGGTAGAGTCAGAATTTGGCGTAAACAGAATGATAACATGGATCCATCATGCCTTGTTACCACTGTGCAGGCTGGTGGTGGTGGTGTAATGGTGTGGGGGATGTTTTCTTGGCACACTTTAGGCCCCTTAGTGTCAATTGGGCATCGTTTAAATGCCACGGCCTACCTGAGCATTGTTTCTGACCTTTATGGCCACCATGTACCCATCCTCTGATGGCTACTTCCAGCAGGATAATGCACCATGTCACAAAGCTCGAATCATTTCAAATTGGTTTCTTGACCATGACAATGAGTTCACTGTACTAAAATGGCCCCCACAGTCACCAGATCTCAACCCAATAGAGCATCTTTGGGATGTGGTGGAACGGGAGCTTCGTGCCCTGGATGTGCATCCCACAAATCTCCATCAACTGCAAGATGTTATCCTATTAATATGGGCCAACATTTCTAAAGAATGCTTTCAGCACCTTGTTGAATCAATGCCACGTAGAATTAAGGCAGTTCTGAAGGCGAAAGGGGGTCAAACACAGTATTAGTATGGTGTTCCTAATAATCCTTTAGCTGAGTGTATATAGATACAGCAACACAAGTCTAAAAACAAGCTCAGTCTGAAGGTTTTACCTGAGTTTGTAGGATATTTGAATGTTTTACGATGAGTTAATGTTAGAAAATAACTAGAAGACGTTTAAATAGTAGATCAGTATGTTGGCTTTCTTTAGCCAGATGGATAACATTTTAAAGAAATAAAAATGCTTTGTAAACATCGTTCAAGAGTTTGATTTGTTGTATTTACATGATGCCCTCCAACTGTTCGCTCCAATAACCCATATTGACATGAAATATTTTCGTATTTCATTTGCAGTGTTTGCCAGTTCAGAGCCCGTGCCAGGATTCCAGGGCGACACGCTGCAGTTGGCCTTCATTGACCTGCGACAGGTACAGACCTCTCTGGAGACATGACTATTCTTGATCAACAGTCCTTTTGAGTGGAGCTGAGGGGAAGGGTGGAGAAGGTACAGCATTAACAGGCACTAATGGATTATCCCAACCTGAACACTCTTACCTTCAGGAGGGGAAATCACTTAGTCGCAGCGGGGTTCATTATGCTTTTTCACCGTTTGCTCCTGTTTTTTTGTGCTGCTTGGATTTTGAACTTTTAATCTGGGCCTGAGGTGCTTAAGGTGTAAACCGAGGTCATGTCAAGGTTTCTTCTACAAAGCTATGTCATAGAAGGAAGTATTATTAGGGAGTGGCGTTACTAATTGGAAAATCCCCTCTGATTTCTAATACCTCGTTTGACGTTATACGGCTTCTGAAAGCTAAAGGCCAGTGTCTTCAAATCGCACGCACAGTAGTCAAGAACAAAAATATTTTCTCTGTATTTCTTGGATGAATGGTGATATACAATATATCTTGGTATTTTCTATTTGGATTGTATCTTCTGTTAGGGGTATAAGGTTATCCTCATGTCACGAATCGATACATATCACGATACTGAACTCACGATACAATATTATTGCGAGACTCCAAGAAATATGGTAAAATGTTAACAAAAAATGTACTGTTGATTAAAATGTTAAATTTGGTTTTACATTGAGTGTGGAAATGAATAGACTTGGACGTGGTGGTGGTAACCCAATCCACAGGACAATGGGCTCTATGCACGGCAGTATTTCCGGTGAAGGTCTAAGGATGCTGGATTACTTCCGCCGATCGTAGAGTCCAATGCTATACCGAGAATTTATATTGGTTTTTATACTCTATTGCTATACTAAAGAAACGTTAGTCACAAAAACAGACAAAACAGACACCCCTCATGTTGTTTATGCTTCTTTGTTTATTATATTAAATAAACATAACTATATATAAAATTAAATCTAAACGTATTAAAGTTTCGCTTCAAAGACGAGAGGACAGTACATTTTGAAGACTCTGCCATAATCCCGTTTTCCTCGGTTTTCCTCCGCTTTAAATCTCCCCAACCGGAAACGCAAGAGCATCCTTGCATCAAACGCGGAAGTTATGCGTGCATATAGCCCATAGTGACACCAGAATAAAACTATTCATGATTCTGAAGCTGAAAATACAGAATTATTTCAGACGAATATCCTATGCTTGTCACTGGCTGGATATTTTTTAAATGATATAGGACACTTTTTACTGGTAACATAAGACATTTGGCATTATCAGGACCCACAAATATCCCCCAATGCAATATTATACATTATATTGAGCATTATACTGTATATAGCAGTGTAATGTAGTACTGACACTGAAACTGTGTAAACTTGAATTTTTTCTCACACAGTAATTTTCATTTTGAGTGAACTACACCCAACACAGATTGTCACTATCCACGATACATATTGTTGCATTTTTGTATTGCGATATATTGTGGCATGACATATTGTTACACCCTTATCTTCTGTATTTATTTAACACAAATGTATTTCACATCCTGCCCACCATTGTCCTACAAACAATGTGCAAATTGAAGGCTATGAAAACAATTATAGTGAATTTATCCCTTCATTTTCAAACCTCCCTGTGAATCACATATACCACCTGTTCATGGGAAATGAAGAAACGCGCAGCTCTGGTTTTATCTCTGGTCGGAGTGGCGTCTTTCAGCGTGTCACGACTGCGGCCACTCCCCAAGACCTCTCGATTACCATTAGCATGACGCCGCTTTGATCCTCGCCTGGTTTCTTGGAGGATTTGCTGACAGCTTCTCTCAAGTGCACTCAGTGAGCTCTGGCTCCAATTCGGACGGAGCGGAGCTCGAACAGGGTCAGAGATAAGGAGAGCAGAGCGCTGGCGATCAGAATTTACCTATTCACCCCAACACCCAGCGTAGATAACCTTCCCATCACACATTATGACGCAGATCTGCCCTAGAGCTCTTATCGCCGGCTGGCGTGGCGTAGCTAACGTTTTTTTTTTTTCCTTTGAGCATGTGCCGACACCGAATAGAGAGGTCACAGTGTCCCTGCCAATCACGCAGCGGCTAATGGAGACTCGTGTTTACTCTGTCATGTTTTAAACATTTCCTTAAGTCCTTGTTGTCTGTAAGGTGATACTGTGCAGGGCTGCAGATGCTTGTACTAATACTGGTAAAAAATTCACTTGTTCACATCACTTAACAGAGACTGAAATGTCTTAAGGCACATTTTTGAACATGCCCGTTTTCACTTTCACCGGCGTCACGAATAAGTAACTAAAAGTAGCGACGCTGCTCTTTTTTAGTAGTGTAACAATAGAGCAGTTGTTCTATTAGTCCAGCTTTTCCAGTTACTAGGTACTTTTTGCAACAATTGGCAATCAAAAACACAACATTGAATCATTACAAAATCACTGTAATAATAAATGCCCCCTTCATTATCTTCAACTAAAACTTTCAGAAGTGAACTTTTCTCACACTCACTGTGAACTGTGTCAGGTCATGTTGGGCTCGTGAATCAGTAGCGGTGAGATCTTTTGAAGAAATGCCCTTTACTGGGATTATAATGGTACTAAATAAAGGCACAGAAGCAATGTATAGAATGTTTGATAGAATATTATATTTTTCTTTTCTTTTTTTAATATCCATTTTTAAATCCTAAAACTTTTTTTTTTTCAGCTTTAAATTAGATTTTGCATCCCAGATTTTGAGTGTGGTCCCGAACTTTGGGATTCCACTGTTTATCGGATACTCTCAAAAGGCTGAAAAACATCAAGATCTAATTCATAACAGTCCAAGCTTGGTTTGATATCCAGGGAATGCATGAACTCAAATCACGTATACCTTGATTGACGTTTAAAGGAGAACTCCGGCGCAAAATGAACCTTTGGTCTAATAAAACATTGGTACCTAGTCAACCGTTCTCTGAGATTTGTTTTCATGATAATCGAATGTAAATAGTTTTATCTCTAAAAAGTGTACAGACCGTTTAATAAGAAGATAAAGATAAAGACAGTCCACTTCGTGTATACAGACAGGAGCCATCTTTGGAAAACAGTCTCGACTAATCAAACCACGAACGCCATTCATACAGTTCAGAAGTTCACTGAACTTCATACAGTTCAGCTCACTTAGCACGTCGTTCGTGGTTTGATTAGTCGAGACTGTTTTCCAAAGATGGCTCCTGTCTCTATACACGAAGTGGACTGTCTTTATCTTTATCATCTTATTAAACGGTCTGTACACTTACAAAGTTCTCAATGCTTCGTTTTGCATGTAGGGACCCTCATTATGTTACTGTGTTAGTGTGGGGCTATTTTGAGTCTTGTTAGTGGTATAATCTAGCGATTTCTTTTTACTTAATAGATGCCCCCATTACTAGCGTTATACGCTAAACAGTTTTTAGAGATAAAACTCTTTACATTCGATTATCATGAAAACAAATCTCAGAGAACGGTTGACTAGGTACCAATGTTTTATTAGACCAAAGGTTCATTTTGCGCCGGAGTTCTCCTTTAAGTCTCCTTGGACAAAAGCATCTACAAAATGCATAAGTTTAAGTTCAATTGATTTAGCTATATCACCCAGCTCAGAGTCTGCATATATTGACATTTACTAGCAGATAGTCTTGTTGCCCATGATGCTCCACAGGGTCTTAGTGTGTTTAGCAGCAATATTGTCACAGCCCAGCAGGAGCAGCAAACAGCACTAAATAACGGTCCGAAAAACAGACCTCCTCAATACGGACCACATAGTAGGTGTGAAGTGCTATTAGCCCCCTGAACCCTCCTCTCCCAGCCCTCCATAATGAACGAGCCATCCAGGAATTGTCCCCCATTGATTGATATTGATTTGCATACATAGAGGTGAGTGATCTGGCCCTTCTCCAGCAAATTAAGTTCAATGTGTCCAGAGCCTTGCTTTGAATCCGAGTTGCAAAGTGGCAGGGAGCCCACTGACCAGAGCACCGTGGAGCCAGGATTAGCTCCTCTTTGGGTTATCTAGAGGTCACGGAGGGATTTCTCTTCCTTTTGCATTTAAAGTGCTCCCAGCTCCCCAATAAGTGCCCTAGTACTAACCCCCACCATTAGTGTATGACCTCACACACTTCTCTTTGGACAACTTCTGACTGATTTTTATTTTTATGCACTGTATAAAAAGACGACTTGACTAAAAAAAAATTAGGAAACTTCACAACTGAAAACAAGTACAAGTCCTAGTATAATAAAAAAATAAAAATAAAAAAAAAACCTTCAGGTTGTCGTACATTTGTATTTTTTGCTGTAAAATCAAAAATCAAAGTAAATGTAGCAATAAGTTTATATATTGTTAGTAATATTTCAAGATGAACACTTATTGGACTGAAGCAACTTATCAACTTGATTATTCATACATAATTTTTTAGAAAAATCATGTTAAAATGTAAGTATCAAGTATGATAAATTAGGCCATATAAAGTAGGAACGTTTATTTCTTCATTTCTCAATCATCACTATATTGCATTGCTTTATATGTTTTGCCCCCACGATTAAAACTAAATCATAAATCTAGACATTTGAATATCATCTTAATAAGACATTATTGGGAGAGTGACAGCTTATATTTTATGTAAATAGTTGCTTTACTGTTAGAAAGTTTTCATTGATTTATATTACAAGCTATCAGAATAGCTATCTTTTTTTGCCATTTAAATATCAGAAACGGCACCAAATTCCATATTTTTGCTCGGTTTGGGTCTCTGAATAAAGTTGAGAGGTGATCTTTTCTTCCTTAAATATGAGCTCCATATTCTCATCCTATAATACTATATGATCCTAAACCTGATGTATCAAATATGTAATACTTAACAAAACAAAAAAACATTGTTCAGATGAATCAATTTGGGACAACATTTAGACCGGTTTTGAACAAATACTCGAATATTTAAGTCAATTAAGCAATTTTTGTTAGCAAAATGTTTAGAGTATTCTTGTTCAGAAAACACAAAATAATAGACTCTTTCTTTTATACATTTGTTAGTTGTTTTTGCAAGTTATTTTTTTATATTGCACTTCTAATATTGTTAGTTTCTTGTGATCAGGGTTTTCACATGGAAAAAATCAGAAATATCTGGTCTGGAAAAATAATGCAAATAAATAAAATATTGAAAAAAACATACATTTCAATCTAGATTTCTTTTTTCCAATTTTTCAGTACTTTCAGCTCTGATATATTTAATTAGCTTGAGTTCTGTATGCAATCTCTATAAAATTACTCATAATTGTATAAATTCATTGGTCATAATGTGTGACAGCCATGATTATTAATATGCTTTCTGAAAACAAATGCAAATGACATTTATTCATCTTCAGTATTGTTTTACAACCTATTCTATTGGTTCACACAAAGTTCTGTTCTTGACTCATTGCTTATATGGAACATCTGTTTCCTGTGTTGAAGCTTCTAGATCTGTTTATGGTGTGGGATTGGTCCACGTACCTGGCAGACTACGGACAACCCACCTCAAAGTACCTGCGGGTTAACCCCTCCACTGCACTTGCACTTTTGGAGAAGTACGTATTGTTTTCTACTCGTTCCTTCAGCTCAGTGAAGAAATGCTAAATTCAAACTCCATTGAGCTTCACAGAGTACTTAACCATTATGGTTATTATCATCCTGCTTAGGGTGTGTTCACACTTGTAGTTCACTTCTCTTGGTTCTTTTGATCCAAACCAAAAAAGATATCAGGAGCGTTTATGCTGGGATGTGGAGGTTGTGCGGTCACATGTAACTTTAAACTATTTCATGGAAATTTGTTATTTGTGTTTTTAAAGGAAAAGCGCATCTCCTTAGCTTTATCCTGGAGTTGGTTCATCCTCCGCCTATGAAAATGATACATTTAGTTCTGGTTCGAAAAAATGGCTTTTATGGCATATTTTGCTACGGGACTGCTGGGCTAAATGCGCTCGTCCTTTTTGGGTCGCATCTTGTGACATCACTTCCTGTCTTTGGTCCATGTTGCGTTCATATTTCAGTCAAACCGCACCATTTGGAACTGAAAAGATGGGTCTTGGTCCACTTATTCGGTGCACACCAGGGTTCGGATTGCAGCGTTCACATTTATTCAAATGAACCGCACTAACAGAGCAATCACACCAGAGTTTGTTTTAATAGAACCAAACATGCCAAGTGTGAACACACCCTTAGAAAGGCAGCTGGCAGCTCACTAGTTTTGGAACAGAACCTCAAACATCAGTGAACAAAAGATGGAGTGATCTGAACAATGGACCTCAGCTTTGTCCTTTCAATCTAATATATAATCTTCGTCCTCTTTCTTTCTTTTTTTTTTACTAACCAATGCCAGAGTCAACAGGGGGTACGTAGATCCAACATGGATTTCTCTCTTTCTACATAATAATGTGATATGCTGCATGAATATCATTCTTAGAATAAAAATCATAGATTTCACCATCCTTTATTCATCCCACACCCATTTCAGCATACATACTGTACAGAGTGGCTGAATAATAATATAATATGAATAAATCACATATCATGATACATAAGTCATGCATCACTATATCTAAACTAAATCATTACTAATGATTCTAACTGCTCTGAATATTCAGCTTTTGATGTAGCATATATCACGAAACATGCATTTACACAGGATCTTTTTTGTCATTTACATATGACTGTATGTATGTGTGTGTATATGTATATGTGTGTGTGTGTGTATATATATATATATATATATATATATATATATACACACACACACACACACACAGTATCTCACTAAAGTGAGTACACCCCTCACATTTTAGTATATCTTCTGAAGGGACAATACTATAGAAATGAAACTTGGATATATTTTAGAGTAGTCAGTGTGCTGCTTGTATAGCAGTATATATCTACTGTCCTCTGAAAATAACTCAACATATAGCCATTATTGTCAAAATAGCTGGCAACAAAAGTGAGTACACCCTAAGTGATAATAGCTGTACGTCGTTTAACCATGCAAAGCCACATGTACTATTCATCATTTTCATGTTTTTGTCTGCTTGACAGGACCATACAAATTTGTGCATCTTGTATTAGAGCAGTTAAAATTTGTGCTTTGAGTACAATTCTCTCATACTGACCACTGGATGTTCAACATGGCACCTCATGGCAAGAACTCTCTAAGGATTTGAGAATTATAATTGCTGCTCTCCACAAAGATAGCCTAGGCTATAAGAAGATTGGTAACACCCTGAAACTGAGTTACAGTACAGGCCAGGGTCATACAGAGGTTTTCCAAGATGGGTTCCACTCGGAACAGGCCTCGCAAGGGTCAAAGAAGTCGAGTCCCCGTGCTGTCCGTCAGGTGCAGAAGCTGGCTTCAAAAAACAGACGCATGAGTCCTGCCAGCATTGCTTTAGAGGTTGCAGAAGCAGAAGGTCCGCTTGTCAGTGCTCAGACCATACACCACACACTGCAACAAGTCGGTTTGCATGGCCGTCGTCCCAGAAGGAAGCCTCTTCTGAAGCTGGCTCACAAGAAAGCCTGCAAACAGTTTGCTGAAGACAACCTGTCCAAGAGCATGAATTACTGGAACCATGTCCTGTGGACCGATGAGACTAAGATAAACTTGTTTGGCTCAGATAGTGTCCAACATGTGTGGCGACTCCCTGGTGAGGAGTACCAAGAAAACTGTGTCTTGCCTACAGTCAAGCATGGTGATGGTAGCATCATGGTCTGGGGCTGCATGAGTGCTGCTGGTACTGGGGAGCTGTGCTTCATTGAGGGTAACATGTACTGTGACTTTCTGAAGCAGAACATGATGCCCTCCCTTCAGAAACTGGACCGAACGGCATGATAACGACCCCAAACACACCGCCAAGATGACAACTGCCTTGCTGAGGAAGCTGAAGGCGATGGAGTGGCAAAGTATGTATCCAGACCTGAACCCTATTGAGCACCTGTGGGGCGTCCTCAAGCAGAAGGTGGAGAAGCGCCATGTGTCTAACATCCAGCAGCTCCGTGATGTCATTATGGAGGAGTGGAAGAGGGTCCCAGCAACACCCTGTGCAGCTCTGCTGAACTCCATGCCCAGGAGGATTAAGGCAGTGCTAGATGACAATGGTGCTCACACAAAATATTGACACTTTTGACACAGTTTTGACATGCTCACTTAGGGTGTACTTTTGTTGCCAGCTATTTTGACAATAATGGCTATATGTTGAGTTATTTACAGAGGACAGTAGATATATACTGCTATACAAGCAGCACACTGACTACTCTAAAATATATCCAAGTTTCATTTCTATAGTTTTGTCCCTTCAGAAGATATACTAAAATGTTTGCTGAAATGTGAGGGGTGTACTCACTTTAGTGAGATATTGTGTGTATATATATATACACAGTAGTCAACATTTGAAGTGGATCGAAACCTTTCATCAAAGTTATACATGAATCTTTAACAATACCCTTTTTTGTCTTAGGATAACTTTGATGAACTTTTTTGATCCACTTCAAATGTTAACTACTGTATATATTGTATGTTTATATATATATATATGTGTATATGTGGCTGTGTGTGTGTATATATGACTGTTCACGTCTTCATCATAAGCTCGAATGCTGTTATAAACTGTTATATTTTCGTCTCACATTGCTTTTCTAGGATGAAAGACACAAGTAAAAAGAACAACATCTTCTCCCAGTTCAGAAAGAACGACCGTGACAAGCAGAAATTGATCGAGACGGTGGTGAAGCAGCTGAGAAGTCTGGTGAATGGAATGTCCCAGCATTCCTAGAGTCGTTCACATGAACTCCAAACACTGGGCTGGTTTTGACAACGTAACTTATAAACTATATTCTTCTTCTTGCTTTGGCCCTTTTTTTAAGTCGCTGTAAGTTAACAACTCAAAGTACTGTGGTATATTTTGACTGCATCCTCCATGTCTTCTGCCAAAATATTCACCACTGTAGGCTAATAATGTAAATTGATGAAGAGAAAAAAACAGAAGTTATGCAGTAATTTTTTTGTAATGTATTTTTAAAGGTTGAGAATTATGTTTTGTACGTTGTGAAAGTGCAATGACTGTAACACTACACTTGAGAGAGCGGAGGTGTGTATGTGACTGCTGATGCTGATGGTCATATTGCAACCTGTATGAAGTTCTCCCTAGTGTAACAAGGATGAAGTTTTTATTGTAAATATTTTTAAATGTATTTAACACTGCAATGGAATCATGCTTCCCATCCGTCTGCCTTGAGTTGAATTTGACTCAGATTAGGTGACTTATAAATGATAATAACATTTGCATGAGAATGCTTCATTTTTTTTCCTTTTAAATGGGCAGACTTTGTTCAAACTTGTGTGCACAAAAAGCACTTCTTCATGTAAAAGAATCTAAAGTCGTCACCTACATTTCACTGAATGATGATGTACAGATGCGCCACAGAATTATATTTTATTTTTATTTTCTCAGGGTGAATAGAAAGCTTTGGGTTCAAATGCTTTACAATCTCATTTTAATCTGAAAATAAATAAGCAATAATTGGTCCAGCTACAGACTCTGTGCAAAGTTGCATTGGAAAAAATCACAATATTTCGTTATCCACTTATGGTTTTATTTTGTTTCTTAAAATTTATTTTTAACAGGCATTTTGCACTGAAAATTATTTAAGTTTTAAAAAGCAACTGTATGCTTATGTATTTAGAGTACCATTGTATATACCACAATATTTTGTTAAAATTGGGAGGGGGGGATGGAATGTAAAGATAAAACATTTGTCATTAGCTCTGAGAGTGTTTCCATATTTCCATTTCATGGCTGTAACAACACTAATATTAGTTTCGCTTTAAAATAACTCATAATTTAAAGACCTCAAAACAGATGAATCATGGTTTCAAGACATTACAAGTATTTGAATGTACATTAACCAATGATCTGTTGAGCATTATATAATGTTTGTTAATGAAAGTTATTATAAAGTGTCACCCTAATATTCAACATTTCAATAAGGCAGACAGAATCACAATATCCATAAATCTCTCTCTGGCATTACCTGGAGTTACACAAACCCAAGTGACTTCAGTTGTTTTCAAAGCCCATTCATTTTTATTTGTGTGCTTTAATAAAATATTATCACAAAAATACATTTGATCAATTTTTTTGCTTCTTAATATCAACCACGTTGTCGCTCTGTACAGAGAAATGTTAACATACAGATTTCACGTCAAATAAATGTGTGTGTGTATATACTCTATATATATATATATATATATATATATATATAAAGTGTATTTTAACCTACTGTGAATTATTATATTACAAAAATAGTTTTATTATATTTATTTTATTCATTTATTTCTTTTAGAAGAATGCATTTGAAGTTCTATATATACAAATTATGAACCCCCTCCTTGAACCCACTGCCTGGTTGCCTAATCCTAACCCCACCCCTAATCCTAAACCTACTGGGGACTCGGGGGTAGTAATGTGGCGGGGGTCAGAATTCGGCACAACACCGGCAGCTCTGGGCCCTGTGCTGGACCATCGCACGGGACTCACTCGAGCCGTCTGCCCTCCCCCACGGGCTCTGCGGGCTGGCCGCTCAGTGGAGAGATGCACTGGCTCTAGGTAGGGTGAATTCAGGGGGATTGGGACACTTGCCATTGAGATGACTCTCCCGAACAGTGTCCCAATCAACCTAAATTCACCCTACTTCAGCATCTCTTGCATCTTTGCTTTATTCCGTAGTCTACACCAGAAAATAATAGCTTGTTGAGCAGTGCTTTATAAAAATTGTTTAGGGTATTTCTTCAACAATTTTGGGTGCTTTTATTGGATTTTTTCAGCTCTCCATTTTTCATTTTTGATGTATGAAAGTTCCCATATAAGTGACTTGAAAACTTTTTTCAATGCCCTCATCCTGTATTTTCGTTACTTTTCAAGTGCCTTTTATTTACATGTTTTATTGTTGTACCCTTGTCACTCACCCAGACAATAAAGCTATAGCCTATTTGTATATAATATAAAATAAAATATTACGTACACTGTAAAAAGTGATCAGTTGACTTCACTTCAAAAAAGTGAGGAAACCCGTTGCCTTAAGATTAAGTAAACAAACTGTGTGATTGAATGTTTAATTGAAAAAAAAATTAAGTTATGTGAACTTGACAATTCCACATAACTTATTTTTTTCATTTACGCATCTAGTTTATAACATTTAGCCTACTTAATAATTTTAAGGCAACAGGTTTCCTCACTTTTTTAAGTTAATTCAACTGATCACGGTTTCACAAACAGGGCTCAGATTAAGACAGGATTAGGTTTTAGTTCAATTAGGACATTTAAGTTGCTTTTATTAACATGCCGTAGGGAAAAAAAACAAGGAACTCCCGCACATTAAATGAGTATCAAAATTTTATTAGCAAAGTTTCGGTCTCACAGTCTCACGACCTTCATCAGGCATGAAAAAAATGAGTGTAAGGTAATACATGGGTTAAGGTTAGGTTTAGGGGTATGTTCAGGGTTAGTAGTTATAGTGTCATTACTATAATAAGTACACACATATGTCCATGTGAAACAGGGACTGTAAAATAAAGTACAGAATTACAACACCATTACAGAAGTTGGTCATGCTTAAACTTAAATAAAAATTATCAAAATGAACTTCAAGTTGACACACCTAAACAGGGGCGTAGAATTTGGTAGGGACGCTAGGGACGTGTCCCTACCAATATCCAATGACACTGATATATCCCTAGCAATAATTTCGATCAAAACTTAAAATATATTTATACATTGATGTCCCCGTCCCCACCAATTTCAAAATCAAACCTACGCCACTGCACCTAAAGTAAACTCTCTCACTGAGCAATGAGCAAGGCTAACTTCAGCTCAACCCATTTTGTAATTGATCAAGGTATAATAATGACATTTTTAAGTGACTATAATCTTGTCAGGAGCATATTTCTAATGTTTTAATCCGCTATACACTTTTATATAAATAATTATTTAAATTACAGCTCATGACGTTCTTTTTTTATATACAAAAGCAAGAGCATTCAAAGCCATTGCAGAACAGGAATTACCATATAAGGTCTTTTCACCCATTAGTGACACAGTTAAGAACGTTTTATATATTCTACCATCTAATCGTTTTGTTTTGTTTGACCGGGAAGGATCCTTTAATAGCAGCAGTATTTTTAAATGCAAATAAAAGACAGAATGAGGCTCCAGAGGCTGGAGGTTAGCTTAAAGTCAGTCTTCAGTCTGACCCTTTAGTGAACTGTTTGGCTGTGCTCTCGTGACCCCCTCCTGCGGTGCTCACGGTTCAAACAGCGTTCGCTGGTCTATATGTCATGTAAACTCATAAATCAAAGACAAATTCACTACCTATAGCTGTGCCACGTGTCACTAATGCGAGTCATTTTATGCGAGGAAACAACAACAACAACAACCAGTAGCTCCAAAAAAGAAAAAGAAACAGCTAGCTCCAGCAGGCTGCGTACACGTCATCCAATGTAAAGAAATGCCGGTTGTACCCCTTTGGTTGTACCATATAGGCTACTCTGAAATAGCTGACAATTAATAATTTTATATTCTAGCGTAGGCTATATAAAGTAGCTAATTTCGACCGAGCGTAGATATATCTTTATACGTGGTAATAGAAAACGATTCATTTTCATCACGGTCCGAATTATGTGGGGATGGGGGAATCTGACGCTACTAATTAAAGGGATAGTTCACCCAAAAATAAAAATTCTGTCATTTACACACCCTCAAGTTGTTCCAAACCTGTACGAGTTTCTTTTTTCTGTTGAAGACGTAAGAAGGTATTTTGAAGAATGTTTGTGGCCAAACAGTTGTGGGGCACCACTGACTTGGAGAAAAAATACAAATGGTGCCCCACAACTGTTTGGGTTACCCATATTCTTCAAAATATCTTCTGTTGTGTTCAGCAGAAGAAAGAAACTCATACAGGTTTGGAACAACTTGAGGGTGAGTAAATGATGACAGAATTTTCATTTTTCGGGTGAACTTTCCCTTAAAGGCTTAGTACTACTTATTTATGCAGCCAACATTTTCAAACATTTTAGTCAACACAAAAGTTAGATTACAAGCCAGGGCGCACAAACGTGTTTTATTTAAAACATATTTCAAATGGTTGGCATTTAACAAAATACGATTTGCTAATGCGTATTCGTTACGAACGCACATCTTGTGCCCCGAAAATTCCTGTCAGAAATTGATTTACAAAATTCTACCCCTTCTTAAAGTCATTATATAATTTGCAGACTCATTTTCACCGCCATGTTTTAAAACGGCCTATTCCTTGTATAGCTAAATATAGGCGGCGGACCTCTGTGATGAATGGGGTGAAACTGTGATAAAGGCGACGACCAACATCCAAGGCTCCAATTAAAACTCTCTCTTTCGCACACCAGAGAAAGGCTGTTTATCTCTTGACCCAATTAGAACATTACTGTAAGTGGCTTTAATGATGCCCTTGATTTGATTTTTGTGATGGACAGCACAGAATGGATGGCAGTGTGGATAATTACTGCTGCTCAGGCTGCGTATCTCGTTATTTGATGGACAGTGAACTTGGCGAGCTTTGTGGCCAGAGTTCACAGAGATGTCAGGGTCCGCGCTGCAGGGTCACCGGCGGGTCACCAGCACCCGGGAAGGAGCACTGAGATCAACACACACTCAGTGTTGGAGATTACAGCTCATACGAGACACTTATCGATAGCGATGACTCAGATTACTCTCAAGATCACTGAATAAACATCGAAATGAGAAATAAATAGGGGGAGGGGGGGGGGGAGGGGGGGAGGGGGGGGGGGGGGGAGGGGGGGAGGGGGGGGGGGGGGGCGTAGAGGCACCACTCTTTGGAGTCTTTTTAGTAATGAAAACTTATATGTGATTTAGCTTCAGTTTATATTGCAAACATCTGAATGCAAAATGAAAGTGATTTTTTAGACTAAAATGTTAAAGAATAGAACAGTTGACATGTAAAATTCAATTGAGTTCACTGGATTGTCAGGACTATTATAGTTCATAATCCCAAGTGTTTCTAGCTATATCACATGCACTGTAAAAAAAAATGTGTTGCCTTAAATTTTTAAGTAGAATCACTTGAATTACATTAAACTGACTTAAAAAAAGCTGAATCTTATATAACATAAAAAAGTTGAAAATTGCTTAACTTGTTTTGATGAGTTAAAGCAATGTAAAAACATATGTTATGAACTTTTTGATCATATAATTTTTTACAGTGTGTATTTGGGTCTTTGGATAGCTCAATGAAACCAATTGAAGATTTTTACACACACACACACACACACGGTTATATTGGGTTTTCATGTTTTATGGGGACCTTCCATAGACGTAATGGTTTTTATAATGTACTAACTGTATATTCTTTCCCCCTACACTAACCCTACCCCTAAACCTACGCATCCCAGGGCAATTTATGCTATTTTAGATGTTCAAAAAAACAGAATTCTGTATGATTTGTAAGCTTGTTTCCTCATGGGGACCAAAAAATTATCCCCACAAGGTGATAATTTACTGCTATTACTATAATTGTATAGGGATATTTGGTCCCCATAACATAGGGAATACCAGGGTCACACACACACACACACACATGTTGTGTTTTCATGTGTTATGGGGACTTTCCATCAACATAATGATTTTTATACAAACTGAATATTATATCCCCTTACACTAACCCTAGCCCTAAACCTACACATCACACAAAACTTTCTGCATTTTTACATTTAAAAAAAAAAAATCACTTAGTATGATTTATAAGCTGTTTTCCTCATGGGGATCTGAAAATGACATTTTGTCCCCATAATGTAGAGTTTGCAGGTTTACAAGGACACAGGATATACATTTATGGATCTATGACATATATCACATATTCTTCCCGAGGGCAAAAATGGAATTAAACAGCTTTATAAATTCATATAAAATCCATTTTCAAACTCAATGGTAAAGTTTGGTTACAAATGTTACCAGTGGATTAAATGGGTTACAGCACTTTAGAGTATATCACAGTTTACATAAAGAATATAATTGTAATAGAAAGAAGCTATAGGAAGAATTTAAACAAGCTTTCTTTAGGGAACTATCCTTGAACTTCAGGTTGCATTGCTCTTGGCGCCGGTTGAAAGAGTTTATTAGGTTCATCAAAGCATTTCACACACTTCTACGACTCTTACGAGGGAAAACAGGACTCATAATTGCACAAATTCACAAATAAGGCCAAGTTTGAAGGTTCGCTTAGGGCATTTGGCACGGTCAGGTCATGTCGAAGAATAAATATGGCAACGGTCGTGTAATGGGGTAACATATGAATGAGTTGCTTACATAGACACATACCTAAAATACCAGCTTAACATAGATATGTCATGCGTGAGTTTTCCCCATCCCATCACACAGGATGAAAGGTGAAATGCAGGGCAGACACACATCAAAGAATGAAGAGAGGGAAAAATTTGGAGCCATCCTGTCTCTTTAATTGACTGCCTTCCCAGCTTGTTTTTTCCACGTTATGGCTGTCGTAAAAACAGTAATTCAGACTGCTGTGGGTGTTTGCTCTTCATGTACCGTAACCTTGCTCTGCTCCGTCACTTTTTAAGCTGACCCGGGTTTGAACCCGCAATGAGACAATGTTCATATTTATGATATTACTGCACACTCTGCTCCACATGAAAACAGCATAACATCTATGGCACTGTTCCAGGTTAAAGTCTAATATGAGATCAGATCCAGTTCACCACAGTATTGACAACACATATATCTGGCATAACTTATTTCAAATACTTATCTCAGTGATGTCTAGATAAACAGACAGAAGTACATTATTATATTGCAATGTATGTTGATATTGTTATCAGATCTAGCAGCAAATACCAGAGAATAACGACCTGAATCATCTTTGTATCAATGTTTTTTTTAGCAAATCAACTGTGCACGTTTATATTATTAGAAACAGGACATATTGTTGGGTAGAAATGTCACGATTATAAATAATCTTAATTTTTTTAATATATATAAAAAAAATCCCAGTGATTAAATGTTTTAATATGAAGAAAAAAAATCGATATAATAAATAAATACAGATAAATACCGCCATTTAACTTTACAGGTAAGCTGTCTAACCTGTGTAATGGCCTATTAAGAGCCCCCACGCCAAAGAAGGACAAAAAGAGGGCCATTTAAGGGATTTAAAATGTAAAAGTAGAGCTTCACAGTTTAAGCTCCTCAATTAAATCCTCTGCGGCATTTCTGATGGCACACAAGCCCAGAGTAATGAGTGTAAACGACGGGAATATTGGCAACAAAAGAGCCTCGGATGCTTCCTTTTGTGTCGGGGGAATTAACACCTTTTCAAAGTGAAATCTCAGGATTGTCTGCCTTCTACGGGAGGTGGTATTAAAATGCGCCTATAACAAATGGTTCAGAGTTTGGAGCAGCTTCTGCCCTGTGGGCGGGGCGAGATGACACCACAATTAAAGATGAACTTTGTGTGAACTAATTTATCTGAGGAAGGTAACAGGAGGAGACCTGCGCGCAATAGATATATAAGGGCGCACAAGCGAGAACGCTCTCAGTCCGCGCGTAAAAACGCGTCTCCTCTCCAGAAGCTCTTTGGCGATCGTTGCGCGCTTCACCATGGGTCTGTACACTCTCATCGTCACCTTTCTCTGCACCATCGTGCTTCCCGTTTTGCTCTTTCTCGCCGCGGTAAAGTTGTGGGAGATGTTATTGATTCGACGGGTCGATCCGAGCTGTGGTAGACCACTGCCGCCAGGCACAATGGGCTTACCCTTCATTGGAGAAACGCTCCAGCTGATCCTCCAGGTACGCGTGCACTTTTATTGCAATTTGCACAAGTTCAGCTGATTGTATTTGATTGGTAAATGCGATGCTCACTAATGTTTTGTTGTGTTTAATATCGGATACATGTGGATCAAAACATGCGTTTGGAATCTTTGTGCCAATAACACGTTGTCATTTTACACAGAGAAGGAAGTTCCTCCGGATGAAACGGCAGAAATACGGATTCATCTACAAAACGCACCTCTTTGGGAACCCGACTGTCAGGGTGATGGGAGCCGAGAACGTGAGGCAGATTCTGCTGGGCGAAAACAAGCTGGTCTCTGTTCAGTGGCCAGCATCAGTGAGAACTATTCTGGGCTCTGACACCCTCTCCAATGTTCATGGCACTCAACACAAAAACAAGAAAAAGGTAAAGATGTTAATCAGTGCTTTAAATTGTATTGGAAGTACTTTACAAAAAAAAAGAAACGTTCTACTACACTGTTGTCTGAGGAACTGATGAGGTGAAACTCATGCAAGAACTTTGTAGAATCTGTCAGTGGTTGCTCCTATTTGAAAGTTTTTGAGGAACTTTATTCAATAATATATGATATTTAAGCCATCATCAAAAAAGGAGCCTAGAAGCTCTGCATATTTTCTGAAAATCCTCAAATGTTTTTTTTTTTCCAATGTAAATATTAAACCTCAATCTTTGTATTGAAAGAAAAATGATGCATTGATTTTTTTTTTTATGTCATGTTTAGGCCATTATGAGAGCGTTCTCAAGAGATGCTCTAGAGCACTACATCCCAGTGATCCAGCAGGAGGTGAAGAGTGCCATACAAGACTGGCTGCAAAGAGATGCATGTGTGCTGGTTTACCCGGAGATGAAACGCCTCATGTTCCGTATAGCCATGAGAATCCTGCTTGGTTTCGAGCCGGAGCAAATCAAGACGGACGAGCAGGAACTGGTGGAAGCTTTTGAGGAGATGATCAAAAACTTGTTCTCCTTGCCTATTGATGTTCCCTTCAGTGGCTTGTACAGGGTAAGTTAGGATATAATAACAGTCTAAAGATGCATTTTAGGGTATGTGAAATAAATTTCATGTAATAACAATCTGTCGTTTGTTTGGCAGGGTTTGAGAGCACGTAATTTCATTCATTCCAAAATTGAGGAGAACATCAGGAAGAAAATTCAAGACGATGACAATGAAAATGAGCAAAAACACAAAGATGCTCTTCAGCTGTTGATTGAGAACAGCAGGAGGAGTGAAGAGCCCTTCAGTCTGCAGGTAAATATTTCCCGTTACTTGTCGGTTATTGTTTTATGCTCAAAAGTGAAGTAGGATCCAGTCTGCAAACATCATTAACAAAGTGTTTTTTTTCCTCAGGCAATGAAAGAAGCCGCTACTGAGCTTCTGTTTGGAGGTCATGAGACCACCGCCAGCACTGCAACCTCACTGGTGATGTTCCTCGGTTTGAACTCGGAGGTGGTGCAGAAAATTAGAGAGGAGATTCATGAGAAGGTATGATCCAAAAAGTTCTTCTCAATCTGGTTGCATTACTTAACCAATGTGTGGGCTAATATACTTTTATTTAATTTTTTTATCAACAGGTTGAATTGGGCATCTACTCACCTGGAAACTCCTTAAGTATGGAGCTTTTGGAACAACTGAAGTATACTGGATGTGTGATCAAAGAAACTCTCAGAATCAACCCTCCTGTACCAGGAGGCTTCAGAGTGGCTCTCAAAACCTTTGAATTGAACGTGAGTTAAACTTCAGGGCTGGTGATTTTTAATATTGCCGCTTTAAAATGTCCTCTATTGAAATACTCTCCCATTTGTTTAACACTGAATTCTTTTATTTTCTCTTCAGGGTTACCAGATACCTAAAGGATGGAATGTCATTTACAGCATCTGTGACACGCATGACGTCGCCGAGGTGTTTCCTAACAAAGATGAGTTCCAGCCGGAGAGATTCATGAGCAAAGGTCTGGAGGACGGCTCCAGGTTTAACTACATCCCCTTCGGAGGCGGTTCCAGGATGTGTGTCGGCAAAGAATTCGCCAAAGTGTTACTCAAGATCTTTTTAGTTGAGCTAACACAGCAATGCAACTGGGTTCTTTCTAACGGACCCCCGACAATGAAAACGGGCCCAACAGTGTACCCTGTGGACAATCTCCCCACCAAGTTCAGTAGTTACGTCAGAAATTAGTCTGGAAATGAGTTCTGAACTAACATGAGCTTTGTACATATGTTTTTTAGATGAGCTGTGATGTATTGAATATTTTATATTTTGTTTATATAAAAGATGTGTATATAAGTCTATACAAGAAAGCAAAAACGAGGGCACTACTTTTTCATGGATCACTGCAATTCTACAAAGTGTCTGTGATGTATATTTATAATGTAGTTGTGTTATATAGCTTTTGTACTGTATGCAACTTATTTAACTTGCTCTTTATCATATGGGTTTTATTTAATAAAACAAGTTGTTTAAAATTTCACGTTTTTCATTGCTGGTATTATGTTTTAAGAATTGATCCACGTGGAAGCACATGCATATGCAAATTTCAAGATAAAATGTGATAGTGTAATTCCCCGATCCTTTCTCATGTAAAAAAAAAAAGAATCTGTATGTTATCTGAAAAGGCTTTAAATCTGCATACAGGAACGTTGAGATCTCAGACATCTAAAGCATTATGAAATGCAAAGTACCTGGAGCCCTTAATTTAAGAAACCGTTAATATAAGGATAATGGTGTTGAATAGAACACGTAGTCAAACTGTTTGCATGCAGAGAACTTCATCACAGTAAATAATCAGTGGCAATTAAACATCCAAACTGCTCTCCGTCTGGAAGTAGATGGATGTGGAGCTATAACACCCTCTGTTTTGTACATAACCCTAAAGTCTACTGTTTCATATTTGATATGTGAATTTCTAATTTATAAAAAGAATAACACTGGAATCCATACATCATTTTTTAAAATGATGTAAATTATGTGTATCAAATATGATATATTAGGCTTTTGAGGAATGTTTTCTTGTTCATCTCTAAATGATCATTGTATTGCATTGCCTTAATGTGTTCTGCCTCCACAATGATTACTAAAATATAATTTATCTTCTTACGAAGATATATTATTGGGAGATATAGAGTGACTGATATTTATATGTAAGTGGTCTGCTATACATTTATAAAGATCTGATTGATTTACGATACAAGCTATCAGAATTTCTTTTTTTTTTTGGTAATATAAAAATCAGCAACTGTATCAAATTGCAATTTTTGCTCAGTTTGGGCCTCTGAATAATTTTTTCCAACTCCTTGAGTATGAGCTCCATATTCTCACATCATATGTGAGCCATAAAAGCCTGATCTGTCAAATATGATACTAAAAAAAAAAGTTTTTTTTTTATTTTATTTATTAAAATATTTTGTCTAAAGGTTAAATAAACTCTTCCACTAAGATTTTTTTTTACTTTTCTGACTATTATTTCATATGTCAGGCTTTACAAGGTTAACTCTTAAAACATTTACAAATGTTCTTGCCTTAACATTTTTACTATAATTTTTGAAAAATAACTTCATTCTTAAAATTCAATCCAAATGTTTGTAGTTAAACAGAAATTATCAAGCCATGCAAGAGTTACTTTGGGAGAGTTACATTTTTAAATTTTTTAATATTTTTTTTATTTTATTTTTTTATATTTAAATTTTAATATTTAATTTAAATTTTTTTTTTTTTTTTTTTATCTTATTTTATTATTTTATTACTGGTACCGTGCTTTTCTGTCACTTCTTTTTCGAGTAATAATGTTTTGTTAAGTATACTTGCAAAGGACAAATGTTACAGTAGTCATCATCATTGCTCGTTTCAAAAGCTCATTACGCTGCCGTACGGACGACCCCCAAAGGCAAATTTGCACAAACGCATTACCCCCGGAGGGGGCGCGTCTCCCAGCGCACGGGGGTCATGTGGAAGGGACGTGTCCTTGTGTGACACGGTGAGGGAGACAGAGAAGGCGGTGAGATGCTGGCAGATGCCTCTCTCAGCCGTTTCGGGGCTTTTCTCTGCTGCTGATTTACACGCGTCCCGCCGCAGGGCTGACACCTTTATGTTCAGCCACCCTATCGCTGCAGGTCCAGGCCTGGGGAGAGATGCAGCTGAACTTTTCCTCCTATCACCTTGTAAAGAACGTCTGTCCGGCCTATTGTTTGACATCTAGGGGCGACAACAAAACTTTTTATTCCCGGAGCCATTTTTTCTCTAAATTTGTGAGTATATACAGAATTTATAGCGAGCAAATGAAAGAGGCCTGTTTTTATTCACTCCCCTGAACTGGACACAGTGTAAATCAGTGTAATTGCAGGGGTTTTTTCCCCCAGACACTGAACTGCTTGTTATTTAGCGTAAGGGAAGGGGACAAAAGAAGCATTTTCAGCTGAAAAGGCTGTTTTTTTTTGTTTGTTTTTTACATTTTCTGCACAAAATATAAGTGATGCCAGTGCAAAAGTCATGGTACTGCACCCCGAGCTATTGCAATGCATTGCAATTCAGAAATATTGTTGAATTGACTGCACTCACAATATCGGAAATGAACCCTAACATCGACATTGTTACAGAACTGAATTGAACCAACATTCAACAGAGCTTAATGACACTATTGCCTTATAGAGCTGAATTTTACATTAACACAGTTATTTTCCTGTTTATTACTGTAAAGCTGTTTTGACACAATCTGTACTGTATAAAGTGGCGTGCTATATAAATAAATGTGAATTGACTTTGCTTATTAGCACAACAAGCTACATTATAACATATAGTAGGGTTAGTGGTTCATTCAAAAACTTAATGTCAGCTAAACTTACTCCACAGGGGAAGTGTTAAAGATGTCTGACTGATATGGCTCTCCAACACTGAAGTGAAAATGACTTTTTCATTAGCACAGGGTCAATGAGAGCGTTTCTGAAAGCATTTACACGTCTGCTGCCCTCTTGGCCTCCTGCTGAATCATATCAGACTTTTCCAGCTCTCAATCGGATTAACTATTAGCAGCCCATTGCTATTATTTATAATCAAGAGGGGGCTTTTCACGGGTCTGCAGGGTCAGGAAAAGTTCAGTCGTTTACAAAAAGAGGCATGACCTCACAGAGACATTAATTTATCCATTTCTCGTGAGCTGGAAGTTTTGCAGGTCTGTTTTAGTACTATTGATGGGGACAATGAGTTTAAAATTGTACAAGAAAGAGTGAAATATGTGACCTACTTCATGTGTGATACATCATTCAGACACATTTACACACTTATTTTTAGATCAACAGTTTTTATTGGTGTATACTTTTGCTCATACTTTGGCTTAATGATTTGTGCAAACTTCTAACAATATATATTAAACTTTAGTCAAGTCACGTTTATTTATATAGCGCTTTATACAGATGTTTCAAAGCAGCTTCACATTGATAAACAGGAAAATAACAATGTATTTGTAAAATGAATTAATTCAATATCAGCTGTAAGCAGTTGAAGATAGTAGTGTCATTATTCAACTAAATTTAGCTCAATGTTGTTTCAATTCAGTTCAGTAACTGTGTCAATGTTGCAAAGATCATCAGTAATGAAACTAGTTCCATTCAGCTATAGCAGCTTTAGAGCCCACAATAGAGTCATTATTTATTCAGCTTAAGTCAGTTCAATGTTGGTTCAATTCAGTTAAATAACAGTGTCTATGTTGCAAAGTTAGAGTGTTCTTTTTTGATATTTGATAGTCTAGGTGCAGTTAAATCAATAATATTACTTATATCTTTTAAACCACAACTAAACAAGCCAAAAGTAACAATCAGGTAGTGAAGGGGGAAAAAAGCTTGGGAGAAGCTTTAGTGCAGGGGTGTCCAATCCTGCTACTGGAGTTCCCCTTACAAAAAAAAATAAGTATACTTCAACTCATTTTATTAAGTATACTTGGGTAAATTTCTAGGTTGTGTCCGAAATCGTCCCCTATACCCTTAAATAGTGTACTATTTGAAGGGACAGCCATATGTAGTGGTGTCCAAAACTATTGTGCATGTTTTTAATCAATCCCACGATGCACTGCAATAACGAGTGTACAACCGATGCACACTCAGAGCCTAAAGAATACCCATACTGTAAGAGTCACGCATCGAATTAACTCCCCCGTCTCGTCAGAAGATCCATTCATCCATTTTCCAAACTTCCGATCCAATGTGGCTACAGCGTAATATCATACAGGTATAAATTTATTTTCTGTCAGGACCACTGTCGTCAAATACGATTGACAGTTAGCATACAGTTTGGATTGGCGGTATGGTTCTGTTCTGGGCGAGAACTCCCTGCGCATCCATGCAGCCTGGCATAGATAAGAGCAGCAATAACCCCCCTTAGGGTAAACAGAACAGAACCAACATGTATGCAGATATCATTAATTCAAGATTTTAAAATGCAACATAATTCGAGAATTTATTCTGATTCGAGGGGAATCAGAATCCCAAATCCTGACTGATGAGAGGAGCTGGGGATGGAGGAGGGTAATTAGCTACTGAGAAACGCATTAGATGTTGATAATACTGAAGGAGCTTATGTATACAGTGATAGGTGTCGTATTCCTACAGGTAGACGTGGATCAGCTGAGAGTCAGCTGATGCGAGCTTGACTAACGTGCCAGAGCTGACGCTACGCTTGATTTAAATGATTATTAGAGATAGATATTAATAGAAATTGAATTAGATAGTTTTCATGACGGAGTTCAAGACAAATATTTTCATTACTACTGGAGCTGCCAGTTTACTTAGTTTCAAATAATTATTAAACAGCAACCACAAATTATGCAAAAGCTGCAGCCCTTCCGGCGCACTAAGTGTCCGAATTCACTCACTCGTTTTAATTGACTCCTTCAAGTGGACTACATTAGTGGAGTAATGTAGGGAAAAGCGAATGAGGGTATAGGGGGCGATTTCGAACACAGCCCAAGCAAACCAGAACACCCTGTGCATAGCAAAAATTTCCCACCCTGTCATCTCGATGCAAACCCCATTCACATTTCCTCCAGCAATCGTCAAAATCTACTTAGTTATGATCAAATACAAAGTTCTGTCATGAACCTCTACATGGCGCAGGCTGATAGGCTCTTAACTTAATCTTCTTGCAATCACACCATTCTATATAGGGCACCACCTGATTAATTCCTGTTGTATCAGTAGCCAATGAGCTCACTGCTCAACCTTCAAATACTGGTCACCAAACCCTCCACCTTCCCCAGCTCCACCTGTATTGATCTACTATGGGTAATCAACAGTAGCAGCAGCAGCGTGGCAGGTCTAGCAGGTCTATTCCCGCCAAAAACCAAACATATCAAAATTGTCATATCCATTACCATGCCAAACACTGAGAGAGTTGTCATGACCGAAATATATGCATAAATATATGCATAATATAAGTGTTTTACACCACAGTAAACAAAGATGACCCAGACAGCAACACAGTGTCGGCCCAGATCCAGCCCACATCTGGTACGCGTGGAATCCACATGTACCAGATGTGGCCCGGATCTGTGCCGACACTACTGTATGTTGCTGGGAATTAACTCTCTCTTTTCATGAGATCATTCTATCACGCATGAGCTTTTGTCAAACAAGGTATCTGAGTGAGAACCTGTGGTCAAAGCTAATGACGAATGATTTCTCTGTTTGAGTGTGTATACGTCCACACCCGACACAGCTCAAGAGGCAGCTTTACTCTGGTCGAGCGACGCGGCTCAGGTTTCTGACTCGACCAGGAGCATAAACAGTAAGCATGCACCATTTAGTCCTTAGAATAACAGCAATGCTAGCATCCAACAAGTGAAAACAAATTCCCCAAATCTCCTGGAAGACCTCGTTCCAGTCTAGGCAGATAAATATCAGGTGTCTATTGAAAGTGAAGATAATTTATTGCTTTTACCTGTGGCTTTCAGGTTAAGTTGCATGATACTGGTTTGGTTTTTGGTTTGGTTGGGTAAAAAAAAAAAAAAAATTTGGGTGAACTATTCCTTTAAACCTACCCATACCACTAAATTTGTCCCTAGCCTTACCCGGTCACCATGATTTTACCAAGTAAGATGTTCCCGGATCAACATATTTTGTTGATCCTTGAACAACAATCCAGTCCAAAAATATTGTCCCAACCCAATCACCACCCCTAAACCAAACTAGAGGGAAATGATAGGTGAATAACACTGATGTGGAAGCACCTAACCCTGGTTGTAAGCCTAAACTTCACATAAACTGTAAACTTGTCCCTCAAATCTGATTGGTTGCTTGAAAGGTTGTTCCAGGATCAACAAAGATGAAACATGTTGTACGTGGTGAAATCACGTTCGCCAACCTTACCCGTATCCCACATTAATAACAACAAATGTGTTTTGCAATACAACATGAACACAATAATTGTACCTAACATTTTTTTTTTTCTGATGTAAGTTGTTAAAGACACCTATGAAGTGTGACCTGAGACGCTCATAATTTGAAGTAGTATAAGCTACCTTGCAAAAAAGTAGTTTACTAAACTAAAAGTTATCAAGAAAAGAAGATATGTGTATTTAAGGGGACAGTATTTCAAATTCCAAACATATAACCTTCAAATTTAATGATTTATGTATGCAATCAGAGCAGTATTTATTGGAGTTAGGGTCACATTACACATGAATTACACTAAATTAGCTATCATTTAATGAATGATGACTGAATTTAATGAATTTGTTTAATTAATGATACTTCAATCATTCATAATGTTGAAAAGATAAACAATTATGCAAACATTATAAATGAATTAATTATTCAATCATTTGTGGACTTGTGAATCCTTGAAATAAGGCTTGGAAATTAGAATATTCAAATGTAATTTTCTTTATCAACTATAAGACGAAAACAGCAATTATCCTGACATCGAATCCACTTGTCCCCCAAGTACATTTGTTTTTGACACAACCTTAAAACACCTCAAGACATCCAGACAAGACGCAAGACAACCAATTACTGTGCGATCCGCTGAGGTGGGAACTAATGATTGACTTTCTGAGACAACATCTGCTATTATGGCCTTCTGACGCACTTTTAAGGCAAGTTCAAACAGTCCTCAGAGTTCATGCCTCACAGTGGCCTCAAGCTGCTCATTCTGAGGTTTGCGGCGTCTCTGTGTCCTACACATAAACCTGAACAAACGTATGTTAGTGCCTTAGTTTCTCTTTACAACACATCTCAGTTACTGAAAAAACCCGTAAAAACATGAAAAGACTTCTTTTCCCTGCATTTTGTTTTTGTTAAAAAGCCATTTAAAATGTCAGTTGCTTAAGGATTTGTAGCAAACCAATACAAAGAAGAAAACTATGGAAGCCAAAGAATATAAAAGCTAGTTAACTTAAATCTCACAATTCTGACTTTTTGTTGTTGCAATTGCAAGTAAATGTCTCACGACTCTGAGAAAAAAGAATTCTAAACTCACAACTGTATGAAATAAAGTCAGAATTCTGAGATATAATCGTGCAATTGCTAGAAAGAAACTGAATCTGAATTGTGAGATAAAAAGTTGCAATTACCTTTTTAATTGAAAGTTTCTTACATTTCTGTATTTTTATATTTTACAAAAACTGCTGGGTTGTTTCAACCCAACTTTGGGGCAAATATGGACAAACCCAGCCACTGGATTACATTTTTAAATGACATTTTTAACCCAACGTTTGGGTTTGTCCTTATTTGACCCAAAATTAGGTTAAAACAACTCAGCATTTTTTAGAGTCCAAATTGTGAGATATAAACTCGGAATTGTATTTAGGCCTAGTTTTAGAGACAGGGCTTAGATTAAGCCAGTATTAGGCCTTAGTTCAATTAGGACATTTAAGTGACTTTTATAAACATACTTTAGAAAAAAAACATTATTGGTGAGCATCTTGAGACAAAACAATGGCACTGCCACTGACATATATTAAGATATGTCAGTGCAAGTTGCATCAGTTAAAACAGCTCAAACATCCATTTTAGTCTGGGACTAGCTTAAGCCTTGTTTGTGAAACCGGGAAATAAGTTTGGAATTGCGTAGTTCTGACTTTAAAACTCGCAATTGCGAGTTTTTCTCACAATTATGGCTTTTTTTCTTGCAATTGTGAGATATAAACTCGGAAAAAAGTCAGAATAGTGAGAAAAATTTGCAATTGCCTACTTTTTATTGGCGGAAACATGCTTCCATAGAAAACCTAGAAAAAAGATTACGGACTTGAGAATTTGACTGGAAAATGTGCTTAATTATCATGAAATAAAAAGGCAAAACAAAATGTATTGCAGTCTAATGAATGGCTCAATAATTGAGTTTCGGGGTTCTAAGTAAAGGTTTATGTGTTGAGCTCAGCTCTGATGAATAACAGCAATAAATCTTTCGAGAGTTTTGTTGATGTTTAGCCCGGTGCACTTGACTTTCAGTGGCAAACCAAAGGCAGATAACCTGCGAGATCCATGTGAGACCTGAGCAAATCTACCACTGCATCTTTATGCTACATGTTCCATTTGGACTCCAGCACAAAGCCACATACCATCGAAAGTTCAAAAGTTCAGTCTAGCCATGAACTTTGTCAGGACTCAAGTTGTTCTGCAGTCGCAGTATTTTCACCCACGCTCTGTCCTGAGTAACACAGATTTCTGTAGACAACAGCAATAAAATTATTGTGAAAGTAATTAAGCGGGTTACATTCCATTTCATCTAAATGCCTATTTGCTTGCTTCTCAGAAAGAAAAAAAAATAATCCATTTTAGCACATTCTGTGAAGAATGGCCAAACAAACAGTAGGGAATTAAAAACAACAATAAATGTGTCATACTGTTTTATCTTCTAGTGTTTTATTACTCTGCACACTTCAGAAGTGGATCAGGTAGGGTTGCTCCGAGGTCATCCGAGCCATAACCGGGCCGAACTTCATCCAGATAAGATGTGGAAACCTCTCCCTTGTCATATAGTTGTGAATGAATACGGGAAAAAATATCTTATTTGTCATAAGAAGACTTCACAAGGTCAATGTGAGAAATGTGTCAACCGATAACAGCTTCCGTGTTCATGGTTATTTCAAATCACACGTGTATAGGATATATAAAATCATCTAAAACTAATCAGTGGCCTCAAGACATACTTTTTTGGGGGATCACTTGTAAAAAAGAAGTAGAATTTTGTATACTTTTAAAAAGAGTATAATTCTCATATTCTACTTATAAGAATTAGTTCTACTAATATACGTAAGTGCAAACTGCTAATATTTGAAGTCTTCAGATGCAAAAACCTCTACATCCGCCTGACATTTGTCTTTTAAATGAGTATTTTTATGTTTTTACTATTTTACTCTTACTATCTACTACTATTTTACTATCTTTACTCTTGAATTTTTTTTTGAAAATAAGGCATTTCAATCATTGACTAATAACCTTTTTATTGCCATGAAAGTGAAATTACTGAACCTAAGCTCATTCACAACAAGGACTGATAACGATAAAGATATAGTTCTAAAAAGCGTTCTCAATATTAAAGAATAAAGTTCGCACCACAGCTATAACCATATCGGCATTTTATCCACCTGATGAACGATAAAAACATTGACAGCCAATCAGATTCAATCCTGCTAATAGTGAGCTCGATCATTTAAAGTGACAGACAAGAACGCGCTAAAAATAAACGTGGACGCTAATATTATCTTTATAGTTATCGTTCTCGGTGTGAACAGGCCTTATCGTTTTTGAAAATAAGGCATTGCAATAACCTTTTCATTGCCATTAAAGTGAACCTAAACATATGGAGCCTGGTAAAATCCTCATTTAAAAGGAATGTCAATCAGACTTAGAAGTTTTTGCATCTGAACTCTTCATTTTCAGACACTTAATTGCATGTTATTTACATTTAAATAAAAATGTATTGTAGTTTAAACATATAAAATACAATTAATTGAACTTGTGGGTGTTTTTGACCCACTTAAATTGGACTTGAGTATATCTTTATAATTTCATACTTACTTCAATTGTCTTTGAAATACGGTTAAATAATACTGACACGCATTTATGGTGAACTAAAAATCTACTTTAATGTCCTTTCTATTGAAACTTGATTGTCATATTTGTAATTATGATGCAGCAATGTAGATTTACAATTTATTAACTTTAAATGTAATAAATATCAATAGGCCTACTTTACATGTGCATATACTCAACACATCAAAATAAGTACTTATTTTGACAAAAAATTCGTAAAAGAATGATTTTGGTCATTATCACAAAGTGCACGTTTTAAAAGATGTTAAGAAACGTATAGTCATGAAAGTATACTCTTCTTTTATTTCATGAATGATGTTATCTGCATGTACAATTGTTGTTTTTTCAAAAGTACACTACAAGTGCATGTTCAACACAATAAAGCACACTTCCTTTTGACGGTGGGTAACCACATTTTTTAAATAAATGTAAATGTCAGATTTGTATATTTCTTTAGCCCTGCACTCTTCCCATCATTCTACTCAGAATGACAAAAGCATAGCAGTTCATTTACACATCTTGATTCCTTCAGGCCTCCTCTGGGAGCAGACGGAGAGCGTCTTCAACACTGCTGATAAAACACTCTGTGTCGACTGTCATCTCACGCTGGATCTCAGTAACCCTCTACCTCTTAGTTTACTGTGCTGAGGTGAGCCAAACCAGGACAGTTCATGTATCTCCTAATGGCATCATGCCTTTATCAAACATTTCTTAACACTATCAATACATTTTTTTGGAAATGCATGTAAATGCAGGGACATCAGATGAATATGTTTTGATGGTGATGCTTTTATATTCATATTTGACCACAATTACGTAAATACAAATGTTGGTGTCTATTTAAGAAAGTTAATTCATTCGCAATAGTGCAAGCAGTGAATGTGAATTATGGGAACCCATGGGAAAAATTCCTATTGCTCAGTGGTTGTAGCTTTCGTGTCTCATATGAGATTTCATTGACCTTTCAACATTTGTCTCAGTAACAGAACAAATAAAGATGACATTTAAGACAATTGAAAGACAGGAAAGAACTGAGTTGGAGGAAATGAATCTGGATCGAATGGCTCAGATCATTTGGTCTGGCAAGAATTCCATGGGAATTGTTCATATCGAAAACTCAGACGACTGCAGACTGTGGCATCGTGGAAAATCTGCACATTGTGAGACTTTATGCAAAATTTGCATTCTCATGCACTTTAGTGTAAGTGTAAGTAGTGTAAGTGTGTCCACGGTCAAAATTCCAACCAGAAAAAGTGCACTCGGATTGAATCTGTGAATTGTTCATGTGAAAAATAATAAATATATTGATAAAAAAAGAAAGTGCACTTCAAATATAATTAACCGAAAAAATTAATTGTGGGAAGTTCTTCAATTCCTGTATTAGACAGTATAATAGATAGCATATCATTTGGGACACAACTCTCCTGAAACTCTTTTTTCTCAGTAGAAACATCAGAGAAGCAGGAGTTTTTCTATTTAATCTCATTCCTTTTGCAGTTTCACACCTGATGCTCATGGTTTCTACCTCTTCATTTCGTCATGTCCTTCCCTCCCCCATCCGCACTCATGTGGCCTGTACATGAACCCTTGCTGACTTTTTACCCTTCACTCCCTACCTGCTCACACACACACAGCTGTTTTTCCAACACGACAGGGATTCCTTGTGTTGAGAAGAACATTATAGACTACTTTTAAAAAGAATACTTGTTACAGAAATTGTTGAACTCTATGTAATGTTTTTGGACACTTAATTGCATGTTATTTAAAATTAAATGAAAATGTATCAGTTTAAATTGATATTAAATGCAATTAGTTAAACTTTTACGTCACTTCATTTCATAATTCTGTTGTCTTTGAAATTATGGTAAACTAAAATAATGTCATTTCTATTGAAACTTGCCATGTATTTAAATATATTTGTAATTACACATTGTAATGTTTGTTCAAATTTAGTACATGCAAAAACTTTAAATGTAATATCAAATAACACGACAGTTAAAATTATAATCAATACTTTATATGTGCTTTTTTAGTCAACACATCACTTTTTAAACATCTACTTAAGTGTGTTATGAAGCACAATATTATATAATCTTATTAATTATTTTAAATGAACTTTTAAGATTTGAAGTGCACTACAAGCGCACATTAAATGCACTTATTCACAAGCGATGTACTGTACAATAAATGTACAAACGCATTTACGTTTGTTGTGTGTAAAGTGTACAGTTTGTTTCACCTGATCAGGGTTTAGAACCAGCTTATATTATCCCACTACAAAATAAATGGCTGTTAAAGCTGAAAGGATTTTATTATGTGAGAAGAAAGAGATGATTTAGAGGTGATTTAGAATAACTCAGATGCCTGTAACAACAGTCAGTTACACACAAACTGTGCTGACCAATCAAAATCAAGTGTTCATGGTGCAATTTGAATAAACATTATCATTATCATGATTCCATTATCATTCAGAAAGTGAACGTTTTGACTTTTTAGTGCCCGTTAGACACACAATGCTTCATGAGCAAATAGTTTTCTGAAGGTTGAGCATTGCTCAGTGTGGCTCGTGATGAGTTAAAGAGCACAACATCACAGGTAGAGGTATGTGAAGTCGTTTCGGTATGAGGGAAGAGATAACGGTGGAGCTTCCCACAAAAAAGCTAAAATGATTAATTTGCCGTTCCCATCAGAAGGACGGTCTATGAACAGCTGCTATGGACTGGCCCAGTTCATTGGGAGGGCAGAGGCGATATAGAGTGGTGTGTCTGTGACATTTGTGCGCGCACACACACATATGCTGAAAGAGTTACCTCTGTATCTCCCATTACCTCCTTCACGAGAGGAACGCTTTGCAACATTTCACCCTCATCCAACCTGCCATTATCTTCTCTTCGGGTTCATTCCCATGCCAGACCGAGCGAGCAGCGTCATTTATTTCCAACATCCGTCGTTTCAAAAAGAAAACAGTTTGTCTCTACTGGGGAGGCTTTCCAATGCCAGCTTCTGCCTCAATGATCAAAACGATGAGCTATTACTTGAACGCTGAGGGTTTAAAGTGACGCGGAGCGGTGGGGGCCAGTGAATGTTTTTGGAGCTGCTTTGGAAGTGTAACTTATCAGTTGGGGAAAACTCTAATGGTGGATAGCTTTAATGGCTCCTCACCCACCTCATCCCTCATTCCAGCCATCCGTCTAGAGCCACCTTTGTCTCTCCATTTCAGTCGTGTCTTTGATTCAGCAAAGTTCAGTGCTGAGTCTTTCTTTACACTATCACTGCCTGGAGAACGTGTGTCAGCAGCTTGAGCCAGACTTTTAACCTCATGCTTCAAGTCATCACTTCCCCTACAGTCCTGATTATGCTGGGCTCAGATTAACAATACATAGATATTGGGTACTTAATATTTATGAAATCCATATTTAAAGGGTTAATGTGTCAAGCATATCTGTCAAATTAGTTTTGGTTACTTTATTTTAGGATTTGAAGGGAGAAAACTTTATCATGCTGACATCTTTGGGGTCTTTGTGAGGCCAAACATAAAGACATTTAAATCAATCTCAGAAGAACCATAGATGTAAATATTGCGGCAATATAGTTTGTGTGCTGTTGTTATTTATGGTGTAGCTATTTTGATGGGTTTAATCTCCTCTGTAGCATATTTCCTCCAATAATTATAATCACAGTGATTGTCGCCAAAGTCCTTTTAGGCAAGTCATGCCACTCGGCCGCCATCTTGGCAACGCCTCCGGGCAGCTATTTCGGACTAACAAGACCAGGCTCCTATCTAAATGAATGGGCAGAGAGTCAGAACTGCACTTTCACTGGTCACCGGGACATAAAACCTGCTTGTATAGAAACAGCAGTAAAATATGATAAAAATCGCTGACAAAGTTTGATGACTTTGCCCCAAAATAAGGTTTAAAAGGCCTTTTCCCCCACAGGTTATACGTTTACTACGCATGCGCAAGGGTTCTCGTCTCCGCTGTCGCAAACCTCAACTGTGCGCATGCGTCAGTGGAACCAGACGATAGGCTTACGTGTTTCCCGGCTTGACTGTTAAAAGCAGACGATTGGCTTTCCAGCGGGAGGGGCGGGGCATGTGCATACAACCGCCATCTTTGGCGTTACGGGTTTTCCCTATATAGTTGTATTGAGGATTGAGGAAGTGGCATGTCTCTATATAAATTGTCTCTGTTGTCACTTAAAGTTCGGGGTCAGTAATAATATATATATATGTTTAAGTGCTGTCAAATCAATTAATAGTGATTAATCACATCCAACACACACACACACACACATGTATACATATATATATATGTGTGTGTGTGCTTGTGTGTGTGTATATATATATATATATATATATCTGTACAAATGTATGTATACACACACACATATTTATATATATATATACACGTCAATAGTCAATATATAAGACTTATTTTAAAATATATTTATGTATATTATTTATATATGATGTCAATATATAAAAGACTTGTTTTAAAAATATTTACCAACCCCAATAGTGTACACTCAAACAATCAATTTTTTCTTCTGCTTTTCTAATTTCTCCATATTTCCTGCAATTACTTCAGCTAATTTATTAGCATTTTTATTACATTTCATGCCAACTTTATACTTTTAAAGAAATTAAGTTTTAATTAAAATCTTATTCCTTTTTGAGATTATAAATTTGAGAAATAAATTGAGATTAAATAACTTAAGTTACAATGCAATTCAAAATGCATCAACAGCAATGATGCCATCATCAAATCTGCATAATGAATTCCAGTGGTCTTTTCTTTCTAATATCTAGTAAACCTTTTACTTGCCACATTATGTGTTGATTCTCATGCAAGCGGACACATAACGAGACGCACAATGAGTGTCATGACATCCTAAAATTGACATTTTTAAAATGAGTAGATGTCACCTGTTCATGTTTACTCTCACTCTCTCTCTCTCTGTGTGTGTGTCTTTACGAATCACGCCTGCAGTGCAAGGAAAGAATAATTGTCGTGTGGAGACAGCAGGGTAAGATGTGAACGGTGTGGATGTTGAGTGTGGTAGGTGTGGTGGGGAACATTGAGATGAGCTCCTGCTGAGACAGACAGGGACAGATGAGGGCCGCTGGCGTTCACAGCTGGGAATCCAGTCAGGGCCAGAGAGTCTATCAGTGAACTCCACAGCCCTGCTCAGACCCTTCCTGACCTGAACATAACCCCACTGATGCTAATCCTTATTTATTGCCTATTAAAGAGCAATGCTTCATCCTCTCAAGCCATAGTGTGATTTAGCACTCCTCAAGTCCAGTGTCTCACCTTTCTGCTGCTTCATCAAGTTAGCACTCCAATGCTCACTTTTGGGGCTTTTTAACAACTCCTTTTGAAACATTTGGAAAATTTTACACATTAATGAAAATGTGGTACTACAAACTGTACCTTTAGCTTTACTGGGGCAGTGCCCTTAAAAATTTAACTTTGTCTACCCCTAAAAGGTGCATATTGGTATAGAGTAGTAATGAACCCTTAAGACAAAAAAGTGGTTAATCGTATTGAATGCGCACCTCAAATCTTAAAAGCATATTTTATTTAAAAACTATAACATATTATTGAAATAAAAGGTCACTTTGATGACCGTAAGTAATACTTTTAAAAAGTGCACCTTGTAATAATAATGTCAAATTGAAAGTTTTACTTTAAAGTACATTTTAAATGATTGTTTAATAACGTTTTGTAGTGGTCTAAAGAAGTGCACTTATTTTGATGTGATGACTAACATACTAAAGCACATGTAACTTGATTGTAATTATTAACTGCACTGTGCTATTTAATATTACGTTTAAAATGAAAATATTTTTATTTATACAAAACTGCAACTTCATCATTACAAACATGAAATTAAAACATTACATTCAGTTTGCACTTAAGTATTCTTTTAAAGTATATTAAGTAAAGGGAAGGGAAGGTATCGTTTAGGGTTCAATAGGGATGAGTGTTTCTTCTCAGGTCATACAGCTACAGCAAAGAGAAATAGCTGGAAAAGTGGTATAAATGGAGGAATGCCTCTATGAAAAGAGTGTCGTTTACAGCACTTGGCACAGGGCCGTCTGAAGAGGTACCTGCTAAGTGCCGTCATTAAAGCTGGAGTCAAAGTGTCTACAGGACTTCATTGTGCACCACGGCCCTTGTTTCCTGTCAGACCTGGAGATGTGAATTGTCCCGGGGCCCTCCAGGTTGAACCAGGGCTGGGGGCAGAGACGGGACAGAAGAACACAAAGGAATAAGAGAGGTGACGGTGCGAGTCTAGTCATCCAGTCTGACCCTCCCACCCGACCCTCTCTTATCTGGTTTGTGACTGGCATTAGGTCTACAGTAGCAAGCATTTCACACTTTTAGTTAGGGTTGCATTATGTCGCGTGACACCTCACCTGCTTGTGAAAAGCAGAGACACATTATCACGACGGGCCCCCGTTTCTTTGAACTGAAGCCCCCGCCCCGGTGAGTTCGTTTGCATTTTATGCCTGTGTCAAAGCAGTCTGATACACGCTGACGTCGTAATGACGCTCTGAACGTGGTGTGAGACGCAGATCTCAGATCCTCAGATCTTCAGGAGCCTCAGGGACTATTTAGGTGGCGCAATCAAAGAGGTTCTCCTCCATAAATTGGCTTTCATACTCAACTTTATAGGCCCTGATTTGTCAGAAGAAGGAGTGAAAGTAGCCGTGGTCAGGGGTTAACTACAGTCCACCTCGGGGAAGTGCTGGGACAGATACAGATGCTGTGGCACAGTTTCAGACAGCTCACAAATGTATTTGATTGTCTCATTGAGGCCACAGCCCATATATCATTTGTGCTTTTTTCTTCTTCTATGCTTAACTGTCAATTCTTCGAACTTTGAATAACAGTGGGTCGTGGACCAGAAGGTTTCGGTTGTCATATTTGATTTCACTTGATCTCAAATTAAATGGCCTCAATTTTGCGTGCATTTATTTTCTATAGACACATTCCGATTCACATTGTCTCTATGAAGTGTTTAGCTATGAAGTTTGTTCATTTGGATGTAGGTTTGAGTATGATGACATTATATACGTATGCAAATATAATAACAATTAACATACATAATTTAATTATATATTTTAACTATATATAAATGACATTGAAATAATATCAATTATTAATAAAATTGTGCAAATAAATGTTCTTTCATATACTGTATATAATACATCCATGCAATTTAAAATAAAATAAATAATATATATTTGAATGTCATTATATTTAACTTTATACAAATTACATTAAAATATTTTAATTATTATATTTTTAATACAATCATGCAAATAAAAAACTTTGTATACTTTCATATAATGTATATAATATTATGTAAATTTATAAAAAATATATATTATCATATATTTAAATGTAATTATATATTTAACTACATTACATTAAAATATTTAATTAATCTAAACGAATAATATGATCATGCAAATAAGTAAAACATCTATTAATACTTTCATATACCAGATATAATACATCCATTTATATCAAATATATATTACTATATATTTGAATTTAAATATATATTTAACTATTTAAAATATATAGATTATAGATTATTAATATAATTGTACAAATAAAGAGAAAAATCAATGAATGACTTTCAAATTCTGTATATATCCATGAATAATAATTTTTTTTTGAATACTTTCATATACTGTACAACATGTGACTGTGATATATCTAATAACTGTACAGAAACCATACCTTAGGTAACAGTAAAAATGCTGGGCCCTCCTTTTCACATATTTTATTTGGCCAAATTTCAATTTCTTGTGAGGTTCAGTTCAGAGCACTATTACAATTGGATCATTCCCCAGAACTGCATGAAGTACTTCCAAGTTTGTTGCCCTCATTATAGTTCAGTATTTCTCCATGTGCTAGTCACAATGGCTTGGACAAATTCTAAGCAAGAAAATTAAAGGTGAAGTGTGTAATTTCTGTACCACTTGCATCAACAAACAGAATTGCAAAAATAATCATTTTCAAACAGATTTCACGAACACTCCTGCAGTCTATATGCTTAAAGTCTTGATGAAACAGAAGTAGCAACATGTCTTTTCTTCTGTATTGTGACACATCTAAGGGTAATTGATTATCAAAAAAGAAAAAATGTAGGGTAGGTACTTGGTTCTATTCATCAGTTGTTAATTGGATTTTGAGATGTGGCCGTTCCACTCAAAAGTGAAGGGAGATGAATGCAGAAGACAATACTTCGACAGAACAGTACAAAAAAAATCATTATCCCTAACCCTCTTTACATAAAATAATTATGCTAGTGTGCTTTCAATTTTCAATAATCCAGCACTTCATCATTGGGTATTTCTTATATTAATGGCACTTGCATATTGTCTCTGAGCATGTTTAATGATCCTTTCAGGCTGGCACACGTCTGTCCAGCAGCAGTTTGAGATGCTTTTACAAACACATTGCTTCGGTACTTCCATTAGCTCCTTCTTTCCACGTGTAGTCCTCTACCCCCGTGTGCTTGCTGGTGCATTTATCATCCATTTTCACTTTTGTTGAGGCCATGCATCAAATGATCAATCATAGCCGAGTGTTTTCCTTAGCATTGGCCATCTTTCATTGTCACCATCAAAGGACTGTCTCGTCTCCTTTGTGGGAGTGAGAAAGAAAGAGAGGGGGTTAAAGGACAGGAGCGCCGGGTCTCATCCTTACACGACACCAAGAGAAGCCGAGGTGTACAGTCGGTAGCAGTGAGGAATCTTTCTTTCGCTTCGAGCACTGGGTTTTTCACTGGCCTGCCCTCCGATTCACCTTGAGCCGTTGCCGAGACCTCCATCCCTCTCCATCTGTCACCAGCAGAGAAGCTCTGTTTTACTGCGGCTGGAACCGCGAACAGCAGATCTGGGTTCAGCCAAGATTCACTAGGAATGCGTTTTAACCACACACACTGCATGTGACCCTTTAACACTTATGAGCTTTTATTTATAGACTAGTCAATCAGAGAGAGAAGGAGTTCAGAGGTTTATAACATTCACGGTGAGCACTGGAACAGTCCTACCCTGTGGAAGATCAGCCATGATACCATTACAGCTGTCCTCTGGAGCCTTTACTGTGCATGTTACAGAAACGACACAAATTTGGTCGTTTGGGTGATACGTTTAAACAAGCAAACATTTAGAATAATTTAAAATGTGCTGGAAAAATTTCCCTGCAGTAAATTCCTTTTTTTCGGAGTCACATTTAATATATTTCACATCTATGGGTTTAGTAAGGCTGCACGATTTGGGGGAAAATCTAATGATTAATATTTATTTTACATTACAACTGTAAAATTGCAATACAACTCACCGGCACATTCTCCATCACCAGCAGCCATCTCTGCCTGTTCCAGACAGGACTTATCGTCCCAGCCCAGAGTGTCTTGGAAGGCATGAGACATCTTCTGTTGTGGACCTAATTTTGATGCCTAAGCCTACAACGGAAACAGAGCAAGAATCAATGCCCAACACGGACCACGTGCTAGAGCCACCTAAGAGCCAACCAAGCAGCCAGAGACTGCCAACAAGTCCATCCCGGAGCTAGAGCCAAAAGCCATCTCTGTCCAGAGGCCAGAGCCCACCATCAGGGCAATCCCGGGGTCCGCACCACGGGGGCAGTCCTCTCCTGAGGTGGGCTCATTAACTTCTCAATGGAGCCACCTCAGACCCTCATCCCTGTCCCTGAACTCGCTTCAAGGAATCCGTTAGACGATCCAGTCCCACCCTGTCACCTGCTCAGCCCGATGTCTCCGTCATCACACCTGGCTCTGTCCAGTTCCATCGATTCACCTGCTCTGCTTCCTCAGCTTCGCTCTCGTCGGTGACTCCCACCCACCAGCTCGGCTCTGTGAGACGGATCCCCTGGCTGCACCTCGGGCCTCCAGGCCCATGTCTCCACCTTGCCCAGTCAGCCTTTCTTCTGCACTCCCTCAGCTCCATTGTGGTCTGACATCACTCAAGGTCCTTGTCCATCCATTTCCAGCTTGGACTTTCGTCATCCTGGTTCCACTGCTGAATTCCGGGCCTCTGGCTAAGGCCCTTCACCCCTTCAGTTCCACCGGGTTCCTTCTTCCCTCCGGCTCTGCCTTGGTCCTCACTCCCTCCGATGTCACCCCATTCTACCAGGCCCCCGTTTTCGCCTTGGCCCCTCAAACTGGCATCATCGCCTTGGACTTTCGGGCCTCCAATGTCACTCCGGTCCGTCATATATTCGGTTTAGTTGGGGTCTCCACCATGGCCAGCTCCACCTCCGTCGGTTGGCCCACCGGGGTCCATCCAAGAGACCATCGGACTCCATCAGCTCCGCCGTGGTGTTCCCCTCTTCCGGCTCCTCCTGTTTCCTGTTCTTCGCCAGCTCCTCGTTCTCCTCCAAAGCCCCCTCCCTCCATCGCTGGACTAAAGTGCATGCCAAGAGGACACGCCTTGTGGGAGGAGGACTTCTGTCTGGGATTATGTTTAGTTTTGTGTTTTTGTTTCATGTACATCCTTTCAGTTTAGCATTCTTTGTGACCTTAATGACTCCATGTTAGTTTTATTAGTTACCTGGTTACCTGTTTCTTGTTTAGTTCACTCATCAACTCTGAGGTTGATGAACAACATCAGGTTCTGTTCAGTTCATTGTCAGTTCACGTCTTGAGTTAAGTACTGTTAGTAATGTAATTCTCTGTGTATTTTCCTAGTTTTTCTCTCCCTGTTTATTAAAGTATCATTGTTATTTATTCTGCGTCATGCATCTCCTTACGACCACCATATACGTGACAACAACAGTGCAAGTATTTTATTACTTTGAAATTCCTCGATCATAGCTCAGGAGACTAATGTGCTATTCAAGTGTAGTAGAAAATATTGTTATTATGAGTTCCGAGCACATGAATGGCCCTGCAATTTGAAGTTGTAGGCAAAGTGAACTAATTCTAGATGATACACAAGTTGCGTCATTGGATAGGGCGTGTCAGTTTGAAACATTGCAGCTCTGATCTATAAAATAGATAATTTCATATAATATGTCTAAAATATATATACATCAGTAAGTGGAAAGCAAGTTTGTAGTGAATAATAATGAATGCTTTTGCGAGTAATATATAATAATAATTATTTTGTTTTCTTTAGGCTACTTCCGTGTCATGTATCCGACTTAAATGCGTGACATGACGTAGCAACGAACGAGGTACAAGTTTCCCAAAGCATTTGTTGAGAAATGTTCGAGCACATATTGTTTTCGACTTAATTTTGAGAGATCTCATCTGCCAACATGACATCATGACTTATCGTAAACATACACGTCACTTTCAAGTCAAGTGGCGTATTATCTATACGCATTTTGAGCTATCCACGTGTATGTCCACGCCGAAACGAACCGTCATCTTTTGCGTGTATGTCTACGCCGTTAAATGTCCGAGTGATTTCGCGTGTATGTCTACGCCGTTAAATGTCCGAGTGATTTCGCGTGTATGTAGGCCTACACGCCGTTAAATGTCCGAGTGATTCCGCGTGTATGTACACGCCGTTAAATGTCCGAGCGAAACGAAGCAAAATGTAGATCTACATCTGGGGAGCGATATTTTTTTTCCTAGGATGGTAGGGGAAGACTCATAAATGGTATTAACCCCAGTGACGGGTAGGTTTAGGGACGGGGTTGGGGTAGGTCATATATTTATCCAGTAATGTAACGTTAAGTCAACGGCGTTGATAAACACGCTGAAAAGCGATTATGCGTGTTGATAGCACGCCAAAAATGGAAATACGAATTGGCGTGTCATACATACGCCATTTCATGAGATCAGTCTGCATCTGCAACTCAACAGACTACAAATGTGAGAATACTAGGATCTTTTTTTAAAGGGGAAAAGGTCTCAGTTTGCTCTCCATTGAATCCCATCGCTGTCTGAGAGAAACAACTAAGATGTTAAATAGATCTAATTTGTGGAAATACTCATATCGCACTGATGCAGATCATACCCTCGCCATTCTATGAGTCCAAGGATGTATTTTGATTGTTAATTTACTAAGGAAAGTGTTAAATAATCAATAAACGTCCCGAAGTGACTGTATATTATTTACAGGAAACCTGGAAATGCTTTGACACAGCTTAAACAGGTTATCTTCTCAGAATCAGCTGTTATCTGCAATTGCTTTGTGTTTTACCTTTCAAAGATGGGCATTTCCCTGACCCAAGTCAAGTCAGTCAAGCGGCAATGACTGCACCTCAGTGTCAAAGCTAATTGGTAGCCGATCAAAATAAAGGCTTGTATGGGAGTTGTCTCTGCACCCAGAATTACCCTGAACTATGGGTGAACCCAGTGCTGCCCATCAAAGAGTTCACTGGAATTGTCCATGTGCCTGAAATCATGTCACATCGACCTCAAATTAAACAGGGAAGTGCTGTGTTTCACAACTGCCCATTCAGCAGAGGAGATGAGGAGATGATTGCAAGAGTGACTGTAAAATCCTGCCTTGATTAACACCTCTTGAAAGAGACCTAAGTTCAAAAGACAGCTGACGTGACAGTCGAGCAAAAAAGATGATTGTATAATGGTGTCCAAAAAATGAACACAAACTGACGCGGTCAGTTATGAATACAAACATAATTGCTATACTCCACTGGTATGAACTTTGAGTTTGTTTTAAAAAATGGTTAATTTTGATACAGTGTTTGAGAATGAGATCAACACATATCCGCCTACATCTGTGTAAGATTACATAATCTGTAACAGTCTAGCAGCCAGCCACATACAGGCACCATCTGCATCCTTTGTTTTTCAACATTAAATGATGAGGTGTTGATTTAAGTTGGCTGACTAAATGGGGAAATGAACATTCATAGATAAAAGATAATAAATGATAGCATAATGAATTTCAGAGGACTGAACTTGGACTTATTGAACTTACTGTGACAATTGCATCTTTGATTCCAGCAATAAAACATGTGCACCAAGACTAAGTCAACAACACATAATGCAATCAATGTTTTTAGTGCTGTCTAATAAGGCAAACATCACTATTACTAGGGCTCATTGACCCAGTTGAGTTCCCACCTGGTATTAAAATACGTTTTCAGAGATCCGATCAAGTAGTCAGTTATTTTAGTATCATAGAGATATATACTATTGAGATACTATTATTGTGATAATGTCTTTATTAATACTTAATTATATTATGTCTCTACAGTGTTTGTTAATTTTTATTTCAGTTTTAGTTGTTTTAGTACATCAAGTTAAACTAAATGAAACTGAGAAATGTTGCAATAAAATCAGCTTACTTTTATTACATTTTATTTCAGTTAATGTCTATTTTATTTAATAGTATTTTATTTGATAGTAACCCTGGTTGAGATGCATTTCGACCAGGTATAAACAAGCATAATGTGTCTTTTGTGTCCACGTTTTCAGATTATGTTGAGACACTCCACTCTTATTTTGCCACATTCTACATACCAGACACGGTTTACACCCGGTATTAAGATGCGTTTTGGTCACCGGGTGTTTTAATCCGTCTCTTTTGCCCAATTTCAACTACTTCTGTCTGGATTTCTTCGAGGGGAGGGTCTATGGGCGGAAAAACACACGGAGAGCATCAGCTTTCGTTTCTGCTCTGTTTCCGCTAGACCACACCGGACGTGATGAGTGTGTGTTAGAAATCAGGAATGGTGAGAGAACATTGTGCTTGGTACATATTGTGTTTAAACCAAACTTGGGTCTTCAGCCGACAAAGTTTAAATCCCGTCTGGCTAGCGCGCTTCCCATAATGTTTAGGCATTAGGTCAGTAGGTGGAGAGTAGACGGTCTTTTGTGGCTGTTCGAACACATCCGACCACATGAGCGTCTACACTACGAAAGCAATCCGGCTGAATGAGTATTCGACAACCTCTGGAATTGGTCGAAAGTGGACAAACTCAAAACTTTTAAGACCCTCTTTACACCTGTATTTAGCGTCGTCCATTTGTGAGCCAATTGACAAAAACACATCTTAATACCAGGTGTAAACAGGGCCACATTCGAGGGAACGGCGAAGGAGTGGCGTACGGTGCATGAATACTTTTTAGCTTATGAGCTAATGAGCCAATTGCATCGCTTGGGGTTCTAATGGAGACCCAATTTCAAGAGAGGACCTGATATCTCACGACACCGGGACACATTCAGGACAGATGAGCGTTTCCACGACAAATGCGATGTTGTCACATGTTTATGGCTACCTCCATATGTTTTCAGTGATCTGATCACAAATCATTTTAGACCCTGTTTCCACCTTTATTTAGTGCCCAGAACGGAAAACTCCTCTTAATTCCAAGTGGACACAGAAGCAAACTTAGTTAGTGTTTTAAACAGATTTTGAAGTCATCTCATCCCATTGGTGCTACTTACACGAGATCATGGGAACAATAATACCTCATATCATTCAATTTGTTGAGGAAAGGTGTGCTTTTACTTTTCTAGACTTACGATATTTGCTGGGCAGATTACAAAAACCGAGCCCCATCTGGAGACTAGGAAATCATAGAGACTTGAAGGTGGGCTATTTTGACTTTGGCCAGTAAGCAACCACCTAGCAATGAGAACATCCTTGCAATGCCCTAGAAAACACCCAGAACTCCTTTAAAAAATTGTATAGCAACATTGTATCAATCACCCAGGAGTGCGTTTCCCACAAGCATCATTTGCAACTATGGTCGCAAGTTCCATTGAACTCTGTTGGTAACAACAGAACTTGCGACCATAGTTGGCTTTGGGAAACGCACCCCAGCATAGCAACGCCCTGGCAACCACCCAGAACACCCTAGCATTGTGGTTTACTTGGTTGCTACTGTACATAATAGCCATGCTAATGTTCTCATTTGAACAATAAAAAAAAAAAATTGTTCTTGCACCTGCAGCAGCGGGCAGAACGCCACCTGCCAAATGGGCAACACTCAGAGCAGTTGTCTGGCTGCCTCTCTCTCTGCGCAACTGTCCTGGCAAATCTCTATCATGAGCCCCGGCAGATGCTTAGCCAGAGAGATAAGGGCCCAGCGGCGTTTGAGACGCGCTGACAGGATGCTCCATTACACGGTGTAATTACAACCAGAAGCGGCACCAAGTGTGAAAGCGACTGATAACATCAGGTCAACCAGTGAGCAGGGAGTTCAGCGGGAGGTGGAGGGGAAAGATGCATCCCTGACGGGTTATGTTTCCACAGCCCTCAATTCTGTGAGCGCATGCCCGACAACCCACACTCACGCCTCCCTGTGTGTGTTCAGTAGTGCTGTTGACTCTTACTGTGCCAGGACACTGAATATGTACATGCTAAAGAATATTCCAATATTACTTGGTCATATTCTGACTATGCAAGTATCATATAAACGCATAATCCCAATTGTCATGATTAACATGTTAAAAAAGGCAAACATTTGATTTTAGAAATCAGAATGAGAATTTTAGATCTTTTAAATCCCTTATTCAGAATATGTTCAACGTTTTGATGAACATTTAAAAAAACTGGAAAATTATTATGTAATTAAATTAAATAGAGACAGTTTTGGTATAGAAGTTCAGCAACTGCAGACACATTTTTGGAGCAATGAAGTAACTGTATTTTTTATTTTATAAACATTTTATGAACATACTTTTCAAAGTATCATGACCGACAATTTGCAATTTCCGCAAAATTATTTGGAGTATTTCTAGCAGCCCAAGCTTATTGGAAATACATGCCTGTGGTGATATTACTGCAAAATATTACATTGCTTCTTGTACATTTTGCTACGCTTTCAAATTTAAATGTCCAGTAAGTGGTGCTAAAAGCGTGATCAGTTCTATCCAAAACAAACGTGAATCTTGCAACATTTTATTACGTTGGTTGTTGCAGCAGTTCGTAATTTGGCTAAAGGGTTAATGCTATATCTCATTTGAAAATTACATACCACCTACTTTAAACCTTACCCTAAACCTAACTAATAGTTTTAACAAAAGCAAAAGTGAGGCAAAAAACGCATTTACATTGCGTCACAACAAGTGCAATACTGTACGGTGAGCTACCGAGCTTTACTACATCAGAAATGCCATGCACATGGAGCTGATTATGTGATGCAAACTTCAAAATATATTAGTTTTCAAATATGGCACTATGGTATAAGTGTTTTGAGGTCATCATAACATAGTACTGTGCAAAGAACTTGTTGATGTTTTACTACCACTAATGGCCATTTCAGCTGAAAACTGCATTGAATTGTATGTATAGGGTTGGTTTTTGATTTGTGCAAAAAAAAAAATAGGCACATTTTTCCAATGAGTTTAGGTTATTTTTTATAATAGAACAGCGAGGATATGTGTGCATGTCTTTGTTCCTATTAAGCAGATTGTAGGACTATAGCAATATTCTGATCACTGTATAGCAGAATCACAATATGGGCCTTAATGGGTAAAGAAAACATGCTGTGGTCACTCTCAGAACATCAGCACTTGCTGTACTGGAGTGTATAGATGTGAGAAACCACAACACAGGTGAAGCATCACAGTGCCACAAGGTCGGCGAGGGGACAAACACAGGAAAGCTCTCATAAACTCAAACACAGAGGGCAGCAGTATTGCCCTCTCTCTCTCTCTCTCTCGCCTCTGTCCTCGACTTACCCTTACCCCCCTCCAACCCCGGCCTGGCGACACGTGCTGATTTCACAATCAGATTTGTCCGTTTTATTTTGAGGTCCTGACCCCGCCGCCTTTGGGAATGTGAACTTTTCTTGTTTATTGGTGGCCATCAGGCCAAGAACAGCTGTGTGTGTGTGTGCATGTGTGTTAGAGAGAGGCAATGAGAAGGGGAAGTGTGCAAAATGCCTCCATTTGGCTGGTCGTGGATTGCTCCTATTAAGCAACAAAACCAGTCCAGATTTCACGCTTGCTGTGGGATGTGAAGCATCCAACAATTTGCCACCACAGCATCCTTATCGGCATCGTAAAAGCCGGCTTTGGATGGATGGAATGAACCCCAGAGAAAATGGACAAGCACAAAAATCAGGAAGGGTGCACTTGGTTCTTTCACCTGTGCTCAGTCCTGCTGAGATATTAGTTAGGCTGCTGCTGGGCTGCTTGTGTGGAGAATGGGTGAGGCGGAGCAGAGGTTTGCAGGAGCTGAGGAGGAACACCGTCTCCTGTCGCCAGGCTGGATTTATGATGCTTCCTCTCACTTTGAAGGGCAGCTCTGTTTGCTTAGTCCCCGCTAACTACTTTGCATGGCCTTCCCCAGTGCATGTTCATTCACAATAACGCTCCAGTGCCGCCAACCCCCAGGAATAGGCTGACGTGCTTGAAAAAAAAAAAGCAACATAGGTCTTTTGTTTTTCTCCTTTATCATTTCTAATGCTTTTAAGGCAAACCCTCAAGGCAAAGGCTTGTCAGGAATATGTCCAGGTCATATTTCACACCAAAAACAAAATAAAAAAATATGAAATTATATTTTGCATAAAGGAAAATTACACCTATTTATCCTTTTATTTGATTATTATTTTTCACAATTAAGCACATTTACTCCCACAAATGATCACTAATGAAATGTGGAAACATTTTTATCACACTAATGTCAAATGAAGAAAAATACATAATGATATAAAATAAAAATGTTATACATCAAGATAAAATTTGTTACTTTTCAAATTTGTTGTCTAATAAAATTGTTTTTAAATATTTTTTTTATTACTTTAAAGTAATAAGAATGAGACTCACCATTGAGAATGCAAAAAAAAAAAGTGAAACATCCAAACACATAGTAATCTAGGCCAAAATTGTCACAATGCAATTTATTTTATTTTATTGATGATCCTTTTTTTTATTATTTGGCATTATTTTCATTTCAATCAAGCACATTCACATTCCTCTAATTCACATTACTGTAATGTGTTAAAAAATATTTGTGTTACCAAATATAAAAATATTATTTAAATTGTAAAGTATTTATACATCATATTTATTTGTTAAATTGCCTTTCATTTCATTTTATTTTGATTTGAATAAAAAATCATTACAGCATAACCATTAACAATACTGAGAATTACAAGCAAATGTAAAAGTAAAATGCCCAGATGCATTGTGGTAATGAGGTTAATGTGGTTAATTTTTTTTAACCTATATGAAAACATGGTTTATTTCTTTCTGCAAAATTTAATTTCATATATGACCTGGACATCATCTAATGAAATTCACCCCTTAAAGCCTCATCTTGCACTAATCCATTTACACTAATATCGCCACAATAATAGGTTTTTAGGAAAAACAACACATCCTGACTGTTTGTAGCACTGACATATTCACCCCAAACAAATAAGTGCAAAACCAGGGGGTGATAATAACAGCAAATCTGATCATACGGAGCCAACTAATGGAGTTTCAAAGCGAGGGAATAGGAGGATAGATCGTGCCATCTGCACCTCTCCACGGCACAACACACTGTCTACAGCAGCAACAGGAAATCTCTGCAAAGTTCAGCCATGGGTCAGTGTAGACATCGCTCCTCCCCTCTGCCCTCCCTCCACCACACACACACACACACACACACATCCACCTGAGCGGCCTTTGAGGGGTCATGAGGATTAGCGACGGGGCGGGGGCAGGGGAAAACGGGATACAACTACCATATAATTCAAACAATTAAGGAAACATTTAGTTAATGGTGCAGTGTGTGTTAAGTGTGCGACTGACCTTTTCCTGAACCCATTTATGAACTTCTGTTTTGGTGTGTGTGCATGAGCGTCGCACGGATCTCTGCATGTCCAAACTCCATTTCCCCGCAGAGAGCGTAAACTTTAGCCAAATATTGTTTGTCTTGTGTAACCGAGTGGCATACGTCTTCAGATAACCGCTGATGGGAGGTAAACTAAACTGCTGTCAGTTTGCTGAACGCTGATATGCCAGCAAAGTTTGCACGCCGCCAGCAATCACTAATGTCTCTCCACACAAGTGCTTGTGAGATATTGCCGTGCAACTGGTCATTCCCATGCAGATCTCTTGCTGGGCACGATAAGGTTGCCATTATGACTAAACCGGCACACGCGATTCCTCAGATGACGGAGAAATTACCCAAGCTGCCTGTTATCTCTATAGAGCAGCACTGTATGATTCCATAGCAGAACATGAAGAGCCAGCAGGGGCTGCCTGACCTCTCTCTAATCGTGAAGTCAAATCCTGGTCAAACCCTGAGGGACAGCCGTGACGGAGGAGGCCGTCCTGACTCCATACATGTGTTTGGAGCCGTGATTAAGCATTCCAGGAATGTGGTATGAAAATAAGCAGCTTTGATTGAAAACAAACAAACAAACAAACAAAAGATTATTCATGTAATCTGACCAGGACGTTCAGTCACATGGAAAACATTCATGTGTCTTTAATGGTGTTTGCTGTCAAGGCGGCTTGAATAAGAGCCGTTCTTCATATAGAGGACACATTTTTGTAGGCAAAAACACAGTTAGCATTTTAGCACTTCCAGCTCCATCATCCTGAGGTCATTGGCCTTTTTGAATGAGTTTTAAGTTAAATAGCTGAAATATGGTCTGTGGTTAACACAAGCACAAGATGTTTTCATGTTTTTATAAAAGAAATATACCAAATACCCCCTTGTGTTTTTTTAAGCTTTTACTTGTCTTGAAAAAGGTGGTTGCTAACAAGTAACTAAATGGGACTACAGTTTGTTGGCGATATTAAACATCATCGCGGCATGCAGGTTAATTCATCTACTCACTAGTCTGCTTTCACAGCCTCGTTGTGTTTATAATCACTCTCTTGCAGACCATTCTAACTCAAATTTGCAGGGAAAATGTTTTTAAATATAGAATGAAAAAGTTTTCAGAAGCTCACGTTCAAGTCTTGCAGCTTACATTTAGCTTTTTGCTTCTGGTGATTGCATTTAGGCTTCAAAACTCATAAAAACTGTTCATTTTTCCGTTCATTATCATAATGAACAAAATGCAAGCCCCCAGAGCTTATTTTCTGCAATAATCCAAAAGCCAATGGAAAATCCTTTTGAGTTTTTGTCAATGCAACTAGGGTGATGCTGATTTATAGGATGGCCTACAAAAATACATCATCACCGCATCACTCTGAGTCTGTTGACCCTGCATGGATATTTAATACTTATGTTAAGACTTTTTATAGAAAAACTATTAGATCATCACAATGTCCTTCCAAATTCATAAGAATTCATTCAGCGGCTATCCAGCTCAAAAAGTACCACAAAAGTGGTTCATGTGACTTCGGGAATCAATTGATGGGTTTTGTGATTGAAATTAAAGCTGTTGTTTAGTGAAAATCCCTCGTGCTTCTAAAATCTCAAATGCACTTGTACATATTCAGAATTACCACGTTGTGACTGCAACACATGAGAGAACCAATTAACGTTAGGCCTATTAGTTATAGACATCAAAAAGCGTCTTCACGCGGCATATCTATTCAAAATCATAATAATATTTGAAAAGCAGTGAAATCTTCAAAAACTCACCTTTTGTGTTCCACTGGAGAAAGACAGCCATATTATTTACTTTAGAACGACATGAGTGTGCGTAATTGATGACAAAACTGACATTTTTGGTCTTGAGTCACACTGGTCACACTGAGGCAAGCACATTAAATACTGTTATAGCGCCCTCTAATGGACATCTAATATAGTGCAGATGCAGGTTTATGACAGTTCTAGCAGTGTAGTAAAATGGACAACATTTGACATCTCTAGACTAGAGCTGCTGTTAACTGGTGAAAAACACTTAAAAAGTGAGCCAAAAAGGTCAAAATGTGCCAAATGAGTAGTAAATTTGATCCCGGAGCTCTTGACTGCTCTTAACTTAATTGTAGGTAGCCATAATGATTTCTGTCAGTTTGATTTGAAAGCTGCACTAGCAGCCAACCCTCACTGCTGCCTCAACATTCACTAATGAATTATCAATTTAAATATCAAAATTCAATCAAACTTGGTAGTTACTGATAAATTAATTTACTATAAATTACAGATTTTTTTATTTTTGTTTGATTTTACTTACAATAACTAGTAAATAACTAGTAAAATGTAGTCAAATAATAAAATGGGATTATTAAAAGTCCAAATGATGTCAAGTCACTTCCTCAGTCTGGAAATTTTCGAAACTATTCGTGGAAGTTGTAAACGTACCTTAACAAAGTCTGCCATCTAATGGACGATGCGCGTAATAACAATCTACATCGTAGATCAACAATCTATAATGCATGCAAGCAAGCTCAAACTTCCGTTTACCCTTTGAAATCCGGTTATTGTATTATGCATTTTATTTGACCAAATCAGTCAGGAAATTTCGGAACATTAAGTAAATGAGAGTTACAGTATGAAAGAAATGTTAGAAGCTGTCCCATTATACTTGATGATAAGAGTTTCAGACATCTTCTCTCCTCTCCTGTCTCCCATTGAGTGAAGCTCAAAGCTCAGGTTCTGTCCTGGATCTCCACACGATTCATAAACGTCTAGAAATCTTGACGTTTTCTTTCCACAAGAACAGCACTGTCCTAAACTAATGGCAGTGGTGCTTGATGATATACTAGTCAAATATTTGTACACCCCTAGCCATTCATTATTACTAATGACTTTAAAAAATAAGTCATCAACCAGCATAATCAAAACCATCTTCAAGAGTTTACATGTATGCTGGGTACTATTTGAAATTTTCATGTATGAACCTTTTTAAAGATTAACAAATGTATGCATGTATTCCCGATGTTATGAGACCAATCGATCTATCGATATCTATCTATCTTGCTCTTAAAAAGTGCACATATTCATTAATATGTATTCATCCATTAATCCATCAGCAGCAGAATAGATATAATTTGGTTATATATTAATGTGTAAAACAATGTGTAGCAAAGAAATAACAATATTTGCATTACAATATTCCAGCTTTATTCATACTTTGTATTCATTCTGAATGACACATCGATCCACACGACAGCAGTCACCTGCACACCCACAGAGATGCAATAAAGTGTGGTCTTTCTCCCAGATAAAGAGCGTTCTGCATGGAGACCAGTAATGAAGGATTTCAATCAACGATTTAAAGAATGTGCAAAAGGGGTTTCCTTTAAACCCACATACCATCAATAATAAAGAAAACAGTCTTTTTATTTCTCTTTTTTTTTTTTTTTACACATTTGAAAATTTTATTAAAACATCTAAAAAGTTAACAAGAACGCAACACTGCCTTTTGTTCTCTTTGGTATTTTCTCTATAACTGATTAGAGACAATTTTGGTCTGATGCTGACAAATCACTGTCAAGTTTTGAAGAATCAGAATTATTACCTAAACTACAATTGTAAAAACGACTTAAAACACATCTAAAAGGCAGCAAAAGATAAACGAAAACAGAAATATAAAAACCCACATCCAAAAAGAACATTTCTAAATGCAAATACTGAAGCGAAAGACATCTGAATGTCAAATTCAGACCAATAAAGCCATGCATTACAAATAAAGCCATCAGTCAAACCCCATACACTTCAAGCTCATAATACTCACTGTACAGCTCACTGTATGTACACATTTGCTGGTAGAAGTAATAAATAGATCTGTTGGTATATCCATGAAAAAGTTAAAAAACAGTCCACAGCCCTTATGAAAAGAGAAGAATATGAACACACTGGTTGTCTGATAAAGTGGACACATCTTCCCACGCATCAGTAGTCAGCTCAGTTCTCCATGCTGGTGTAAGTCAAGGCATTGATCCCTGGTCTTTTCCTCCCTTTGATCTTTAGAGATCCATAACGTGCCTGCGACCAATGAATGACAAGCATTTGTTAGCAGAATTAAAATCACACATTCCACAAATGAAGAGGCAAGCTATAAACAATTATAATCTCAAGAGAATATGATCTGATGAAGAGCTGTAATAACTAAATGATAAAAATGGCACAGCGAACTTCCACCAGTGATGTCACTTTACAGTAGTAAAACAATGCATTTGAATATTGGGTGATCTCACCATGCATAATATACATTTTACTATACTATTCTTACCTGTAAATGTAACCAAATCAAATTCATGTGAATATTTCAATTTCGCAAATCAGCCTGTGTGAGTTGCGACTTCTTACAGCGTGCAACAAACGCGTGTCATCAAAACGCAATGCAACAGAGGAAAAAGGGCATAATTGATTAAAAAAATATATATATATATTGCTTTTGACCAAATATTGATTGTTGTATGGGAAATGTAGGTTTTACATTAACTGAAATTTACATTAAACGCAATAATGTTTTTGGTACAACAGTTACTGTAATATAATTATGATCATGATGATGATATAATTATTGTCCTTTATATTTACAAAAAAATTACAGTAATGTGTTGCTATGTTCAGACGAGGAAATGTCTTTTTGACCTGCTGCTTTCAAACTGTGGACAAACAAAAAACTTTATTTTTATTTTTTAAATAAAATATAGAAAATAATATGTTGCTTTTGAAAAATGCAAATAGAAGTCTTTTAGGGTGGATTGCACCAATAAGGATTAATCTTAAATCTAGATTAAATCAAGGTTTATCTTATAATTCAGTTGCACTAAATTAAAAAAATAAGCAGGTTTACATTTAAACCATCATTTTAATCCTGGATTTAAAGGCCCCCTGAAATCTAAATTTAAGTTTAGCTTTTAGTATGAATATGTTTGTCTTAAGGTTATTAATAAGCTGGTGTGTTCCAAAACAATGACAAAATTCGCATTTTGGAGACGTAAGCATTCAAAACTTACAGTCTCTCACTTCCGCTGAAATGGATCACAGATTTTTATGACATCACCGCAGACTTCAGCTTCTCATCACATCTTCTGTCCAATCAAATGCTCTCTATAATCTAAAGCGTCCCGCCCCCTATGCTACAAACACCACCTGACCAAAGCGACCATTGACACGTCACGGAACTATATGGGTTGGAGATGTGTGTCCGGTTGCTCAAACGCTCGAGTTTTATTCCGTTGTCCAACTGTACGTTGGTTAAGAGAATTTATTCACACCTCTATTGAATCCAACGTATCATCAGCGCTCGAATTCGCTTCCATGGTGCTGTCAAGTACGACTTGCAATCTGTGTGGTAAACTAAACGCTATTGGCTATTTGAAAAGCGGGAGGAGCCATTCAATATGCCCCGCCTCAGCTTCCTCTTTCAGTGAAAATCACGTCAATGTTTTCATTGTCTGCTTGATAACGGTCCTCTACGTAGCAGTTTAAAGACAGCTGACTTTTTACAAGTTTATATCTTTTATCGGCAAGAGCTACTGTCAGAGAGAGAGTTTCTGGTGGTCAAAAAAAAAGGAAATGGAATACTAACATTGTTGCTGTTTAATTACAATGGCGAATCCATCCATCCGTTTTTAATCACAGGTTAGAATTCTAATCCCCGATTTGTTAATCTGCGTTTAAAATTCAGTGGTGCAACACAACTCGATTTAAAATAAAGCCCAGATCAACAAATCCTAGATTAGCTGTAAACTGTGCTTAATTTAATCCTTGTTGGAGCAACCCACCCTTTATGTAATGTTTATTTAGTTATTGAGTCTTGGAAGAACAAAATGGAGATGTGCTATCGGGTTTAGATGGACTTACATCTCTGCGCACTTTTGAGCGGGTTATTTTGACGCTCTGAGATCGTCTGAGCCCATGATGAGACACGGCTTCATCTTCAGAGAACACAGCCTTCCCCTCGTCATCACTTCTGTCATTGTCATCGCTATGATAATACTCTACAAAAGAAAACAAGATGAACATATAGATCAGAGTATGATCATACATAACAGCAGACAGAAGAGCAGGTATGATCGAGATCAGTGCTACTTAAAAGCTTATCCTTCAAGACAGAATTTACACCAACATCAAGTGGAGACCAGGTAACAAAGAACTAAAGCTATCTACAACACAAATATGTTCTACATTGAAGACCGAGCATTTTGCGATAATTCTTTATAAACCGATAATATTTGAAAGCCGATAAACGATATAATGGTAAATATATATATTTCGATAAATCGAAATCCATTTTTTTTTAGAATTTTTGAGAGCCTAATTACAAAAACAAAAGTCCCAACATTAAAATTCCTGTCTCAAGCACACAATTATAATGTTCTCATTATAAATGTATGTAGCCTATATGACGGACTTGCGCTGCACATGCTGCACTTAACTGTATTTCCCAAAGTGATCCAAAGTAATTCCAATCATATTTCAAGCAATTCAAAAGCATCATGGCAAACAGTGCGCATCTTAAGTGTCTCAGATGAAGGAAATGATCTACTATTTATCGGCTTCAATAAATCGGACACATTTTATTATCGAGCCGATAACGATAACATTCAAAATGAATAATATATACATTGGCCGATACCGATATAGTGGCTGATATATCGTGCATCTCTACATTGCATTCAAGGTATACATTTTTATCAGTTCTTGCTTTCCCTGGTAATCGAACCCATGACCTCACCGTTGCTAGCGCCAGGCTCTAATGTTTAAACTACAGGAAGGCTAAAATACATTAATACAGCATAGGAACAACAATATGCTGGATAGGAAGCCTGTGTAAGTACACAAACAGATGAACTTGTGACAGATAATTTTGTTCCAAAATACAGCAGAATTTGATTGGACGTCAACAAGGTATGGGAAGTGTTTTCTCCTCATTTTAAGAAGTTGATAAGCCTATTTATTTATCCAACTGTGCATGATTATTTGTTTATTATTTTGCATTTAGTATTGCTTTTCCTTGTCCATGACCCTATTAGAACAGATCTATTTTCGGGTCACGACTGACCGGTTGAGAACCACTGATCTAGTTTATTGTGAAGGTTGGGAATGTGATTTCAGCCGCGGAGAAAGGACAAGCGGGGGGAGAGAGAAAGCGAGAGAGCAGCTGCCGGGTTCAGGCCGCTCCTGGCACCATCACCTCTGGGCTCCCCGGGTGGCGCTGGGAGCTAGGCAGAGCCAGCCTGTGCCAGGACGTCTAAAGGCAATCCAGCCGGAGCAGATTCACCGCACACTCCATCACCAGAATGATACCACCAAAAGACAGGCTATAAACAAGACCATACAGCACTGCACAGAACTGTAGGCTTAATTTAGTATTGTGTGTGCAGTTCTCCTTTCCACCATCAGGGGGCAGAATAAATACAGAAACCAATGGTTCTGAAAAGCCTTCCTTTGTTTGTTTCCACACACCCACCGCTGTTTTCAATAAATGAAATATAACAACTTCCGTGGGATTTGGAAAACTATGCAATTCATTTTCCAGAACTATTCTTTTAAGGCCCTGTGCAAACTAAGCAGAAAGAGATTTGAAAGAAGACAAATATAAAGACACAGCTGGCATGTCTTTGTTATTTAGACTGATGGCAGCTCTGAAGGCCAGTCTGCCTTATAACCAGGAGAGATACAACTTCTCTCAACCTTGGCATGAATTTTATTGAGCATCTGAATAACAGTCGTAATATTTTGTAGGCGATACAGCTTATTAATGTGTATAATATATATACATATATATACTGATAATGGTTTCCGTTTAATTCTTGGAGTTTAGGATAATGGAAAATTATTTAAAAAACTGACACAATTGTCACACTCTAGGAAACTTACTGGGCAAATAATAAGCACATTAAAATCATTGCAATATTCACAATGCTTACATTTATATTGCTAGCGAAACCACTCTAATATCAGACCCCTGTACTTATAGGAGAGCATACCAATATATACAGGCATCTTTTATGTCATGCCTGTCATTCATAGCGGACTTCTGCATCTTTAGAAAAAGCAAAACCCAATATTAAAAGGTGGGCGAATAGATAACACACTTGAGCCTCTCTCTTCATAGGCTACCCCCTGTTTTTAAATTCAAACTGCAATTAGCAGCTCGTTTGATCAGTCGGGATCTTTCACCTTGGCTTTGAGCCTCTGAAAGGGAATGCCATTTTAGAGGAGCTGGCTTTCTGATGGCTTCATTGCAGACGAGATGAAAATGACCTGGATGCCAGTGGAATTTCAAACGCGGCGGGCACATTAGCATACTGAGATAGAAGCACATTATGTATTCTGCTCAGAGGCTCCCTGAGCTGTTTTTTCCTCTTCTTCATCTTCTCACAAAGCGGCACTAGACTATACCTTTCATGCTAGGAATGTGCCTTTATTACTTATAACCCTCCGTTGCTTGAGACAAACACCGAATCCATTCCATTTGCTCGAAAACCAGTTAACATTGCAGTGATTTCCAAAAGCGTGTGAGATTTGGTTGAGATATCATTATGAAAGCGCTATGGATTTACTTGCACAACAGACGCTTTCCCAGCTCCAGGTGACAACAAAGCACACTCAGAATAAACATGTTGTCTGATGGAGCAGTTATTGCATAACAGTCTATTGTTTAAATCTTATTGATGGTGAGCATTGTTGTGCGATCACCTCTAAAGCTCACTTGAATTTGTTCGACATCATTAGACATGACGTTGTAATGCATTGGAAGCTCGTTTGAAACGTAGTAGCTTCATAAAAATACTCAGTTTGTGACTGAACAGGCAAAGCAAGGCATCTGCCTTCTGTTGTGGACGCAGCAGAGAAACAGCAGTGCGAAAGGAAACAAAGGATGGCGTGTTAATAATTAATCTGAGGTAAGATATACCAGCTCCGTCGGGTTGGTCCATGTTGGCTCTTCTGGCAGGGTTGGAGCCGTAGGATGAATACCCGTCGTCGTGAGGGATCTGGGTAAGGTCGTGCATGCTGAGGCTCCTGAGCTTCTCTGTGATGGCACCTTGACCCTGTAAAGACAAAACAACCCCCAGTTATGATAAACATGTCAGCGCTGACAACACACAGAACAGCTTTGACAGAGCGTAACAAGACTGCATGGGCTTACATGATGAGATCATCACGACATGCATGTATGGATGAATGTTAAAAAGATTTGGGCTCTGTTCCAAGTGACCTGTTACCTAGTGACCTGCTCCGGTGTCAAATGAACCTCTGGAACAAATAGCGCTCCTCACATGATTCGGTTTATTTCAACGGGGTTGGCATTAGCATGTCAGCAGCGAATTTATTAATTAAACAATGAATTAGGGCCGGTTCACACAGAATGCAGTTTTTTTATTCCACTGGGCTAATTTTACATTGTTTTTCAGTGTAATCGCGCTAGAAGGACGTTTCAGCGTTGCGCACACACATCTTGTGCATGACACAGAGTTCTAAAAATGTTAAATTAAGTTAAAATGAAGTTAAAATGTTTAAAAACGCATCTCTAGACCGTGCATTTGTTTTCACCTCATTGCCCTGCGTTTTAAACACAAAAATGCTTTGTGTGAATGGACCCATTAACATGTCAGTTTCATTTCATTAATTTTTTTTTCATCACAGTGTGCATTCTATTGGCCAATTCAGACAGCACAGACAGACACCAACAAACCAGTTGGCCGTTGGATTTAGAATTTTATGAAAAATAACTGTCATATGCAGTGTTCTTGGTTTTGGAAGAGAGCTTAATTGAAGATAGATTTATAAAAAATAAAAAATACACTTTGGCTAGGAAAATTTTAGGCCTCATAACACAAATCTTTTAAACTGATAATACCAGATAATACAAGCAGTACTTAACACCATGTTTGAGTCAGACATTTTTTAAAAAAATGGAAAAAGGAAACAATGAACTAAAAGTTGTTAAAATTATATTAACAACATGCTGTAGACACTATGGAATTACCTGCACTGGAGAGAGCAGGGCTGCAGTATTCCTATAGGGCAGTATATGTCAGTAACAAGAAAAAGATCATCACCAAAGAGATTTCACAAATAAACCAGAATGAACATGCCAGAAAGAGGGTAAAAGGAAGGAGAAGGAGATAAGATGGGGAAAATATGGTAGCTTTCAAAAATAGAGATTGACATAAGCCTTTTACAAGCTTATTGGCTCAACTTTAGAGATGTCTTTCAATAACGGCATCCTTTCAGAGAGTCTGGGCAGGACAGTGGCCAAATGAAAATTGGAGCATTGTTGAGCAGCCCTGTGATCTGCTTCTGATTAGTATATCAGCATGATTTCCTTTACGAATACTAATGGCCTTGGGTTGGTTTCACAAAAGAACAGTGACCTTTGCTTGCAAATGAAAGTCATTAGCGTGTCATTTATTGCTGGTATTGCAGATTTGTGCCAGCGCACTTGTGCTCTTTGCTACATTAGGAAAAGGGAAAGAGTTTAAGGTCAATAAGAAACATAATTTGCAACACTTTTACTTTCATAATGTGATGTACACTGCCATTCAAAGGTTTGGGGTAAGGAAGATTTTTTTTGAATAAAGTACCTGATGTAAAAAATAATAATAATAAAAAATAATAATAATTATATATATATATATATATATATATATATATATATATAGAGAGAGAGAGAGAGAGAGAGAGAGAGAGAGAGAGAGAGAGAGAGAGAGAGAGAGAGAGAGAGAGAGAGAGAGAGAGAGAGAGAGAGAGAGGGAGAGAGAGAGAGAGAGAGAGAGAGAGAGAGAGAGAGAGAGAGAGAGAGAGAGAGAGAGAGAGAGAGAGAGAGAGAGAGAGAGAGAGAGAGAGAGAGAGAGAGAAAGAGATATTACTACAATTTAAAATAAATGTTTTCTAGTTAAATATATTTTAAAATGTAACGTATTCCTGTGATGGCAGGAATTGGTTGAATTTTCAGCAGCCATTACTCTCTAAATTAGTCTTCATCCTTCAGAAATTATTTTGATATGCAGATTTGGTTATCAAGAAACATTTCTTCATATCAATGTTGACAACTGTTTTGTGCTGCTTTATATTTGGGGGATATTTCCAGGATACTTTTGAGGAATAGACCGTTTAAAACTAAAGAACAGCATTTATTTTAATAGAAATGTTTTGCAACATTAGAACAGTCTTTAAAGATTTAATGTCCTTGCTAAATAAACGTATACTTTTACTTTATTTAAAATCTTGCAAACCCCAAACTAAATAACCCCCTGACCGCCTTTTAAATGGTAGTTTATTTATGAGTGAAACAGAATATATAAAAGAGTAACTTACTGTGTTACCTATTAGCAAGATATTATTATTATTATTACCAATAAAGGCTGCATCACCTACAGCAGTCTGTTAAATAATGCATATATAGCTATTTGGCTATTGGTTAACATTATTTTAGAGGAAAAGCGAGTTATTACATAAAGATGAAAGATTACAAAGATAAATATTGTTTTCTTTAGAATAACTTGCAGTGATGAATCTTTCAGAAAATCATGAAAGTGCATTAATATAAAGTAAATAGGGTCCATTTTCATTTCATTTTGACTTATACACAGGGTTCAAAACAGCTCTCTCTCATTCTGTTTGTCTACCTTCAAAACACACACACACACTTGCCTTGACAGCGGCAGACACAGCAGCAGTTGCAGCAATGCTCAGTCCCTGCTTGCCGAAGTTCACCATGGTCTCGTAGCTTCGCTCTTTTGCCTGGATTAAGTAGTCGTCAATTTCCTTCAAGAACATTAGGACAATATTGAGCCCTTTCTGGTCCTCAGGCAGCACAGTATCAAATATAATATAGCAATAATATAATAATACAGTACTGGAAATGAAAAGCAGCACTAGACCACTGGTGGTCTGATCTTATAAGGTTGCAGAACAACAGGGGAAAATAACGACCAAATTCACCTTTCATTTTGCAGTATGGTGAATACTAACACAATATAAGTGCTCTGCAAACCCAATGTTTTAAGAGGTAGATAAATGTGAAGAGGAGATTCACCCTTTCTTTGGAGGAAAGCAGAGGATGGAGGGCTTTTCTGTAGATGACACTAGCTCCTCTCGTGTAGGGAGACAGAAGCCAGATCACAAACGCAACCTTGATCTCGTAATATAGGGGAAACCTTTAGATCAGAGGAGAGAAAGAGAGATACAAGGACCCCCGTTACATCAGATTAATCGCTGACATAATTACACTCATTAAAGCTGTATTCCAACAAATTAATTTGTGCTACTCTAAATTAAAACATCAACTTCGTTTCATTAAACCCTGATTGCTTCCCTGCATTCCTTGGTCTAGGGAAACAAAAACAAGATCTTAAATGAAACGGCTTGCTTCTTTAGCCTGACATGAATCACTTGTAATCAGGTGATGTGTGAGGTGAACTCACCAGGATATGGTTAGATCTGAGATGGTCTCCACTACTGTAAACAAGGCAAAGACAATCCAGTACATCATCCATCGCACCTGAAAAAGGAACAAAACAGCAAACAAACAAAAACAATAGATGTTAAATTTACACAGTTTATGTTAAGTGCACAGATATAAAAAATGTGACCTATACCAGTAATCAATAAAAAATTTACGAGTTCTCGCTCCGAACCGAACCATACCGCCAATCCAAACTGTATGCTAATTGTCAATCGTATTTGACGATAGTGGCCCTGACTGTACATTATCCCACTGACTATGAGAGACATGAAACTAACATTGCTATGCTGAAAAATTACTGTATATGACAAATGGTCATACAGTTTACCATCAACACCAATTTTCAAATAAGTTTTTGCTTCAAATCATATGTTGTAATGATTCACTTTGTATATGGCTGGTTTAGTTCATGGCTATAAAACTTTTAATTGAGACTTTAAAATTCCTATGGGAAGATACTTCTGGAATCAAGGTCGCTAAGAAAGTGGGCAGGCACTGTTTGCACTCCATGATGGACTGATGATCTAATGTTTAGGGAAAAAAACAACAACATGCTATATATATATATTGAATCCCAAATTGCAATAACTGCTACTCTTAATGTAGTCTTAGCCTCAGACGTCACGCCCACGGACCGCTGGCTGAATGTCTGATGCATATGCCACACTTAACTGAAAACACTTCATGTTGTCATTTGATTGGTTGAATTTTAGAGTATGTCGGAGAGACGTGTGTGTCGCGTTCTTTAACGATCCGCCTGAAAACAAAGATGCCGTGACCCCAAACCCCCTCACGGAAGAATGCCGTTGTGTTTACAACTTTGACAATGAGCGCGTATCACGATCAACTAAACGCTGGATTTTCAAAAGTACCTGAAGTAGGTGTAAAAATTGCGGCTCTTAAATACATCCAAGAGTTTTGCACACCAGTCTGTTATTGTAGAGATATCGATGTTACATTTTCACGCCCCTAAACATGACGTAGAACAAAACAAACTGTGATTGGTTGCTTTACATGTCAATCAGATGGCCTCTGGGCGGTCCTTGGCCAATGAAAGCTGCTATGGTGTCCAGACCTTCTGCTGTCAGTCTGAAGGTCTGGCTACGCAAGACTACTCTTAATACAGCATTGATCACCTAATGCCAAGATGTATCACAGTCACCCAAACATAAAACACCTGATACAATGCTAAAGAAAAAAATAATATATATAAAAAAAATATTCATGCATTTTTAATTCTATTCAATAGCGTGAATGCCTAATCTTTCCACACAGAGTGGCTTGCTAACACAAATCCATGCGCGCCTCTTTTCCTAGGAGGAGACGGAAACAGTCGAGTGTAACAAAAAATCATTATAGCCGTGACATTAATTTCCATCCCAGCTCTCTGTGCGTGTCTCTCTGCAGCAAGACCTGTTTGGTATGCTCTACCTCTCCTCTGCTCTGCTCTCAACCACAGCGCGCTTTCAGCCAGCTTCTTAGCATTTCAATTTCAAACGCCCGTGCAGACAGTCATGTGATCCCCAGCCTTGAGCTGCAGCTCTCGAAGGTATTAGGTGATATTTTCAGCCTCACTGAACAAAGTCAAATGAATCCATGCAGAGGCAGCATTACCAGCCTGACAGGAGGCGTCAGATTTAATTGGTGTCCTCCCAATGAACCTTCAGCGGTCTGAGAGAGATCAATGCGTTGCATCAGCCGCTGGAAAGCTGCCGCTCCGTGACAAACTGTCAATCGAAATCCACCAGCAGTGATCTTTTGTAGTAGCCGGAGCGCTTTGGTTGCTGACCGCATCGATACATGAAATCTAATCAGATCTAGAAGCGTTCCTCCCATAATCCTCCAGACAATCCTATTTATTACAAGTCTGCAATTACCTGTCTTCAATTAGAGAAGTATACGAGATAGAAGCTGTTGAAATTCTGCTTACATCTCGCTATTAAACTGGGTAAAAGGCGATTCAAGAATGGGCCGGCGCCCAAGACAAGCATGCCTTTCCCGTTCAGCACTGCGTGTGGATAAGGAGTTGTGTAGACTCGATTTCCAATGGAAATAAAAGCCTTTGAAGAGTCCTGATTGTGAATGGACGTATTCCTTTCCTGCTCCGCGTGTGCACCATGGAGTTTCTTTGTTCAAACATTTAAACTGAGCAGTTAGACATATGAGCTGACCCACTCTGTTTATCTAACAAACAGGAGTTGTAGGCATTGTACAGATTTGCTCCGAGTAGAAAAACCGCAGTGTGGTTTCTAAGGGCATCTAGTCTATGCTAGTAAACACAGGCTTTGTCAAGCTGCCTTTAAACTTTATTTTAAGTCCAACATAAACCAGCGACTCCAGTCGGCCGGTCCTATAAAAAGGCCTGCAGCACAAAGCATCATTTGTCCAGTTCTATTTTGAAAATGATTTGAAAGAGGTTTCTCTAAAACCCATCTGCACTTAAAGGCAAACGCAGCAACGGTTATGACATGTTTTCAAAAAAGCTGCTTTTGTGGTCGATTGAGCTTTCTTCTTTTTTCCAAGGGTTTGCTATTAAAAGTCTAAGTTTACCGAAATTGACTTTCCATTCGAACATTCAAGAACATTAAACATTCTAGCAAAGCATATAAACATCCGTGATCTTGGGCTGCTGGTGTCCCTTCTCCTGAGTTGAGTGATACTGCTACTGCTGTTTACATAAACGTGTCCTTATACTGTGTAATGCATCAATCTCCAGATCAAATATATTATGAGCTTGACAGTAAGGTTGGCCTAATGGCTGGCTTAAGAGTGATTCAGGCTAGTATATATTAAATATTAGTACAAGTACAGTAACATGCGACAAGTTTGACAGAATCGTTTATTGATATTTAACAAACATTCAAGCTCCACATTTCTGCTTTGAAATGCTCCAGAACAATGGCATGGTTTACTTCTACTGTAGTTGTTACTGTAACCACTATTTTAGATTTTTTTATATATAAAAATATATGCATCAACATGATATTCTGTGCTACACAGTAAAAAAAAAGGTCATAATTGTAACAGTAAAGTACTGTTTTTGGAAGAGAAAAGAATAGAATCTTATTATTTACAGTGTGACCGTTCCCATTTTTATGGTTTTTCACTTAAATAATTAAATGAATTAAATACAAGTTTCTTCTTAGTTTGTCTTGTGTCAGTTTGTTACATCTTATGTTGTTATACGTTTATTACATTATTTAAGTGTCATTCTTTTACACTGTATTTAAGTCAAAAGCTATACTTGTGATGAACTTTTATTCATTATGTAGCTTTCTCTACCACCTATGTTTTTATGGTGGGTTTCAGAATATTATAACAGTATAAAATGGATTTTACTACTTTGTATATTTGATTAACTGATAATGTTAATATGCCATTTTTAAACTGCTACCGTATTTTGTATGGTAAAGCATAACAATCATTTTTAACAAAAAATTCTGATTTGTTTTGTTTTTTACAGTGTGCTCAACATGCCTGTCGAAAAGGCTTAATCTGCATTGAACATATAACATTCCTTTAAGCACACTTTCCCAGGATATCCTCGCTCTGTTCCCAGTGTCTTGACAGAGTGAATACAAATCTGAATTGTTTTGCATAGAATTTGGTTGGTTTCCACCAAATGAACCCTTTCATTAGGAACCATTTTCTAAGGAAATGTTAATGTTCAGAAAATCATTATTGTTGATACCCATGACTTGATACACCATTGTTGGCTGCAAGCTGTTACAGTTTATGCTAAGATTTATTAAAACAAGAAAAGTTTTTAATTTTCTTTTAACTGTTTCAACTGGGATTTGGTTTTAATGAAGTGTGCATTCTGCAAATAAACAGGAGAAGATGGAAAATAATACAGGAGAGTGAGACCTGGTTTGGCAACTCCATAAAGGTTCCTGGCATATTTTCTGAAACTTTTGGACTTTCTGAAATATTGAGATGAATGACATAAAACAGTCCTGTTCAGCAGAGGTAGCATTGGCGTAGCTTATACAAGTGAGGAGCAGAATGCTTTTCACAGCTGAAATAACTCAATGCAGCACCGATACAAACAGGCTCTAAGGTTCCTAGAGTACTGAAATACTACCAGTACATTACAACCACTAAGGAAAGCTAAAATTAGCCATCTGAAGTAGACAAATGTATAAGAGCAAAGAAAAATAAATGTTTAAAGGGATAGTTCATCAAAAAATAAAACTTCTGTACATTTAGTCACTCTTATGTCGCTTCAAACCATGAAACACAAAAGGAGAACATTTAAAAAAAATCTTTATTCACCATGGAAGGTGAGTAAATAAACTTAAAAATACACAATTTGATTTGAGTGAACCATTCCTTTAATCATTTCACAAGAACAAAGGGCACACTAACGGAAGATCATGACAGTTTTTCCTCAATGGGGCAACACCACATTCAACGTTTTTCTTAATTATATCCTGGTTTGCAGGTTCAACACAATGTTGCTTAGAGCTATTGATGACTACAAATGGCACGGATTCTGGCCAGACCTGAATTAGCATTTCATCGCATTGATCTCTATCCTGAGGATGTAGGACGAGCTCTCACAGGGCGGGTCCTTCAAGAAGTGAGCGCAGAGAGAACGTGTCATATGATCCGGACATACAAGCCAACACACTCTCCCTCCCAACATGCTTGATCATGCACAGAAACAATAAAGCGCTTCTCTTTTCATGTCCCATTTAAAGGTGTGGAATGGCTTTGTAGTTAAAGATCTGGACTAGTAACACAAAAGTTCATCATCACTGAGCTCTTGAGCAGGTCACTTAACCTCAGGTTATTTCAGAGAGGAATTAATTTGTAGTAAGCAAACCAAACTGGTTTGAAAACTCAAATGCCTGCTAAATCAAAAAACAAAAAGAAAACAAGAAATGAAGGCTACATGAATGTACAATGTGTTTATACTTACGTATTCTTTGACATTTTTGGTTTTCACTGCTTTGTAGGAATAGTACGCTGGGTACAGGTTTCCAAAAACCAGCCTGTGTAAAGAAACAGAGGGTAAAATAAATAAAGGAAAACAACTGTAACACTCCAGATATTCTTCAAAAGCAGGACTAATGGGTTCGGATAAATCCTGTCTCTATGTATAGCTCTATTAAAAGCCACTCACTTCCTCGGTCTGATTGTTTACAGGGTAAACAATGATTTCCTTTTCTTTCTTTTCCAAAAGAAAAGAATAAGGGCAAAAGAGGGGACAAAAATGCAGGAGACACCTAATTTAAAACATGTCCCAAGAGAGATTAAATCCATGTAAACTGCCGTCCATAGAGAGCAAAGGCTGTGTGTGTTTTGAATGGCACAAAAAAAATATAGTACTAGCTCTTTTTGGTTGAAAATGTCAACAATTACTACATCATATTAATGACAAAAATTCATCTGTTGATGAAAAAGATGAAATTTTCATCTTTTGCAAAAATTCATTAAGCACAATTCTTCTACTAGAAGTCATCCTTGAGTTTTGCACAGACTTTTGCTTCGATTTACTGGTGCTAGTTGCCGTAAGTCAGAGCCAGTCTAGAGTTTGAGGAGTTGACGGATTTCACAGAAAATCGTGTAGTGTATGACGGCACAGACTCTGATATTTCTTTTGATTCCATCTAGGGGTGGGCGATATGACCAAAATCTTGTATAAATTTATTTCACGATAACAATATATATCACGATATAGTTATTTTTGCTTTAAATAAGGTTTTTACGATATCAAAATCTGATTGAAATTTCATAATTCTTATCACAATTTTCAATATTATTAAAAAAACTAATACTAGCTCTAAAAAAAATCTCAAGCTTACTGCAGACAAGTCAACGGTGATAAAGAAAGAGAAAAGAAAACAAACTACAATAGAACAAAGACAAATGAAATAGACCTACCTGAAAAACTTAAAGAACTAGAAATTCTACATTTATAAACTAGTAATCAAATGTATAAAAAAACAATGCAGTGTCTTTAATGAGTAAATTAAATATACATTTATTCTTATTAAAGTTACAAAAGTGATTCTGTCAAGAGCAGTGAGAGATTTTTTCTCTCTTTTTGTTTTTTGATTAGCATTAAAGGGGACACATTATGCCCCTTTTCACAAGATGTATTATAAATCTATGGTGTCCCCAGAATGTGCCTGTGAAATTTCAGATCAAAATATCCCCCAGATCATTTATTATAGCTTGTCAAAGTTGCCCCTTTTTGGGTGTGACCAAAATCGCGCCGTTTTTGTATGTCCCTTTAAATGCAAATGAGCTGCTGCTCCCCGCCGATCCTTTACACGAGCTTCGGATACTGTCAATAACACATGCGAATTTCAGTCAAATCTCAGAAATACCCTGAAGCGGAGTCAGAGTGCAGCCTTACAGAGAGACTCAGGAAGAGGTTGTAACTTTTAGACGCACCTGGACGTTTCTGAATGGTTAGTGGGTAGTGGATACATTAATGTAGTTGTTGTGGAATTATATTGATTAATCTCATCGACTTTCATGTACTGTCATTTTTAACTTTTACACAAGTTGACAGTTCCCTGAGGTCTTTATAAGACAGCTGTGACTTTTTTTTTTTGTCAAATAGTGTTCTGTGCTCGTCTGTGCAGCAACAATAGAACAGTTTGCAACTTTGCTCCAACTTTTGCCATTGCGTTAGAACTGGTTACACTGTTGTAAACCAAATGGCGGCGCCGTGGGTGGAAACGTGCAGTTTAAGGGGCGGTAATATTATAATAATATCTAGGGGTGTAACGGTTCACAAAATTCATGGTTCGGTTCGATACGATACAGTGTTGTCACGGTTCGGTACATTTTCGAATTTCGATACAGCAAAAAGAAAGAAATGCCAGAGAAATGTCCTATTTATTAAAAGAAAAAATATTTTAAAATAAGTTTGAGTTTTCCTACATCTTGAAACTTTCAGGTTTATTAATGGGGGTAATCTTTGAAGGATGAACAAATAATGTTTTGGTCATCACATTAAAAATAACATTTAAATATAGCCCTATATTTATATATATAATATTTAGATAATATTTGAGTTTTGAAGTGCTGGAAAAAGATGGGAAGTACTTGAAAGCATTTCACTATTCCAGCCAAACTTCCATGGTTACAGTTAGTGTTACTATATTAAATCTATGGTGAATGTTGCTGATCTGTTGACTTAAAGCCTATAACTAGATCATTCACGGCACAATGTTTCTCCTGGTTTCCACGTCAGCGCTGTTTGATCTGATGATAGAGATCTACGGTTAATAATGGAGAAATGTGAATGCTTCTCACTAGATCTCGCAGCGATGTTATTACTTCAGTGGCGAATTCAAATGTTTTCTTCACTGGATCTCTTAGCGCTGTGTAGTAAGTAGTAACAGTGTCGCTTGATCAAGATCGGCTCGCGCTGCACAGATGTTGCTGGTCCGAACTGATAAACGGTCCGTGAAGCACAATATAATGAGTAGCGCAGTTTCCTTCCGCTTTCATTACGTTTGCCATTTAATGTTGCGCAACGTTGTGGTGGCCGCGCTGTCGCGGATTTTGTCGGCAGGAAAAATGGTCCAAGGAATCGTTCAGTTTGTATGCGTATCGAACCTGAAGCCTCGTACCGAAACGGTTCAATACGAACACATGTACCGTTACACCCCTAATAATATCCCATTCCTACGTTAGAAGGGGAGCGAAATCAGATCAGCTTAATTTTAGACATGCTTGCAGAGAAAGGCTTCCCAAAACAAAGTTCTGGATTGTCACTTGACGTTTTTATGGTTGGTAGATGAACAGGGGACCCAAATATAGCACTTAAACACGGAAAAGGCAGATTTTCATGATATGTCCCCTTTAATAAAGACAGCAGGTACATTTGGATGCTGTCAATTTAAGACCGACTGCACAAATCCATTATACCATTGTGTGTTTTCTCTCTCAAATGTTAACGTTCACTTAAGACATGACTGTTTACTTGCAAATACATGGTCACTTTGACACATAGGTGTGTATATTTAACCGTTCAAGCCCATTAGGCAGCAAAAAGCACTCAGTTCACTTCTCAAGTGTTCTATGAGCAGCGGCTTCATGACGCGAGTCTCAGTCAACGCTTAAAAATACATGCACAGCCACTTCACGTGAGCTTAACCGCGATAGAGAAGCTCAAAACGTTTTAGATCCCGTTTACAACTGTATTTAGCGTAGTTCACTTATGATCTGATCGACCACAACGCATCTTAATACCAGGTGTAAACTTGGCCTCAGTGTGAGATCCCCAGTAATTTATTAGCTATATCATGCCCAGTTTTTCCTCTTTAACCATTATAAAAGTTGTCAAGTTTACGATACCTACTGTTATAAAATCTGTTCAGATTTTAAAAGTCAAGCAGGCCTGGTTTCAGAGACAGGGCTTAGATTAAGCCAGGATTAGGCCTTAGTTAAATTAGGACATTTAAGTAGCTTTTATAAACCTGCCTTAGAAAAAAAAAACATTACTGGTGAGCATCTTGACTCTTGAGACAAAACAAAGCCACTGAAATATTTTAAGAGATGTTAAAACAGCTCAAACATGCATTTTAGTCTGGGACTAGGCTTAAGCTGACTTAGGTTTAGGCTTAAGTCTGTGAAACCAGGCAGTAGTGTAGTCCAGATATAAACTTATAGTTCTGTATACAGAAACTGTGACCAATAATTTAACTGAGAAATTATCCAATTTAATTGGATTTAATGTAAATTTGGGTTGGAGATGGAAAAGACGTCACACTGATATGTTCATTTCAGTGAATCACTAAGATATTCCATTTCATCCTATGAGCGACTGACCTGAGACAAGCTAAACCGGCAGATGGGCCCAGTGCCAGCCCTTCATCTGCGGCCTGTCACTCTCACACGAGCCCCATTTATTATGTTCCGCTCGGCTAAATTTGTTTGGGATCTTGCGGAAGAACACATACTAACCTCCTGCTTGTGCAAGACTCCCATTGTCACAGAGCAATTAGTGCACGTTCAGAGGTGCCAAACACAAAACAAATCCCTTTCTCGTCTGAACCCCCACAAATAAGTTCAGGGGGATAAACAATGCAAAAACAGGGAGACACACAGATCCGGAGCTGATTTCTGGCCCTAAAGTGCCTGTGGCCCAAATTCCATGTGCTAACAGAGGAAAGCTGCTACTAGCATTCATTTTGACATGCCACGCAGACTTTTCCGAGGTTTCACAGGCAGGAATCAGCCTTGATGTTTCCCAGATGATAATGCTGCTCTCTGAAACCAGTGTTTCACTTTCATACCAAAGCTGTGCCTTGAAAAATGGCATTTCCCCAAGGGCTAAAAGAGTCCTTCAAAGTAGCTTTTTGCTGAACTCGGGTTGAAGCATTCCCACTGATTTAGGAGTACTGTCTTTGCAGACAGACAGGCTTCTTGACTCAGCAGTGCATCTAAATTTGGGGACAGCTTCTGCTGTTTTCGCTGCCAATTATAGACAATGTGTTGACCCAGAAATTCTGGCCACTCCAATATCAGCCTGAAAACTTGACTATAGTGACAGTAACATATCTGTAATTTATTTATATAGTGAACGTCAATAAACAGCATGATTAGAAAACATAACACAATGAAAATAATTGTACATTTTCTGTAGTGGTTCTTGCACATGCATTGATTTCAGTATCACGGTGCTAGGGTGTTCTGGGTGGTCACACCATGTGGCTCACGTCTCTAGACATGACTCTTTCACTTGAAGTCTATGGGTTTAATATAGGGCTGCAATAACTAATCGACAACCAATCAGATTATCAATTAATCTCGTCTATGCAAGGAAAACATCTGCCAGTCGTGTCACTTGATAGAAGTGAAAAACACATTTCTATGTACAAAACACATCTGGAAAACAGAGAACGCAGAGTGAGATGATTCTGAACCCGTCCTAAACATGAGAACGTGTCATATTAAGTGCTTTAACCCTTGTGTTATGTTGCGGGTCAATTTGACCCGTTTCGATTTTCTAGTTGTTGGAAATACTGGTTAACCTTTGTTTTTTTTTCTTGATATTTTGTGACTTTTTCTCATTTATCATGATGAACAGGCATGCAAAGTTTCAACATGCTGATGTGTTTTGACATATACAAACAAAATTACTATTACGTTCGTGATGTTCGCGGGTCAATTTGACCCTCATAGGCAGCCATTCAAAAGCAACTGTACAGACACAAAATAAAAACATTTATTTTCTGTATGTCAGGGCACTTCAACTCCAGTTCTAACGTGCAAGTGTATCTAAAAGTGATCTAACCCTAACCAAACACACTTGAAAAAGCTAAAATCACAGTGTTTAGAATTATTTGCAAATTACAGATGAAAATCTTTGTCAGACACAGATAGTAAAATAAGCTCTCATTTCAATATTCAAGATATCTAAAATACCTAGCTTTTAACCAAAACTTTTATGAAGGATTTTCAAAGGCAAATTCACAGAGCCAAAAAATTAATAAAAAACATTTATTTGTTGTATGTTTTTGTTATGTTTGGTTTCTCACTTCCCTGTGAGTGAATAATGAAATTAGGGAACTAGGTCTTAGGAAACTAGGGAAAGTTAACTTAGGAAAATTAAAATTTTTCATTATACAGCAAAATTGTATTGTTCAGTTACAATGTTCAAAGCATAAAAAATAAATAAAAATAAATGTATATGCAAAAAAAGTCAGTATACTGTTTATTTTCCAATTTTGTCAAAAATTGGTTTAAAAACATTTTTATGAATCATATTTTCAGATATAATGTTTTTGTAATGTTTGACAAATGTTGATATTAAAAGTTTACAGTTTGTATCTAAATCTTTGTTGTTTTTCATAGTGTGATTTTTGAGGAATTGTATTGAATCCAATTAGGGTCAATTTGAACCGCTCCATAAAGGGTGTACACAGAATTCGAACAGTGCACAAGTTAAACAAAAGCATAGTTTAATGCAGCTTGCCCTGTCAAAATTATTTCAATCCAACTAATCACAGAAATAATCCACAGATTAATCTATTATCAAAATAATCTTTAGGTGTATTATTTAGCATTAGGGGTTTGTTCAGATTACTAATCCCAAGTAAGACAAATAATAGTGTTGTTTGTCTTAGCAAACACCCAAGGGGGCTTGTGAGCATTTTAATACGCAAGAATTATAACACTGTGCCGTGGATGAGCACAGCACACGTTCACACAGTTCTCCCTGTTGCATGGTCCTCATCCAAGGATCCACCTTGGCAGCAGTTTATTTTCCTGTTGCCATAGAAACAGCAGAGGCACCAGGCTGTAACAATGGTGGTCGGCTCCACACATCTCTCAACCCTTCCCCCCTCCACTCTCCCTGAGCTCTGTAATTTACAGATCTGTTACTCGCATTCATGTTGCTCTGTGTGCCTAATAACTAGTATTTTTCTTTCATTGGACGATTGTTTTAATCAGCGCCAAATGAGGAAATTCACCTACAGCGTTGCTCAGCAATTTACAGGGAGCTGCAGTAGGCTAGACTGACTGTAGACAATGGATAACAGGGTTTTCCCACAATTCAGTTCTAGTCTGTGGACCAGGAACCAAACTCAAATAAACAGACAGAGGGTTCTATCTTCTAAACAAGCGGAACGTTTCCAGCAAAAAGTCATTTGTCTTTCTAATCTACACTGAAAAACAAAAGGCTGTATGACGTCACAATCACAGCCAATCAGAAATAAATGAAAAGCAAATTTGAGTTAATGAAATATGTTTTCTTTAATTTTTTATTTAAATTTGCAAAACTTAGAATGTTGCTATAAAGTTAGTAACGCCACGGTACCAAACTTTTAGTAGTCACTCGTCAGTAGTACAACTTTGCAGTCCTCCTCAGTACCAATTTCTGCACCACAGCAAAAACTGTTGACTTAAAAACTTTAAAAAAAATGTTGTCTTGTCTGTTGGTTATCACTGTCAATCATAAACACGCATTTAAATACGTTTGTCATTCCAGAAACTTTGGGAGTCTACATGGCAACATAATCTCTAAAGCACAAGCTCACTGAATTCTGCACTCTCGCAGAAACTCCCAATAAAAAAAGAAGTTTTAATTGTACAATAAATCTCTTATTTACATCGTGTTTACAATTGTCGACCAATTATAAAACCTCATACGGTTTCAGTGGTGTTAAGCGGATTCAGACTAACTTACTAACTAGCACCTCTGATATGCCATTGCGTTCACGCACTCAACAGATATGATTGTGATTGGCTACCATGTTCAACACTTGTAAAAACACGCTGTAAATAGAAACCTTTAACACTCAGAGAGCGCTCAAACAAACATGCAAACAAACAGAAATGCTTGTACCTTTAACTTTTCTTTTTTAGTACCGAGTGGTACTGGTAGTCAACCCTTAACCCTAGTTGCTACCGTATTTTTACTGTAAACTTCTGGCAACTAGCTGCTGTTTTACAGAGTACTGTCTGCTTGTAGCATTTGTTGATGAAATGTTTGCACGCCTTCACAGGCAGATGGAACAACTTGCAGTGCAAGTTATGTGGGATGAAACTAATGAAAGAATTACTGAAAAATAAAATAAAAACAAAAGTAGTAATTTCTTTAAGAATAAAATAAATAATATACTTATATAAATAACTAACTATTACAAACAAAACTAAAACTAGTGAAATTGTTTTCACACACAAAAAATTCCAAAATTGTAATAACACAATTTAGGACATAGTTAGACAGCCGCGTAAACAAAGACAGAAACTTCTGAAGAGTTATTAATATACTTTACATTTATGGTTTAATAAATTTAAATTAACTGTCCTTTAACTGGATAAAATAGTCTACTGTTACTATTACTCTCTCAACCAAGAAAAACATGTAGTTTGGTGTTATCAACAAACCAACAGCTCTGCAAATTTTTAGATATCAGTCATGCAAGTTACTGCTGACTCATTTGTCATGGAATCCCAAATATATATATATGTTTAGAAAAGACTATAGAAACATGTCTGACGCTATAAATAATTAAATATGCAGGATGAAAAAAGGCCATCCTCTCTCTTTACCAGTATGGAAAACTACTGTTTTGTCAGACATATTTCATGTATTATATAAACAATGTAGCCTGGCTAACTTCAGACCACGTCTCATTGAGATTGAGACGTGGTCTGGGAAGTTGGAACCACATGTTCATTTTCTCGTATTTGAGGCGTGGTTTACGAATGCCCAGAGCCGTTTATTGGGTGCTACGAATGTCTATCAAATGAGCCTGTACGTAGCTCATAGCCAGTCGTTTCAATTATACCAGATGACGTATGTAGAGCGACAGAAATTAGACGAGGAAGAAGACGATGGGTCAGAGATTTTGTGTACACGATGGCGTATCGCATCTAAGGCTGCATCGAAAGGTAACTTCGCGTCTAGCTGCCATGTTTGATCCATAGGTATAAACAAACTGCTTAGGTGTGTCGCATAGACGTCGTCATCGTCTTCCTGCTCCCTCCCCGTTCTGTGATTGGTCCCCTCGCTGAGACGAAAATCTGGTCCATGGTATCCAGACTGCCTAACAGCGTGAATAAAATCGTGCTGCGCAAAGGCAGCATGGGGAAACCCAGGCTATAAACAATGCACAATTTTGAACAATTAATACTTAAATTCTTTATAAAAGGCCACTCATTTGATTATTTTTAACATTTACTTGAATCCAGGTTGCAAGCCACATGATAAGACTAATAGCACATGAGTGTGTCTCACATTATGTAACACTTGAGTTAAAAAATTAAAAAGACTCCAAACATTAACAGTGATATTGTAAAAATACGAAAGCTGTTAAATAGCTGATACCCACACCTGCCACTGCATATAAAGTTAATTCATTATAAATGCGCTTGGCAACCTTAAACTAAACTCTGCTTTGTGTTGTGCCTAACAAACACCCCTTAATAACAGGTTCTACCCCTTCTTAACTCGTTTGGGACACATCTCACTCTACCGGTTAGGAGGTTTATATCGTTGCAGGGTATATACTGTCAGACCGCCCAGCCCTAAGAGTGTGCAATAAAGCCATAAAACTTGTAGGTTTAGCAATCACTTTGTTGGAAGGCTTTGATTCTCCTCACGGTCTGCCTCTGGCCACTCCTCCCACAAAAAAACTTCCACGGCCCCTATGAAACACAAATAAATGTGCTGCACATCAGTCTTTCATTGTTTCCACAACAAGGAGTTGGTTTTCCTCCAGTGGGCCCCTGGAGGAAACAGGACCTGCACTGAGTGGTCTTGAAAGTATTTTCGTGAAGCAGGGTATCGTTCACAGGGTGTGCAGCTGAAAAAATAAAATCTTCAGATGGGCCTTGACACTCAGGTTTAGGTCAACTTTGAGTTTCCTGCTAAGAAACAGCAAGGCAATGCTCACTCTGATGATGCTGCTGATTTGAATTACTTTGAGCCAGATGCTGAGAGTCTTCTAAAGCACATATGGTACAGCTCTTGGGACTAAATGAATGTTGCCTAAAAAAGTCAGACAAGGTGCATAGCCATTAAGGTGATGATACACAGGGCAACTTTTTGGGCAATGTTGCTGGGCAATGTTGCCGCCAACGGGCAACCAGATGAGACACAGGGCCCACGACTGATCTAAATTATCCAGATAGAAATGTATTGGCCATTTTCAATGGGAAAGTGCCCAAGCAACAATCGCTCGGCAAGATTGCCAAGCAACATTGCTCAAAAAGTTGCCCTGTGTATCATCACCTTTAGGCATTTGATTTTGAACTGGTTAATATTCCAATGCATAGAAAAAAAAATCCAAAAGATGTAGCCTCCACACCTTACATACTGCAATGGTTTCTCCCTAAAAGCCCAAACTTAATGTCCAAACAAATCAGCAAAACCAGTTATTGTCATAAAATACAGCCTACTCTTGCTAAACTGCAGGACGTGCTCGATAAAGAGAGATACTGTTTAATACTTAACATACGTTGTTGTTAAGAATAGCTAAATAACCCATGTGGGTCTATTTGAAGCCTTCTATTTATCATGTATTATTATTTATTTAGGTGATCGTGATCGGTATCGGACGATACTGCTTTCAGTGATCGGCCCCAAAAATCGTGATTGGAGCCTTTATAATCTTGGTAAAATCCCTAGAGATGCATCGGTCAACCGCCATCATCAGAACGGGCTGGGTTTTTTTTTTTAGTCGATCTCTGTTCCGGACTTGCACACAAACTGCATTACAATGATACAATCATTACCTAAAATGTCATTTGTGTGAAATATTTCGAAGCCTGTAAACACAACGTTAACACAGGCCACAGACAGGACACCCTGAAGAAGGATGCAAAGAGAACACATGCGCCAGCAGAGCAAATACTGTACCAGGCACATCAAGCTCACTGTTCGCGATGCTCGAAATATAGGAAGAAAAATATAAATATTGAATTGGGAGTGGGGGTTTATATGCATCTCTGAAGGGAAGTGACTTTCTTCAGAAAAGTTTTGATGGCATTTTCTTTTCCTCTTACCTCCTCCGAATAATAAAGTAGTGTTTTTAAGTGCAGCGGTACCAAAAGAACCATTCCGTCCGTCTGCTGTTTTTGTTTTGTGCAGTTGTCTTATGTAGCATTAATTTCATATATCTTTTTGTTTAAGGCCAGTTTGCCTGATATAAAGCAAAAAACAAACAAATCAGCAACATGTATCAGAATCGGCCAATTTGCCTTTATAAAAACGGCAATCAGAATCGGTCATGAAAAATCATGATTGATGCATCCCTAAAAATCACTTGTAATAAAAAAATTAAGTAGAACCTAAAAAAAAAAAAAAAGCCACTGAAACTAAATATAGGAATCAGAAAAACAGGTCTAAAGTTGATGCATAAACACCAGTGATCCTGACCAAAGAAAATGAGGAAAAACCTGTTTCAGACATTTCTACATTTTCCCCTCAACGTTAGAATTGACCTGCTAATATCAATGCTTACTGCATTTTAAAAACCAGTGAGAGTTTTGGGTGTGTAAGAGAACATAGTGTACATACATACTGCTTTAAAAAAAAAAAAAAAAAAAAAAAAAAAAGGCAAAGCAGGAAAGCACAACACAGCCATTAAAGTGTCTACGCAGCACAAAAGCCCACGGCATCATTTCAAACAGACAATGTGATCTTGATTTCTCATCATCTTGCCAAGAGCTTATAGTTATCGTCCTATATTTGAACTTCTACATCGTATTATATGCTGTAAAATCTTAACCGCAGAATTATAACCTTAAACTAGCAAGGTGGACTGTAATTGGTACTTGCTGGTTTCTGTGACTGACTACATCTCCTCCTAAATGCTTGCTAATGACTCTTGGACGCTATAAGGGGACCACGTTGCAAAATGTGTCTTGCCCACAAAATAAACCAAAATGATCCTATTTCTGCTGTTTGCAAATGAGCTACCATACAAGGACAGACACATCAATCATTCAAATCTTTCCAACCCTAAAGGCAAATGTGCTCTTTTTGATGTAGAGATCGACTGATATTTTTAAAGAACAATACTGATTATTTTTTATGTTTGAGTATTCAATAAGCGCTTTACACTGATTGTTTATTATTAATTAATGTAACTATTAATTGTTTGGTGTCAGCTTCCGACACAATAATTCATATAAAAAAACATATTACAACAATAAACTAAATATGAATATTTTATCCCTAATAGTTATTGTTTTATAATTGATTACCCAGTTTCACAGACATGGCTTAACCCTAGTCCCAGACAAAAACGCATGTTTGTTTTAACTGAAAGCAACTTGCACTGCCATGTCTTAAATAAATTGTTTTGTCTTTAGATGTACATCAGTAATGTTTTTTTTCCCAAGGCACATTTAAAAAAGCTACTTAAATGTCCTATTTTAACTAAGTCCGACTCCTAATCCTGGCTTAATCTAAGTCGTGTCTGTGAAACTGGACCAATAAGAATGAATGATGACTATAGCTACACAAAGTTTAATCTAAATGGGTGCAAATATATTGTATTTTGTTTTAGTGTATGTCTTATCTGTTTAAAATGCTATACATTACACAATTATTAACTGATGTAAAAAGCTATAATTATGCAAAGATTACATAAACATGTTACCTAACAAATGCTGTTGTTTTCCATTATGGACAAAACAATTTAATGTCATATAGTGAAAGGCATATCAAAGAACGGATTTATTTAGAAAACTGTAAATCTGTAGTTTAAATTATGTGACATCTAATGTTGAAAACGAAAATTGGTTAAGCAGACATACAATCCTAATTTTGATTCCCTGACCGGAATGTAAAATCACTTTCTTTCTATATACGTGTTCAGGCCTGTCGAATGACATCAACCATAAGTTAACATAAGGGAGAGAAAATGTTCAGAGAGGTGAGTCAGACGTTTATGACAGCTCCACCTTAACCCAAAAGTCCCAGCAAGAATTTTTGTAATAGGCGTCAACACAAAAACATTCATGGACACGTCCATTGCTATAGGAGTAATTTCACTACTGACACAATAACCTCTTATACAACGGTCCAGTCGTGATGGCAAACTACATATTTATAGCATACAAACACTGGCTTGCTGCTGCAGGTTCTTTTCCTTCCAAATAACATGGATCATTCCCAAAGGTCAGGTTTAAAAAACGTAAAACGAATAAATTTAACAAGCAGAGCAAATATACGTTCGAGAAGAAGATAAATCTACTTTTACAATCTTCAATGTGTGTGCTATTATGGATGCTAGGCTAACCAGTAAAATGAAGAGCTAATTAAACACCCGAGCTATAAAAAATAAACTACTTGTATGGAAAAAAGGAGGATTAAACTCACACGACAGATCTTGATATGATCCAGGACACCATATTTTCCTCAGGATGGAGCCGAGCAGGGAGAGATGCTAGCTAGGCTAACCTTACTTCAACTTCAGTGTAACTAACAACTTCAAACGAAGACAAACATTAACGGTCTCCTGAGAGCCTCCGCTCGTTCATTACTGAGTATTACGCACAAACATCTCGTATAAAACTAACTATGAAGTCAAAATTTGTTAAACTAATGACACTCTTGTTGTGCCCATCTTCATGCTCTCGACCAACACCGATGCCGTTTCTGTTAAAGGTGCGCTTTCACGTTGACGTCAGAAATAATTTGATTTAAGGGCTAGATCTTCCTGTTACCTGATTGGCTAATATGACTTGTTTACATGAAACTCGGGCATGGGTTGGCTAGTTAAAATGTTTGTTAAGTGACGTCGTTTCGAAAGCGCAAACAACAAACTCTCAACGCATTCGATGCTGATTCGTTTATAGACACCGGGAGGAGGTACAGACCAATCAAATATAAAAGCGTTGAAAATAAAAACTCTTTGATCTTGTTGGTGTTCTAATGCAAACACAGATTGGGGGAATGTTGTCATTAATAGTAACACTTTCTATTATATTTCTATTCTTTCTATATTAAAAAAACACCTTGCTATATCTACTGTGCTAAACGAAATGGGACTTGTCACAGCAATTAGCCTACATATTGTTGCTTTTTTGTTTGTTCAACAAAACAAATCTATCTATCTATCTATCTATCTATCTATCTATCTATCTATCTATCTATCTATCTATCTATCTATCTATCTATCTATCTATCTATCTATCTATCTATCTATCTATCTATCTATCTATCTATCTATCTATCTATCTATCTATCTATCTATCTATCTATCTACTGTTGTACATAATAGGCTTTCATAAAAACTGAATCCTGAATATCACCATTATGATTTTAATTTGAGTTTAGGCTAATTCTTAAAAGGGGATCAGAGTTAAAAGTGACAGATTTGAACCCTAGACCTGCTATTTGAACAAGAATCAATGTTATATCTTTTGAACAAGAATCAATGTTAAATATAAGCTGCTAAATGTGTAAACAAAAAAACGTTTACACATTTAAAAGCTATAATATAGATTAAATGTATGCATTTTGTGCAAATAGTTCCTGAATCACAAGTAGAAGCTGTAATTTTCATCTTTTATATTTTCCTCTTTCATATTGATTACTGTAATACACGTTGCATTATATATCTATCGTTATATGTCTTGCGAATACATAATAGCAATCTCTCCATGAAAGGAAGAATGGTGGTGATGCTTTCTAACTGATTGATATACATCAGGCATACACACATCCACCAACAGATGACATCTGTGAATTGTGGTCTCTCTTGGTAATCTTATTGTTCCTATCCTAAGAAGAGAGACATTCTACGTCTTGCAACTTCATAGCTTAAACATCTGAGGTGTTACGCATCTAATATTCTTTTTGTGTAAGCACACATTGGCGTACTTTACAGTAATAACACTTTTTACTCTTAGCGGAAGGTAATTATTTCTTTCAAGCCTATCCTTTCTTTCATCTGTAATATGTTTAATGTTGACATAATAATGGGTCTATATTAAAGTGGAGCCTTGTTATACAATAAATTAAACCATGCAATTACAGTACAGTACATCTTGTAATTATGTGTTACATACTGCGTGTGAAGAAACATGAAAAATGTATTACTATTGTGTGATTTTTCTTGTATTCTTCTCTCCACTGCTGCTTTCTATCATTGATTTTTAAGAAGCTTCTAATTGTAAGTGTGCCCTCTTTCATTAAACTTTAAAGTCAGACAGAGATTAGCCGTCCTCCTTTCAGCAGAGTGTCTGCAGGACCAACAGCCATCTCAGCCCCACTCTATGATTTGTGATTCTACCAGCCATGAGATATCTGTCTCCATCTTCTGTTCTGACCTAAAGGTGACACAGACTGATTGTGTCCCGTGGATATGCTTCCCTCTATCAGCACTCCTCTTGTGTTCATCTACGAACAGCCCACAGGTCAACTATAAACTGGCAAAAGTGTGAAGTGTGAACCATGTATGGTTGTATGACAGAATGAAAATTAACATATGCTGTGTATTTCCATAGAATTATTAATATCCAAATCATATCTGTATAGAATTATATTATATCAACCATATTTTTAATAATATTTTTGATTTATGTTCTTTCTCAATGTTCCTATTTGGTTTCCAAACTTGATTGTTTATTGATAAGATTGTGATTCCTGTTTCATTACAACGGCAGGCCATTTGTCAATTTAGATTACAACATTACAATCATTCCATGTTATAAATATTGATGGAATATATCATGTCTGACAGGTTTTGATCACTGAATGGATTATTTTGCATTTGATGGCTCACACGATGAAAGAGTGTTTAGAAGTTGTGAAGAGTTTGACAGTTTAACTGAGAATCAAATCAGTTTGATCAACAAGCCACATTGTAGACAATTGTAGACTTACTCTTTTGCACACATGTCTCACAACTAATGCAATTTGCTTAAATTAATAAGAAATTAAAATCTGATATGTTCAGAGATCTGAACATTGTTTTGAGAAAAAAAGTCTAATTTGAGAATTGAGCCAAAGCGATTGAGAAAAACTGTTATGTCATTTGGTCAATTAGTTCTATAATATTGAATTTATTGATTGATTATTTTTTATTGTTTGTTTTTATGTTATTCGTTCCTGCGGATAACAAAAACAACAACAACAACAACTAAGCACTATTTTCAGCACACTGGAGTATAGTAGAAAAGCAGCTAGTCTCCCATTGTGAATGAATCTGTCTGGCGGACGTAGAAATCTCCCCGTTGCGGTTTTACATGGACTCGTGAGTTGTTCAGGCGGAGGGATACCAGTTTTACGTTCGCAGTGATACGGTCCTCTGTTCAGTTTCACGGAGCGCGAGAGCGACCATTCGCGGGTGGAGGCTGAGAGAAATTTAAATCCCCCGGGTTGCGGTTGACACGCAAAAGGCGAAACAAATCACGGTTATTTCTTTCTTTTTGTTCAGAACGCAGTTTAACGGTGTAAATGTGCGGTCGGTAGGGTGCGAGTGTTGAAGTTTTCGAGGGTTTTCGCCATGGTGGTCGGGAAGCGGTTCCTGTGCGTGAGCGGAGAGGAGCCGCTGGAGCCCGCGCACATCGCTCGCTGGTCATGGCGAACCGGAGTCATCCGAGCCGTCACTCACCGAGACCACGACAATCCCGAACTCACGGTAAGACAATGGCTAACATTCTGCGGAAATTACTTATTAGGAGCGGGAGATCTTAGAGAGAACATGGCATTTTTGAACAGGCTGTTAAACGTCAGAATATTCTAGCTTTTGGAAACAGGCTTGGAAGTCAGTCAGGCAATGGAGTCGTGTAGTAGAGCTATATTTGGATCTCAGTCATCGGTGGTGGATTGTAAAATTAGTTGTCAGCTTGTGACTTTTACACCTTTTGAAATCCGAATGATTTTTTTTTTGTAGCCTATACAATTAACGAGATTTTTAATGAAGGGTCTTCTTTAGCTTTAGTGTTTTGCACCAGGATTTCTCATTGAAATTTCTAAAATCCTTATAGTATTTTTCCTTTGTCAAGCTTGTTGTAAACATGATAGGACATTTTGCAAACAGTTGGACCAAATGTAACAGATCTGTGTAAATGGCCAGGGTCATAAAACAATTCTGCCATGTTTTCATTCATTCATGATGAATATAGTTTCATAATTTCCTTGACCCTCCGTTGTTTATAGCTAGATAATTTAGAGTTATTATTTTGTCAGTGGTAAAATGTAATAACATAAGTCTACCCACCTTAAAATGTTTTAAAACAACAACGCGGTTGACGTGATTATATGTCCTCTACCCTTAATTCTAAAATTTGCATTTTTGATTTAATTTAATTTGATTAGCTGTTTTGAAGCTATTTTTAAACTGATTATTCCTGTTTTTATCTTTACAAGTACAGCTAGCTTATTATGTGCCCCTCTATTTAAACAACCCTATTGACAGTTTAATAAAATAAGCAATGTCAAATATTGTGATTACATGAGCATCAAATATAAATAATTATTAATGTAATTAATGTAATGTAATTTAAAATGTAAATGGTGATACTTTTTCAGGATTGTTTTATCAATAGAAAGTTCGGTGAACAGCATTTATTTGCATTTATTAAATGGATTAAAGCATTTATTAAATTGAAATCTTTTGTAACATTATAAATGTCTTCACTGTCACTTTTGATCAATTTAATGCATCCTTGATGAATAAAAGTATTGATTGTTTCCACAAAAATGTTAAGGAACAAAAGCTGTTTTCAACATGGTTAATAATAATAATGATAATAACAATAAATGTTTCTTGAGCAGCAAATCAGCATATTAGAATTATTTCTGAAGGATCATGTGACACGGCTGGAGTTTAGCTTTGCCCTCACAGGAATAAATGCAATTTTCAAATTTGTTAAAATGGAAAACAATTATTTTAAATTGAAGCAATAATTTACAACACTGCTGTTTTTACTGAATTCTTGCAACCTTGATTAGCATATGATACTTTTTTCAAAAACATAACAAAATTATAATGTTTTCAAACTTTTGACAGGCACTGTTTATTTCGAATGTAGGCCGTTACACTGATTCCTTATCCAGTTGAAGCAAAATCCTGCTTGGTCTTTGATCAGTTAGACTGCTCTCATGTGGTGGAGATGAATGGAGCGGCTCCTGTCATTGTGTGTGTATAGAGTAAGTGTGTACAGTACGCTAGCCGTTTGTTTTCAGGGCTGTGTCCTGAGGTCACCAACTGTACTGCTGCTAATCAGCACAGAACTTTCCACACTCAATAGCTGATGCCCTGCAGCTGAAAGTTCAAGCTGTAAATGCTTTTGTCTGTTTGCCTCTTTTTTTTTTTGGAAAAGTAATAATTAAGCTTGTAGTCTGGTGGGGCATTTGTGTTGCGAGAAATGAAAATAGAATATGGTAACATGGAAACTTGCCACAAAACCAACAAAACTCCATAAATTAGGCTACACTAAAATTAGAAAAATGACTGTAAAAGCCAACACGTTGTTTTTATTGTTTAATTTATAGTCCAAGTCTGATGTAGAATATTGTAGAAAATCTTAAAACTATTTACATGATCTAGTCTATTTACATAAGCGTTTCCATGAAATAGCAGACTTTGTACAACCATGTAATGCAGTATATTATTTACACAGTAAAATGGCCCATTTAGCACACAGTAAAATGGCCCAAAACCACGTTTTATTTTGTTGTGAAATTTCTTCAGCTTTTTCCCCGTGACATTGCACCACTGTTATTTACAAAGATGTCTGGGATGATGATGGAAAAGTCTCTGATTGCTAAGAATATCAATGCAGCTTTCATTTACAGCCCTCAATCACATTGACAACAACTGGCTGTAAAGAGCTGGAAGTGGCCATGTGATTTGTGGCTTAAGAAAACAGCTCGTAACATGAGACCGGGGGTCGTTCACCGCCCTCCCCCACTGCAGCACAGCATAAAGGCCGCTATGTTCAGCCGTTCCCCTGAACCAGAGTTAACCTACAGAGAAATTGCTCTTTGTTCAGTCTGACTGACACTATAACCCTGCACTGTTTTCCTTTGACAGTGAGCCTCCGTTTCCATATCTTCTCTAAAAAGATTTACTGAGCACTCTTCCTTTGTGCACCTTTACTTTGGGAATGACAAGAGTTCTGTCTGAGGCCGGGCAATGACACAATTTCCTATCTTAATTGTCGGTGGATTAGGCTTACATAATATAAAGAAACCCCTCTTGTAATCTTTCGCGGTTGTAAAATAGTGGTTTAGAATGAGAGATATAACACTTATCGACGAGAGAGGTTTATGGCTGACAGGCCTCGAGTTTAAACATTAAAGGTGGCCGGGAGCGTTAACCTGAATGCAGAGCATTCTAGCGTGTTCCCTTTCGGGGACGGATTGCGACAGTAGTTTGCCAGGAGTGTTGAAGGACGCCGCACAAGTGAATGCAATGAGGTGGAAAAACATTGAACTTTTGTACTTTATTATTGAGTTAGATTGGCCCTCTCTCTCCTGTACATTCCTTGTATGTCTTCTCATGAAATGCAAAAACCTTCAATTGAATGTGTTAAAGACTAAACCTTGTAGACAGTCCGTGACTAAATAAATATCTAAATAGAATCCTAGCATACTGTTTGTTCGTATTCAAGAAACCTGCTTGAAAAGGATTTTTTTTTTTTTTTGCAGTTATGTTTGGTAGGGCCCTATAATTTCCACGATGTTGAAAACACAGATGGAATCGTGGAATCTAGTCATAAAAATAGGGGGGAAAAGAATCCATACGAATGAAATGGAATCTATAGGGCCCTAGTGTAGTGATGCTACTGCTTTAGAAATGACACATTTCACCTTTAGTCTAAGCTTTATAGCTTTTGTCATCCCAATCTAATAATCATAATGTAGATTAAATCTCACAGATGAAATGCTTCATTTGGCATTAGAAGGCCAAGTTTGCATTGTGGGATATGGTATTCTGTGAATTGCCCTCTGGTTGTATACTATATATTTGTGAACCAGCTCACTTCTTCAGTGCATAATTAGCAGAATATGCACAGTATGCATACCAGTGTTGTAGTCGAGTCACCAACTGTCGAGTCCGAGTCGAGTCTCGAGTCCCAGTGTTCGAGTCCGAGTCCAAGTCCGAGTCACCAAAGAAGAGTCCGAGTCGAGTCCAAGTCGAGTCACCATTACCGGAGTTCAAGTCCGAGTCGAGTCTCGAGTCCCGTGTCCGAGTCGAAATTATATACACTTAAGCCAAATCAAGCAACATTTTTCAGGCACTCTTTCTTGCAGCTAGAAATGTGTATGATATCACTAGAATTGCCTTTGACCTTAGTTCAAATCATTGTAGCTGTGGCACGATTATATTTGTTTAATTGTTTAAATACATTTTTGGATGATCAGTCCAAAAATGGTAAGTAATAAACTTACTTACTTACTTACAGTCAACTGGAATGGATAAAGAAAACAAAAAAGAAAGCCTAACTGGACAGAGGAGGAGAAATGCATTCTTCTTGACAAATATGGTAAAAGAAAAACAATTTTGAAATTTTGAAAAGCAAACTATATATATGTAACTGCGGCAAAAAACAGAAAATGCAGTGCTATAAGCAGTTGTAACTCCACAGGAAAAGAGTGCGGTTGCGATGTGTGACATAGTCAAGGTCGCTGTCTAGTTTGTTAGCTAAAATAAACATAATTGTGTTATTGTATGATAAGCGGGATGAGCGCGTCCGACTTTGGCTCAGCGCCAGCCATAGCACGAAAGCACAGTTAAAAATCAGTTATGTCACGTCACTGTACGTTCGCTACTTAGTGTTCAGCTCAGCTGCTGCAAAGCGTGCCAAAATCGAAATCGCTGATTAGATGTAGAGGAACTTATCTAGTGTTAAATGAGTGTTACGTTATCTCTTTCACGAGAATGCAGCGTAAAGTGAGTGACGTCAGTGAGTGTGTTGTCAAGCAAGGAGAGCGAGCGCCGAGCGGTAGCAGTGTCTGTGAGAAAAAAAATAGATTACAGCCGGTCTTGGACCCCGAAACAGGAAAAGTGTAACATTGTATATCAAATTTTTATAACCTATTTAGTCAGAAACAACGTCATTCATTTGATGAATGCTCAAGTCCGATTTTATATATTCTCGAGTCCGAGTCCAAGTATAGTCATCAGTCCGCAAGTCCAAGTCGAGTCACGAGTCCAGAGAATGGAGTCTCGAGTCGGACTCGAGTCCAGAGAATAAGGACTCGAGTCGGACTCGAGTCCGAGTCCAGGACTCGAGTACTCCATCACTGATGCATACTATATAACACGTGCTTTTGTGATCGCACCCAATGTATTCCCAAACAAACATGCAGCTGTATTGGTGAAATGTGCTGTTTAATCACTACTTTGGTGTATTTGTCATTTCAACTTATGGGTTTAAATGTTTAAACCTTCACATTTTCACATCTTTCCACTGACGAAACCTTTTACTTTTTTTTTTTCTGTAAGTTCTCTAATAAAGATCAAATAATGCCACACTGCTGTTAGCCCACTGAAAGTGACACATGCTTTTCCTGGAATTTTTCCTGTTTAACCTGGACTGACCCCTGTCCTGTACCAGCCAGTTTCCTCTCTGGAAAAAACTACTCTTCATTCAAATGTCACTGAGCTCCTCTGTTACAAGAACAATTACATGATAATGTTTACTCATTGTTGTAGCAATATTATGCACTATGTAGTTGATTTTTTTTTTTTTTTTGTATATCTGCCGTAGTATTATTTACTGTGTTCAATTAGACATCCCAATTAGACTTACTAGATCATGAAATATGTCACTTCAGACAATTCAATCCTGCAATTGTTTTTTTTTTACTTGTAGTGATGTCTCAGTCCAGTGATCGGACTGTATCCCATAGCAACAACAGCCCAGCGGTGTGAATCACCGTGCAGGTTTGCGCTTAACTCTCAAATCCAGAAACAGACACATTTCATTAGGTTGAGCCACCAACCTAACTCAACTTGGTATAATGGTATTTTGGGGTTACAGAAACAACAGTTACCATGCTAAATATACAATACTAACATGAACTGTTAATGAAACAAATGTAAATTGCTCCTGATGAATAGAATGAACATCATACCTGCTTGCAAATCCTTTTCAGCTAGCATGCAAACTACCAGTAACGTAAGTTATTGGTACTTTTCTTTTGTTGTTTATATATAGTGAAGTGATATACACTGCGACTACATGCCTCCGCACTTGAGCATGCAATTGAAGACGCAACCAATTGTGCAACGCTACAAGCACAGTATAAAGTCTGACAGGACAGTAGAGTGCGTTTCTTGAAAGACTTTTTCTTTCGTAACGTGACAAAGGTAACATAATGACACTGACACTGACATATAGCCTGACAACATCTCTTCGGACCACAGATACTGAATCAGGACAACACGTTTTTCTCAGGCTCTCTTTACTTAAACTGCGTCTGACAGCAACATGGCATCATGACTTTACGTAAACATACACGCCACTTTCAAGTCAAGTGGCGTATTATCTATACGCATTTTGAGCTATCCGCGTGTATGTCCACGCCGAAATGAACCGTCATCTTATGCGTGTATGTCTACGCCGTTAAATGTCCGAGTGATTCCGCGTGTATGTATGCCTACACGCCGTTAAATGTCCGAGCGAAACGAAGCAAAATGTAGATCTACATCTGGGGAGCGATATTTTTTTTCCTAGGATGGTAGGGGAAGACTCATAAATGGTATTAACCCCAGTGACGGGTAGGTTTAGGGACGGGGTTGGGGTAGGTCATATATTTATCCAGTAATGTAACGTTAAGTCAACGGCGTTGATAAACACGCTAAAAAGCGATTATGCGTGTTGATAGCACGCCAAAAATGGAAATACGAATTGGCGTGTCATACATACGCCAGTTCATGAGATCAGTCTGCTGACAGAAGAGTCAACAGCTTTCACGCATGGCTTTTGAAATAAGTCTCGGTTAAGAAAAACATTAAGAATGAAGTTTCTTTCTTTGTAGACGATCCATATCGCACACTCCTACTTATGCAGTTCCACTTCAGTTAGGATGCTACCCATAGGAAGCACACAGCAAGGCAACTCACTAGGTTTTGGAACAGCGCCTATGTCTTGTTGTGAAATGGCTGCACTACAGAACGGTTTAGTGCAATTATGCATATTTAAGCATTTAATTGTGCTAAATGTACACAGGTGAAATCATTAGGATATCTGTACAGTCAAAGAATAAAGAATGTTAGTACATTTATTGGAGCTGCATTGGCTGACCTCTCTCTGTGCGTACGGACACATGGAGGTCTGAATAGCTCTGGGGTGATGCAATGAGTAAATAGTGTCATATATCCTGTTATGCTCAGCAGTAACACACACAGAGCCGATTCCTCTATTTCTGAATCACACTCACATTAGAAAGCAGGGAAATTTATTTCTCTTGCTCAATTTATGTGGGACTTCCTGCAATTTCGGATGCACTGGAAGTGTTAGTGTGGGTTTCTGTGATGGTAGAGTCTTTTTAGCTCGAGCTAAGACAGCAAACGGTCAGCAATGAAACACAAACAAGGCTTTCTGTAGGCGGGAATGGAGCACTGAGCCAACGCAGGCTTCCAGCCCTATCTCCTTGTGCTGATCCTTCTCTGCTTTTGTTGAATGCGCTCTTAAGCGAAACCAGATGTCTGCCTTTTAGACTGTATTGTATATTCGGTTTCAGCGCATACTTTCACAAATCAAATAAATGGACTGTTACTCTAAGGGCTTGGCTTTTTTTAGCACTTCCATCTGAGGTGGCAGTTATGCTACTTGACGAGCCTGCTGGAATGTGCTCTTAATTAAATTAGCTTCGAACAAGTAAACTCTTGTTGGCTCATAAAGGTAATGCGGTTGTGGCATGGATGATTTTGGCATGAGTGATTTTCTTTGAGAAATACTTTCCCACTTCCGGATTGCAATATTAGAGAGCAATATCTCAACTTCCCTCTTTGAGTAGTCTCACATGTCATTGCCCAATAATGCATGTGGAAGTGTTGCTTGGACACGGGAAAGCAGAAGACAGGTAAAGTGTTGTAATGCTGCTTGATGTAGTAGAAAGAGTGGTAACACTTAATTTACTGTGTCCTTGATGGCTGTTACATGTAGTAATAACTGTAAATTATGCATAATTATATGCAACTAACCCTAAATCAAACCCTAATCCTAACCCTATAGTAAGAACATGTATTTATTTAATATTACCTAGTATGTATAATTACACCGTAGCAAGGAGACCTTAAAATAAAGTGTAAATGAAAGAGTCTTTGCTCAGACCTTTGTGAGCACATACTCTGTGTCTAAACCCAGTCTATATACATCTGAGTCTAAGTGGTTGTTTTCCCTCGATTTGTCTCAATGTCATGACAGCTTGGCAGGATCTGAAGGAGATTGCTGAGAGCCCACATTTATTGAGTTTTGTTTTGCCTGGGGCTAAAAAGCAACACCCACAAGCTGGAGGCGGCATTGTGGAGCATGACACACCTTTAAACAGAGGCCCAGTGGGAGGTGTGTACACGCCTGGAGCCGCGACAGCCTTTGAGATGTACACACACACACACACACACACACACACACAGATCTACACATACCTTTGGCATGTAAGGCATGGCATGTGGCTGCTGCACTTTAGATTTAGTGAAAATCTCCAGGGAAATTTGAGTGCAATTACTGCGAGCAAAGGATCGTCCAGAAACAATGCTGAAATCTGGTCTATTCATCATGTGGTGGAACTGTGTCTGCTGCTCTCGAGAAACCTTTGATGCAAACATGTGCCAATTTTTACAATTGTCGAGTCTAGTATTGTTCTTTGTAGTGGCTGAATGTCCCACAATGAACTATGGCTAGGTTATGACAGTGTATATTGTGCAGCAATAGAAATGAATCAGCTGGTAGAGGATGCAGTCATTAAGGGGTTTTAGTTGTTTATGGCATTCAAGCAATGACGTATCTTGCATATGAATGCCTAATTTATTTAATGTGCAGTCCTCAGGTGTGTAACGACTTGTGATCCGATTACAAAAAAACAAATGATAATGCCAGGTGGAAACGGGGTCAGAGACTACAGATGTGGCCCATCCAATCAGAATTGAGATTCAGGATTGTCCATTTTATAATATTAGTTGATTTAGTTGTAGCAGCTGTGGTACATATTGCGAAGCTGTTCATGCACTGATGCCAGACTCATTCAATTCTTATGATTAATATCTTTTGCATTAATTTATCAAGTTCCAAATAGAAAGAGACATTTTTATTCGTATAATTTTTATTTTCTAGATCCAGAAAATTCATTAAAAAATCTCTAAAATAGGCATTACCACATGGTTATTAAAATATAAAACCATTTATTTGTGTGAAAAGAAGTTGTTATATATAGCATAGAAGTAATATAAAATTAGGTTACTCAAACGTGAAATGAGGTTGTGGTCATACTGCCCACACCCTACAGGGAAATGCTTAGGCTAATAGTTGAAATATTGCATAATTCAATAATTGTTCAGATGCTTCATCAAAGAACAGTTTTACATTTGAATGATCACTTTTCCTCACTTTTTTTACTTGCTTTAGGCTATATGATCAAAAAACAAAAGGTCATTGTCAGTTTTCAGAAGAAGCATTAGACGTGATGTAGTGAGAATGATTAGGCACAGCCAACTTAAGCTCCACTTACGACAAATATAAGTTCAGTCAAGTTTCACACATGTCTTTTTGTTGGTTGTCCAATAGATTGTGGGTTGTCTTGCCTTAAGGGGATTGCTGAGAGCATAAAATCAGTGTCCTTTAAATGAAGGGCAAGGTTCCTTCTCTAGTGTGAAACACTATTCTTTGTTTGGAAGCTCTATGGGCTTCATTGATTGGTTCCATACAGTGGAAACCTGACCTTTAGCAGATGTTTGAGGTCTTGCCAGGACTCAGCGTGATCCCCACACTAGACAGCTTTCTCCTTGTTATGTTGACCAATGGGTGCTTATCTCTGACAAGATACAATAAATTCAACCATTGACGTATTCAAATGAGGAAGTCATTCAGTCATCACAGGGTTCAGAGGTGGTGATCTGTAATGAACATGGCTGATGACCTGAATACAGCCCTGATGTTCTCAGACAAATCCTATGTTTGATTTACATGATGCCTGATCGGAATGGTTTGCATTGTAGCATATACATTTTAGGTAAAAAAAAAAAAAAAATGGAATTTGATCATTGCATTACCATATCGCAATGTTGGCTTTATGTTGATTAATCGTGCAGCCCTACACCCATATGACAGGCTGAGTAAACTGCACGCAATACTATATCCCACAATGCAGTGTTCTCGACTTGACCTTCCACTGTAACACCTAAACCAGATACAGCCTTGTTTTTTAAAATCTCTTTTTGAACTTTATTTACACTTTATTGGTGCTTCTGTGATTAAGGTCTGTTGTGGAATAATGTTTACGGTTTTAAATAATAAAAAAATAGTATAATATAGCGATGGAATTCTTACTGTTGAGTGGCAGGAGGCTCAACACATGCTTAGTAGAAGAAAGTAAATGTACCTAGGTTGCTATGGTGCAAAAAGTTGAACACATCCAGATAATTAATTGCTTTGTTTCCTTTCCACCATCTCAACATGCTAATGGCCCCTTTTATTTGTGATTAGCAATTAAAACCATCTTGAGGGTGAAAATTAGCTGTAATAATTGGGTTAAATCTGGTGATATGCTACAGTGTGATTAAAGGAAGCTTTTCAAATACACAAAGCGTTTGGCCCCTTAAGCCTAGCACGAGGACCACTTCCACTGGGCAAAGATGCTTACAACACAATAACTTAGTGTTAAATCTAATTAGGACAAATTAATGCTTCATCAAAGGGGAAATAACACTGAGGAAATTCACATGTGGATTTCCTATTACATTCCCAGCTCATGCTAAATGGGTGCTGACGTTTGCTGTGTCGCTTTAGCAGCCTGTGCTAGTGTTTCACCACGGTGGCAAATTTCACACGTTTCAGGGGTACCGTGAACCCGTCCCATGACCGCAGATTAATCTGGAGTCTTCAAGTCTGATCGTTTGTCATTTGCGTGGCAGATTACATAAAATTATGTGCCACAGAAATATCACCATCTGGATTATGGATTCGCTACTCGCACCGAATGAGTCATATCTGCGGATTAGTCTGTTTTCTCTTGGATTTTCTCTGCGCATGTCATGGATGAGCTTCCACATAACGGCACAAAGCAGAGACCGCAGAGATAAGGATTTGCCATCTTTCTCAGCTCCTCGCATCTCTGTTTCATGACCCAAAATTCATTTTCATTCTCCGTGCGGATCTTGTTTGCAGAGGAAAGCAGATAATCAAACAGACTTGCTTATGACATGCCATTTGAAAGTCTGGCAGCGTGAGCAGAGTCAGTGTGCAGGATGTTGTGAATTTGATGTGAGCGCAGTTCCCTAAAGGCCGGCTTAATGGGATGGGAGCAGACACGGCTGCCTTGTAGAGGGATTTAGGAATGAACAGTGTGCATTCTGTTTTTCTCAAGCTCGCTTCATCCCAGTTCGCTGCAGAACCACAGGAAAGCACCGAGCCTTTGTGTGTGTGTGTGTGTGCGCGTGTCTGCATCAGGTGCGTGTACATGAGCATGTGTGTGCATGCAGGAAAACAGTCTGGATGCGTTCGCATACCCACTGCTGGAATTTTCTTTCCTGCAGGTGGTTGTTGGCAGTAGGGCACTCCATGTCAGGCATGAAGGAAAAGAAAGGAATGCTGTGAAAATATGGTATGAAAAATGGGCCCCATTGTTCCATGGGTAATAAGACATGCTTTGTGCTGTGCTCTATTGTGAGTTTGTCTGCTGCTACAGACTTTGAAGAACTGGAAAATGGGAACGTTTAGAGAGAAAAATAGACCTCTTAAGAAACAAAACATCTGAGAGTGGGATTTGTGCTCCTAAATATTAGACAAAACAAAATCCCTCAGGCAAGTTATGTACTAAAGAAGAAGCATTACTCTTTGATAGTCAGTTGTTATGCAATTCATTGTCATTGTAGGTCTCTAGCAGGGCTCGAGACTAACGGCGTCCTATCGTCCTGGGGACGATAGAAAATGTGTTTAGGACGAACAGAAATATTTTCCAGGACGCCTACAGGACGAAAAACATTTTTGTATGTGTGTTCATTTATTACTAGCCTATTAGGCTAACTTACTTATGCCAAATGCCAAAATTAACCGACCAAGCGCTGACTACAACGGAGCGCGTCTTCTCATGCTGTTACTATAACGTTAGTTACTGGCCGGCTACTCACCCGGAGACTTGTTCCGCGGTACATCTATCAAATGGCTTAATGACATCGCAAATATGTTGCGCTGGTTAAACAACGGATATTCAATGAATAAAAAATAGACAAAAATGTTAGATAGTGACGATTTATGAAAAGATCCAGTCAGAGATGTCCTGCGTTTGTGGTAGATGCGCACATTTGTACTGTAACGTGCTGATCTACCCAGCGGCACACGAGTTGGCATGCACTGCATGTCTCATAAAACGTTAAAAAATGTAAACGTCTGGGAGAATGAGTAGAGCGTACATGAGCGCACATCTGAATAAGAGTGACGACGCAAAAAAAAGCTCTATTCGGTGCGGTTTTCTGTGCGCGCACACGCGACCGAAGCGTCCAGCCACAGACACAGCGCGCGAGGACTGAATTGAGCTCTCTTTCGTGTCTGAATGGACAAAAAACACACAACATTATGTCTAAATGTCCGTTTTGGAGAGTATTAACTTAAACTATGTCGGTTATGTCTTAAACAGTTGAGAGTGTATCGGATGTGCATCAGTGGATTTGGATCAGCAGCATGTCATTGGACATGATCCGATGTCTTAAAGTGACAGTGGGCAATAAACCTAATGCGGTCTGTGTCCTTAATATTGATCAAGCAACAAAAGAAAAAGAGAAAAGCATTCACTGCTCGTTAATAGCTTTAATAAGGATTCATTATATGTAATTCATACAAATAAATATGTCTGCTGCTTGAAAAAATAAAGAATGATGTATGCAAGTTAAAAAGAATGCATATATCATTAATTGGAAAGAAGACTGTTCTATTCTAGGAAAAGTGGTTTTATTAAATTAAGATATTTTTTAAGTCACAGTAGTTAAATCTGCATCTGTATTGCATGTTCAAACTTTAAAATCATTCATATTAAAAGGTTAATGTTTTCTCCGGCACAAAGACCTCAGTCAGTACAAAGATTGAGACGGAGACACAGATTTTTCCCCAAATTCTGTGTTCTAGAGAAGTCATATTACACTTTTTTTTTTAAAGCCCTTTCTCTTAATAACACATTTCCAGATGATCAGCTATGACACATTACCACTTTGAGAAGTAGTCACCAGTATGTATTTGTTGTTTAATCCAACCATGTAAAAAAAAAAAAAAAGATTTGTTCTGCATTTTTTACCTATTTACAGATAACTACTTTGAATGGAGCTAACTAAATATAATATATATCATAAACACTTTAATGGTGTTTTTATGTGACTAACAACTAACAACCATAGGTGATATTAATAAAGTACAGAAACAATATTTTCATTTTGGGACGGTTGACATTCACTTTAGGACGGTTCAAATTGTTTATCAGGAAGGTTTCAGGACGGAGGTGAAAAAAGTTAGTCTGGAGCCCTGGTCTCTAGTCCTACACAGGTGATGAATTGTGTCTCTCCAATGCATAATAGATTCACTTACCCGAGACAAGTAAATGACTGATATATGCTGCTGCTATTGTTTTAAACCTCAAGGCAACACTTTTTATTTTCTGCTACAAATGAACTAAGTTGTAGTCAAACGAGGGGGAGGGGGGTGCTGTGTTTTATTATGTTAATTATAGTGAAGAATATAGTGATAATAGTGAAGAAATAATAAAAAAATGACTCCTGTTACATACTATCCCAAGGATTTCACTGCAAGAAAAGCATGTAACATGTCTGCTGTGCTTAACTCAAATCTTAAAAATCCTCATGGATTCGGATGGATCTCCACCAGAAAAGCCCTCAAGAATTAGATTATGTAGCCTTGTTGATAAATGTAATATTTTAAATTAAATAATGGTTAACTTTACAGGTGCATTCAGTAGTTTGGTATCAATGTAAAGTTTTACACTTTAAGAAATACATCTCATGTTAAATGTTTTTGGGAAGAGTGGTGTACACTCACATGAGATGATGACTGTGCGGCCAAATGAGCAGAAAAGGTCTGAAGCCAGAAAGACAACGACAAAAAACAAGCATAAATATTGTTGCGGCGTACACTAGGTGGAAGGATTTGATGACAGAGAAAATCCTAGTAGTGATGCCCAAGTTGCTGCTTCTTTGGTTTGAACAGGTAAGGGAATTAATTTCTATATAGACTGCTCTCTAAAGCCCACTAATGTCTGTGTAATCTACTTAAAAACCCAGAAGCGATCATGCTGATCCATGTCAATAGATGGCAGTGTGTAGATACTATTGTGGTGATTTAAAGTATAAGAAAAAAAGATTGCAAGCTAAAAAAACTACTGACTGCACCTTTATATGACACTTTGTGTTTCTGAAGTAATACACAACCAATTTTTTGGTCTTTGCTGCATTGTTTTTGGGAACAGTTGTAAATTATTTTGCTTGTAGCAACTGGATGGAATTTCTTTAGACCCAAGCTGACATCCTGCCTGAGTGCCTCATCTGGAACTTTGTTTGCTTTTGCAGTACCCAGTCCTCTTCGCGCCTCTCCCCTGGGGGCCTGAAACTGGGGGCCTGCTCCGAGTATGTCAGAGTGCGGTTTCATCTGAGCGTGGGCGACACGCTGAAAAGACCCGTTGTGCTGCGGCCTTGTGCTGAAACGCAGACAGCACAGAGTCCCGTGCTTTCGTTAAGTGCTCGCATCCTTGAGAAAATGGCAGGAGACTGTTCTCAGCTCGTAGTGTAGCAGTCAGCGTTATTTTTATTCTCTTCACTGCCGTCACAGACTCATATATTTTGCTGTATATAAAGGAAGCATGGTAAATAATGTGTTTCCCCCTCCTGTGGGGGAATGTTTCCTGTAGATGCGTGGGACACTAATTTAAGGCTGCAATGGGGAGACATCCCTGAGTTCACACAGATAGCCAGGAGGTCTCGGCAGTCTTGCTCCGGCTGTAGCTCAGGCATCCCAGGAGGCCCTCGATCCACCCACACTCTTCCCACCTCTTTTTTTGGCGCTCCTGGACCTCAGGGGTCTTCATCTATGGCTTTTGTTTTTCTTGAATGCATATATAGCACTTTTTTTTCTCACCTCTTTTTTGCTTCTTGCATTTAAAGTCCTTCCTTTAGATGTGGCCGTGGTTTGTAATCACCAGTGGTTTGTAATCTTGCGCTGCTAGAGTCTCATTTTGCGTGTTTAACGCAGTTCTGTGCCATTTAACCCAGCAATGATCTTTTTAAATACGGTTTAATGCTGCTATGTTAGATAAGATTATGTGAACGCTGGTGCCTGCAGACTTATCCTGAGCTGAACTCTACCACAGTCACTGTCCCTAACTTTAATATACTAGTCTCAGGCTCAGACGTCATCCCCACAGTTGGTTCTCTGACTGTCTGATGCATGTGTGCACAAAACTGGAAAGCGTGTGTGAAAATCACAGGCTCCTATCAGATTGCTTGACTGCCATGCAGCTTCTGGGAGTCGTGGTAAATGGGTTTTTATCAGTCAGCCGGGACACAATATTGTATTTAATAGCTTCTGAGGAGGAACTAAACACTGGATTTGAAAACATTTGTAGGGTTTGTGGCTTCAAATCTTTGAAATAGGCCTATGCTTTGAGAAGAAGGTAAACTAGATATCCACAAACAGTAGTGTCTATTCTGATTTCCAGTGCTTTCTTTACAACCATTTGTGGATATGTTTGCACAATATTCTGAATAATTTCAAAGATTTATTATCCTATGAAATTTCTCAGAGCTGCCTGACACTAAATGGTAAATGGTAAATGGACTGCATTTATATAGCGCTTTCACAATGGCCACCAAAGCGCTTTACAGTTTGCCTCACATTCACCCATTCATACACTCATTCATACACCGACGGCGGTGTCAGCCATACAAGGCGCCATCCAGCCGGGATTTGGTGTCTTGCTCATGGACACCTCGACACTTGGTCAGGTGGAACCGGGGATTGAACCACCAACCTTCCGGTTTGTAGACAACCTACATGAACCACTGAGCCACTGCCACCCATAAATGACATTGTAAACACTTTGCTTTACATGTCAATCAGATGATCTGTTCATGCCTAAAGGGAAAGTCACAATTACACTTGTTTGGTGAAATTCTGCAAGCGATTCTCGGTCATTTAAATTGGAATCTGCACAATCTGGATTTTCCTGATTGAGCGAAAAGGTTCCCCATGCAGGTTTCACTTGTTCAAGTTGGTCACGCAAATTCGCCACATTGACCAACAGAAAACTGATTGGTTTGAAGGCGATTCTCTTTAATTTGGCCATACCTTAAGCGTGTTTGTGATTTGGACTTGGACTAGACATAATGCCATTATGCCAATAGTCAAAAGTCTGGCCATACATATTTTTAATCTCTAAACACAATGGAAAGTCAGAGACCGTTCCTGACATGCTGGCGAAATGCATGAATGTTCACTTGCGGTTTTGGCCGTGTCCACATGAAATGTGATAATGGAATGCAAGTTTCTTGGGCTGAACTCACTTGCAGTGCTTTGCTGGAAAATCCCATCTGTGAGAATCAGACCAGGCCTGAAATAAATGCAGCGGCAGAAGGCATCTTAATACCAGACAGAGTCTGGACTACTGCCACTTAGACTCCTTATATTTACCCTTATTTTTATCCTTATATTGTATCTGTGCAAGATTCAACTGCTCAAGTAACAGTAAGATGCAAACGCTTCAACATGTCAAACGTGAAATGCGATGCTCGTAATAGGTTATATTAACTTCAGATGTTAAGGACTGTTTTGGACTGGACTCAAACATTCTTCACTGATAGTCATTGTTACTGACTCTTTATCTCCAAGCAGCCAAAGCCACTGTAATTACAGGTGTGTAAATGTAACACGACAAGCCAGTACAGCAATCATGTTGCAGTATAACAAAATGGGCCCTGATCAAATGCAGGAATTTAGTTATATGATTAGAGTAGCTTTTGTTTATTAAAGAGAGAGAGAGCAAGAGACAGAGAGGCCAAGAGGAAAGAGTGGAAATGAAGTTTCCATTCCGTGGTGCAGTTGTTTGCCTTTGCTGCAATTTGGCGGGAATCCTGTGGCCAGACGTCTGCCTTCAATTAGGAGGCTGAAATACCCCACTGTGTTTCTACTCTTGGAATCAGGATGTATACATCATCTTCAACATTTTGAAATTGCTTGGCTGGTGTTTGCCTGTTTATTGAGTAACATGTCTGCAAGCAATTGACACAGCTTTTGGTGAGTGTTTTCAATTAAAAATTCAAATGCTGTCCTGCATGAGGTCACAGGCTATTTTCATGACTTTGCATTTTTGCTGTTTTCAGTAGTTTGCATTCTGCTGTTATGGTGTTTATCTTGGGATATTGTCTGCATCCTTTTGCCCAGCGGTAGACTACAGATGATAAACATAGTTAAGCAAACAGGAACAAACTGGCCAGCATAATCATTTTACCTTAAGCGTGCTGTGAACTCTACACCGCATGTTATTTTGACGCTTTGCCATTGTTTTAATTAGTCCAGACAGTGAATAGAACATTTTAACTTCTTAAAGGAGCATTACAAAATCCAATTATTATTATTATTATTATACATCTTATTCATATTTGGACTAAATTTGTAACAGGGCTGGGTTAAAAATCGATTCTCATTTTGAAGAATCGATCTTTCAGTCTATGTTGTTTTTAGTTGATGCTAGTTTTAGTTTTAGTTTTAGGGAGGCACTTTGTAGCGTGCCTCCCATTCATTAAATTGCAATAAGCTTGGTTACTTCTGATATGAAACAGTCTCAGGTTTCAAATTCTGTCAATTCTATTATGAAATTCGAACAGTAAATATCATTTGGTGCTATTTAATGTGGTGTGACAGATCGCTGTAGCTCCTCAGTTCACGCGAAGCAGCAGCACGGAGCGCACGTGAACTGATCACAAAATAAATATGAATGAACATCAGAAGGTATGTTGAAAGACAGTATTTTGTCCGTTTGTTTGAATAAATCTGTCATGTTTTCTGGGGTTCCCTGTATTGCATATAGGATAAGTTGAGAGATTTTTTTCTTTCCTTGAGGTAGTTTGCCATGTACTGTACCTGATAGGTAAGTAATTGATATGAATCAAATTGAAATCGAATCAAAATCGGATAGAATCGTGAAATTTGTGTCAATGCCCAGCCCCCCCCAAAAAAAGGCCAAACGTATGGTCTGTGTGTGTCCAGACATCACATATTGCTCTATTCGGGAAGCGTATGCATAATGCACTTCTTATCATTCACAGTAGGTACGTTTACATGGACACCTTTTGGTTCAATCGGAATAAGGTCAATCTGATTGATGAATCCGAACATGGTGTTTACATGAACGATAAATAAAGTAATCGAGTTGATGTGCGCGTTTATATGTCACAAGATTTAAATCGGAATTGATTTTTTGACATGCGCACACTGCACGAATATGCCGCTGTTCGTGCATAACTATTCTCCTCTATTGGTTCTTTATTTGTTTTGAACAGCAGACTTAATATTTATTAATATTTATCTCTGGTCATGATTTGGAGACGATGAGCATGAACCGTTGTGCCTTGCTGCTTATATTTATCACGCAGTAAATCCCGCGTCCAGAACCGTGGATGATAATCTGAAACAAGAACTGGAGGGACACTAGCTACGTTTACATGGACACAATCGGAATGAAATCAATACGTTTGATGAATTCGAACAAGGTGTTTACATAAATGATAAATAAAGTAATCGGGTTGATGTGCGCGTTTATATGTCACAAGTTTCAAATCGGATCTGATTTTTTGACATGCTCACACTGCACGAATATACAGAGTTTCCCGCTGTACGCGCATAAATATTCTCCTCTATTGGTTCTTTATTTGGTTCTTTTTGTTTTAAACAGCAGACGTAATATTAATTGGTCATAATTTAGAGCATATTAACCGCTTTGCCGTGCTGATCACGAACTGATCTGTAAAAATGCCCCTCCCCGCGGCCCAAACCGCGTCTGTGGATGAGAATTAAAAACAAGGACTGGTGGGACGTTGTCCTACTTCACAGACGCGCGAGTAAAATGAGAATTTTAGAATGACGGGAAACTTATTAATATGACATTTTATTCAACAGGAAAAACAGCTCGTTCCGCGCGTCATACGTCATTACGTTTATTTAACGTCATTGCACATGCGCAGTCCTTTCAATTTCGGTCTTCAATCGGATCAAGTGTTTACATGTTCTCTCGATCGGATTACAAAAGGGGATAAACCACCCCTTTCAATCGGATCGAAATTTCATTTGGATCGAGCTCAATCGGATCGATTAAGGTGTTTACATGAAGGTTTTTTAGTCCGATCGAGCCGTCAATCCGATTATAAGTGTCCATTTTGCTGATTAGCAAAAACAGGCATCTAACATGCACTAGAGTCTGCAGCTCTTTGGTTCAACAGCTGAAATTCATTTAGCTTGATTTACGCAGTCGGCCCCTCAGAATGTGAGTTGCTTGTTGAGAAATATAGTGGCCTCTCGACAGGAAACACAGATAATGCCAGTAATGATTGTGAAAAATGGAAAGGTTTTTTTCCCCCCATGATTTCAAGCCCCAGCCCTGAAATGAACTAAAATAGTTTGTTGGGGTGTGTGTGTGTGTGTGTGTGCACATGTTGCCTAGGGGTGTAACGGTACATGTATTCGTATTGAACCGTTTCGGTTCGAGGCTTCCGGTTCGGTACGCATACAAACCGAACGATTCCTTGGACCATTTTTCTTGCCGGCCAAATTCGCGCTGGCGCGACCACCACAACGTTGCACAACATCAAATGGCAAGCGTAATGAAAGCGTAATGAAACTGCGCTAATCATTATATTGTGCTTCACGGATCGTTTGACCAGCAGCATCTGTGCAGCGCGAGCCGATCTCGATCAAGCGACACTGTTACTACACAGCGCTGAGAGATCCAGTAAAGAAAACATTTTAATTCGCCACTGAAGTAATACAGCACTGCGAGATCTAGTGAGAAGCATTTACATTTCACCGTTATTAACCGTAGATCTCTATTAGATCAAACAGCGCTGACGTGGACACCAGGAGAAACATTGTGCCGTGAATGAACTAGTAATACTTTACGTCCACAGACCAGCAACATTCACCATGGATTTAATATAGTAGGCTAACACTAACTGTAACCAGTTTGGCTGGAATAGTGAACTGCTTTCAAGTACTTCACACATCTTTTTCCAGCTCTTCAAAACTCAAATAATATATAAATAAATATATATTTAAATGTTATTTTTAATGTGATGACCAAAACATTATTTGTTCATCCTTCAAAGATGACCCCCATTTATAAACCTGAAAGTTTCAAGATGTAGGAAAACTGAGTTATTTAAAAATATTTTTTAAAAATATTTCTCTGGCATTTCTTTCTTTTTGCTGTATCGAAAACGTAACGAACTGTGACTTTAAAACCGAGGTACGTACTGAACCGTGATTTTTGTGTACCGTTACACCCCTATGCCCTAGTAATCATGTTTCCTGTTTCAGGGTTCACCCGACCTGCTCAACGAGCACATGCATGTGTCATAAAGTTTCACTGCTTGTAATTTTGAGAAAATATTACAACTGTCCATCCAGCAGATCTTTTCCTTATCACATCCTGTTTTCTATGGTAACCACAAGAACATAGCAGAAGCTCGGCACCCTATGGCAGGAAAAAGTCAGAGAAATGAAAAGAACTAAAGAGCTTGTGAACTGGGTTGAGTTTGTCTAGATTTATGTGATAGCTGCAGGAATTCACATTTCTGCACACAGCTGAAAGACATTAAGACTATGTTGAACCTGAGCCCTGTTTTAGACCTCTCCCCCCCCCTCCACGGACCCAGATAAAGGTCACCCAATGTCCCGTCATCAACAAACACAATGAGCTGTGAGAAGTGCACAAACATATGCATAATGACGATTAATAGATTTGACAAAAAAATGCAAAGCTCTGTGGTTCAGCATGAACACAGTTCATGTGTGAGTTCTGCACTCACAAACGCCAGTTATAATCAATAAAAACTGTTTTCACTGGAGAAGAAATCTATAATTTACTCTCATTTAGTCTACACCTTGTTGATTGTAAAGGAAGCATTTAGGAAGCATAGAGTCTGTCTGTCTGTCTTTATCTTCTTAAAGGTGCTCTAAGCGATGTCATGTGTTTTTTAGGCCAAAACATTTTTTGTCACATCAACCACAGCAAACATCTCCTCACTATCCGCTGGCTGCCTGTCCCCTGAACACACTGTAAAGAAACGCGATCTCTGTAGACAGCCCATGCTTCACAAACAGCACCAAAAACAAACTGCAGCGACCCGCTCCCCAAAACATAACAAACTGTTCCAGCCAATGACCGACAAGAAGGGTTTGGGGGTGTGGTTTGGGGGGTTAGTGTGCGGATGAGGAGGAGGGAGGGTCTAGCTAGCCTCCGTTTTGTTTGACAATAGTTCGAACGTCAACAAGAAGTGACGTCACCCAGGATCGCTTAGAGAACCTTTAATATGTCTGTCTTTCTATCTCAATCAGTTTTTTTTCATTTGAGATTTGAATTTTGAGCTTTTTTGTTTTCTGTACTATATATGAAAGCATTCTCCAGTAAAATGAACAATATCAAACTTTTCTTGAATAATTGTTTGGAGTTTTTGTTATTGGGTCTCTTGTGAGCAGACGTACAGAGCTCCAGCATGTTCAAAAGGGATTTTTGCAGTGACATTTCCCTGTCCTGAAAACACACCAGGAAGCTACTGAGGCAGCATGTGCTAATTCACAGACATTTTTTGTTTTGTTGTCTGTTTTTCCGCCTGGCATGTCGTGAGGAAAAAGAAGGCAGTGGTGTGTTATGCAGAAGAGCACATGTGGTACTAATGCTTAGCTCAATGCTGGTGCTGTGACAGATGGCTGTTTCATTCCGTTACTTTTTTCCCCCTTCCATCATCCTCTCTCTTTTTTTTTGACAGAATGACACCACTGATCACTGCAATATCATTGTTGTACCAAAGCAGGACAGAATAGCTCAATATATTAACAAGCATGTTTTAGGTCACTCTTTGTTTCTTGGTGTGCTTGCATGTGTTCATTCATAACTTCTAGTTGTGTGGTTAGATAACTGTTTGAATACCCAATTATGAAGGAATGCAGCTGACCTGCTTTCCCTGGTGTCGAATAAGGACTCGACGTCTACTGCTTACAAGAGACTGGCCACAGCTGATAGCATTCCCAAAAGACATTCCAAGATCTTACATGTCAAAACATTGGGAATTAGAGGAGCTAGACAGTACGACAGTATACTGTATACCATGCAATGCTTAAATTCTGTTAGCCTAAAGGTTTTGCTGTTCTGTTTATGCTATGGTATAGGTATATTTTCACTGCTATAATTAGGCAGGGCTCTTCTTTGCATTATTTATACATAAAAACATGGAGTAATGTGAAAATATAGAGCAGGACGAGTAACATACATACAGAATATAGTCCCTGTTCTATTAATACATATATGTGTGGTCATGTGATATGTATATTGGCTATTTCTCAGCTGTACCATTGGTTTGTCTAGTCAGAATTTAGTCAAAACTGTGGGTTCTATAATATTAGTTATACTGTTTTGAGTCTTCAAAATTCTTAGAAGTTTTTGAGAATGTTATGAGAAAATTCTGAAGGAAAACAGGAATTTTTTTTGCAGGAATTCAAGTTCTTCTTAGATTTTGACTTTAGAATATTATAAAAAAAGATATTAAGAACATTCTTAAAATGTTTTTGAGAATACAAATTTTCTTGTGTCCAACAAATCCAAAATAATAAGAGAAGGTAATCAAACAAGTATTTTATGATAGTGATGTTCATATAAAGTTTATAGTATCCTGCTGCTGTTATAAATGATATAAATAATTCTTTAGATTTTACAACAATATTCCACAGGATAAACAAACAGACATTAGTAGGACGGTGGTCATTTAATGCATCTGTTTAGAGAAACTAGCTTATATGCAGTTAGATTTAAGTTAGTTTGACTACCGGTATGTTTCTGGCAAGAGGCACATTATGATTATGGATGTATTCATTTTCATAAGAAATTTTTTAGAATTGTAAAATGGCATACAAAATGCCTGTCAAGATTGTCCACGGCGCCTGTAAATTTTCCCACAGAATGCTAATGTTTGTTCAGGGTTTTCCATGCAATTGACCTAGCTATAGAAGGGAGAAGGGAACCTTATCCCAAGATTAACCATAAAGCAGATGTTTTCCCCCCCTCTATAATCCAGCCATACACCGGCATACATCAATGGAGTTCTTGAAACGTCCAGCTAATCAGGTAATCTGAAACAGACCCACTGCTGTGTTGTTCCTCAAGTGGGAAGCCCGTGATCTCACTCGGACTCCATCTCACCCCCTTGTTCTCATTTCCGTCTTCAATAACTCAGACCACCGTATTTCAAAAGCTCGCAACTACTCCATATCTACTTCCGAGCTTTTGAGTCCACATTATCATTGTTCTCACGTCACCTCTTGTGAATCGCCAGGCCTCTACAGTTGCATTCAGCTCATATCAGCAGTGCTATAATACAGCCTGGTCTCTCATGGGCTCTCTGAATTATTGATCACAGCCTATAAGTCGGAGCTATAGATGGATGAACTAATCCCGCTGCCCGTGCCAAAATTAAACTGCGCTTGCAATGGAAACATCTGGTCCTGTGCTCTGCGTTCTGACAGATGTAGTATGGGTGCCGTTTTATGACCTTGTATTTAGGCAAACATCTCTCCTTCTGCTCGCTCGTCCCCATCTTTTATAGGTGGCACACTCAATTTTATCAGCAGATGTTCAAACAGAGCAGAGGAGAGAGAGAGAGAGAGAGAATGCTGGTGCTGTTTTATCATTTCAAACCTCAGACCCATTGAAGCTCTGCAGAGAGTATTTATTTCATATTTGTTTTTCTCAATCGGTTGACTAAAGTTGTGCAATAACTGAAAGCACCAGTGAGGATTTGGAAACCTCTGGAAGGAACCTCTGAATAAGCTTTTAACAGTACGATACACTCTTAAATATAATAAAGTTATTTATGGGCGTCTATGGTTCCATGAAGAAGCTTTAACATCCATAGAACCTTTCCATTGCACAAAAGGGCTGTATAGTGTTTGTTTTTGTAGTGAAAGAATGTTCTTTAGATTATTAAAATGTTTTTTACACTAGGAAAAAATGGTTCTTCAGGGCTCGATAATAAGGACTGCAGTGTGAAAGACGCTCAGGACAGTTGATTGTTACTTACCCTATCGGGCCAGTGCTGCGTCATCACAAAAGTTGCATTCGGTTTTGATATGACAGCAGTCTTATAAACCTGCTGCTGTCTGTGTCATTAATGTTAATCAAACAACAAAAGACGAATAGAAAATCACTCACTGATCTTGCCTGAACAACTTTTGCAGCTTTAAGGCTTTCATCTATTTTATTCAGGGAAGACTATGCAGTGCTATTTTACATTTGATTTTTTACATTTTTGTACCTGAATAATACTGTTAGATTTACCTGAAAAACTTAAAGCACTGTTTATTTAATTTGATCTGTTGTATTTATTTGAGCTGTTGCTTGTAATTAGTTTGTTCTTATTGTATTACTGAAGACTCACTTGTCTTCAATAATGTTTGAACTTTATAACTGGACCTGTAGAAAAAATCCTTAGCATTGAGCCCTGGTTCTTTTAAAACCTGTTCTTTGGGGAAACCAAAATTGTTCTTCTATGGTATCTCTGCAAAAACCCCTCTTTTGTTTGACCTACAACTTACATTCTGTTCAGTAAAAGAAAAAGAAAAAATATGCTCCAATATTTTGAAGGTTAAAAATGTAATTGAATAAATATGTAAAGGCAAAGAATTGGAAGAGAAAATTATATAAATATATCCCGTCTAAATACCAGAGCAACATTTAGAAATGGGCTATTTTGATAACGGGGCCAAAATCTATACCAGCCTTGTTAATGGATTTTCTGTGAACTTTTCAGAAAATCTTCTGTTTTAAAATCTTTCTGAGAAAAATATATTGTGTAAAATAAATGTTATTTTGAATTCATCTCATTTAATAATTTATACCAGCCATTTTATAATTATCCACCTTGATCTCTATCTCAGTATCTGCACCGGCCACTGAAAACCCCATATCAGTCGACCACTAATTAGAATCTTTTGTAATGCCTGAGAGTGATTTAATAAACTCTTTATGCCTTTCTTTGATGCAAATGGCTTGCTGTATTGATAGTCTTGTGTAATCAAAACACATCTCGATCATCTGTTCCACCCATACAAGCAGCTCTCTTGCTATTATATTTATCTGCTGTGAGTAAAGGCTTATGTGAATAAATCAACATCATTAGTCTGGCTGCTTTGTTTGGTTGCTCACAGGGGCAGTGCGTGATGATCAGTCAATACTACGCTGGAGTTGGCATGCTAGCTGCAGACCTAACCTACAAATTACAAAAGCCTTGCGGGAGGGATGGCGATTGGAGCGGGGATGTTTTTCCCTGCCTTTTGGAAAAATCATCTTGTACAACAGGAGCTAGTTTGTAATGCAAAATGAAATGTACGCTCTCTTTTGTCATTGTATGCATGCACCAATGCAGATGACAGTGAGTTGAGCATGTTTTATTCAAGTGATGCAAATGGATTAGTGATAGACTGAGATTTTGGCCTGTATTTGACCATGTCCACTTTGCTTTTTTTAGTGTAGTTTTAGTTTAGGTAGCCAATTTTGTAAATTGTATAGGCCTAGTAGATATTGTGTAAGATAATACAACAATACTTACGTTAATCATATACCATTCAAAAGTTTGGGGTCAGTAATCTTTTTTTTTACAAATACTAGAATACTACATAAAGTATTCAGCAAGGATGCATTCAATTGATCAAACATTTATAATGTTACAAAAGTTTTATTACAAATAAATGCTGTTCATTTGAACTTTCCATTAGGGGTGCAACAAACTATTATTTTGATAAATGATTAATCTAACAATTATTGGAACAATTAATTGAGTAATCATTGATTATTTCACAGATTAATAATCAGTAGGCTTTGATCGAATATTCAGCTTTTGCAATTAGTTAAAATATTGAGTTACACCTAATAAATAAAACAAGGAAATATCTCCAGCTTTTGAAAATTTCTTTTTAATTACTTTGAGCCAACTGAATAGACCAATCTCATTCAGGTTTTCTGTCCTCAGAAGTCATCAATAGGCTAACTGCTTTACTTAAAACTGAAACTGAAACAGAAAAACAAAGAAGCATTTACTCCAGGACACATAGACGGCTAAAATATTAATCAACAATCAATTACTAGATAATCTATGATAATCAAAAACAGTGCTGAGCGAGATCAAGCTTTAATCTATGCAAACCAAACTATCACTTTACTGTAATATGTTTTGGTTTTAACTTTTTTTGTTGTTGCATACACTAATAAAAAGATTTAACACTAGCTAGCTCCACACTTACCTCTCACCGTTTCCTTCTCCTCTCATGCCGCTATGTTTTCTCTTTATTGTTCCAACATGTATGTTGTGCTTCCATGAAATGAGTTCCGTCTTGCATGTATTGCATATTACAGAATTGTTTTTGTTTGTAGTTATGTTAAACTGTCCCACATTCTACTGGTTTACCTTCGTTTGCACTCTGAAGCTCCATGTCTTCTTCTGTTGGATTGCCTCCGGGAGGGCTGCATTACAGTTGTTAGCTACAGTGCCCAACTGGTCAAACCGCATTATTGCAGGCCCTAACAATAGGGCCCTGACACAAATGGAACCCTAAAACCTCACGTTCTTCCTCTGAGTTCACACTTTCATGACGTAATGCTGCTTTGACTGTTGAGTAGAAGTCTACAGCGGCGCTTGCTTCAGTGCAGGCTTGGCAAAAGAGCATCAAGGGTGCATATAGACCGCAAAGGGGGCGCTTGCGGGCGACTTCTGAAACCTAAAATGACAAATAGGACATGCGCACGCGGTGGCCATTGTAATTCCACAAGACCGTAAGTGCAAGTGACGTGCGCATGAGATCAATGTTGACTAATCATTTCAGCCCTACTTTTTATCTATCAAAGAACCCTGAAATCTTTTTTCCCAAAGAAATATTATTCAGCAGCACTACTATTTTTGACATTGAAAATAATAAGAACTATTTTCTCGAGCAACAAATCGGCATATTATAATGATTTCTGAAGGATAATGTGAGAGTGAAGATTGGAATAATGGCTGCTGAAAATTCAGGAATAGATGACATTTTAAAATATATTAAATAGAAAATAGATATTTGAAATTGTAATAATATTTTACAATAGTACTGTGTTTATTTTAATTTTGATCAAATAAATGTAGCCTTGGTGAACATAACTGACTTCTGTCAAAAGCATTTAATTTTATCACCCCCAAACTTTTGGTAGTAGATATATTGGCATTGCATACCACCACACACATATTTGTCCTACAGGCTCATCAAGGTCTGTTCTTACACTGCAGTGTCTTGTGCTGGGCCTCGTGTAATGTGATGCTAATGGGTGCTGCTGGGTAACAAGAGTGATGTCAGCCGTCATTCACAGTCTGCGTGGGGGCCGTCGTCTTTCAATACAGCCTGATGAGGTGGAGGATGAACATAAAGCCATTTGGAATAATGAGATGAACCTTGGAGCCAGTGCACTGTTCATTATTTATGAATGCCTTCATCCAGAGAGAAAAAAACCACTGGGCCTGATCAGTACCCTTGACTGCTTTCTAACATCACATGCAACGAACAACTCTAAACTTTAAAAGCACAAGGCCGTTTGTTCACACTGCTTTTATGTTTCTGTCTTTTTGTGCTCTTGTTTGAACTGCTGAATCTTGGCTCTCGGTTAACGCCTCCTCTCATGTGTTATAGCAACTCTACACCCGTCGTCTCCATGTGGAGACTTGAGCTCTTGGCATTCAGTGTAATTAACACGACCTGTATGGCAACCCAGGAAACTGGTTGTGCTTGACTCAAGGCAAAGTTTTTCAAGTTTGGGTTTCACAGCCATAACACAGGAAACTGTTTTCCCAGGCTAGGAAGAGGGGGAGGAGGTGGAGTTTAGGGCAGTTGCTGGAAGACAGCACACTTTATTTCTTCTTCAATGAGGTGCTGCTTTCGTGTGTGTGTGTACAGGCATGGTGAGACAGCAGTGTGGTAGCCAGGGGGCTGGGTGCGGGAAAACAGGTCGGCCACTCCCTCCACTTGTACCAGCCTGTTCCATAATAAAGCAGTGCTGTCAGGGGATCATCTTTCTTCAGCCCCGGTTTGAAAGCCAAACATTGGAAGGCGCCTGAAAAATGTGCCGGGCGCTTAAAAAACACTAACCTAATATGCTCCTTCAGCGAGCACATGTGTAATGAGAAACAGAGGCCCTCTTTGTTCATGCACCATGTGGAAAATCATAACTTTTTTTTTTTTACAATGTTATTTTCCTTTAGCTCAAATAGTAGAACATGGCACTAGCAATACCAAGGTCATAGGTTTGAATCCCAGGAAATGCATGATAAAAATGAACTCATAAAAATGATATACCTAAAATGCATTGTAAGTCACTTTGGATAAACATCTACCAAATGCATAAATGTATTTTGGCTCAAAAAGGTCAAAGTGGAAGATGACTGTATTTTTTTTTCTCTTGAGCATAGCACGCTGTAAGACTTTCAGGGGTTGATGTTTGAGAATTGTTGTCCAGAGAGTCAGAGGCACCTCATCCACGACCATTCCATTGCACACACACATGACTGGACAGGTTGAACTTGCTCAGGGCTGTGCAGAAAAGATGTCTTCATATGAGGTAGTGGACCTGTCGTAAAAACACCTACATGTGTGTGTGCGCTAGGGGTCAAGGTTATTAGGGAAAGGTGATTGCAGTTTCGCTTGAGCTGACTTAAATGATCGCCACTTCCCCAGTGGCCAAAACCGTGATTAATATCCTGCCTAGTACAGCCATAAATCGTCAGTAACCACAAAGTGTTATAAATTAAAGACTCAAGAGCATGTGAAAAAATGGACACCAATGGAAATAGGAATATGGAAACATGCCTTGAATGTCATATGCCATATACATGTTTCAATATGAAGGAAAGTCAGTTTAGATAGACCTTTCCCCTCTTTTGAGGCTCTAAACATCATCTTATATTTCATTTTCAGTCATTTGACTGCTTTCATGCCTTTAGTTTATGGGAGCATTTCATAAAATGGAGATGTTTAAACTTTAAATCCTAATTCTGAATCCAGTGGGTTGCAGCTTTGATGTGGTATAGCGGTTTAGCTCAGTGAAGGTAAACAGACTGCTTCATGGGGTGTGTGTCCTGGTGCTGCGCTTCTCAATGGTGATTAGAAAATAATGGTGATCACACAAGTCTCGCCTAGATAACAGTCATTTCCTCTTAGTAAATACTCTCTCTCTCTCTCTAGGTCCTTCCAGTCAACCGACGGCTGAGATATTTCTGTATGTCAACAACCTAACATTCTGTTGTGTGTCTTACTCTATTATTCACCAGCGATGCTGCCCTGTTGCCAGATCTACAGCTTTACAGCAATTGAGTTTTGGTCTTGTAGTCTAAATTGTATGTGGTGATACAGAAAGACTGACCGCTACGCTACCAAAGACAATAGATATACAAAGACTGTGCAATCCTATTACTTATGAATAAGAGAAACTGCAAAGCGCAATATGGCGGAATACTCGTCTAGCCTGAAAAATACGCTTTTTTAGTGCTACTTGAGTATAAAAACTTTGCACACACAACAAGCGCATTTACCCCAGCATTGTTTTGGATGTTCGGCAAGTTCCGTCTCAAAATAGGCAATACATAAAAGCCGACCAATCAGGTTGTGAACGTATCCCTTTGCCTTTAGGTTCGGTGATAAAAATGCCAATCTGAGCGCTAATTGGACCAGGACTACATAAATGTTTTTTTTTTGGGGGGGGGTCTGGACCAAACGAACCAAGTGAACCGAACTACAAGTGTGAACACAAATAACTTAACTCTCTTTTTAATTGTCTTTTCTGGTTGCGTGCAACAACAAATATACTTTAGATAGACACTATACATGTCTGATTCTTTAATCAGTTGCTTTTAGTAATTAGATGTTTTTAATGAATCATTCAAAACTATTCTCAAACAAGTCTGAATCAAATGTACAAATTATCGGTCTGAATCAGTCAGAGTGATTACTGAAGAATAGCAGCTGACTCACTTATTGAACACCAAATCATTATTTTCTGTAATGTCAGACTCAACATGAGCTGAGATCCACTGTACTGTGTTGCTGTAAAAAAAAAAAAAAAAAAAAAAAAAAAAAAAAATTGCTAACTGATTTGAGAATGCCTTCAGTTCCTGAATTTAAATTGATGTACTGGTAAACATGATGCAATTAAAGTTACTGCTGTAGGTGTAGTTTTACTATTTATAGACACAATACACTGGCTATTTCCAGAAACACTATATGATTTAACCTGTAGAATATTTTGTTATAATAATCCGAACAAATAAGTGTTTTTCGCTATGGTATAACTATTTTATTAAATGTAATGAAATGTATTATACATACTGTATTTAAAAATAAATCACCTATTTTATAGACTGTATGACGCTATATTAAATCAAACCAATTCAAAATAAAAACTCTGAAATAAAGTTTCTCTGTGTGATTGTTGAATATCTTTTGAAATGTAGAAAATTTCTCTTTCTGTCATTCCAATTCATATTCCAACTCATTCATTGAAAGGAAGCCACTTCGTAATTTATGAATTTTGTCCACACCTGGTAGGAAACAGGTTTTCAGTTTGCCTCTAACAAGTTATTCCTGAAGAGCTGTCTAAATTGTTGTATGGGGAAGGCCCATGAATAGCGTAATCGAGTACAGCTGATGAGTGCTGCCATGCCATGCTCAAGCTTGCTTGACTGGATTCCAGTGAATTATTTGTTTGTTGCATTCTTATCCATAATACACATGCTTTTATACCAAAACTGACTTCATAGTTTTGGACAAAGAAACAATATGTGAGAAAAAAGTTAGAAACTAAGAAATGTCATATTGAACTTATTTTATTACTTTTAGATATTTACCTTTGTTTGTGAAGATCTCAAATTATCACGGGCCTTAAATGAACAACAGATTAGAGAATACTTTTGAGATTTTCCCTAGCACTGTTGGAAAACTGTTGCCTTGTGAAGGCATGTACTGTAATGAGATGAGCTTGTGTGGCCAGTTAGTTTACATTTGGCTCTTATCAGCTGGTCAGAATAATCACCACCTTCCTGTGGAAGGAGCACTATCTAACTCACTCCCTTTGATCCAGAGGAAGTAGACTATGCATTACATGCAGTGCACAACCTGTTGTTTTGAAGAGTCAGTTTTACAATAAGAATATGCTTTTTGTCTTGTGGCCAAACCAAAACAAAAGCATCCTGGTGAAGGAGGAAAGTATTTTCCCATGTTATGTTGAGAGTGCCCTAGATTCCAGCAGCATCTCATCTGGATATACAGGCGGCTATTTTTAGAGCACTTTGTTCATTGGAATAAAACGCATATCAAACCAATAAATGGCACCCTTTTTGAGCTGTTTTGTTTTGTTGACAGATGATGTGTAAATAATGCAATATTCAAACAAATGACGTGCTCTGCTGACAGGCTCCAGAATTTACTTTTACTTTTTATTTTGTTGTTGTTGGTACATTAAGAATTTACGGATATAAATATTCCTGGCAATGAAACTTTGTTTTGTAATCTTTTTTTATGCTATTATACATCATTTAAGCCCCTATGATAATAGAATTGATTAACTGATGGTTTTTCTTGCTTATTTCTACTGGTCATTGTGTCACTGACAGTATCATATAGCCAATGAGATGAGTCAGTCTTTGCACCTGTCATGTAAATCATAAAAGGGTTTTGTTGTTCATACTGGTGGCTTAATGTGTGAAATATTCCTCATTTGTTTTCCACATGTACTTCTAGTGACAAAAATGTGTACTATATTAATCTGATTCAGTCACGTGACCTTTCAGCTCATCCACCACATTTATGACCATCAGTGGGGCAAGGCAATGGCTGTGAATACAAAAACACATGAACAGAGATACCAAGAAAAAACATTAATCATTTTTAGAGATCTCAAGTTAGCACCAGACCCTACCAAATCTTCTTTTTGGTTTAAATTGTTTGTGTTGCTGCTTCAGTAAGAATCAGACCAATTCAACTTAAACTATATATTAACTATCCATTCCTGGGGAGTGTTTTTGGGCAATGTCTGCTGCATTTCTGAAGCTATGGGGGTGATATTTTTGTTTATTATTCACAATGGATCCCGGATATTCGCTGTGCGTGTTTGGTTTCTACATTAGATTATGCAAGACTCGCATGAAAAACAGACTTACAGAACTGTAATGAATCAAGGCTTACATCAGCGGAATCAAGGGAATCAGGGAGATTTTATAATAACAGACGCTCCTTTCACACTCTAGTTTGAGCATCAAAGCTACAGAATCCAAGTTTTTTGTGTGTGTAGATCTTCCCCAGGGGTTTACCAGCTCTAACAGCAGCAACTCATGGCTGTGTTTCTCTCTCTCTCAGAGTTTTCTGAGATGGGCTGACACGTCTGACCTTGATGCTAAATGGATGCTTCTTGAAGCTGTCACAAAGCATTTCTTCAGACTCTGTGCCAGACATGTCATTCAGAAATGCTTTTAACACCCCTTTTCTTAATCCAATGTGAAGATGGTGGAAGAAAGATTACCAGAGTTCCGTTTTCATTTTTTTCCAATTTATTTTTGTTTTGTTTTTGGCACAATCACTTTGCTTTATGATGACCTCTGTCTTTGAATATCTCAAACGTGATTCAGACTTCCTGATTGCGCTCTTCATTTAAACTTCCATGTGCCTATTTAAATTGTGCCTTCACTTACCTTCAAGGAGGATATTGTTTCTCAAACACTCGGGCGGCTTTGTCATGGTGCTCTTTTGTGGCATTATGCGCTCCGATTTAAGACCTCTCCAGCAGTGAAGTGCCAGGAGGCTGGGTTGAACGGTGTAAGACAATCCTTCTTCTGAGTACCGTCTTCTCATTGATTTTTATTATCAGGATAAATAGTGTGCTGCAACTCTCATTACAAGACTGTGTCTTTACAGATGTATCTCTAATTTCTCAGACATGGCCTTCTGACTCTTCTGCTACTGTAGACATATGCTAAATCGGATCGAATGGATTATATTAATGAAATGCTTTGAGATATCTTTAGCATTTCTGCTTCTCTCCATCATGGTCGAAATTCACTGGAGTGTTTTTGTCTTCGTTCACCTGTGACACTATGAATCTAGCCTTTCACAGTAATGATTTCTGAAGACACTGATGATTAATGGATAGCAAGATCGGGATTTAAAGGTGTTGGATTTAAATAGAGCACAAATGCATTAAAAGTAGGGCTGCAACGATTCGTCGACGTTGTCGACAAAAATCGATAATAGAAAGAGTCGACAATGAATTTCATTGTCGAAGTTGTCGCCTGACATGTTTTTTCCGACCGAGGCATCTCTCTTCATTAACGTTACAATCTCTGCTGAGAGTCGCACATGCGCATTAACTTCTCTGCTGAGCGATAACATACAGAAATGGCGGCGTCCGTCCAACGCAGCAGCTGCGCGTACCAAAACATCTAAAGTTTGGGAGCATTTTAGCCTGGATACGGCGAATAAAAAGATTACCTGCATGCAGGCCTGCATGGTTTGCAAAGCAGTCCTTGTGTATCACGGCAGCACCTCGGTGATGCACGAACATTTAAAGAGAAAGCACGTCGGACAGTTGAATGAAACGGAGTTTGACTCGCCTCGGTAAGATTTAAATAACATGGAAGCCAATACGTTTTGTTTTGGATGTACATTGTACATTTTATAAGCGTATTTTCGGTTATAAAAAAAAAAAAAAAAAAAAAGGATTTTACGTTATGCCCGACTGTGCCTGACAAAAGTATGTTAAATTACTGTTTTATTGCTGCTAATGTGCCTGCCCCTGGTTTACAGGAAGAAAATGTTTACTTGATTTTAATTTATTTTTTCTTATAAAACAAATGTGCCTGTCCTTTATAAAAATGATAGAGTTTCTTTATTTATGTATTTATGTCTATACTGACCGAGCACTGTGCCTAATTGGTTTTAGACAGGGCATTTTTATTTACTTTTAGTATGAATCGGCCTATCAGCAGCAAAGTTCAATAAAATATGCATTTTTCATTGAAGGACCCCCTTCTTTCTTGTGTTTACTAGGCTATCATTTTCCACAGAATTAAAGCAATCTCATGCTAAATTTTAGAAGATTTTTATAATTATTCGATTAGTCGACTAATCGTTTCAATAGTCGGTGACTAGTCGACTATTAAAATAGTCGTTAGTTGCAGCCCTAATTAAAAGTTGACAATTTCTCAACTTTTGGTTGAATGACGAAGGGTTACTTTCGCAAACCCTTGCAGTTTCCCCCCACTTCATCAGTAGAGTTGAAACATTCTCTTATGCAGTGTAAAGTAAGTGTGCAGTCGGCTTAATGCATCAACTACAAATTGCAGAAAATTGACTACTGGTCAGACAAACTTTTTTCTTTTATACTTCTTTTATACCCTACAAGCTGTCTTTAAACCTGAATGGATTTCTTTCTTCTGTGGAATACAAAGGATGATATTTTGGCGTCGGTGTTTATTTAAAAAAGAAAAAGAAAAAAGTTTTATTTTATTTAGAAATAAATGTCAAAGGTTTCCAATGCTGTTTTACTGACTTCGGGTACAGACACCAAACCGACGCCAAAGAACTAGTGATGAAAGTTGAATGTGTTGTTGCCTCGCATTGCCTGCGTCGGGGCAAAAAAAGCTGCTCATGAACACACAGAGAGAACTACAGCCGACTGTCAACTAGCATGCATGTTCTACGCCTGCGTGTAAATGACACAACTCTCTCAGATATATTCATCTATATTCATCATTCATAAAGGGATCTTTTTCTTGTGTATCTGCAGGCTGCAGATACACAAACCGTAAACAAAGCAGTGCGTGCTTACCGTTTTGAATACCAATCCTACTGATCACTTTTTATTCCACTCCGCTTCTGTTAATATTAAAATATTCGCCCAGGAACACTCAGGTAAGATGACGTAAAAAACAGCCTTCTATCTACAGTTTTGACTTCTTTGCTCGCTGCTTGCTATTATTATCGTGCTCTGACTCATTCACTGAGCTGAACAGCCAATCAGAGTACTGTGAATCGACCAAAAAACAAACAGACGGCGTCCGGCTAGAGCCAACGGTGCGGAACACATCGAAAAAACTAAGTCGGCTGACACTCAAAAATGGCCCGACGTTGCCCGCAGCCGATTGTCGGCTTGGTGTGTCCCGGGCTTTAAGGCTCGTACACACCGGGACGAATATCGGCGCGCGTTATTCGCCAGCGTTTTTCAACGCGTTTTTTGTGTTCACACCCAAGCGATTTTCGCTGACGATGAGCCGAGTGGACATGCAAATTCATTCCCTGACATTAGATGGCGCCCATTTGCTCTGCAATACCACTCCATAACATTCTCTTTTATTAAGATTTAGATGTAGTCGCTGTCGTGTTTGTCATATAGTTCTTTATGTTCCGACACCAACGAGACCAGCGGCTCTACATTCATCTTGCCTCGCATCTTCCTCGTCTTATTTCTTCCCGGCTGTGTAGACGCTACTTGGCGTATATCTTCTTCGCCGTTACGTATGTGTGCTTGGCAAGACCGTTTTGTGTTTGAGCGCCCCCAAGTTGTGTTTTACTGTAACTTCAGAAGCTCCAGACACGTGAGCAAAAGCGGCAATCTCATTGGTCGGATAGTTTTTGACGCGGCGCGTCAAACTAAAAAAAACGAAACCGAGGCGTTTTTAAAAAAAATGACACTTTTACGCGTGGCGTTTTTCGCGTCGGTGTGCACACTCACATTGGCGCCCTTTGTTTAGTCACGAGGCGTTAAACGTCGGCGAATATCGCGCGCGAAATTCGTCCCGGTGTGAACATGGCTTTAGATTGTTAAAATCAGTTGAAACATTCTTTCAAATATAGGCTAGCCGCTCCAATATTTGTCCCCCCCCCCCCCCCCCCCCACAGACCTGTTGCTGTCTGCGTTTCCATCGCAGTCTAATGTACCGTGAGGGTTAGGCAAATTAGTCCGGTGACGTAGGACTGCACTTTTCAAGTTCCCGCTGGATTTCGTCCTCTGCATATAAGATTAATACAACCTGAACCTCGTCGTCGGTCCATCGGTCGTATATTTTTAAATCAATTGTTGATTCAAATAGCAAACAACTCTTACTGCACGCACCGCAACAGACTTTTAAAAATGGTGGTTGAAATAAAATGCTGCATGAATCCAACCAGTCAGCATGTTCAGCGCCCACGTCCCACCCCCAAAAGTTCCTGAACTTCGAAAAAGTACTACCCCGCGAGCAGAACTTTCTGATGGGGGGCATTCTTACCCAGAACTTCGGTCGAAACACAGAGTACCACCCCAAAGTCCCTAGTCTCTGGGGAAAGTTCCTGTGGTGGAAACGAGGCTTATGTTTTATGTGCTGAAGAAAGTCTGGAACAACATGAATTAATAAATTATGACAGAATTTAAATTTTAACTCTACAGGCAGCATATTACCCTGAAATGATAGAATTGTACCTAAATCTACATTTTATTAATTTAGCTGATATTTTTATCCAAATTCTAATGGAATACTGTAATTCATTGCAAGGAGATGGTAATATTAATGTCCAATCTTGCATTCTTCTAACTCTTAACTCTCAAAGTTAGCCGTGTTGTTTATCCGCAGTTGCTTGTTAATGGCTGATATTGGAGAGCAGTGTGTGTAGAAACGCATGGATCAGTTTCGTGGAGGATGTGGTGTCATTATTAGCGTAATAAGACCTGTGTTTTAAAGCCCAGTGGCTTTATATGCAGCGTCGGTGTACAGCATAGCGACCTGCCCAACGACAACCACTGCCAAGCAGGAACGACTCAGACACAATGGGTTTGCACTGCAGCCAGCAATGCCAGAAACAACCGCATTCTTATACGTTTATTTCACGATTCTGTTGATCTGTTCTTCTGGATCGTAGTTGCATGATAACATTTTGTCTGTATTCTGCTAATAATCGAGAACGACGACAAGCTGTTTCCCACTGACCACGAAACCGCTCCTTATCTCCTGTGGTATGACGTGCTTGTCATTTGTATGCACCACATGTACACATCAGAAACCCTCGTCCCAGTCTAGTTGCCATGCACACAACATACTAACCTGCTCAACATGCTAGGAAGCGATCACCTTTCAGACTGCATTCATGATTGAATGACCTTCGCCAGCGCTCAAAGGGAAGCTGGTGTCATTAGTTGTATTAATTGTTTGTTAAATGATGGCTGTGTTGGGACCAAAGGCAAAGCGGTGTGGTCTTGCTCTCTTATTTGGCTTTAATGGTACTAGCAGCTGCAGTCACGTTGAGAACACAGATGTGTGTGTGTGTGTGAGAGAGAGACAGAGTTAATTGGTGTGTCTCATTGCCAGGCGAGAGGAGTAGTGCCTTTTGGGAATGACACGGTTCCAGAGGTGCAGCAAAAAGTATTTAATTGGATTCGGCAGAAATTCTTCAGTCTTTTTCTTTCTTGCTCTCCCTCTGATTCACACAGTGACTCCATCGGCTCTAACAAACCCTATTAAATTTTGCTCATTAATTTCCACATGTAGCTTGCAATAGTAGTCCGAAAACAGTAAATCTGACTTTTTAACGAATTGTCTTAAAGACAAGTCCCTCCTGTTCGTCCTGTGGAGATCCTCATTATATTGGCGAATGATTGACACTGTATGGACACATACACACTGCAGTTAAACATGGTTTACATCAACGATACATATCGTTGCATTGTTATATTGTGATATCTTAATATAACAATATATCATTACACCTCTAATCTGTATAATAGGCAAAACCAATGAGTAACAGTTACTATGCCAATGCCTTATTAATAAACGTAAAGTTAGTTAGCAGGAGATTAGATAATTATTCAAAGTTGTGCTAGCGACAATAAACTGTATTGTATGTTTTTAGTTTTTTCCCCCATTTTTCTTAGATCATTAAGACTAGTGTTGTCAGGTTATCTAAATTTCAGCAGTTGGTACCAATATAAGTAAAATGTCACGTTTTTAGTACCAACCATATCAAATACTGAACTATTTAAATGTTTTGTTAAACTATATGAAAATAATTAAACCGTTTAAATGAGTTATGATAATAATTATTGGTTAATACATTATATAGAATGTTGCCTTAATTTATTTTATTCTTGTAAATCTCTTATTTACATCATGTTATAATATATAGACATTTACCAATAGTCAAAAATAAGAATTATTAAGCAAAAATATTAGCTAAGAGATAACTTAACTACATTTTAGTGCTGAAACCACTATAATGCGTGTTTCCGCATGTTGTTACGGTGGTCTGGTAGTTCACGTCGGAGCTGGCGTGAAAGCACCTAAAATGTTTCCTTTCCCTGACAGAATATCAAATATTTGATTATTTTGTCAAATCTTTTTGGCCTAGACACTGTCTAAAGAGGATTTTCACTCTATTTTATGCTTTATCACTTAATAACAATTTGGCTTATGGTGTGTTCATCCTAGAAAATGTGCATTCAAGTCATTTTTTGCACAATACTTTCAATGTATTTTTGAATTAATGTGTGTCATGATGAACTCAACACAACAAAACGCAAACTTCATCTTTTTCTAAAATTCTTTAATATGAATGTATAATAATGAATATCAATACAGCCATGCTGTAACTCCTCTCAGCTTGCTAAAGTTAGTTTGGTCTAAAATAGCAACCACCTAACTAACGGGTTTAAAGAATTAGTTCACTTTTAAAAAAACTTTTGCTGATAATTTACTCACCCCCATGTCATCCAAGATGTCCATATCTTTCTTTCTTCAGTCGAAAAGAAATTAAGGTTTTTGATGAAAACATTCCAGGATTTTTCTCCATATAATGCACTTTGCTGGGCACCAAACGGTTCAAGGTCCAAAAGACAGTTTCAGTGCAAACTGCAAACTGTTCAAAGGGCTTTAAACGATTCCAGACGATGAATAAGGGTCTTATCAAGCGAAACGATCGCTCATTTAAAAAAGAAATAACAAAGTTTTAGTTTTATAAGCTCAAATGCTCGCCTTGAACCGTTTGGTGCCCAGCAAAGTGCATTATATGGAGAAAAATCCTGGAATGTTTTCATCAAAAACCTTAATTTCTTTTCGACTGAAGAAAGAAAGACATGGACATCTTGGATGACATGGGGGTGAGTAAATTATCAGCAAAAGTTTTTTTTAAAGTGAACTAATCCTTTAACTATTGCCATTCATCCATGTTTCTTGTTTACAGTAATGAGATGCCAAGATGGTGCTATCGATATTGCCATGACAACCATCAAAAAATCAGGGTAGTGGGAGAGTTGACTCCATTATTCCATAAAAACAGGATTCATTCCTTCAAACTCAGTCCTGAAATTTTGGATGTGCTCTATGATAGATTATGAGATTTTGGACCAGTCTGTTAGCATATTTTCTGAATGTCAAATTTATGAAGCTTGTCTTTTCCCTCATCAGACAAACATAGCCTGCTTGCATAATTTGTTGTAATATCTGATTTATGTGAAGACTGTAAAGGAGCTGTTCATGTTGACAGCCTGCTTATGCTTCTGTTTAGTGCTTTTAGTGTCAATATTTCTCGATCCTATTGGTGTGGGGGCATGTTTTAATGTGGCTGTCCATTTGACACATTCTGATATCATAGTCTTCCAGCATCTTGCAGAATGATATGGGCAATTAGAGGTCGTAATGTGAGATGTGTGTCAAAGCCCTTTTGATATGTTCTCAATATTATGATGGGCCACTTTAATCTGGTTTTAGTGTCAAATTGGCTGTCAGGCCTGCTGTAATGGAAGCAGACTGTTTTTCTGATTTGCTGCAGCAGTGGACCTCCCTGATGTAAACAAACACACACACACGCACGCTAACACACATGCATGCTTTCAACCACAGATTGTCGCCATTGTTTTTAATATCGCTGCTGAGCGGGCGGTCGGAGCTCAATACAAACAGACCTCTGTGTGTGTGTATGCAGGTGCCCTTCCCTGTCACTCGCTCTTCTCTGACCACACACACACACACACACACACACACACACACACACACACACACACACACACACACACACACACACACACACACACACACACACACACACACACACACACACACACACACACACACACACACACACACACACACACAAATTAATTATTATTGAACTATTCAATTACTATTGAAAGTAATTATTGAACGTGGCTCCCACACACTGTATAGACTAGGGGTATTAAATTTGAACCAAAACTTATAAACCATTAAAGCCAGACTTACTGTGAGCTACAAGGTTGTTAATTAATGGTATATGCTTTTGTTGAAACCATCAGCCTGCATTTTTAACTTATTTTTTTAAAATCATGTTTAACAGTGGAATTCCTGGTGAAAAAACTGCATTGCCCATGATTCTCCAGAGAAACCTAAACCAATCAGAGAATTGCAACAAGCATATCGCTCCCATGAAGCACTGCAAATGATTGGGCCAGTTCCCCTACACTTTTTTTAATCAGTTAAGTCCCTCTAGTCAATCATTTTCAATAATCACCAAAGTGACATATTTAAAGTTTTTTTTTTTCACAGAAATAGAAAGTTTTGTTTCAAAATAGCTTAAAGGGGTCATATAATGGTACATGCACTTTTACAAGTTGATTGTACTGAAATGTGTGTTGGCAGTGCCTGTACACAACCATCATATAATGATAAAAATCCATCCAGTGGTTTTGTTTTAATCTCCTTATATGTTTTCCCCTGCCTCAAATCAAGCCGTTCGATCGTGTGACGTCACACGGTCGGAAGCCCCTCCCACGATTGTTGATTGACAGGAGCGTTTCAACACAGACCCGCCCTCGCTCATGAGGAGCTGTCAATCATAGTCTGCGCGGACCGGCGCGGTCATTGTTGATATGCTGGAGCACTGTCTATGAGCAGAATGGCGTCTAAGCGATTGTGGTGTTCTGTTCTTGGGTGTAATAACGAACACAGTCATTTTAATGTTCCTAAATCCGAACCGCTGAAGACGCAGTGGCTGAGTTTGTTTTCGAAGGGAATATTCCCCACGAGCAACGTCAATGCTTTCATATTTGCGCGAATCATTTCACAGACCAGACTGCTTTATAAACGAGGAGGTATAAAGCTGGATTTGCTAAGAAGCTGCTCATGAAAAAAGTATCGGTACCAGCTATTGATGTTCCTGCTCAATCTCCAGAAGAACTGAAGTGAGTGTAACGTTTTATTAAACTTTATATTAATATATTAATCTTTGCAAATCACTAGCTGCACGCTTCACAATGAATGCGTCTAAGGTTTACACTTAGGGTACATTACGGCATGTTTTCTATGTATGACGTTCTCAATATAATTCATAATCCCACGTTTATACTGAACAACGCATTATGGTTATTGTGTTATTGAGTTACAAACAGTGGCACAGAACAGAGAGGCGGGGTGAGCAAAGCTCATTATCATTTAAAGGCATATGCACTGAAACGGCGTGCTGAAAACAGAGCTGTTTTTGACCAGGTAAAATAAGTGTTTTCTTACAATACTAATAAGAATTTTTAATTAAAGTATATTACAAACTTTTAATTTAGACCCTAAAGAATCATATTAGCTTGTACAAAAATGGCATTTTTATGACTCCTTTCATATCATAAAGGTCATATCTACACCCTTGATTCAGTTAGTATACGCGGATCTGTGAATATGCAAATTAGCCCCGCCTCTTCACTCGCACAAGCTCAGAGATCTACTTTACTCAATTTACTGTAGTAAACGCTGCACAATGGTATCACTCTTTACAACGTTGGACACATAACGTTAATAAATATGATAGAGATGCACCGATTGATCGGCCGGTAACCGGAATCGGCTGATTCTCACGTGATCGGCCATGATCCGCGACGGGCCGGTCAGTCTGACATAATCCGATTTTATGCCGGTCAAATGCACTCTGGCACCGCATGATTAACATCGCGCAACATCAGCATCACACGTGCACACGGAACGCGCACATGTAGTAAACCTCGTGAATTACGGCCGTTTCACACCGCAAGCGGGAGCAGCGCGTTTTTTTTGTTTTTTTTGTTCGGCGTGCTTGTTAATCAACGAGTGCATTCACACCGGGAGCCGGAGCCGCGCGTGAGCGTCGAGCAGGAGCGTCGCGTGAGCAACAGTGAAGCGCGGGTTTCGGCGCCGAGTCTATTTTAGCTGCGCTCAATTTAAGTGAAAGCACACTTTTGATGGACAAAATTAATATGATTTCATCCACAAAGTGCCCAAAATGCACAGAATTTGCATGACTGGTGTGTTTTAACAAGAACTGAAGTAGGCTAGGCTATGTCAGAAAAGAAAATGAAGACTCAAAAATATTTATAGAAAATGTACCCATTTAAACTTGTTTTTATTATTTCCCAATCGTTTCCCTGCACATGCTCCACTTGTCCTTTTTAGCCTGGCTGGACATGTGTCAGATGAGAGAAGAACTGTTTGAGAAAATTTAACTTGCCATTAATGTGCATGATTGCAATAGGCCTGTGTGTGTGTGTGTGTGTGAGAGAGAGAGAAATATCTTTATACTGCAAGGCTATATTTATATATTATTTTATTGCCATTACCGGTTTTCATACAGAAGTTTAGTTTGCTAAATATATCAAATAAAATGGCAAATAAAACTTATATCTATATATATCAAATTTTTTTAGTTGGATATTGGATGTGAAAAGGAAATGGTTCCATAACACTGCACTTTAGATGTGTGTGAATTTCCCACACCAGGAGTCATTTATATAGTTCTATTTTATAGCGATTATCTGTTCAAAAAAATGTTCTATGCAAAATGTTCTATTAAAGAGAAGATAGAAAATAAATATTTGTGTGTGCTGTAAAGTGGTTTGAAAAAATGAAATCGGAATCGGCTAAAATCGGTATCGGCAGGTCAAACTCAAGGAAAATCGGAAATCGGGATCGGCCTAGAAAATTGTAATCGGTGCATCTCTAAAATATGATTAGCCTTTTGCTTAACTGTTATCAAACAGCTAGTTATATGTTTTTTAATTTTACACATTTCATGTCCCCATTCGCCATCTCAGTCTACCTTCTAAAAATCAGTATCTTTGAAAAACGCTTTAAACATCATAGAACGTCAGTGGAGAAAGACACCATAACATCGTAATATACATCATATACATAATTCACCCGCTATATTGCTAAAAGATTTTTCATATCAACATAAAAATATACCAGGATATCCTGGCTTCTCTTGAGACTCCCTTGCTTAACGACATTGTAATGATATGCTAAAGCCCGCCTGCACGTTGCTTTGATTGGTTACAGGGTAGTTTGTGATGTAAGAAACTGGCTATTTCAAACCACGTTTTTTGAGACTGCAGTTTTAAGGAGAAAATACTCAGCAATGGTGTTAACTTATGAATTTGCACATGGTTTGTCTTAAAGCATATTAAAAACAGCACATAGACATATAAACAACAATACAAACTTGATTTTCACCACAGGGAGTCTTTAAATATTTGAATGCTTTATGTGCATATTTCGTCATCCGCAGTGCTTCATAGGATTGTAGTTCTTTCCCTCATTAAAGTCGTTAAGCACACGTTCTTGTACCTTTTGTCTTTGATCTGATTTTCAAATACTTTTTTGCTTCAAATCAACATTTGTAATGTTGTGATTCACTTTGTGGTTGGTTGGCTTGGTTCATGGCTTATAACTCTGTAATGAAGATATTTATAAAATCCCTATGGGAAATTGAATGGGAAAAATATTTTCGGAACTGAAAAAGTGGGCAGGCACAAAAGAGCTTACTAAAGCTTTGTGCTGATTTTGGATGGTTTGCCGATTGCTTCTCTCTCTTTGTGTTTTTTTTATTTAATGATAAAAGAAACTTAATGGTGTCTGGTGTGATGGAGATTCTGTTTCGCAGCTCAGTCAGCTCGAGTAAATCAGATTAAATTTGGCGAGGAGGGCTGTGCCGTGAGCATCTCACCTATTATTCGTGTGAGGAACACATAAATGGCCTGCAGAAATACGCGTACGGAGGTGTGTAGGGGTTAATCAGTGCTGAGGTCATCAGAGGGAGACAGGGATTGATGGCTTTATTAGGGGCCTGTGGAAATCCCCTTCCTTTAGCTGCAGCCTAGCACATGAGCGCTGCTTTCTCTCACGCGTGCTCATGTGAGTTGCATTAGTTCTCTCACACACACACACACACACACACACACACACACACACACACACACACACACACACACACACACACACACACACACACACACACACACACACACACACACACACACACACACACACACACACACACACACACACACACACACACACATACACACATTCCAAGTTTCCACACAGTTTCCAAGACTCACAAATACTCCCCCTCCCCTAGTTCTCTCTGTTGGTCTTATTCTTTTTCTGTTCATATCCATTTAATCGTGTTCCCTGGCGTTTATCCTTAGGAAAGGACATGCAGGAAGCTGAGCCAGTTCAGTCTGAGCTCTCACACCTGGGGCCATAGCTAGCACAACAGGGAACACCCACTTGTTTTAGTGGCCTTGGTTCTGGTAGTCTTTTCCCCGTTTATTTTCTCAGTATAGAATCAATAAGCAGTTGATTTAAAGCCATAAACAGGAAAAAGTCCCCCCTTAGATGATTCTCATGGGGGGGATTTTTTTTGTTTGAGGGGGAGAAAGGGAATTTTTTCCAAACAAAATTATTACATTTATCTTGCCTAAATGTTTGCGCTCATTGCATTTTTACAATGGGGTAATATTGTTGTTAAGAATTTACACATCACAAGGAAGCTTGATTTAAATGGTTTAATTAAATTGAAAAAAGTAGCACAAATAAATACAATAGAATAAAGATACAAATAAAGACAATTAAAGAGAAACGTTTTTGAATAGGTCTAACATTAGTATTCATATACAGAAACTGAATAAAGTAATCAAATGGAAAATAACACTGGGTAGTATTTTAGTCCTGAATAAATTAAATACATATGCTATTAATCCTGATTCCTTTAACTTAAAGCTATCTTTTGTTGTTTTGACAACAAAATTAATGAAAGACACATATGCCGTCACTTTAAGAGCTAGTGCACGGATCCTGTGTTCATTATACTGGCATGCGTTTTATGCTTAGGCCTATTAAAGACAAAACCGACTATATAGCCTACTCACAAAGACCGAAATTGACAATTTTGCGTGTTAAAGCAATATAATCCGCGAAAAATAGTTACTGGCCAGCTGTTTTTGAGGCGGATGTTCTATGAATGTGCGCATAGAAAATAATCTCTCAGAGAGCGCGCGAGCACTGATTAGTTTAAAATCGCTTGAATGTTTAAACCGGTAAGACTTAAAAAGACTTCAGTCACGATGCACTGCTGGCCCGATTGTGCAAGTGAATATTCCGTCATGTCCCGACCTTACAGTCTATGGTCCCGACTCCTAAACGCGAGTGTGTATTATCGCCGCAGCGCTTGATGCCTGCCTTGCACAACACATTATGAGAAAAGAGATAGAAGACGCGGCACCGCTGAACACTCACGCTGTTTGTGAAATTGCGTCTGGAAGATAGTTGTTAAAAGAATGATTTGATTTTATTATCTGTGTGGATTACGAGTGCGGGAATTTCCCGCATTATAAATGGGAGACCTGCGGGAATGATTAGAATTATGCCCAATACCCGCAATCCCGCGCCGAAATTCGAGCCCTGTATTGAGTTCTTTTTTGAAGCTTATTGTGCTTAATATGTTTTTGTTAACATCAAGTGTGTCCCACACTTTATTTTCTCACTTTTATTTTCTTTACGTGTCAATAACTTTAAAGGCACTGTATGTAATTTTTTCACTGTACTAAAGCATAAAATACCATAATGTGTTTGCAGAAATTTAGGAAACATGCTAAGTTCACATACTCGTTTCTCTGAAAACAACACAACAGCCAGTTATTTTACTTTGAAATGTGTTTTCCGTGTCGGAATGTGTGTTTTTGTTTTGGTGTGCGCGATACCACATGTTGCCAATTTATCCAGTATTTCGACACCCCAGGTTGCCAGTTGGCGGAAAACACAGCGTATTTGTTTGTTTGTTTGTATACTTTATTGTCCTTTTCCAGGAAATTTGTCTTGGACTCAAGGCTGCATTAATACATAACATACATACAACAAATACACACACAAACTATAGACCTACATTACTACATCTTACTATTTAACATATTAATTGATAGAGGAATAAAGGATTTTTTATAACGGTTACTCTTACACAATGGGACTCTATACCGTCTCCCTGATGGCAGCAACTCATACATTGGAAATAAAACATGGCTGGTATCACCTACTATTGTCTGTGCATTCTTTAAAACCAACGATTCATAAATTGATTGTAGTGATGAGTACTCTCTTATACCCATAACTTTCATTGCAATTCTCACAAGACGTGCAAGCTGTGATTTTAATTGAACCGAAAGATTGCCATACCAAGTTTGCATGCCATAATTTAAAAGGCTACCTAAAACGGCATAATAAAATAATTGCATAATTCTCTGATTTACACCAAACAGCCGAAGTTTTCTTAAAAAATACAAGCGTTGTTGGAATTTTGAGGCAATGTAATCAATGTGGGCTTTCCAAGTAAATGAACAATCAATAACCACACCTAGATACTTATAGGTATCCACCTGCTCAATAATATTATCATAGATGATGACTGGGCTGTAATCACCTAGTTTTTTTGGATCTATTATAATTTCTTTAGTTTTTGATGCATTTATGATGAGATGATTTACATTACACCACCGCACAAAATTCTCAATTTCAGACTGATACACTGATATATCATGATCTTTCGCCAAAAGACTCAATATTACTGTGTCATCAGAATATTTGATTATATAATTATTCTTATTTATACTAAGACAGTCATTTGTATATAAAGTAAACAGAAAAGGAGAACATACGCAACCTTGAGGCGCACCAATACTAATAGGTATGAGATCAGAGAGTGTATTATTTACTTTTACAATTTGAGTACGTTTGGTTAAGAAAGAGAAGAGCCACTTAATAATAAAAGGGTTAACATCACTCTTTCCAAGCTTACTCAGAAGTAACTGCGGCTGAAGCGTATTAAAAGCAGAGCTAAAATCTACAAAGAGCAATCGTGCATAGGCATTGGAGGTTTCTAGATGTTGAAGAGTCAAATGAGTGATAGTATTAACAGCATCGATAGTCCCTCTTCCCACTGTATAGGCAAATTGAAATGGATCTAATAATGAATTTACACTACATCTCAGTTTTGATATCACAAACTTCTCCAAACATTTCATAATTACAGAAGTTATAGCAATTGGTCTAAAATCATTATTATCAACAGCACCTGTTTTTTTAGGAACTGGTGTAATGATAGTCTTTTTCCATAACGACGGAACCGTATGATTGTCTAGCGTTTGCTGGAAAATTGGACACCAAGCTGGGGTTAGTTCTTCTGCACATTCCCGCAAGAGATAAGCTGAGATACCGTCTGGCCCAGTTGATTTCTTAGTGCAAGTTTTACGAAACAGAGCAGTAACTTCTTGAGGATCCACAATTATTCTTAAACCCATTGCACAATCAACATTTAGCAAAAACTCTTCACATTCCTTAACAGGATCATTATTATCAAACCTTGCAAAAAACTAATTCAACTCATTTGCTTTCTTAAAATCATCAGTAGTAATGAAACGTTGTTTTTTGGAATCCATGTTCGAAATAGTTCTTAGTGAGTTCCACAGTTTTTTATTGTTCATAGATGAGAAGTTTTGTTCAATGTAGTCCTTTTTACGCTTCCTAGCTTCCCATAATAATTTATTCAGTTCCTTTTGGACGACTTTTATCTCCATCCGGTCCTTATTCCGAAAAGCTGCTTTTTTCCTATTGATACAAGCTTTCACTTCTTTAGTTATGTGAGGCTTATTATTAGGAAACACCATTATCTCCTTTTTTGGGATTATTGTATCCACACAGAAGCGAATATAGTCCGTAGTCGTCTCAGTAGCTGTATTCAAATCGATATCATGAAATACTGACCAGTCCGTACTTAAAAAACACCCTTTTAGTGTCTCTACATCTCCTTCATCCCACATAGTTACTGTCTTGACCAAAGGTTTGTTTCTTTTTAAAACAGTTCTATATGTCGGTATTAAATGAACTATGTTGTGGTCAGACGTGGATAAAGGAGGTTTAGTTTTTGCCTTATAGGCATCCTTGATGTTGCCATAACATTTATCCAGAACATTATTCTTCCTGGTCGCAGATTTAACATATTGGAAAAATCCTGGTAGATATGGCTCAAGTTTGCAATGATTAAAATCGCCCAAGACAACGACTGGAGCTCCAGGAGTTCGCTGTAGCTGTTTTTGAATACAGTCAGATATACTTGAGGCAGCTCTGGATGCGTTACCACTAGGAGGAATATACACTACACACAGTATTACATTGCCAAATTCCCTCGGGAGATAAAAAGGTCTTAGACTGAGACAGAGGTATTCGGCGTCAGTAGTGCAGCCGGTTTCCTTCACAGTATATTGTGTGCACCATTCATTACTCACGTACACACAAACTCCTCCACCTCTGACTTTTCCCGAGGACTCCCCTCTATCCGCTCGAATTAAAGAGAAGCCTTCAATCTCCACAAGCGAGCTGGGGATGTCCTTATGAAGCCAAGTTTCTGTGAACGCCATTACACTTGAGTCCCGGTATTCGAAGCACGATCTGGCGTTGATACGGAGTTCCTCCATCTTGGTTCTGAGTGATCGTACATTCCCGAGAATAATGGAAGGGAGAGGCGGCCTGTTTGACCTCCGTCTAAGACGCTGTAAAACTCCACCTCGTCTGCCCCTTTTGCGAGATCACCAGCGTTGATCTGGATTCCGTTTCAGCTCCTCCGGTATGTCCACCAACGTATTTAAATCCACTAATCGAGGTGAGAGCAAAAACAGAGCTTCTCTTGTATATGATATAAGAGTTCGAGTCTCTCCACACATAGTGGTTGTTAAAAGCCATAGTGATAAGAGCTCCCACGTAATAAATATCCAGACTAGAATGTGTGCGATTGTTGCCATTGAGTAAGTCGTTAGCGCGCTCTAACTGATAAGATAATAAATAACTAAAATAGATAAAAGAAAGCAATCAAACAAAACATTAAAACATAGACACATGTAGCCAGAGCCCGGGTCGCAGCCGTGCAGCGCCACCGGAAGTCAGCGTATTACAGCGAAAACACAGCGTATTACAGCCATGAAAACCAGCAAACAAACTGGGTCAACACAATCTCTATCGATAGACACTTTTATCATCACCACATTATATATTGTCATACCACTCAGCCCTACTTTTGTTTAAATTTGTCAATATATTGAGTATTAACACTCTAAACGTGATTGGCAATGTCCATCTGCTGAGCTGTTTTTGTTTCCATGGTAACAGTGACTTCTCTGATTGGTGAATCTCTCTACAGGATTACGGGTGGTGTAGTTCTTCACAGGGAATTATTAAACAATTGAAACTGTTTTGGGTTTCAGTGTCTGTTTTATTATTTAGTGTTGAAGTCCAGAATTGCTGATACTAATGTTTATACTGAGGTTCAGCGAACTACACGAACACTTGTTGGTCAGAGATGTGTTGTTACTTTTCTAAGTAATCGAATTTGCAATTACATGCTTTGCAGACGATAAAACGGGGCTGAGCTCTTGGCTAAGAAACCAACAACCAGCCTCTGCACCCTATAGCGACTGCATAGAAGTGCTCTGGCAACCACTTACAAAACCCACACATTGTGGTATTGACTTTTGCCAGAACCATTCACATTTTCTGCTTTGAAATGTACGTGTTCCCTCTCTTATACTTTCTTCCATCTGTGTGCCTTGCCACATCTTGATTTTCACTGAGGAAAGACTTAAAGAGTGCTTACAAAGACAAAGAGAAGATGAGCGTGTGTCTGTGTCTTCAATGGCCTTTTGTTCCTCGTCTCGGCCTGTCTTTCTGCTCAAGGTGCCGTTAATCTCAGCTGATGTCAAAGCACGTGCTCCAGTGAGAGTGTGAGAGGCTCTCCTCTTATGTAAGTGCAGCATTATCTCTGTAGTATCAGTAAGACCGTGAGGATGTGTCTCATGACGGCTGTGTTTGCTGTGCCGCAGGAACTCTGAGCTCTATGGCTGATAGATAAGCCCAATAGACTTGACCTACTTTTGTTTGTTTACTTTGGAACGCTCCTTGTTTCTCTGGTCAGTGTTTGTCTACAGCGAGACATGTTGTTTCGGGTGACGTGGGACAATGTCCTCGGCTGTTTCGTGTGGTGTTTGTTTTTGTAACATGGCCGCAGTCCATCAGATGAAAGATCATTTTGATGACTTGTTATTCAATAATAATGTGCTTTACATGGGTGGCCTGAGATGCTTTATTCTGTATTAAAGTGGCATATGGACATGGAGTTCTTTGTTCATTTATGTATGTATGAGCAATATCACACGAGTAGTTTTTTTTATTTTCTGACTATCCGTTTCACTCGGATGTACGTCACAATATGGAAGAAAAGATCTGTTGCTACTTCCATTACATTGAGACTTTGAACACTGTGCATTCAGTGTTTGGTGTTTTAACTATAATTATTTTTTGCAAATTAAAAAATGTATTCTTAAGAATTTTAAAAACAAATGAAAGCGATGACCTCACAGTGCTATTTGCACAGTGAATTGCAATTGGTCTTCTGAATTGCATCTTATTTTTTTTATTATTTTTTTTTATTACATCCAGGCTTACTTAAAACTTCCAACACTATTCTTTTGCTGCCTTGCTTTGTGGGATGCAAATCTGAAATGTTTTGATTATGGAACACTGATATCTCTAATCATCTGTGTGATGTCATTTGATCTCTGTTCAAGTGGTTCTCGGCACAAAACGGAGCTTATCGCTTTGACATATTTCATCACACCGCCATGATGAAACTGCCATCGTTTGTGTTAGAGAGGGTCTATTTCTTCTTCTGTCAGTTGACCGTGTCTGCCCCGCCAGGCCTGGTCTGCAGCTGAGCTCAGCAGCACCGCAGTGTTGACCGATCTCTGTTGTCATGTGGGAGGAAGAAAGCATTTGTGAGGCGGGGCTTTAGCGTAAAGGTGGTAAACAAAGGCATTGTTTTAATCTGGAGAAAGTACAGAGCGTGCTTTCGCTGCAGATGTTGCCTCGGGTCACGGCAGAGCGCGGTTTTCTTAATGCTCTCTCCACATATAGCTGTGTTTGTTGTTATTTTTGTTGCGCTGTCTCTTTGTCAGCGGGTTTGTAGACAGGAAGTACAGTGAGTTGAGGTTTGTTAGATAAAATCTTACAGCTGAAGAGATTTGTGTGATGTGGTTTCATCGTGGAATCTGAATAGAGCATGCAGCTCGTAAAACGTTCGGTTCCTGGTTTACATGCTAATATGCCAGATGTGAATAAATATGGTGAAATTATGTATGCACGTCTTGTTTACATCTTGAGCTGTTTTAGTTTAGGAAAAACCCAAAAATGAAACCAGAAAAATCTGTTACTCTTAAAAAAGTCTCTCATGTGGTTAGCAGTCTTGCACAACAGGCAGTTTTCTGTATGCTTTCTTTTGTTAGCTCAGATGCTAACACATGGTCATGTCCATTTCGCTGTCCATGATTATTGAACGATACAGTAAATGTCTTTTTGTCAAATGCAGTCTGGTATCAGTTATGTAGATGTGGCAATTAGTGATGCTTAAGACCCTATGACAAGGTTTGGCAAGTGCAGTTCTCTGCCCTGTGTTGATGTATTTCTTATTGCTAAAAAAAAAAAGAAATAAAAAGCTAATACAAATGTGCTTATTGCTAATCATCAGTGGTTGGTGGTATTAGAGGGAGGGACAAATTTGTGTGAGTCACTGAGTGCCAGACGAGTCATCAATGTTTTTAGTCTATATTGAAGACTCGACAGAGAAGGACTGTTCATTTTTAATCTGCATAAAGCCTAATTTTAAGGATACTAGTTTATAGATAGCGGAGGTTATAGATAATGATGTGGAATAAACATCTAATTTTGATTTCATAGGGTCTACATTGTAGACTGACACAAGACCTCAATACAGGCTGTTTACACTGACAATAATAAAAATAACGCTGACACTGATTGGATATTGTTGCAAACGTGTATGTAAACACAAAAATCTGCTTGAGATTAGATAATTTCTTGCATCCGTTCTTCCAAATGTGGTTTCAAATCAGATACAATACATCTGATCAATGTCTAAACATGGATGACACAATTGCCCACAAAGATAACTTTTCTTAATGTTGCAAGCCTGTACGCACTCGCACAAACTCACACTTGAAGGAAACTTGAATCTTATAAATAAAACACATTTCTCATTAAGGAGGTGGTAACATCACTGTTTTTTTAAAAGTCATTTTACTCACAGCTTCACTTTTGTGTAGAGAGGCAGGTAATCACACTCAAAATGTACTTTTTCACTTATGACTTCTACATATAACGATCTAACAATGGATAGTCAAAGAACCACTTGACGTGAATTATTTAAATAATTTAATCAATTAAATAGCAGAGACAATCAAAACCCAAGGATCAAATGTGCTGCGGATCACCGATATCAGATCTGTGACACAAAATCGGATATGGTCAAAAGATCAGATCTGTGCTTTAAGCCTTGCAATGTAAACACAGCTATAGTCTTCTCGACAAATGCTGTCCTGTCATAATATCTAAAGCTGTTCAATAGCATTGAGCCTCGAGGCTAGATAACTGATGCCGTATGATGAAACGGCAGCGTAAACAAGATACTGTCCTTTCTCTTTCCCCAAGGCTCTGGGGAACACAGGGTTCTGTCTGGCCCATTAAAGCGTGTGTGTGTGTGTTCACGAAAGTGACAGATGTAGAGAAGATGTGACGGCCCATGACAGGCAGGGGAAATGAGGACACTGTGATATCTGCAGCAATGCAGGTTTGCTCACCGTGTACACTGTTATTTTTGTCTCTTTTATGTTTAAAAGGATCAACACTGGAGGGATGGTCCCCACAGGCTATAGTTTGACTGACATTAACATCTCATTTCATCATCTCCGTTGCTTCGTATCGTTCTCGTTTCACCGTGAGGATGCCGTCTACAAGCCGAGAGCCGCCGGTGTTTCTGCGCCCAGTGCCGCAAAAGAAGCTTTCCTCCGCATTAATCTGATGAAAAGAAAAAAATATATATCACTAAATCCTTCTCTCTCCTGTGCACTTTCTCTCTGCTCCAGTGATTTGAAAGGCAGATTTGTGGTTGTGCGAGGTTAACGTTCAGCGTCTGGGCCCGCAGTGATTGGACTGCAGCGGTCTGGGCCCAGCCAGTCAGGAAAGTCCTGCTGCTGTTAGTGAGGGGCAGATTTTCCAGCGGCGTACACACTAACACGGCGCGGTGAATGATAATCACTCGACTGTCTGAAGCGGCGGGGAGGATGTGCAGACGTGCTTTTAGAAGTCATTTATTGATGAAAGTGTTCTTTCTGTGAGCTCTCGGAAATGTCACTGGGCTTGTTATGAGCTTGTTTTTTTCACATTTTCTTTGTTCTTCGGTGCGTATGCTTATGTAATCTACACATTGACTTACATTTATCTTAATTATAAAAGCACAGGTGATTCTTTATGTGAAGTAATTTAATTTTCCCCAATTGGGTAATAAAAATAGTGTACTTTTAATGCCGTTAGAATTACTCGATGCCCTTAGAGGAATAATTCAAAGGAAAATTCTGTAACGAGTTACTCATCCTTATATTTGTCTCAATCTATAAGACTTTTGTTCATCCTTGAAAAAGAAATGAAGATATTTTTGAATGAAATCTGAGATTTCTGTCCCTTCATTGAAAGTCCATTACACCAAACTTCGGTACAAAATTAATAAATACATTGTAAAACAAATCCATATGAATTGAACATTGAGCTTCAGTTTACCATATTTAATAAGCTGTATAAACAGTATGTGGATTGATCAGTCTTTTTATGTGATTCAAAGCCTAAAAGTCTTATGAGTTGGAACAACATGAGGATGAGTAAATGATGACAGAATTTTCATTTTTGGGTGAACAATCCCTTTAATGTTCTCTCCTGAAATCTATTTATAATGTTTCTCAAGGTTTCTTGTACCGTTTTCATCCTCTGACTGTTACAATTAAATAGGCTGTTTCTGCTTCTGTATGTAAAATTATTCATCTTGATTAGTGTTTAACTTAAAATTAGACTGAAACAGACTAAGTTATTCGGCCAAAATCATCCTCCACACGAATGACGATCTAATTATTAACAGATGCCTCAATTTTAAGTTGATGTGTCATTTAATCTGTTGCTCCAGGATTGATGTTCTTGTGTGTTTCACCGTGTGCCCAGTATGAGCATAAGAACAAATCAGATATGAAAGCTGCAGCAGACAAAGGATTTTTTGTGCAAAAAGAGCAGCATTAACATTTGGCTTCAGTTCTCCTTGTAAGTGTTCCACACGATGGTGAATAAATGAAAAACATTTGTCATTTTTGGCTGCGCTATCCGTTTAAATGTGTTTGAGCATGTGATGGGTTGATTCTCTGGCACAAGGTGAATCAGTGACAGTCGTGGCTGTTGGAGGGGGTCATTTCAGTTCAGTTCTTTTATGATGCACCCGGTACGCTCTGCTCTCTGATGAGTCCAGTAAATTCACTGACCCACAGCGAGTCCAGCAGCTCGCCACGTTCCCCAGGCGTTCATTGAGAGCGGACATTGTCCTTTTGAAAGAAATCCAGAATGGAGAGAAAGATAAAGACGGAGCGTTCTGGTCTATGTGCTGTTAGTTGCATAGCAACCAGCTCTTACATTTCGTAATGTCTGCACATTTGTTGTGTGTATTTTGTATCCCTGCAAGCAATCGCCTTAGAGATCCATGTGTGTGCTTCAGCATGTCCACTTCATTCTTCAAACCAGGACAATGACTTCTCCTCTAGGCTGGTATTAAGCGGTAGTGAATTTTATTAATCTATTCATTATTCCCAAACTGCTCCACAATAAGAACGATTAGTCGAACAGTAAGTGTTAATGTAACACTGTATAATTGGTTGGTTTAGTTTGTTAATAAACAGTATCTGGCATTTAATTAAAGGTAAAGTCTTGTGGCTTTTCTCTGGTCTGCCCCGTCACAGGAAGAAAAGACTAACAGCTTAATGTAACACATTCAGTATATAGTTACTAGTATCGGCACAAAAAGTCTGTTGTTTATTATCTTTATTTATACATTATTATAGTATCACAAAATCAAAAATCCTATATCAATCATTGACCTCCAAGGCAATGTTCACACTGTCAGTCCAAATCCGATTTTTGTGCATATACGATTGAAATCCGATTCAATACAGCAATTGTGACGGCAAAAAATCACATGAAATGTGATTCTGAAAATCTGTTTCAGTCTGACTGCTCTGATCAGATGTCACTTTCTCCCGCCACGTAAAATGTAAACCTCAGACGTTATAGGAGACATGCTGAAAGTCGCTGCAGAAACAAGGTTGTGTTGTTGCAAAGTGCCGGACGAGCAGAAAATGACAATATAACGGAGACATGTTTTGAAACCGACGAGACGACAGCATGGAATAAAGCCGCACACACCAGCCTCCGGTTCTGCCGCTGCCTCAGAAGACGCAGTAGTCCAGCACGGCGGATACACATTGTCATGTTGCAGTTGTTGTTGTTGTTTTTTGTGTATACCTACTAACGCAACATCATTGCTATAGAAACCAATGCAGATATTCCGGAAAACTAAAGAATGGCGCGGACACACATCGGATCTGAATATTGGCGATACACAATGTGGACAGCCAATCATATTAGATCAGATTCCAATCGGATACACAAATAATCGGATTTGGACTGATAGTGTGAATATACCCTATAATATATATTGATATATTAGTACACAAACCAGTTTCAAATACCTATGTATATTGAATAAAACATGTCTTAAGTATTTTAATCTGGCAGTTACCCAGTTTTGCTGTTGAATGCAAGCCCCAGCCTGTTTAATTAAGTAAAAGAACCTGAGACACATTATTTATATTAAGATTGTGTGGGTTTGTTAGTATGGACATATGGTGTTGATTTTTTTTTGTGCAGGTTTTAAACAAAATGACATAACTTCTTGCGTTTGATTAAAAAAAATCTGCAGATTCAAGGATTTTAATGACTCTAGTTCTGATTCTGTTTCTGTGATATTTCCATTTGAGGAAGACAGAATGGACAGTGGTTTCGAAAAGGTACTTTTCGGATTAATTCTGTACTTACGTGTACTTACAGTGTACTTACCTAGAAAGTACTGGCTAATATAAGGTAAGTACATGGGTTAGGGGTAGGTTCAGGGTTAGTACCTAGTTATGACCCAGTAATTATAATTACTATAATAAGTTACATAGTAAGTACATGGGTAACAGGACTGTAAAAGGAAGCGTTACCCATGTGAAATGAAGTCATTTCAGATTTCAGACGAAAGAACTGTAATCGAATATTAATTGTATTATACAAATTGTGAGGGAAAACATTTTTATTACCCATTCACATTTATTGTATCTAGCTAGTTTTCGATAATATCGCCTAATATCTCTCCTAAACCTATACCTGCTATTTGTTTGTGAGGCATGTCGTGTGCCTTTGGAGTCTTTCCATTGATTTTATACAGAGTTTTAATCATGGTGAACAGTGAATCACATGCTTAAAGCTGTTTGTTGATTCTCGTGTTCTGCAGACAGAAGACGTGCACTGATCGTCATGACAACAGCAGAGTTTCAAGTGGCTCTGATACATGTACTGAATAATTCTGTCAGAGTTCTGTCCACATTGGCCGAGGAAAACAGATGTTATAACTATTAATGGCACTGAATGTTTGAAACACGAGGACTGGCAGATGTTCATCACATTGCTTAAGTATCTATAACCTTTCGTTACATATATACACACTATAGAGACCTATGGATTATACATAATAATGAGATCTTTTTTTTCACACATCAGCATTGTTTCTGATGCTATAGCTCTGATTATTTTGAATGGCAGTAACTGTTATGTTACACCCCTCTCCAAGATATTGTGTCTTTCAATTCCCTTTTAAGCACTGCCACTAAAATCTCACTAACTGAACTAAACACTATACAGTAAATGACTAGTTAGTTGCCAGACAACTAGAACTGATCTGTTCCTACTCCTAAATCATCATAGTATTTTCCAGAATAAAAGTCCAGTTTTTTTTAACATCCCCATTCCGAAATGTGCTGCAATTTATTTTCCAAAGCAGCCTATATAATGCAATTAATATAAATGTTGTTTTAAAGTCCCCCTGTAGTCAATCATTTTATCCATTAAAACTCATCTTTGATCACCAAAATTACATATTTAAACCTTTTTTCCTTAAAATAGCTTAAATGTAACTCTACACCCTTGCTTCATTTAGTATATGTGGTTCTATGAATATGCAAATTAGCCCTGCCTCCACTCACTCACAACAGCTCAGAGATCCACTCGTTGATGATCACACGTTGACGTGATTGGTTACAAGGTAGTTTGTGATGTCAGAAACACCAGCGATTTCAAAATGCGTTTTTGAGACTGTCTTTGGTTCACTGCAGTTTTAAAGAGAAACTACTCAGCAATGCTGCTGACTTGCACCGTGTCCTAACTACACGCGACGCGATAAAATTCCAGCGACAGCAAGTGTGTCTGTCCACACTAGACGCGACGCGACTGTGAGACGCCACACGTCAATCAAAAACATTAACAAAATATACTCATTGACTAATTTTGTTATGAAGTACAGTTGTATGTTTGCATAAAATTCAGTTTGAACGCTATATTATATGCTTTCAAAAATCTGAGGTAAATTATCCATTATCCTTAAATATTCCTTCCATCCAATGAGATCTCTGTGTGGGCGGATCTGTCAGCCGCGACGTCGCAGAAATAGGAACCGTTTCTAAATTAGAAACTTCGTGTCGCCGTCGCGTCTGGTTAGGACAAAAACTCTGATTAACATGGAAAAGATACCTTTTATCGCGCGTCGCGTCGCGTGTTGTTAGGACAGCATATTAAAAACACCACATAGACATAAAACAACATTAAAAGCTTGATTTTCACCACAGGGGGACTTTAAATAATCAATGCCACTATAATTTATGTTTGTTAGTTTCTGTATTTTATATGAATTGTTGTGGCGTGATGGGAACTAAAATACATGTTTATAGTGTCTATAAATGGTTCATTTCATTTACCGGTGTTTTACTTTATTTTTGAGTATACAGTCGGAAAATACAGGAATTCATTCAACAAATACAGTGAATTTATTCACCAAGGGTTTACTTGCCCTGCACAACATGCTCAATGACTCCAGTGGCCAGATTCCAGAACTGTTTAGCAACAAGGAATTTTGCAGCCATTTTCCATTTTCGGGCATTTCCATTGCCTTACATAAACCGGTCAAATCCTGGGTGTGCCTGGCCCATGCAGCCTAACTGCTTTTCTAGACCTTAATCTAGTTGTGTAGGGTTCAACAACCAGGCAGGCAGCTCTCATCTCCCCGAGCATCTGACTGAATGCAGTTATATAACCTGCTGCCTTCATGATTTTGGAGTCTGTACAAGCCTCATCTCTTATGCATGGTCAAGCAGACCAGAGCTGACCCTCTAACTGTTCCCATTAAAAACATTCCTTCTCTCTCTCTCTGGTCTTGCTCTGCCTGTGTTGTCTGTGAGTTGTGCATACTGAGTTAACCCTCCGTTATCTCTGCTCAGCTGTGTAGCTGGCACTGGATCCATAATCAGATTAAACATTGGAGCCTGACCTCAGTTTGGTTCTGTGGGTCACGGCAGAGGCACGTGTGTTGGCTTCCTCCATCTGGATACGAGATGGGGAGGTGTCATCTGTGTTCAGCGTTTCCAGACTCTTCCTGCTTTTGTTCTGCTTGTTATCTTGGGTTAACCCATCCTGCTTTCATAGAATGTGCTTAAGTATTTTAATTAGTGTATTGCTTTAGTTTGCTGTCGTGTGTTTTGACCTATATTGTGTTTCTCACACTTCTCATGTAAATAGCAAATCATTAGTTTAGCAGAGATCAGTAAGCTGGGTAAACCTTCTCCGAGGTCAAATCTGATCCTGGTTTCACTGCAGTTATCCTTGTGCTTTCAGCTTTAGCATTGCCCCTTTTCATCTGTAGTTAAACAGATGGGGCAGAATGTAAAAAAAGCTCTGGCTTCTTGCAGGATTTGTTGCATCACAGAGATGGTGAAATGTGTTTCTCTACCTAAAAATGTTCACTTCTTGGAATTGAAATTAAAAATAAATAGTTACTTGTGATCATCTATACTATTTTCTGCACATTATCTTTTTATTTTCCTCAGAAGAATGTCCATGCTGTGCTTTTCCATACAATGAAAAATATAGTGACCCTGACCAGATTGAGAATCATAACCCCCCCAGATTGAGAATCTCATTAATGATGTGTTTGGGGTCATGGATCAAACCTGGCATTTAATTTCGAGTATTTGAGAAGTACAATACAGATTATTAGCGAAATACAACTTGACAAATTAAATGTATAGCTTCAGGAGACTTGGAATATTGAGAGTGAGTATGTACTCAAGTACTTTTTATCATGCTTTGTATAGTATTTTTTGGAGCTTGACTGCATACCTCATTCACTTGCAATGTAAAGAAAGACAAATAATCTTGTTTGTTTGTTTGTTTGAAGAAAGGAGGGTTTGGAATGATTTGAGTGAATAATGACACAATTTTCATTTTTGATTGAACTATGGATCATGTACCTCGATTTTAGCCATAGAGTCCATGTTTTGTGTCCATTTATTACAGTTCTACATTTAATTGGTTTGTTAAAGTTGATGATTGATAGAGGTCTGTAGGCCAGATGTCTAGATGGAGATAAAGGCAGTTTTAGATGAAAACACTTAAGACTAGAAATTCTAGTTTCTCTGTTGAAATGAGTGAAATAGTGTGAAATGTTTGTTTATTTTGGCATCAGTGCACACATTACTACTGAAAGAGATGGAGATCTGGCGTGTTTGACAGGAACTTATGGAGACGGGACATAATGACCTGCCCTGATCCACTTTCTGCTACTAACAGACACATACACTTAAAATATTAGCATCACACGATGAGGTTTGAAGTAGTAGTCTAGACTTGCATGCAGGAAGGTTTGATTTGTTTTTTAATCGTGTGCTCGAGGGCTTCCTCTCCATTCAGGTTGGTAATCAATCTGAGCAGCTCCGTGTCTGTTGGGTGAGGCTTCTTCCACCCTGCTGAAGGAGCAGAACTGGACCATCTGTCTGTTTACTGTACTCCTGTCCAGCAGCCTTCCCGTACTCCCTCTGCTTGTTTACAACCTGATTCTTCCAATCATCCTGCTGCATCGCTTATTTTGGCAAAAATTGAGTATTTAAGAAAAATAAAATAACAATTTTGTTTTACAGTTGAACAGTGAAATTATAGTGACATTTATGGCTGATTTCATTTCTTTATTTTTAAACATTAAACCATAAAGTTTTAATTTTGTTGGAAAATTGCATAGAAAGCTTCTCTTTTGTTGACAACAGCTGGTTTATAATAGCTTCTCATTACAAGAATTGGAAGATATTTGGCGCATGTTACATTCCTAAATGCATGTTAAAGTGACCCAAACTCAGAGCACATGCAATGATTTTATGTTGAAAAGCATTTACTGCAAACAGAGCTGCTCTTAAACACTGAAAACACCGGATCATGAGCTGCTCGCGTGTAAATAAACACTCTGAAACATGCAAAGTGTAGTTTTATTTAATTAAATCGCAGCCTTTGCAATTTGATATTTGCACTAAGCCATATAACGATTTTGGTTTTATTTTGATTAATTTTGCAAGCCTAATTATAGGGTACTATTTGTGGCAGCGGTGTATGGAGCCTCTCACTAATACCAGAACCTCAGGCTTTACAGGTCGCTGCCTGAATAACCAGCATAAGAAGTAACTGTGCCCTACACACACACATACTCATTCTGGCCCTCTGCCCCATGTCAATTTTTAATGAGAGTGAATTTTTCATCTTGCCAGCAGCAGAGACTCAACTGAGAGGGTGGGTTCAGCAGAAACACAATATGAAGTTAATGTTTCATTCTGAGACAGAGAGAGGGCGAATGAGGAAAGCCGTCCTCCATGATCCCTGCAGTGAAGGGGATTATGGGAGGGAGGGGTCAGCAGGACGGGGGGAGGGGAGAGAACAGAAGTCGGTCACATGTGTCATTACAGGAATCAGGGCTGGACTTTGCATACACACACACACACACACACACACACACACACACACACACACACACACACACACACACACACACACACACACACACACACACACACACACACACACACACACACACACACAGCAGTGTCTCAAAATGTAGTAAGCGAACTACTTACCCTTTTTGTGCATGTTCAGATGTTCATATTAGTCATTTTGGAGGTGGAGAGAACACAGTTTTCTTTAAAATGACATGGTTGATGAATTATGCATAGTAAGACAATGGACTTTAATAAGTTGAAAGGATAATTTTGTATGTTTTTGTTTTTAATTTGTACATTTTGACATGACTTTTGTTGTTTTCTACCATTCAAATAATTAAAAATATATATTTTAATCACACATCTAAGCGTAATTATTTTCAGCTTTTCAAACTGTAGGCTACATCATAATGTTGTGATGCCTTAATTCCCTTTTTGGTCTTTAGTTGTTTATTTTTAATTTATTTAGAATAGTATACAGCTATTAGTAAATAAACTTTAAATAATAGCTGAAATCATGTGGCTTGTTGAGGAGAGGTGTGCTATTCGATTTCAAATGATTATACTAGGAGACAAACGATTATGATTGTAAACGATGAAAGATCCCATAGATTAAATCGAAGGACTTGGGGCCATTCGCACCAAGGGTGATAATTATAACCTATAAAGTTTTAATAATCATTCTATGAAAATGATTCCATTAGGGAATCCACAACACAACTATAATGATAACGGCACAGACATTCCAATACCATTGGTATCAACTTTCAGAAAGATTTTTTTTTTTCCAGCTGATAAAAACATGGACAGCCAATCAGAATCCACATTACTTTAAAGAGCTCGAGCATGTAAAGCGGCAGACGACAAAACCGCCATGCGTGCTTATAATAACCATTAGTGTGGATGATAATAGTTATTATGCTTGGTGTGAAAAGGGCCTTAAGAAATGGTCTAAGGACTAACAAAACACTAGCTAAAATGCTACTTTTGGATACAGGCAAGCTCCATTCACTTTGTTTTGGTATTCAATTGTTTTATTGTCTTTCATTAATTTGACACTGGGTTACTGTTGGGACAACATCCCTATAAAAACACCACTGTGAGATTTTTGTTGATAGGAGAAATGGGATAGGTTGTTGCTTCAAGTGATGCTTTAAAATTGGCCTTTTTCTTCAGCTTAGCCTGTACATAACAGGGGGGTCCAGATGTGAAATCTGCCCTGACAGGTCTGTTCTTCACTCGTTCCCCTCCAAACACTCATTAGAGCCTCATAACCCCAGTCATGGTGAGAGAACCACAACAGGCAGTCAGTGAATCATTTCTGGTATGAATCCGCATGATGAAACCCGCTCCTGTTACTGCACGTTGCTCAGCACTGGGGTTGTGCAATGTGCTCTTGGCTGACTCACTCGCGCTGATGATTCCCACAGCTCTCAGCACTAGATCTGTGCATTTCAAATCATTAGCTGGGTGCTTTCTGTACGCACTTTAAAAAAGTGTTGTGCGCAGGATCGTATTAGTCAACAGATGGACTTTGTCCAGTGGAGGAACAGTTTTTCCAGTTGGAAAACAGGCTCAAAAATAGTGCCAAACCTTTAGTGCGGCTTATTTTTTGGAAACCAGTTCTCCAGCCTATCACGCTACGCCCGCCTTACGCACACACGCGGTGAAAGAGGAGACTTTGACAGGCCAGAAACATGCTGTCTTTACGACATGCTGCATATGTTGAAAACATCCAGCAGCTCAAACACATGTTCTCCCTCTTGCCTCTTGTCACAAACACACAAACATCCTGCACACCAGCTCCGCTTTGAATCACATGGCTGTGGGTTGTTTCACAGCTAAGCACCGCAGCAGGACAGAGTTTTAGCACCATGACTGTGAGGAAGGCAGGCATTCAGTGGGTCTGCACTGCAGTGACCACGTCTGTCCATAAAATCAAACCCAAATGAGGTCATTTAAGACCATGAGCTATTATGGCTGTGAAATTGCACTGAACTTTTTTCTGTTACAGTAAGTTGTTGTTTATCAGATGCTCATGTTAAAACGCTGTGAGAGGGGTTCCCAAAAGCTTTTTGTCAGCTGAACCCCTTATATGGAAAATATTTACTTGAAGTACCCCCTTACATTTTAAGGCCCCATCCACACTACTACGTTTTAGATTAGAAACGGAGACCTTTTGCTACATTTGCACCTCCCATCCAGACTAAAACGGCAAAAACGAAGACCTAAAACGGAGAAGTTTAGAAACGCTGCCGACCCCGTTTTGCCTTTTGAATCTCCGGAGGGCGTTTTAGTGAAGACGGGTCAAAACGGAGGACTTTAGAAATGATGACGCGGAGGCTCACGCTCGGCTCTCTGGTTGGGTGTCATCAGTCATGGCAAGCGTTTCTGACTTTGATGTCTTTGCTAACAGCTGTTGTGAAAGTAAAATCTGCCTTTTTTTAATGCTATAACTGCGTACATGCGCTGGAGACAAGCTATTATTTGAGCGATCTGTGACAATTCCCGTGTGCAGTGGCGGTATCGAACGTACTGTACATGGAGCGTCGCTCTTTGCAGAGGTAACTTAGCTACTTTCTTCTTCGTCAAATCTGAGGAATAGTCCATCTGTTTCCTGTTTACACCGGCACGCCCATGCCCAGTGTAGGTGAATGGTCACGTGATCCGCGTTTTCAGTTGTTTTAATGTGGACGGATATCAATTCTAATACGCAGCTAAAACGCTGGTGTGGATGGAGATCGTATTCGTTTTAATTCTCCGTTTCTAAACTAAAACGCAGAAGTGTGGATGGGGCCTAAGTTAACATTTCAACAATTGAACTACACATTTGTTTGTTCAAGGTACTCTGATGTCGGTTAATGATCACATGACATGCAAGTAAATATATTCCTGTTGTAAACTTGAATTTGAATTTAAAATAAAATTATTAAATTAATTTTATTTTACACTGCAAGTTACAATACTAACATTTGTCTTAAATTCTTCACTTTTAACAAACACTTAATTCTTCCCTAGTGCAAAAAAACTATACCAAAATGTATTTAAAATACATTTATTTCATACTAAGTATAGCCTACTACAAATCCATTAACATATTTACAGACATATTGCTTGAGACTTACTGATATAAATATTATAAATATAATTAAACTTTATTTGGAGTACTTTATTGCAAAATGCAGATTTCTTAATATTAAGCCTAAATTTGTTTTATGATCACTATTAGTAAGGAGGATAGTATGATCACTGTATAATATCAGTCTTTAAATGCAAGATATTTAAAGTGTACCTAAAGTATACTTGCAATAGTTCCACTTTAGCACAAACAAATATACTTAAGTATATCTTTAGTTGGATCTCAGCACTATATTTCCGGATAACTAAAGTGCATCAAGTACAAAATTAGTTGTTCTAATTTAGCAGACTTTAAGTATACCAATTAGTATACTAAAAGTACAATTTCAGGGTATTTATATTAAGTACATAAATATGTAAATGTATTTGTATTATACTTAGAATAAAATAAATGTATTTCAAAAACGTTTTAGTATATTTATTTTTCACTAGGGTTTACTTTTTCAAATCCGGAAGCTTGTAACATTTCAAATTCTTGAGCTTTTATTTTGGCAGGATACTAGTAAAGTGCTGTAACTTTGTAAACTTTTGTAAAGTGTAAACTAAACCTAGCCCGTGTTCATTGCATTCCCAAATGCATGTTAAACTCGCACCTCATACAGAGATGGAGTTTGCTGCATTTACTGTGAACTGAGCTGCTCTGAGATGCAAAAAAAAAATCATATCATAAGCTGCTTGTGTGTCCATCCATTTTCTTGTATTATAAAATGAAATGGAAATCATAGTTTGCGGGAATGCAATTATAGTTTTTTTTCTCATTTAGCCTGTCCTTGTTTTTGTAATGAATCAGTTTTAACTTTATTTGGTTACACTTTATTTGAAGGTGTCATTGTTACAGTATGTTACAGTATATTTAAGTACTGATTCATATTAATTAACAACATGTACTTACTATAGGGTTAGGGTAGGATTAGGGTTTGGTTGAGGGTTAGTTGCATGTAATTATGCATAATTTACTGTTATTACTATGGTAAGTACACTGTAAAAAGTAATACCTAGATCTAACTTATAAAAAGTGAGGCAAGTGGCTGCATTGGATGTTTTATGTTGATTCAACTTGCAGCCTTTTTTAAGTATATTGAACACTTTAACATTACTTTATAGAAACGCAACAAAATCAAGTTGAGTTAACTAATAGTACTAGTATTACTCAGTTGGATAAACCTACTTTTCTTGGTACAGGTAACTTATTTATGGGTTGCTACAAGTAACCTGTACTCATTTTAATTAGGTTTTATGAACTTTATTTTCTTAGTAAAATTTACTTAATCATATGTGAATAAACATTTTAATATATATTTTTTTAATTGTCAATAACAATTACAAATTCAATTGAAGAAGAAAAAGATGAGAAGATAGATTGAAGACAATATATAATTTATTCAATGTCAACCAGTGTCACTTTTAACAGTGACTACAAAACAGCAAATAAATGTGGCCGCACATGTACACTCTAATATAAAACAAACACTGTAGAAGTGTATTTTCAACCTGTTCTGAACAGTACAGTGAAATATCCAAACTGCCCAATCTGAAATGTTTGGATCAAGGTAAATGTGAGCCATAACATCACATTGTATCACACTGGAACTGCAATGTCAAAAATTACATGATGATGGTTTAGGACGCACAGGGTCCAATCCTACAAAAAGCCTCTGATATATATCAAGTATACACCAGTTTTGAGGGAGACATGAGGTCGAGAGCATAGGTAAGTTCAAACAGGAGGCAGCATGCTTTCAACAGGTTTGGCACACCTCCGACCACGGGCTGTCCTTATATGATAATCCCAATCGTTTCGGGGTGATGAAACATGTAAATTTTCAGTGGGCAACTGCCAAGCTCAGCGTGCACCTCTTTTTCAGCCCGACTCTATTGGTGGAGACAAAAAAGAAACAAGAGTTTGGTCAGACAAATAGGAAATGAGATGAATATTAGCAGACAGGTAGAAGAGATAAGACACAAAGTCCAAATTGTACTTTTGTTGCTAAAGGTGGTGGATACAAGATGGATACTGTGACTAGAACATGTGACCAGAGTGAAGTCTACCATGACAATGCCATAGATTGTGGGTACTAAAATATCATGATCTACTCTAGCATGAGTGTTGTATTTTTCTGGTTCAAAGGATGCATTACAATAAAACAAATGCAATTGTCCTTGCCTGTACCTGATTGGTCATCACATTACTGTTAATTAAGCTACAGAGTTTAAATATCTTTCCAGAGCAAATGGAATCACCCCATATCATCACAATATTAATAAACCCACTAAGCAAAATTATGTCCAAAAGACATCTTTTCAACGTCTTTGTCACAAAGACGTACATTGAAAAGACGTCCACTGAGGAGCCAGAATGAACGTTTTTACGACTTTTTTTGAGGTGTTCTGTAATGAACGTTCACGGAAGCTCCATTCAAGGTTGAAAACTAGTTCAGATGTGGACAATGTGGACAATTTTCAACATCATTTAAGGTCTCATTTGGACAATTTATACTTATTTTAGACCAAATAAACACTCTCAGGATATATTAAATTAAAACTCACATTTATTTCAATGTAATTTTCATGTGTAATTGCAAAGCAATTCACAGACAGTGAAGTTTCTTTTCATGATTTTTGGACAAACACGCACTGACACCTTTAGACAGTTTAGCATCTGTCATTTATACATATTTGGATCATGAGAGAAATCAGATTCGAACCAGGGACCTTAAGCTGCCTGCCCTAAGTAGACAGTAATGATTTCATGATTTTTGGACAAACACACACTGTCTGAGAGTTGCTTTGCAATTAGAAATTACGTTGAAATAAACATGAGTTTTAATTTAATGCATCCTGAAAGTGTTTGGTCCAGAAAAAGTTTAAATTGTCTAAATTAGACATTAAATTACATAAAATATGTCCACATCTGAACTAGTTTTTAACCTTGTATGGAGATTCCCTGAACGTCTATTGGACTTACAGAACACGTATAATCTGATCAAATTGTAATTGAATCTATTCTGAAGTTTGTCTTACCTGGATGTGAAGCTCGAAGACCCCAGGTAACAAAAGTGCTTGGGTATCTAAAGACCAGGAAAATGTTAGATGTTAGAAATAAGGTTAAAAAAAATCAGTTGTAAATGTAACTTCTTTAAGTAATAGGTTAGAAATAGTATAAAAATCTAGACCAAAAATCTGTCATTAATTGACAATGCAGCATTAAAATATCGTGGATCAAATCTCTAAAATCAGACAGACTACTAAACATACATACAGTCTAATCTGTGCATCTGCTTTAGTAATGCAAAAGTATAATAACATAATCTCTGAGTTCTGTCAAAGACACAGAACACACAAAACAAAGTGTTGTCCATAAAACACCACATCTTACTTTCCCTTATTTGCCCGCACAACTATTGCCTGAAGGCTCGAAATTGCGACCGTTTCGATCGCATATGATCCCGAAATTTAATCTGTGCAATCTAAAAATATAACTGAGGGCATTTGTGCAACTAATTATTACATACGTAACTTGTATGTGTTTTTAAACACTGCTGTTGTCTGCCGATCGACCACTGTGCAGCCATCTTAGCTTACCATGTGTGCAGGATAGCTAGCTATACAATTTGCAAACCTAACCTCAGCTCCCTAGTGGAGTAAGCGATTTTGTGACTTTAGTTTACATCACCAGTCATTCGGCTAAATTTGCTCAACTTACCGTGTTAATCAGACCCTGAAATTCAGATCCGCTGCAGCGACCAAACAGTTGAAGTGCCGAGGAAGATATTGCATCTGTCTGGAGTCCCCGCCAGTGAAAAAGGGATAATGCCAACTTATAAAATTTAAAATATTTACGTTTGATGAACACACCTGTCACATCGACAGCTGCTCAAATAAATTGTGCATTGTCAACTCACTTTTATAACATTTATTGTACACAACAACCACATACAAATAACTACCCAAATAAATTGCATGGGTTTTATTTAAAATATATTGTTATATAAAAACTGATATATTTTAAGTAAAGAGGAAGTATTTTGATACTCTTTTTGTATAAAACCAATAAAATAAACTAGATTACAAATATTTAAAATATATAAAACCTACTTTGTGGGTGTAGCACTTTTTACAGTGTACATGTAACATATGTAACAAGGACACTGTAAAATAAAGTGTTACCCTTTATCATGGCTCGAATTTCGGCGCGGGATTGCGGGTATTGCGCATAATTCTAATCATTCCCGCAGGTCTCCCATTTATAATGCGGGAAATTCCCGCAATCGTAATCCACACCGATTATAAAATCAAATTATTCTTTTAACAACTATCTGCCAGACGCAATTTCACAAACAGCGTGAGTGTTCAGCGGTGCCGTGCGTCTTCTATCTCTTCTCTCAAAATGTGTTGTGCAAGGCAAGCATCAAGCGCTGCGGCGATAATACACACTCGCGTTTAGGAGTCGGGACATGACGGAATATTCACTTGCACAATCGGGCCAGCAGTGCATCGTGACTGAAGTTTACCATTTGCACGTCTTTTTAAGTCTTACCAGTTTAAACATTCAAGCGATTTTAAACTAATCAGTGCTCACACGCTCTCTGAGATGATTTTTCTATGCGCACATTCATAGAAAATCCACCTCAAGAACAGCTGGCCAGTAACAAAAGTTATTTTTCGCGGATTATATTACTTTAACACGCAAAATTTCGGTCAATTTCGGTCTTCGTGAGTATACTCTAAACATAGTCGGTTTTGTCTTTAATAGCCTAAGCATAAAACGCATGCCAGTATAATGAACACAGGATCCGTGCCCTAGCTCTTAAAGTGACAGCAGCCATATGTGTCTGTCATTAATTTTGTTGTCAAAACAACAAAAGATAGCTTTAAGTTAAAGGAATCAGTATAAATAGCCTATGTATTTAATTTATTCAGGAATAAAATACTACCCAGTGTTATTTTCCATTTGATTACTTTATTCAGTTTCTGTAGGCTATATGAATACTAGTGTTAGACCTATATTCAAAAACTTTTCTCTTTATTTGTATCTTTATTCTATTGTATTTATTTGTGCTACTTTTTTCAATTTAATTAAACAATTTAAATCAAGCTTCCTTGTAATGTGTAAATTCTTAACAACAATATTAGGCCTACCAAATTGTAAAAATGCAATGAGCGCAAACATTTAGGCAAGATAAATGTAATAATTTTGTTTGGAAAAAATTCCCTTTCTCCCCCTCAAACAAAAACAATCCCCCCCCATGAGAATCATCTAAGGGGGGATTTCCCCCCCATTTTTAAACGAAATTCAGGCCCTGCCCTTTATTCTTTATTCATTTTATTCTGTACCCTGTGTGGATGTAGATTTCATGCTCTGTTCCAGTGAAGTCCTGACAAAAACTCAGCCTTGAAGGGAAAATATAATCTAAATGCGCTCACTGGGGTTGTTTATTTTTTCTTAGAAGCAAAGTTGCATACGTATATAGAAGATAGAGTGTCAAAGATAATGTCTTTGAATTTTTGTGCTTTAATATGTCAGTGGCAAACAACATCAAAGTTGAAATTGTATGGCAATTACAACATGATATAATTACAACAAAGTTTGACCTGGCGCTTTACTCATTAAGGTTCAATGCAATGGGTAACTTTGATGCGAATCCTGTGAAAGTCCTTAAAAATTCCATATCAACTCAAAAAATGTCTTTCCACACCACTTGTGCATATGCTTTTATACATTATACAACAGGAGAACTTCTCTAGCATGATGCTAATGTGGGCCGTCCAGGCCGAGGGCTCAGAGTGCTAATATGACCAAGCTTTGACCCCTCTTCTTGCTCTTTCCGCAGGTGTACGTGGAGTTTGACGACCTTGAGTGGGAGAAGCGTGAGTGGGTCAAGGTGTACGAAGACTTCCAGATCTTTCTGCTGGAACATCAGCTGGTTTGGGCCAAAAGGAAGGAGGGTGCCCAGCTGCAGGGAACAAAAGCCAAGCAGATCCAGTGGCCAGCTCTGGTGAGTCATTCCTCCCAAGATCTTTGATCCGGAGATGTGCTGTGCGTTGAGCCGCAGCTGTGGAGTATTTCAAGTCGGAACAATAGCTCTGCGGAGGCAATATGACGGGATCCTTTATGTTGCTGGAATGATTTGGGGTTTGGATGACTCTCAGATCAATGGCTCATGTCTGACAATAAGATCATTATTTGTTTAGAAGGCCTGCTGAAAAGATGGAAAATAACAGAGGGTTTGACGTCCTTTAAAAGAGACAGAAAGGCAGCGAGCAAGAGATTGTAAATGTTTCACAGCTCACGCTGTTTTGATTACGTAACGTTAGCAGCAGCACAGCGCCATCTGGGCCATGAGCACACGATAAAAGATTTCAAAGAGAAATCTTAGTACGGCACACGGGACGGTAGTCATAGCGCCCACACATGCTCAGGCCGACGACCCATTATGTGTCATAGTGCACTCACCCTCATCAAGAACTCGTGAGCACTCCGTAAGTTTTCAGCCAGGAAATGTTTCATATTCATTAAGTTTACGCTACTGTAATTTTTTCTTTTGTGTTTTAACCTCATGCTGTTCACTTCCTGCCATTGTTTAAATGAATTCTGCTTCAAATAAGTGAGGTGAATATTTAATCTGAAGTTAAAGGTACGGTAGGCTATTTCGGAGCAGCTAGAAATACAAAGTTCCTCAAGAGATCCCACCCTCCCTTCAGAGTGCTCTCCAAAGCTACGCCTCCTCCAAAACTAGGGATGGGTACCGAGAACCGGTATTTTTTTGGACCGGTACGTAATTGGGTCAATACCGGACTACCGATAAGCTTCAGGACGAACGATACTGTTATCGATACTTGTGTTGTTTTATCTCTGTATACTTCTGTTAGTAGCGAATTAGAAACTTGTCATTTTCCATCCCTGATTATTGTCATCACATGGCCGACGTTTGATCGACGTACGTGTGATATCCATGCGCATACATGTTAAAAATAAAAATTTCGATCCCTATTATCGATATCTTTGTGCTTTTTTTTGTTTGACTTTAAGCCATTCAAGCGCGAGACGACTCGCTCACTGTTTTCTGTGCTGCAAACCCATCCAAAGCGTGCTCACAGAAAAAGTGATTTTAATGTGATTTTAAACCATTTAGCACAAGACGACTTGTGCGCTGTTTTCTGTGCTGCACGGTTGTAACAGTGCAGATCCGTGCAGCTCTTATGGTGCGTTCACACCGGACGCGAATAGCGCGTCAGGCGCGAGTGATTTCAATGTTAAAGGGATACTCCACTTTTTTTGGAAATAGGCTCATTTTACAACTCCCCCAGAGTTAAACTGTTGAGTTTTACCGTTTTTGAATCCATTCAGCCGATCTCCGGTTCTGGCGGTACCACTTTTAGCATAGCTTAGCATACATCACTGAAGTGGACAAGACCATTAGCATTTCTCAAAAAAAAATGACCAAAGAGTTTCGATATTTTTCCTATTTAAAACTTGACTCTTCTGTAGTTATATCGTGCACTAAGACCGACGGAAAATGTAAAGTTGCGATTTTCTAGGCTGATATGGCTAGGAACTATACTCTCATTCCTGCGTAATAATCAAGAAACTTCACTGCTGTACCATGAGTGCAGCAGGTGTAATGATATGACGCAGCGCCTGAAAATAGTTCCGTTGTGTTTTAAATAGGGAAAATATCGAAACTCTTTGGTCATTTTTGTTTTAGAAATGCTAATGGTCTTGTCCACTCCAATGATGTATGCTAAGCTATGCTAAAAGTGGTACCGCCAGAACCGGAGATCGGCTGAATGGATTCAAAAACGGTAAAACTCAACAGTTTAACTCTGGGGGAGTTGTAAAATGAGCCTATTTCCAAAAAAAGTGGAGTATCCCTTTAAGTCAATGCAAAGACGTGTTACGCGCGAAAAAATTCCTGCGGCGCGAATGAGGCGTAGAGCGCGGCGCGGTAGACGCGAATACGCCTCATTCGTGCGTCAAGTTCGCGCGAATTGAGCGTCTGGCGCGTTAAGTGCGTTACGCGCGAATGTTTTATGTAGTGCTTTTTGTGCATTCTCGCGTTTGACGCGAATTCGCGTCTGCCGCCCGAGTTGAAAAATCTGAACTTCTGCGTCAATTCGCGCCGCGTTAACCAATCAGGAGCCTGCTTGCTGCTGTCACGTGGTGAAGTGACAGTTTATAATGTTATTTTATGTTTGGCCTCAATAAATTATTTTGTAATATGACAAAAATGCTTGGTGTGCAAAGCAAATCTTTCACATAGACCACTCGAGGACGAGGCCTTATACGGCCTACGCTGTCCTCGTCAGCGTCCTCACCGTTAGGTCCACCAAACCTAGCTCCTGGAGCAAATTGTGAAACTCCTGAAACCCTCCGGAGGGTCTGGTGGACCCGAGTACAGCGGCGATGTACCCTACGCAGCTGTTTCTGCTCTCCAGATCATATACGAGCGGTGACTCTCTCGAATAATGCTAATGCTAATGCTCGATAAACATCTAAAAAGATGGCCGCCAACGGGTTTCGAAACTTTCGCCTCCGGATTTCGCCTCTGACGCGCGTAAATTTCGCTTAAAACTTTTCTTTTTACGCGCGTCAATTTCGCCATTGACACGCGAATTAACACAAAGTGGTCAATCGTCAAACTAGACGCGGTAGATGCGAATTTGACGCGCTATTCGCGTCTGGTGTGAACGCACAGTTAAAGTGACAGCACTAATATTCCTGCTGCCGTCTCTATAATAACACTTGAAAATTCACTTGTTTTTGACTGAGTAACTTTTGTAACTATATTTGTAATGTATAATTTATTTATAAAGTTCAGTGTTATTTTACATTTGATTACAGTTTCTAAACCTGAATACCTTAACATCTTAAAACACTGTTTATTTCAATCATATCTTTTGTTCAGTTGTATTTATTTGTTGCGATTCCTAATTTTACTTGTGTTTTACTTGTCTTTAATAATGCTTGAAATTTACATTAATTAGGGTAGTTGTTTTTGCTATGGTATTTTTAAAACATAGGCAGAAGTTCCTTGTGGAAGTATTCAGCTACAATGAAATGTTTTGCAATAAGACTTAAAATAAATGTGAATGATAACTAAGGCTTTTTTCCTTTTAACTTATTGGAATCAAAATTAGGAATCGATAAGAATCGGAATCGAGAAGCAGAATCGAAATCGTTAAAATTCAAATGATACCCAACCCTAGCTGTGGTATGCTGAGAAAATCTCTCTCTCTCTCTCTCTCTCTCTCTCTCTCTCTCTCTCTCTGAAGGGCCTTTTTATTTTAAAAATGTGCTTTGTTATGCGCCTTTTTCTGTTTGCTTAGAGGCATTTGTAAACTGCAGTAGTAAAATTACTTGAAATTTTCAGCATCTTTTCACGTCATGTCATTTTGCACCAAACTATAGAGAGTAGTATTGGTAACAGTATCGATAAGTACCGGTATCGATAAGCAGTATCGGTATCGATACAATTTAAACGATACCCATCCCTATCCAAAACACATGAACGCACACAGCAGAGTCTGCAAAGCAGCATGAGGTGAGAGACTGTGTTAAATTACCTCATGTCTCAAAGCACATAACATTATAATAATAATAATAAACATAAACAACTTACAGAGCTCTGACCTGTACCACCTGACTGCTGCTGAATTTATTCCTGTGATTTAAAGCAGAATTTTCAGCATCATTACGCCAGTCTTCAGTGTCACATGATCCTTCAGAAATCATTCTAATGTGCTGATTTGGTGCTCAAGAAACATGAAAACCACAATACACTTTTAATTTAATTGTACATTAAATCAAAATTTCCATTTCCAATAAATGCTGTTTTTTTTAACTTTCTGTTCAGCAAAGAATCCTAAGAAAATCCCAATTTTCAACAATGATAAAAATAAGAACGATTATCTATAATTGAGCACCAATAATAATTGATAATAATTGAGCACCAACTCAGCATTTTAGAATGATTTCTAAAGGATTGTGTGACACTAAAGACGCGGTTGTGTACACAGTAGGTAAACTAGGTCATAGCTCTTACCATATTGTGTACTTTAGCATGACTGGAACAACAATATATTTACAAATCAGCATCCATTCCACGAGCATAACTGTTTGTTGGTTTTGGATGGGTTAGTCGAAATTTGTGAACCTACCTTTGTTTTCTGAGTTATTTAACTGGAGAAATATTTGATGTAGTCAATAGACTGTTGATAACGCTTGATGTTCAGAGAAAACATTCTCTATCATTGTGAATTAGCAATGTCCATGCTTTTTGTGTTGCTTTTTAAAACTGGGACACATTTTTCATCGATTCTTCCTGTTCTTTATACTTAACACTTATCTGAATTATGATTGGTTTGTACAGTTGTCAAACAACTTAACCTAATTACTTTACTCAACGCCTGACCAAACAGCAATTTACCAACAAGACTTGTGTTGTTCTCTGGTCTTCTTTGAAAGCTGTTATTTTTCCATCGTCTTTCCCTCTTTCAAGTTTCCTGTGTCCCTCGCTCACACACAATTTCCTTCACGGCTCCATTATTTATGGCTGCCATTGGAGGAGAGTTTACTGCCACCAGATCTCCTTACTCAGCACTGCCTCTCTCCCTCTCTCTCTCTCTCTCTCTCTCTCTCTGTTTTTGCAGCACATTTTATCCTGTCTCTGTAGTTCTGTTGATATGTGGCCCAGCACAAGCTAGCTGATTTCTCCTGTGTTTAGATTAGCACACTGGATTTTTTGTCTGAATGTGACTCGAGCTGGTTTCTTCAGTGTTTCCTGCACGTCTTTGCATTGATTACATAGTCATTCCCAAACATGCAGTGTGACCAGTGTAGTCCCATTTGTGAATGGTTTGTGGTTCTTTTAAATGAGTCAGCAAAAACTCAAACTCATGATGAATTATTGTTTTGAGTCAGTCTAAGAGTGGTTACTGAATTAACATTTGACTCACTGTCTGAACCACAAGTCATTACTTTCAGTCATTTCAGTCTCAATAACTAACCGAGCATTTCTATTGTGTCATCTCTGACTAGTTGTTACCATGACAATGTTTAAATGTGATATATGATATTTCTCAATTACAAAATTATTTTAATAATTGTGTTCCAAAAATAAATTTTTTGCATTGAGCAAAAGTTACAGTAAAGACTTTTACACTGTTATAAAAAAATATCTATTTCAAATATTAAGCATCACAGCTCTTTTCAACATTGATAATAATATTCAATTTAATTCACATTTATTTGTATTGCGCTTTTCACAATAATGTATATAATGTATGCACAATAAAGCAGCTTTACAGAAAATGCACGTGTCTACATTACAATTTAGAGTTATCTGTTATCAGGTGTTGATCACTGTGTCCTGTCCAAGTTATGTATTTCAGAAATGTACATATACAAATTGCGCATTTATTTATTTTAATTTAAACAATGTATTAATTTAAGTTTTTTTTCTGCATCAGAAACAGATATCACGTTCCGAAGCTTAGCAATGTTTCTGAGGTTGTTTTTGTAACATATGAAGTATGATTTTTATGAAGTTGCTGTCTAACCCAGATCTTTAACTGTAGAGGATGAAGTAACAGTACATCCTTCTTTTAAATGAAAATTGTATTCTAAGAGATTCTGTTTACAGGTTTCTGGTCCAATAAGTAATCTTATCTGAATTTAATAGAACAAAATTGCAGGTCATCCAAAATTTTATATCTTTAACACACTATGTCAACTTGGATAATTTAGAGATTTCATCTGATTGTGATGAAATATATAACTGAGTATCATAACAGTGGAAACTAATTCCATGTTTTCTTATAATATTACCAAGAGGGCCTAACACAGATCCTTGTGGCACTCCATAATTTACTGACGTTATCTTTAGATTTTTTTCCTGTTTAAATAGACAAAATGGTAACGGTCTGATAGGCACAGATATGATCCAAACCAGCTTAATGCCTGTCCCTGAATACCAGTGTAATTTTGTAGTCAATCTAAGAGTATGTTAATATCGTGTCGAACGCAGAATTAAGATAAAATAAAACTAGTATTGATACACAGCCTTGGTCAGAAGCTAGAAGTAAGTCATTTGTAATTTTAATGACCGCAGTTTCTGTGCTATGATGGGGCCTGAAACCGGACTGAAATTTTTAATAGATGTAATTTTCTTGCAAGTAAGCACAATTGAGCGGACACAACTTTTTCTAGTATTTTACACATAAATGGCAGATTTGAAATAGGTCTGTAATTTGCTAATTCATTTAGATCTTGTTAGATCTGTTTTTTTAACGAGAGGCTTAATAACTGCCAGCTTGAACAGTCTTGGGACATGACCTAGAGACAGAGACGAGTTAATAATATTACGAAGAGGCTCTTCTGATACAGGTAACAACTCTTTCAGTAGTTCAGTAAGAAATAATAAGAAATGTAATGTTTCTTGAGCAGCAAATCAGCATATTAGAATGATTTCTGAAGGATCACGTGACACTGAAGACTGGAGCAATGGTGCTGAAAATTCCGCTTTGCTGCCACACAAATAAATTATATTAAAATTAAAAACAGTTATTTTAAATTGCAATAATTCTCTTAATATTACTATTTTTGCTGTATTCTTTGATCAAATAAATGCAGCCTTGATGAGCAAACCTTTTTCTTTATTGTAAATGCTTAGTGCTCCCTTTATATGTGTGTGCCTGGCAGTTGTCTGTTTGAGATACCGTAAGTTCATTCTGCGACAGATGTGGTGCGGCTTGTTCGCAACTCTCACTCCTCCTGTCTGATTATCAGTGATGACTGTACTTGTTCGTTCAGATTGGATTGTGTTCTACAAACAGCGCTCTTCCTGCACAAACTCCGCAAGGCCGTTATGCATTTACGACATCCTGTAAACCTTCTTTGTCAAGTGCTGTATTTTACGCATTCATGCTGATGTAGCTAACTCTCTGATGGCTTAATTGTGTTTAGCCCTGCTTGACCTGTATCCTTAATAAGGGCGATCTTTACTGCTGATAAACGCACAGACCCCTGCCCCGCTGTCTTGTTTAGTGAAAGCTTTCTGTCTTCATTTTGCTTTCAAGGGATGAAATCCTTCCGCAGAAGGAACAATGCTATGGATTAAAATCTTCAAACCCATTATTTTCATCAGCCCACATGAGTGACTTTAATAAACGGTTTGGCTTCAATGTTTTGGCTTCATCATTATGATGTGAAAAGTGTGTGTTTGAGGCCTTATGCTGCAGAAGCAAAATGAAAACCCTTTTTTCCCTTTGTTTTTTGCTGTTAAACAATCAAGCCCAGTAATACAAGTTCTCCCGTTAATATTAACTGTAAATGCTGATTAAAGCGCAAAGGTTTGGCAGCTTAGACAGTGAAATGGGTGTTGTTTAACACACATGTAGTTATTTTTAGTCATTTTGTGATGGGGATCTTGCCGAACAGCTGTTGAGCTGATAACACAGTGATTGGTTTAGGTTTGGTCATGTGGCACAGCAACAGATCAAACACCCAGATAACACACACCATGTGCTCTCTCTTAAGGTCCTTGCACACTGAGTCAGAAATTTTCGTATGTGTTTTTTCGTATTCATCATTCGGTGGCTCTGAAATCAAAACACCTCTCAAAAGGCTAGCTACGGATGTGAAAAATGCAGAATACGATCCGAATTTTTGACGAAAGTTTCGGAGACAGTGTGTGAATGTGATTGACAAAAGGTGAGGTCGTATTTGTTTTTTAACGTGCGAAAATTTCGGATTCTTTAAAAGAACCGCATTAATCGAGAATTGCCATGTGACCAATTTTTTTATTATTAAAAATAATTTAAATTATTATTATAATTTTTTATTATTGTACAATTATTGTACAATTAATATTATTATTGTACAATTCATTAACATTATATGTTGCACCATAGCTTGCACCATCAAACTAAAATTCGAAATCGCAATATTGCTTAGTGCACTTATCAAAATGTAAAGGCTGCGATTTAATTAAGTATAGTGTCTGTGAATATCTAATCAGCAAACTACATCTCTGCATTTGGGTGTTTTGTAACAAGATGCATTTGTAAACTTTTTATAATAGAAACTTAAAGGACCAAAATATAGTAATTCATGTACTTATAATTCATTAATTTATTATGAAATATTAATTATTTTACAGTGCACTTTCTGTCTTAGAGATGATGATAATAATAAGTATTTAATAATACAAAATTATTATTATTATTATTGTTGACCCTCAGAACCATCCTGTGGGGAAACACTGCTTTACTGTTCCTCTAGTTTTCGTCTGTGTTTATGTAGTTTTGCTGGTGGAAGATGCACCACTGCTTGTGACCTTTGCTTCTGGTCTCTTTCTGACTGGCTATAACAATAATCTCTCTCTCTCTCTCTCTCCCTCTCTCCCCCTATCTCTCTCTCTCTCTCTCTCTCTCTCTCTCTCTCTCTCTCTCTCTCTCTCTCTCTCTCTCTCTCTCTCTCTCTCTCTCTCTCTCTCTCTCTCTCTCTCTCTCTCTCTCTCTCTCTCTCTCTCTCTCTCTCTCTCTCTCCCCCCCCCCCCCCCATCTCTCTATCTCTCCCTCTCTCCCTCTCTCCCCTGCTCTAGCATCGTATGTCTGTCTGTGTCTTATGACGCCTTCGGGACACTGAGTTTGCCAGCCCTGTCAGGTTGTATGTTGGCAGCACAGAGGGCGAAGTGTCATGCATGTGTTTTGTGCAGAGACAGTGGGCGAGAAGAGGTACATACTCATGGTACATTGAGACGGAGGAATACACAGATGATCTTTCACTGCCAGCAGCACAGCTGGCTGCTTAATGGCAGCAATCATAGACAGCAGTGTGTACAGGGATCGCCTGGGGCGGCTCTCTCCTGCCTGCACTGAAAGGACTGTCTCTGTGAGTAATGAAGCCCGGCTGATGGGTGGGTGTGGGACATGACTTCACCAAAACCCCCCTCTGCACATTTGGCTTTGATTTGTGTCGGTGCTCACTTGTGATTTGGGTTTCTCAGTCAGCTCCTCAGCCCACAGAACTATAGATTCATGGGTAAAGGCAGCTGTAAACCTATGTACTGTAAAACAAAGGGACATGTTTGCCATCCTCCCTTTTATTCCTTTTCATCACACGGTTGTAATAATAGTATGCAGTGTTATCATGTTTACACGTCATATGTGTGTCAGTAATGTGGCTAGTTGTTGACTGATGCAGGTCCATACAGTACATATAAATTCAGTGACTATCTAAAATTTCAGATAGTGACATTGTTTACATTTTCTTTTTTGCGTTTTTAACTGCACGCGGCAATCTCTTCAAATGCTTTGGCAATACAAATTTACAAATATTTTTCATGCCAATAAAGCGCCTTAAAACTAAAACTGAAAGCTTACTTTGGATTTAGTTAGATTTAGCCTTTTTTAATCTTAAGCTATGTATGAACATAACTATTTATTAGTCTAAACATGACTTACAACCATATTCTGGTGCTGTATGAAATCAATGAAAAAATAATAACATTACAATTTAAAATGTTTTCTATATGAATATAAATGTATACATTTATAAATGTAATTTTTGTGCTGCCTAATACTGTTTTGGAGACTGTGATAATTTTTTTTTGGATGAATAGAAGTTCAAATGAATATGAATAGTTCAAAAGAACAGCCTTTATTTGAAAACTTTTGTAACATTATAAATGTAATTAATGTCACTTTTGATCAATTTAATACATCCTTGTTGAATAAAAGTATTAATTTATCTCAAAAAGAAAAAAAAATCTCACTGACCCTAAACTTTGTAACGTTAGTGTAACTTAAACATTTTGGTCTGTTTTGTTGCCTTTGTTTTCCAGTAAAAGTGTGTTTTAAGCCTGTCTGGGCCAGCAGAAAAAAAACGTTATTGTTGAGATCTATACAGTGACCCTTCACTGAGACAAAAACCCCCCCGTCTGTCGCCCCAGGGGCTGCTTCCTGTCATAATACTACTGTTTCTCTCTTTGTGTCGTCTTCAGCCCCGCATCGGCAGCAGCTGTGTGGCAGTGGCAGGAACTGAGAGCTCTGTGGCTTACCTGTGTGTTGCCTCAGCTCTCATGTGTCTGCATATGTCTCGTATAATGTGTCATTCTGAGGGCACGTTGCATAACAGCACTCTCATCTTTTTATCAGACCTGCTCTTAGTGTGTGACTGCAGGAAGGATATTAATGAGAGGATTCAGTACGTGGGGTCAGGCCTGCATCTTCACAGTGGGAGTGCAGTTTTGTGGTGGTCTCTAATACATCTTCCCCCATTAGGGTTTATTTATAGAGAGAGACTTCCGTTTACACAATCCCGGCTTGCTTGAAGCCTCAGAGAAACAGTTTTTCAAGCGGTAGTGTATGGGAATGTTCACACAGGACATGATCTTGCGTTCTAGCTTGATGGAGCATGATAGAATGAACAGGATGTAGGGATCAAAAGAAGTGTTTTTAAAAGCTATTTTTTGATACACAGTTTTACAGGTGAAATGGTTGTTAAAAAATAGTTTTTCTATCCACTTTTCATTCTTAAAATGGATAGACAACTATAGTTCAAAATGTTAAAGCTATTTATATAACGGGTTTCACAATACACATTGTTTATAAGCAGCTTTACAGAAAATCATGATGTTAATGTTTGTAATTTCTTAATGTCTTCATGCCTTATTGTCACATTTAACAGATTAGAGCTGAGTGATAATATGGTTTATATTTTGCAATGATATAAACAATCCAATAGATTTGCTCTATAGTATATATCGGCGAAATGTGAGTATATATTTGTGAATATACTGTAGGCCTATATATGTGGATAAATATTTTGGACGACATACTATATATCCAATTTTATATCCAATGTATATATATCTTATGTATTGGACGTACTATATCCAATTTTATATAAAGAGCATGGTGATGATATATATATAATTTGTTATTTATTTTCAATTAGTTTATAGGGATGTAAAGAGACCCTCATTCCACGATTCAATATATATCACAATACTGAACTCACGTTATGATATTATTTCGATACTCCAAGACATATGGTAAAAGGTTAACAAAAAATATAATGTTGATTAAAATGTTAAACTTGGTGCTGATAACCCAATGCACAGGACAATAGTGACACCAAAATAAAAGTATTCGTGATTCTGAAGCTGAAGCTGAAAATACAGAATTATTGTAGACAAATATGCTTGTACTCTGTCACTGACTAGATATATTTAAAATAATATAGGACACTTTTTACTGGTAACATAAGACATTTGGCATTATCAGGACCCACAAATTTCCCCCATTGCAATATTATACACTCTCTTCAACATTATATATAGTAGTTTAATGTAGTACTCACACTGAAACTCTTCTTTTTTTTTCTCACAGTAATTTTCATTTTGGGTGAACTATATACAATACACATTGTCACTAAACACGATTCTTTTGCATTTTTGTACTGCGATATATTGTGACATGATATATTGTTACACCCCTATTAGTTAATTAATTAGAGTCATCTATGAGTTAGTTTAGGCCACATATGCCACATATGCATATGCATATTTTGCACAGAAACAATTTGTTACTTGACTTCCCCAAGTGTAACATCCAAAACATCGTATGACAAGAATTTGGCATGGGGCTGTATTTTTTCATACCAATGGCAGATAGGAGGGTTTTTCAAACTGGGTGATTTATTTATTTATTTATTCTTTTTTCATTTCTTGCTGGTGACGCTTTAGCTGCAGGAATCACACGCTTCACTTTCAAAAAACCAATACGTTGATGCGGTGCGATGCTGATGGTGATGCAACGGCCAAAGATGTCCATCTAAAGCATGTGTACATACACCAAGAATTAACACAATTCAGATGGAGCGCAAGAATGTACCTTAACACATGGGAAATACTGCATACAGCTGCTTCAACTGTAGGTTTGTGGCTAAAAACGAGGTCCACTTCACCTCTGATGTGTTGGAGGTTGAGTGAGAGGGTGAGGCCAGCGAGAGTGTTCACTCTGATAAGTGCAGATGCTGTGTTTTAAGCATGACTTCACCAAATGCATGCACAAGTAGCAGTTTAGCGCTGCACAAGGGACGTGTTGCCATTGTGTTCCTGTATGTTCAAAGGGTCTACTGAGACCTACAGGGTAACGCAATATAGTGCTTTAGCGTGATTGACAGAAATGTGTTGTGTGGGAATGAGCAGTGTAAAGGTCATAGATAGTAGTATTTACGTAAGGTCCACAGGACATGAAGGGCTGAACTTTTGTACCACTTATAGTCCTAGACAGGCCTCTTCAAAAAGTAGGCTTCATTGTCTTTGCACTCTTTTCATGAATTTGACTGTCTTATTAGCGTTGAATGTATTCATAGATACATAGGCAGGCTGTACAAATAACAAAACACAACCTCTCAATATATTTGAAAACAGAAATATTTATTACACGCAAGTTATTATGTCCTGTATACAAAATTCTGGCAGAAGGATGAAAGATATTGCTAACACTTTACCTAAAGCTATTATATATAATGCATTATAAAAGTATTTTTAATGCATTAATTATGCCTTGTAATGCATTGTATGGTTTAATGAATAATTGTAACCACAGTTATAATACATTATAATACTTATGTTACATCTTTACAAAGTATAATGCATTAAAACACATGACAAACAAACAATTTCAGATGTAACAAGGAATCCAAAAATATTATAATGCATTTTAACATTGGATAAACAATACTACAGTATGTGTAAGACAAAACAATATACAGTAAAGCATTATTGCTCACTATACAGTACAAGATGCAATATTAAACAATATACAACAGTAAACAAACTGGGAGACAGTCTAGACAGATTATAGATGTGTAGACAAGGACAGGAGGTCTGTTCATCCTTTTGTCAATGTGTAATGCTCAGAGATGTTGTGCATTTGTAGAATTGCACTATATTGAATAGTCTTGTACATTGCAATGAAAGTTTAAAAAAAATTAATTCATTAACAATGTTTTATATGTCTGGCAGGGTCGTTCTTGGGCCAGTGCAACTGTTGAGACTAAACAAGCTCATCCATCTTTTCTCTTTCTCTGTCTGCCGTGTGGTGGTGGACAGTGCACTATAGGCTGTGCAGCAGAGCTCTTTTCTCTTCTTTTGCTTTCTCATTCCTCTACCTCTCTGCTGACAGCAGTGTGTAGCTCAGACTGACTTCCAGAACAGGAATAGCAAAGTTGAGTACGTCCACAAACTGTGCAGAAGAACACTTTCTGTTCAGGTCTCCATAAACACAGCTCCATGAAACATAAATGTGTGGGAAATCAAAAATGTCTGGCACAACATTATACAAGTCAACTTTTCCATGCGACACCACATTTTGTCATTTGCTTGGATTCAGGTACATCATGTCATGTAGTCGAACATACAATGAAATTTGAAGTACCACTTCTCATGTATGTTAATTATTAAATATAGACATTAGGCCTATTGTATATTACATGACAAATCCCTCAAATTCCACAGGAGAAGAACATAAATGACGCAGACAGGAGAAGCAATCAGAGAAAACATTTCTGATTGGCTGTGGCTTTTGATTGATTGTGTCTCATCACACAGTATTTTTATGTTCAGTGTAAACAGACAAATTGCTTGTTGCTGAAATCTTATCACGTTGCGCCTGATTAGGACACAGTGTAATGCTGCCAGAAACACAGCTTGTGAAAATGAACCGCACAGTTAATAGATCACATTATCAGTATTACACACAGATGCAGCAGATATGCAGCTTATGACTCCTGAGCATTTGACTGAGTGTGTTAAAGACTTCAGACTATTAACACACACACACACACACACACACCTGCCCCATAGAAGGTCACTGACTGATAGACATACATAGCAGGGCGCTACCGTTCTCTGCCTGTCCTTGCTGGTTATTCTGTCTCTCGTGCACATGTGCCGTACACACGCCTCTGCTAAGCCCCACAAGCTCATCTCTGCTGGAGTCCTTTTATGAAAAAGAGACTTTCTTATTAATGTCACACGCTTCAAATCTGTGCAACATGCTCTCGGCATGGAGAGAAACGGGAAGAGTTATTATCCGTGAAAGACGTAGCCGGTAACAGACACGCCAGGGAAACAAATACGCTCACACACCTGCTCAGAAACGGGCCGCATCACACTGCTGCGACCCTGAAACGCTTGTATGCGCCTCCTCACGTGGCCTACGCAACTGTCTGAAGGGATAGTTTACACAAAAATTATAATTCTGTCATCATTTACGCGCCCTAATGTGGTTGCCGACTGACTTTTTTAGGTTTCTTTTTTTTTCTCGATACAAATGAATGGTGACCAAGTACTGTCAATCTTCAAAAATGATGATACATGCTAGAGATGCGCGGATGGGTTATTATTTCATCCGCAACCGCATCACATAACTCATCATCCGTCCGCCGTCCATCCGCACCAACGTTTTTGACCAATTTTCAAAACCGCACCCGCCCGCCATCCGCTGATACAAGGCGCTGCTGATGACAGCCGCGAGACTAGAAACCGCCCGCCACCCGCCCGAATTTAATTAAAATATTTTTTTTCGTCACGTCATCCGCCCGATCCGCGGTTTATCCGCGGAGTCCGCGGCTATAACCGCCAACCGCGCATCTCTAATACATGCATCATAAAGTAGTCCATATGGCCTATGTTCAAGTCATACTATGGTGTGTTATGACCAAAATGAAAAAGTAAAAAAAATAATAGCTCAGAAATATCATGAATGCAATTAGAATATGCACATATTTAAATGTGGTGCACCCCAGTCACTTACGAGACATGACAACCGCTAATGTTTGGCATGATTTACAGTACTTTTATGGTGATTTTTGGAGCGTGGCAGCCCATGGACTTAATTTTCATCGAATGGAAAAGAGCAGCATGAATAATCTGCTAAATTTCTCATTTAATTTATTTTTGGTTTATTTAATAAACAAACCAATGCACAGTAATGAGCATTAGTATAAAATACAAAATGTAAACATTTCAGATTATAGCAACATAATTTACAATTAATTTAGCAACTAATTTGCAAAATTTACAACTAATTTGCAAAATTGCAACTAATTTATATCCATAGTCCCTAGCGAGGTAATATAAACAAAGTCATTACTAGTGACAATACAAATGTACAAAACATAAATAACAATATGTAATTGCAGAAACCTATGTGCTCCAGAAGAAAGAACTACATGCAGGCGAGTAAATAATGACAGAAATGTCATTTATAGTTGAATTATTTCTTAATGCATAAGTGCTTTAGTTAGGCGTAGTGGAGTTGTAACTCTTTGAGTCATTTCTTTTGTTTTCATGTTTACGATAAAGAATAGCAGATTAGAAGCTTATGAGCTGAGGTTGCAGTGTTCTAAGTACGGCGGCTGTGCTATTTCTACACAGGCAGGCGGTCAGGTAACAAGCATGTTCTTAAGTTCAGTGGTACGCAGGTGTTTAGGTCTGCATTAGATCAAGGCCACTCTGCCCTGTTGCGGCACCCTATTATGCAAGTGGAAGCCAGTGATGTAACCAGTGATATTACATCACAACTTCCTTGTTCTTTCATCTAATGAAGTGGGACTTTGCCGTCCAGACACATGTCTGGTGATTAGATGGCACAGGTGACTTCGGAGTTACAGATTTCTCCTGCAAATGCAATCAGAACAAACTAGCACTGTGCTGTACCATCACGCTGAGTTCAGGAAATAAGAGAATCGCTGGTGTGAATCTGGTGCATTTATGAGTCAGGATACAGCAGGATTGGTGCTCTTTGCAACAAGGTGAGTCAAGAGAGCCAGAGTAACATGCTCTGGTTATCAGGAAATACATCTTCAACCAGTTTTATTTCTGTAATATGAACATTTTTGTGTGAATCTGGATATTCAAGACCAAAAAAATGTAGTTTACACTGTAAAACAAAACTAAATTTACAGTAACAAAAACGTATTTCATTAACAGATGACACTAAAGTAATGCAAGAAACATTAATTTAACAAAGAAGAAATATAGTTATTTCAATGAAAATACATCAACTGTTAAGTGTCACGCAAGGACTTTATTGAATGTCAATTAAGGTTTTTTTCACTGTAAATTATACAATGACTTCTTTTTCACTTCCAAAAACTGTAAATCTAACAGAAATTTTCACCATATAGTAAGGAAACCTATTGTTAACCAATTTACTGGTTTTTACTGAAGCATTTTTACAGTGTAGGACTGTATTTACTCAACAAAGAATCTAATAGCATATGTGGCCTAAGTGATGCCATCAGAAAAGAAAGTTGTTTCAGAGGTGATGGAGAAAGTCATTAGGCTACATTTTGATGAAAGATTATGCATACAAATCATTTTTTTTTCTTTGGAAACTACTCAATAAGATCAGCAACATTCATTAAGAAAGTAAATGGGGTCAATTTTGAATTCATGTTGACTTTAAAGGCTTGCTTTTGCTCGTGGCATAGATTAACTGAGATGTGAATAAAGCTAAGGTAATGTAAACACAGCTCAACCAGTGAGCGCTGCAGCTGCATGCTAGCCTGTAAACAACACTTCTTTCTGGGTTAGGGGTGGTTTATTTTGTCTCTCTGCCAGATATTACATCATACACGCTGAATCTGCTACATCTATAGACGGACTGACCCGATGAAGGTCAAGGCCACCCCACCACTGCCCTCCTCCCTGTTCATCTGATCAGACTGCAGTGCACCCAAACCACTGCGTCTCCATTCTAAAGACATAAATTAATACTGTTCAGAGGGAGAGAGAGCAGCGAGCAGAGTGCCCGTCTTATAATAAATGTAATGCACGCTTGCCCTTCCTCTTTCTTTACAGATTTCTTTTTGGCCGCATGCCTCCAGCTTCAGAAAAATGTTATTTGGCAGGCTGTTCTGTCCTCATTCTGAGCCTTTCATGTTAGAGTTGAGCTGCTTTGAAAGAGAGAGAGAGAGTGGAAACACAAGCTGAAATCAATAAGACTTTCAAATTAAAGGGCTTATTTCTGTAGAAAATAATGGCTTGTGATTATCTTCTGTCTTATTTTGGTTTTAATGTGTGGAATAAAGTATTTTCTTTTCTGGTTTTGTTAAAACATTATTTAAAGTCAACATATGCTCTTATTACACGTTCCTGGTCCTATTGTGTACAATTCATCACTTCATGTTATTCCTAATACAAAAATGTTTGTCTTTATCATCAATTTATTTACCTCTGAAAGTCTTTCTTTATCCTCTGCCGTCTCCTAGCTACTGGGTAATGTTACCAACTAGCTATTTAGGCATTTGTTTTAGTAAACTCACGTTCAGGTCTGGCTCCATTCTGGTTTGGAAATCTCAGTTTTGCCATTCAGTTAATCCCCGATGGATAAAATCAAGTCCTGCCATAAATTTTTCGTTGAATGTTCTGTTTCAGGACTTGTTTTATTTGTTCTTAAGCATTTTTATAGACCTTGTTCAAGTGTATTTCCTTTGCAGTGATGCAGTTCAATATGAAACTGCATTCACAACCCATTTCTGTAATGTGAATCATTTTTCAACGAAACAGGATGTTCAAAGAAAAAAAAACTTAACGTTATACATCAGATATTGATTGAATTGTGAAAGTACCCATTCCATGCCAGAATTGAGTCAGACCTGAAATCAGGTTTGTGGAAACAAATGTCTTAATAGCTAGGTGAAGTCATTGGAAAGGTTGTTTTAGAGGTGGAGCAAGTTTTGATGAAAGGTTATTCATCAAAGCAAAAGATATTTTTACTCTGCAATGATGAATTCGGCATGATACGACCTGGAATGAGTATTAAGAACCTAAAGAAGGTAAATTTTGATTTCATCTTTGATTTGGTTCTACAAATATATACCTAAATATCTTCTCTAAAGCTTTAGATTCGGTTGTCTTATGCAACAACAGATGCACAGAAAATCTGAAGTGCTTTGGGAAAACAAAACAGATGTTTTCATCTGCCTAAAGAATTTTATTTTTGTGCAGAGATGGTGCCCTGAAAATATCTTGTTCTCCAGAATGCACTCACTGCGGTAGCTGTGTATTATTTATAGCTTTACTTTTCGTTTTTTCCGTGTGACCTCATTTTCGGCGGGAGGAGGTTGAGGATGATGGGTTTGACAGCGACCGCAGCATGAGAGAGAGAGAGAGAGAGAGAGAGAGAGAGAGAGAGAGAGAGAGAGAGAGAGAGAGAGAGAGAGAGAGAGAGAGAGAGAGAGAGAGAGAGAGAGCAGTGCAGAACCAGCCTTTTCCTCAGCCAATGGGAGAAAAACAGGATTGTGAAAGAACTGAATGCATGGCCTGGCTTCTGTCGTTCCTGTAAGACTCCATTATTCACAAGTCCAGAGTTAGTCCCCTATAGCCATACGTCTGACTAACAACATAAATTCTGGTCCACATTGTTCAAAAAGCACCATCTAAAAGTAATTAATGTGGATTAACTCACAATAAAGCACAATAGACAGTCAGAATACCCTGTAAACACAATTTTGTTTCCATGCACCATATTAGAGCTTTCCCAAAGAAGAAATGCTGTCCAGTTTTATGACATATGTATCATACAGTCATTAAGTGGATTGTGGTTGGACCATGAACTCCAGAGTTACACGAAATACGGCACGTCACTAGTTGAGAGACTAGTCTAGAGTTGTCTTCCTCAACCAGACTGTAACAAACCCAGAATGCTTTTTATATAATCTATGATGCTTGTTTCATACTAGTTTGTGGTATAGATGACTTGAAGTGCGGTATACTCTCCATATAGTGTCAGAATGAGTCAAAAAGGTTGCAGCTTGCCAAGCATAGAAATGGGCTTTTTGAAATATTCATGTAATAACGAGAAAAACTGTCCATTGTTTGGTGGTGAGGACAGCGTTCCCTCAGGAAGTTTGCTCGACTGTGATTGTACACTCAGCGAAACCCTATCAGCACCACAGCATTACTGATCATAAAACTGTCATTTGCATATTCCAGCTGGCTTTGATTTTAAAGCCACAGCTCACTTTCTCTCTCTCTCTGGTGCCGGAATACCTCTCCTCCCTCAAATTCAGTGTTACGAGTGGGATTTTGATTAATTCACAAAGGAATTTTCTAAGCTTAATTGCTTTAAAAATCCGGCTATCGATAAAATGAGCCGTTAATTGTTTGAGTATTTCGTAGGCAGTCCTCAAGGGCTCTTTGACAATAGTTGATGATATAATTATCCATCATAGTTTGTGGAGAGATTGTCCGTAGCCGGAGGCTCTCAGGAGATCAAGCTCTCCACCCAAGACATTCACACTGTAGAAGATCTGAGCAGTGTTTTATGGATTTAAACCTTTATACCAGTTTTTCTTTACAAATCTTACTTTACATAGAATTAAATGCTAAACGCAGCGGAGGAGGTGAAGTGAATTTAAAAATCACCACAAACACAAGTGCGGAAGTAGAGATGGGTGACTCACAGAATGTTTAGTTTACTACTTTTATATCTCGGTTCAAATCCTAGAAGTTCCGGACAGCCCGGTTCACATTAGAGTCATCCATAATGCTTCACTGGCTCTCACAAAGGCGCCGCTATTTTTACAAGCACAGCTTGAAAGAACACACACAAATTGATATCATGAGTCAAGGCGACCACAATCTCCCTTTTATCTGTCCAATCCCTGAGAGCAACAAGTGGGCCTGTTGACAGACAGTTGTCCCTTTGTCTCTGTCTTCCTCTGAGCTGCTGCTACCTTTAGAGAGTTGTTCTGTGAATACTCTGCTCTATCATCCAGCTCCTTTAATGTATGTGTTATGGGGGTATATTCTACACTTTTTGTAACACTTTGTAATTCCTGAAAACGGTTTTATTTTTCTGATAGTGTAACTTTAAGACAAGTGTTTGACTGATATGGGCTTTTCTTAAAGTTGTGATGAAACAGAAGGGCAAGGACATTGTTCTATGCATCAGTTGACATAAAATTGCCAACAATAACATGAAAAACATATTTTACCTTAACTGGATAGTTCACCCTAAAATGAAAATCCTGTTGCATCCGATGCACCGAAATTAATTTTTTTGTTCGAAATACTGAAACTAAAAAATTGAAGTTTTCATTTAACTGAAAAGTGAAAAAAACCCTCAAATTTAGCTAAATTAACAATATTATTCAGGGTGTTGCGTCCTTAGGCGGTAAACCAGTCAAAGTAAATTAAAGCCTCTTGATATTTAAGCCAAACATGCATATCTAGCATAATGTTTGGTCTCATGGTTGGTCTTATTAGCACTCATGGTTTGGTCATCTACACTGCTGACATGTTTACCTGCTGAAGCTTATCCATGTTGTGTGCACAAAATAGACACTGACACAGTTAAAACGTGTCATTGGGGAAGCGCTAATTAAATGTCAGCGTTTTGGTCAGTGATTTTAGACTGCTCTGTGTACACACTCCCCAGGCCCCCTCCCCCCCAAAAAAAACAAACATTTATGGACACTAACAAAGAGGTTTAAAGGAACAGTTCAATGAAAAACTAAGCTCCTGATATTTTAGATATTTTAAAGAATGTTCGTAACCAAAACATTTGGTTACCTATACAATCAGGTTTTTATTTCAACAAGAGCAGTCCTATTTTCCATGGTACTTCCCCTTTAAGAATTTCAGGAGAGAAATTAACCATAAAGGCAAAAACATTAAAATAAGTGTTGCCTGTATATACAAAGGTGATTTCATTTGATATTCTCCATATCAAATAAAACCACTGAAATGTCTGGTGTTTGAAAGTGAACATCATTTTAAACACATTTTTCCAACAGTGGCATTTCTTTGTGTAAAACTTTTTAATGAGGAGTACATCTCTAAGGCCATTCAACAGATGTGGAGCGTGTGAATTGTGTAATAAGTCAATGGAGTGTCACAGCAGCAGTGAGAGTGTAAATAGTGTCTTTGTGCCTTATTTTAGAAGCAGTGCACAGTGACAGACTGAGATGGCTCATTGGCTGTTATTTGTGCCTATATCTTCTCAGCAACCATATGAGAGGGATTTTATGTGTCTCTACTGTGTATTCAGTGACTGCCTGCCTCACCGTTGACAAGCTCCTTAAAAAGACTGAAAAAACTACTGCTGAATTCACTGCTATGCCAATTATGCTATGCACGTGAATATGTTCTCAGTGCCTCCTAACGCCCGTTTCACACATACTCCGTGTGCGGTGCGTGTTGCGGTGCGTATGCGGTACAGGAGCAGCACGCGCTATAGTGCTTTCACATATGCTGCGTTTGCAGTGCGTAACTGATCCGCGGCTGTACCACAAACACATAGGCCTACTCACTATTTTTATTTCAAATCCAGAAGTTATGCAGCAACTTTTATTAAAAAAAAAGTTTTGTCAGCATTGCAATTCTCTTTGTACACATATACAAACTTGAATGGACGTATGCACGTTTAAACACAATTTAATCAACGTAGGCCTATAATTCCATGCATTACTTCTCTATAGTTGCTCAAGTAAGTGGTAAAATATTTAACCAAGTACTTATATTAAAATCGCAAACATTTTAAAATTGACAAAAACAGCCGACTCTAATGCCTTTTCTTTTTAAATTTTAATACAATAAATCTTGCATGTCACAAAGAACTTGTTTTTCCACCTCCACGAATGAGACGAGTGTCGTTCATTATTATGCGCTTGTTGAGGTAAATTGTAGTTTTCCTTGCTTAACCCCGGTCTTAAAGTAAAAGATGACTGTGAAAAAAATAGTATTTAATTAAATACATTTATCGTGAGACTACTACATTTTATTGAATTAAATGCATTTATTGTGAAATTACTACATTTTCAGGTCAATCTGTGTTCATTTTGACCGCGAACCGTGCGCTGTCACTTTAATTCAGCGTTTGCAGTACAGCAAAAATAGACTCGGTGCGGAAACGATCTCTGCACTGCTGTATACGCACCGCAACTGGAACGGATCGACGGACTGCATCCGCGTGCAGTGTGAAAGCTCTAACCTGTTAACATGTTAACATGGGTACGGAAAATAATGCGCACCGCATACGCACTGCAAACGGAGTATGTGTGAAACGGGCGTAAGTCATGTTATGTGTTTAATAGACCATGCTTTTGTTTATATTTGGATTCTTTTGGCTACAAGTGGATTATTTGATAGTATACTGACATTATCACAATCAACAAAGAGAAATAGATTTGCTTGTGTGTCATTAGAACAGGCCTGAAATATAGTTTGTCCATGTCTTTCAAGTGAACTACTTGCTGAGCAACTTGGTTAACTATCGAAAGACATGCCGTCGATTTATTGTTGTATAATAATATTACAAAACCCAGGCATTTCATTTCATGTCATTACATTACATTACATTTATTACATTCAAAACACAAGAAACACTGATATATTGACATTGACAAATATTATGCTATAATATTATGTTCTTGAAGACTTAGGATTATTGGTTGATTTGTAAATCAGCATATTTGGGTTGTAATGTTTCATAGACAAAGGTGATACACAGTGATGCAGTTTTTTCATGTCTCTGGTGTGGATATGTGTGGTCTTCATAGCATTGACATGGTCATTTGCCTGTGGTGACGTTTGTGTGATTTGTGTTGATTTGCAGTGCTGGTGATGAGAGAGCGAGAAAGCGAGAGGAGGAAAACAAAGGCCTATTGACAATCAGATAAATGTCAGATGAATCTCACAAACCAACCAAAGCTTCCACCGCTACCACTCACAGATCAGGTCTCTCTTTTTTGTACTCAAAATGAAGTCAGGCAGACCGTCTGCATGTATGCTTTATACTTGAAAAAAGCAAAGTAAGTACAATCAATAGCTTTAAGATATTGCATACATTTAATAAGGTTAAAATAAGGCCTTTATGAAGGAAAATAACGCACTGGGGTAAATATATGCAGATGTATGTATGTAAAAGCTGATATAACACAGCTGATCGATGATAATTTACTTGTCCAAAGGACACGCACATGACAATGCTTAATGTCGAGCTGTGTACTTTATATTAGGTCTCTTTAACTACTACTCACATCGAGAGAAAAAAAAAAAGGTTTCGTTTGGTACGATGTATCATGTTGCAAAACAGTTGTGCTGCTATTGAGGTGAGGTTAGGACAGGTTTGGTGGTGTAGGAAGGTTTAAGGGTGGGTTAAAGGATAAAGGTAGAGATGCAACTCTATTTTCTTAAAAAAAACCTGCAATTTTCTTGACCGATTCTGATTTCCGCTTTTTTTTTTTGGTAACTGTGTGACCTGCCAATACCAATTTTTTGCAGATTACAATGTTCTTTCAAAGAACTATAATTGACAGCATATACAAACAAAAATCTACTTTTCTTCAATGCTGAATTTGATTTCATTTCAAGTAAAAAGAATAAGAACAATAAACTAATTTCAAACAACAACACATAAATGCAATAAAAATAAGGAGAGATATGAAATAAACACTGTTTTTCAGGTGGGTATACACTATATTCAGGTAAGAAATGCTACAGAAATATCACTGGATAGTCTTCATTGTAAAAAATTAAATACAGATTAATGATTACAATTAGTTACAAAAGTTATTCACTCAAGAGCAGACATGACAGACAGCAGCAGGAATATTAGACTGCTGTCACTTTAAGAGTTTATGCACGGATCCAATATAGTATTACACAACTTGCGTTATCTTTCTCAGCTAATTAGGTTCCAAAACTAACTGTGTTTAACTGAATACTCGCCAAGATGGACATTTTGACATAATTGTGTGTATATTTGGGCGTTTAAGCGCAGTAAGGCACTCATTTTGGTACTTGCGACTCACAAGCTGCTTGAGACTGAGAGAAAATATAATTTTGGAATGACACAATTTTATTACACTATATTCTACAACAACAACAGCTCATTCCGTGCATCATACGTCATTATGCAATTTCTTTGTCATTGCACATGCACAGAAATGTCCAGTTTCAGTTTTCAATCTGATCAAGTGCATACATAGAAATAGAAAATATTTAAACCACCCCTTACAATCCAACTGAAATTTCAATCGGATTTGGCCAATTCATTCCGATTGATGTGGTTACTTATAACTTTTTTTATTCCGACTGTGCTACTAGTCTGATCACAAACAGATTATTAGGGTCCATGTAAACACAGCTAATGTTCCTGTTTGTGCAAGCAGCCTGACATTCTCATAATATCTGCCGTGTTAATCATAGGCAGTGGCAGATGGAGTCTGTGGTATTATGGGAGATCACTGATAGGGGATTCCTGGGGATTCAAACTCTGAGCATGACCTATGGCCAACTTTATTACCAGAACAAGAGCTTGAGATATTAATAATAATAAACATATAAACCACTAAAGAAACCACTGCTGTTGTAGATTATATTTATACTACCATATTTTCTGAAATCTGAATTTCTAAAAATAAGGAGCAGAGACGTTAAATCAATACTGTGTTTGATTTTTTACTTTCTCTCACAGGAGGCACCTGTTATGGAGTTTCACAGGTGGCACTAAATTAATATTATGAGTTTTGGTTATTCAAAGGCGAGTTTGAATGTGTCAGAACTCTTACCCCCTTTTCCCCGGGGCACCAGCTAAGGAATTTCGTTTTAGCAGTAAAATAACAATCAAAGATGTATGTTGAATAGATAAAAGTATGTAAATTGGAGGTAGTTTGTCATCTGATTAATCTGAAGGATTTGTGAGATACAGTTAACTTGTAGAGCCTCTTCTGTATTATCAGCACAAGGAAGACACAAGTGTAACATAATACATCTTATTAACAAAAAGATATACGAGAGTAATCAATAGGGATGCTCCGACCGATCGGAGCATCCCAATATTATTGCTGAATAATATTCCTGATCATTTTTGTATCAGACTATTTATTTTGTTCACAGTTAGAAGTTTTTACAGTGTCTTTAAGGTTTTACCAGTGCATTTCTCACTTTCCAAAACACCACCAGAATACCTTTGGCAGTGTTCAATGTGATAGAGTCCAAACAAACAGCTACAAATAGCTGTCATTGAGGGAACTTATTTCTCTGAATAAGTATGAAATGGATGTATTGTAGTTAAGGTTTTCAAACATGGTTATGAATGGATTTGGATGGATCAAATGGCTGGCCATTTTCAGCCACTGTTCTTGCATCCAAAGGGTCCTAAGGAATTTTTATGGCTTTTTTATGGCTTAAACTTTAGGGATTAGTCTCAAGATGGCTGCAGGACAGAAAACTGCCTGTGGACCAATGAGAAGTCCTGTCCTTCCAGCGCTTGAGGTGTCTGTCAGTTGTCCCAGCATCCTTATCTGATGGTGTTGTGCATTTGTTTGTGCTAGTCCACCAAAATCCAATCAAAATGTAGCGAAGAGAGTGGCCCTTCCATAAAACAGTATGTTAAGAGAAATCAAGAGAGTGAAGCTCATTATCACTCAACACTTCAGCCTATGAAATGCTGCCGATGCTTATGTCAGGACATCTGTATACAGGTTTGCCACGCTGTCTCTTGGGCAGCTGGCAGACATATCAACAGGCTTGGAGTCCCTGCACTAAAAGGGATATTCTTAGAGCATTCACCCGTCCATCTCCAAACCCGATCCACACAAGCTGCTCTCACTGCGCTGAAGATAACACTCTCTTATTGATCAGGAATCATACGAGCTTGCTGATTAAAATCTTCACAGGTGCAGTTCTTCCATCTTGGTGCACAGTGCTTTTCTGGGCTGACACATACGTAATTGGCACCGCATTTCATCTTCTTGACCTTAAAGCAGGAGATAAGGCAGCGTTTGCTGAGGTTTATGCCGGATCATTTGGTGGAACGTTAATTGCATGAATGCGATCACAGCTGCCGGGCTGCTACCTGACCCTATCGGAGCGGAGCAATTTGAATGGTTAAAGTTATTATGCAAAACAGGCAGAACAGAAGAGGAACGCTCCATTAAATGAAATGTCACAGTGTCTAGAGCTTCCATTTTGCATTAGAGAAAATAGGGAAAAATTATCATCAACCCATAAAGCCTACCTGATGTTTTTTTGTTCTCTCTGCAATTCTTGTTTGTGTGTTTAAAAGTTTGGGGTCAGTAATTTTTTTTTTTATGTTTTTGAAATAAGTCTGCATTTATTCAGTAAAACAGTTATATTGTAAAATATTATGACTTAAAATGTGACTTAAAATAAGTATTAATAAGAAATAAGTATATTTTAAGTCAAATATTATGACTTAAAATGTGACTTAAAATAAGTATTAATAAGAAATAAGTATATTTTAAAATGTATTTCAGCCGCCATTATTCCAGTTCACTTCAGTATCACATGATTCTTCAAAAATCATTTTAATATGCTGGTGCACAAGAAACAATTCTTATTTTTATCACTGTTGAAAGTTCTGCTGCTTGATGAATAGAAAGTTTAAAATAATTTATTTAAAACCATTTATTTGAAATAAACATTTTTGTAACAGTATAAAAAGTATGTACTGTCACTTTTGATCAATTTCAATGCATCCTTGCTGAATAAAATATTATTATTATTATTATTATATATATTTTTTATTCTTACTGACACCAAACTTTTGAACGGGAATGCATGTGTGTGTACATGTTGTGCATGTTGTTGCTATTTAGCCCATGCAGCACTGGGGAACAGAGCAATCAAGCATGTGATTGACTGACACTTTGGGCCCTATCTTTCACCCAACGCAAATGACTTTGTACACTGACGCATGTATCATTCCTATTTTGCACCCGCGCAAAGCGGGCTTTTCCCTCCACAGACGCACGTCGGTAAACTAGGAAATGAACTTGTGCTCCCTGGGCGGGTCAGCGCAAAAAGCAGGCGTGTTTCGGCGCAAACATTCCCTAGTGCTATTTTGCAGTTCCAGAAAACAATTCCGCCACTGACCAGAAAAAACCTAGTCTAAAGTCAGTGGCGCGTTGCGCGTTGTTCATAATGCTATTATAAGCACGCATGCTTGGCCATAATGAAGCGGGTGCACAACGCGCATACACTTTGATTCTCTCATCAACACTGATGCAGCAGTTTTTATTTTTGCAAATCATACATTATAACAAGGAAAAATATTAACACATGAGGAAAATCATTGTGGTGTCCATGAAGATGTAAAAAAAATGTAGGCCTAAATCTAGCGTACACATTTACCCAAATTTTTCAGGCTAATTGTAGTAATGACGGATCAGACCTGTTTGCCCAATAGTGGCAAGACACGTATGTATAAAAGGAGATCTGACAAATTAGTTTGTCCGTCAAGAACCAAAAAAAAAAAAAAAAACTCCCATACAACGTCACTTCTCTGTCTTTCACTGCCCTGACGAGAACGTTGCTCTCCTCGGCTGTGAACCGCTCCTGGCGCGCGCCTGGTAAATCCGCCATAATAATAACAATCCGCCATGCAACATGCGCACCTGCTCTTAAAGGGTATGTTGGATGACGCTTTGATTGGTTTATTTCACGTTACGCCCAAACCACACCTATAAATAATGAAGCTATTTCAGACCAACCCCTTTTAAACTTGCGTCGGGCGCAAGAGTCATTTATCCCGCCGGTAAAATAGCAACAGCGTCAGATCGTTAAAATAGGGCCCCTAGTCTTATTATAAAGTATTTAATGTAGTTAATTTAGCTAAGGGCTTATTCCTTTGGCTAACGTGATCCTGACCGGGAATTCTTGTGTAATTCTTCCATTATTTTACATTTTAAAATGCCGGTTTTACACATACTGTGTGAGCGAGGCGTTTCAGTGAATGGGTCCCAGTGTGAATGTTGTAATCTGTTAATATGCATGCATGTGTGTGTTGAGAATCTGGTTTGTTGAAGGTAATGATTACAAAGTTTCACCAGTAGCATACAGACATTGTACATAAGATAATTGTGAAGGCAGGATCTACAGAGAACGGTCAAAGCCATGCGATTACACGTACATAGAATGAATGAGGACTGAAGAGAGCACGTCAATACGAACACAAATCCAAAACCCATACATTTGAGGCTATTTAGAAATCCCGGCCAGACGATGATGAAAAAGAGGATGTATGGTCACCCTTAATCCAATGAATTACACAGATTTCCAATATCAACACAGAAAAAAAAAATCCACACATTCTTGGTAAGAACTAGCAGTCTGAGAGAATGTAATGCATTTACTAATAAAAGACTTGTGGAAATCACAGCAGCATGTCTGTAATTTTTTAAAGCGGTGCTGTGTTTGACTGCGCGCTGGCAGTGTACAGAGAGACGGAATGAGCGCGAGACGTGGGATTGGGTTTCTGCACGTGAAAATGTTCTTTGATCATGGTGGAGCGCTTTGGGTCTTTTGAGCATGACAGCTCGGGTGCCAAGAACACACTGCGGCATATACGCTCTGGACTTCAGCAGGCTTTTATCATGCTGTCTGAGAGAGAGGGAACACTCACGCACCCATACTCATTTCCTGCCACTTCCTGCTTTTCAACACGAGCGGCTTCAAATGTCATGCTGTTATCTTCCCTGGCTCTTCATTCCTGATGTGTGTGCCTTATTCACATGTCTGTGCTTGTGCCTCTTATAAAGCCATTTATAATGACTTAAATTGTCATAATTGTCATAATTTCCTCACTCTGATGTCATTACAAACCTGTTTGACTTTCTTTTGTCTGTGGAACACAAAAGAATAGATATTTTGATGATAAAGATATTTTAAAAATGTATTTTTTCCCCATACAAATGGAAGTTAGTGTTCATCAAAACTGTTTGGTTACCACCATTCTTCAAAATATATTTTCCACAGAGGTAAGAACGTCATACAAGTTTGGAGTAACATACATTTTTCATTTTAAACTATCCTTTTAATTGCAATTCTGAATGATCTACTGGTGAATAGTAGATGTCTGAAATTGTTGGTGGTGCTAAGTATTGAAGTATTCAAAGTTATGAAGTATTTTATTTGTGTGGTTTTGTTTACTGCTGATACCTTTCTAAGCAATTGGACTTGAGATTATTGAGATTGTTGGGGCTAAAAAGCCCTGGTTTATCAGCTGAAAGGTTGTTTTAATGGTAAATAAAGTTAATGACTTTATTTACTTTAGAATAATGTGCACTGATGAATTGTGCAAAATAAGATACATTTATTAAAAGAGAAAAAAGGATCCATTTTGTCTCCAAAAAAATGGACATTGTTGTCTTTAAAAGCTCATGTCTTCATTATTTGGGTCTTAAGCACTATCATTGTGCCTGTATCTGTAGGACAAACAGAGCTGTTATTTTCTCACAGTTCCTGTCCTCGATTCAGGAGACTGAACATGGTGTCCTGCCCTTGAGGTGGGCACAGCCACTGGAGTGTAAGGAAACCCACCCTCACTCATGCGCTCTAGTGGGCACACACACTTCCCTTTAATCCTATACTGTATTACACACCACGTCTGAGCCAAGGACATCCTACCTGCGAGCCAAATGCCTGTCCCTTCATTTTAATTTATGTGTATTATTGTGTCCTCTCTGAAAGTGCGTCCGGTGACTAATGGGTTTCAGCGGGCTTGTATTTCAGCCCAGCATGGCCGTTTGAATACCGAGCTGCTGAGAAAGTCGCCTGGACCCACGAGGAGGAAGCGTGTCCATGGCCTTGCTTACTAAAGCTTTATGAGCTCTTTAAAGGAATAGTTCACAACTCATTTATGTGCCTACCCTCTTGTCACCGCTATGACTTTTTGTGGAACACAAAAAGAGAAGCTATGCTGAATGTCCTGGCTGATGACAGATCACATTAAAGATAGCTCCCAAATTGTCATTAAAATTGTGTGTTGAGACATCAAGCAGTCCATTTGATATGCAATGTTTTTTTTGTGTGTGTTTTTTGTCCCCTTTATATTTTGGTCACTATGAATAAAAGTGAAAAATCATACATCAAATATTGTATAATAAAAACAAACTGTAATATGCTAATATAGCAGTAGCCCATGTGAGTTGTGTGCCATATTTCAAGTCTGAATTTGTGTGAAGAAAAGGTTGAAACCTATTGAATCTCACTTACGTTCATGTGTATTCAAATATACAAAGATACATTGTGCAAGAGATGATAGTTATAGCAAATTTCATTGGTTGTCATGTTTAAATATACACAAGGTCAACTTACATATGATGGCAAGATTTGCAGCAAATAATGAAATCAGTCTTTTTCTCACTCGAAACTCTGTACTATAACTGTCTGTATAACAGTTAACAGTAATATACTCTAACTGGTAACTGTCACACTATATTTTTGCGTGAGGAGGACCAGGCTGAAACTTAAAGACCCAGGTATACTTAATTTTCTGTAGTCAAAAACAAAACAGGCTTTATTAATAATCCAAACATTCTGAATCAACATGCAAAAAATAACACAAACTACAAAATGCAAAATGCTACCTTCAAACCGAAGCATTGAGAACTTTGTCAGTGTCCAGACAGTTTAATAAGAAGATATTTTAAACATACAGTCAACTTCGTGTATACAGGCAGAAGCCATCTTTGAAATACAGCCTTTACCAGTCGATCTACGAACGCCGATCCAAGCCTGCTGTTCGCGCTCACCTTATCATTCTCACCAGCGCACTTGGATCGGCGTTCGTAGATCAACTGGTAAAGGCTGTATTTCAAAGATGGCTTCTGCCTGTATACACGAAGTTGACTGTATGTTTAAAATATCTTCTTATTAAACTGTCTGTACACTTACAAAGTTCTCAATGCTTCGGTTTGAAGGTAGGGACCCTCATTATGCTACCGTGTTAGTGTGGGTCTATTTTCAGCCTTGTTAGTGGTATTAACAAGCGATTTTTATTTGTCATTGATCTATGCCCAATATACTACCGTTATACTAGCTTTATAGGCTAAACTGTTTTTAGAGATAAAACTATTTACATTCGATAATCATGAAAACAAATCTCAGATAACGGTTGACTAGGTAACAATGTGTAATTAGACCAAAGGTTCATTTTGCGCCGGAGTTCTCCTTTAACTTAACAACATTGAATTTAACATTCAATACAAAGACTAAAAAAAAAGTAAACAAGAACGTTGCGGTTGTGGTGGTTGCTTGTGTTCCTCTGTGGTTGGCTTATGGTATGTTAAGGTGCTTTGTGCAAGGTTTGATGTCAGTGATTCTATGGGTTGTTGCATTACTCACATGAAACTACAGTACCGGGTGACTTCAGAAGATTTGAAATATCGCTCATGGGTAATATGAGCTTCTTTCAGGGTTTGTATTGTCATTTCTGCAGCTAAAGAGCATCTGATCACATTCACATCTACTTCTGTGTTGCACAGAAAGTCATACGGTTTGGAACGACATGACAGGATTTTCATTTTTGGGTGAACTATCCCTTTAATTCTTAGTGTGTGTGTTTGTGTGCTCGTATAGTGGCCTGCTCATCGGGGTGAGTCATTCTGTGGGGCGGCTCTGCCACCTGTGATGGCAGACAGATTAGTTACATTGTACATAGCAACGCCCTTTTCATGGTTTACACTCGCCTCCATGCCACCCCCACCCTCTCTGTTCCTCTCTCTCTCACTCTCTCTCAGATTCTTTCATTTCACTCTCTACAGTGCCACACTGATTTTCTCACCACACAAACAGCCACTGAAAAACTCGTCTGCGCAACAGCAAACCAAAAATCCATGACGAGGGGGAAAATACAATAGCAGCCTGTGCGTGCTTGTTCTTTCAGTACGTGGCTCTCAAGAGCTTCCTGATCGCTGCAGTGTTTGTGTGTGTTAACCGCTTGTGTAACCGGGCTCTGGAGGAAGCAGGCTGCCTGACCCAGTTCCAGACTCAGGCAGGCCGAGAAACATCGCTCACTGAACGGATCGGACTTGTTCTCTGGCACCGCTGACGACAGACTCACTAACAGTCTGACGCTCAGATACAGAGAGACGAGCAGACGAGGGAGCGTGTGAGCGAACGAACGGTCCGTTTCACTTTTTAGTCCTCCTCGCCCTGTTTCTTTGAGCTCTGCGGCAGCGGAGGCTTTTCTCTCATTCTGTGTTTCCTGTCAGCCACATAAAATGTCTGACATGTGGTTAGCGTCTGAGCTGGGAAGGTCTCTTTTCAAAGCACGCCTCTTCTTTTAAAGACCACGAGACGCCTTTGAGAGAAACTTGCGCTTGTTTGTTTTGTTTTTCTTCCTCTTTTTCTCTCACTAATCTGAGTCCCACTCGAGTTCCTTTAACTTGAGCGGTGCATGTCCACTGACCGGGCTCCACTTTTGGCTTGGGCTCATCCTCAAGACCAGCGAAGAGGTAAACAATCTCCTGTTTTCCATAGATAAACCTTTTTACGACTTTGAGACTGTATAGCCTGAAGACATTGAGGTAAATGTTTCATGTTGAGCCGGTTACATTAGGGCGTGTTGGATCATTCATGTCTTCGTCTAACAGGATGTTTATCAACCATCTGCTTGTGTGCAGTCAATTGTGTTATTGTGTCTACAGCTACAGGGCGCTAACTTAACTGGTTTAAAGCACAAGCGCCTTTCGGAGCCTTGCAAAAGCTACAAGCCTTTTCTCTTGTGCACAAAAATCAATTAAGGACAGACCCAAGTAGATCAGAGTTTACTAGCAGAACTGAGAATTAAAGTTGCAGGTTTTTTTTTCTTGGTTGTATGCTTATTAAAGCAGTAGTGCGAAAGACACGTGAGCGGCCCAGACAGACGTAGGTGTCGGATAGAACTGCAGCTGTGTGGAAAGCCCCCGCTTATTTAAGACTGGGATGGATGGTGTGCCTGTTTTTGGCTGGTCGTTGGACAGGGGTCGTCTAGTGTCAGCTAGGGTGATAGCAGGCGGAGGTGTCTTGTGTTTTGACAGGCCTGTTCGTTCATTCCAGCAAAGTAAGCTGATTATATCTTCCTGTTCTCTCTCTCTGGGGCAAAGTCTGGAGGGGCATTTAATCTGCTTGATCCACTGAGAAGTGTACTGCCTGAAACGGTGTATGTATGTGTGTGTTTGAGGGAGGAAGGGCAGGGTTGCACTATGACCCATTTAGCAAACAGCTCCTTCAATGCACCACTGTGCATAGTGCGGCTGTTTCTAATTATGGCTCTCGCATCCGAGAGAGAGAGAGAGAGAGAGAGAGAGGGAGAAAAAGAGAGAGAAAGAGAGAGGACTAGAGACAGTCTTGTTCCAGAACAGTCATTTTAGAAGGATAGTTCACCCAAAAACGAAAATGGCAATTGTTTACTCAACATCATTTTGTTCCAAACCTGTATGACTTTATTTCTTCTGTGGAACACAAAAGGAAATGTTTTGAGGAATATCCTGAGTGCTCTTTTCCATGCAAGGAAAGTGGAGGGAGTCCACAAGTAGGTCAAAGTGCACCATGAAAGTGGGACATACAACTTAAATTTCAGTCTGTTTCTACATAAAGGTAATGGCTTCAGAAGACTTGGAAAACAGTGATGAGAGAGTCTTGTTGCAGAACAGTCATTTTCAAACCAAAAGTCATATGGGTTTGTAACAATATGAGGGTGAGTAAATGATGGCACAGTTTTCTTTTTTCAATAAACTATTTCTTTAATTCCTGTCTATTCTTTGTTTTGATCAGGTCTGTCGTTCAGATTGGTTGAAATGATAAAAGTGTGTTTGTGCTATTATTGGATGTTATGAGGGAATGTTGGTTGGGTTTCAATTATTGTGTGTGTGTGTGTGTCAGTGTGAGGTTGGATTTGTCAGGCAAAAGTGGGAAAGTACCGTTCCTTCTGTTGGGATGGGTTTTTCTCTCCAGTGTGTGGTGGTTTCTCATGAGTCTGTCTTTTCTTAAAATGTCAGAGGGAATGTGCAGCTTTCTCTGGAGCAGAACACACACATACTGCCAGCTTTGTACTTCTCCTTAGAAACACATTAGGCAGGAAGTGACCATTGAACTGAAGTTGGTCGTTAGAGCTGTCTTGGCCGGGTGTCCCAACCTTCTGCTCAATTTCACTGTTTTAAGGGGATGAAGTTCTGCGGTGAGGTTGTAAATCTTGTGTACTGCAGTATTACTTGGAATAGTACGGCTCGCTCTCTGTCTCTGGGTGCTTTCGCAATGTCATACTGCTAAACTACTACTAGCAGTATACAAATACATATGGAATACCAAAATGTGCAGTAAAAAGCTGCATGGACCTTCCATTTCCAGTGTGACAAATTAAGCAGAAGGGATACCAACCACAATTTAATTTGACTAATGTTCTTATTTAAATTAAAAGAGTTAAAGTGCATTCAGTAGTTTCACGAGAGAATCCTCACGCTCATTGGCTGCTGCCTCTGTAGATATGCCAGTAGCGTAGTGTTGTTGTTGAGTGAAAATTAGACAGTGAAACACATTTATGAAACTGGAGGAATCAGTCTCTGTAAGGCCAAAGATGCAGCCACAGAAAGACAGACAAAGAACAAAAAAAGAAAAAAAGAAGCATAAACATTGAAATGCATACACAAGTATTTTGACTGAGAAAATCCTGCATAATTGCTTCTGTTTTGTTGGACAGGTATGCAAATTACTGAATAGAACTGACTGAAGTATTGGTCAGACAGTCATGTTGACAGTCCATTTTTACACAAAATTGGTTTCTTTAAATACATTGTCACTTGGAATGTATTTAGTAAAATAAACATGCTACATAGTGAGGTCATGTGACACATTTAAAGTAGGCAGTATACATTAGATACTGCATAGTAAGCTGCATACTTGTAGTGTATTTTGAACATAGTCTCTCAGAGACATGAGAACCGAATTAGAAACAGTTGTGATTGAGACATCCTGGGGGGAAACTAGCCCCCTGCAAACACTCCAGGTGTTTATGGAACATTGGATATGGCGTCTCTCTCCACAACAAATCTGTCGTCTGCTGGAGTTCAAAAACTCTGCCGGCAAGCTATATGATGCAACAAATCTAGATCAGTGTCAGTGTGTTCATCGCACACCTGCAGTGTAGGCAGCTTAGTCATTGATAATGGGAGCAATCTACTTTTCTCAGCAGATGAGGGGTTACTGACACCTCAGGACATGACTGACTGACTAACCTCACTAAATGGCTTGTTTTTTCTAAACCACTATCATAATGTCATTTCTCTGAGTTGCCCAAATGTTACCATCAAGCCATGGTAGGTATTTCATGCAGGCTCAAGCCTGCTCATATGCAAATTGGGAACGTGATGCCATTTTTGGTCTTAACATTACGTGAAGGGTGTGTGTGTGGTGATTTAAGCAGTCTGCGGAATAACTGTTGTCTGCTGCAACTGTTTTTGCAGATCGTCAGATATTTGGCCAAAACGGTGGGCTACAATTACACGTTCGTGCAGAACCACATTGATAAATGGCAGTGCATTTGGTTACACTTCATTTTTACACTTCATTGTTACATTATAATTACATAAATAATAATGAGCTACCTGTACATGTTGGTTCTTGCTTTTGATACATTATTTGAACCCATTATTATTGCCTCATTGTTATTATATATGTATTTTAAGTCATTTTAAAGGCTATCGTTCACAAAAAATCAGATTACTTACCAAAATAGTTACTGACAGCCCTAAATAATTTAATGTTAATACTATAAGAACATGTAATGTGTAACTGTTACCTTAAAATAAAGTTTTACCATCCTTTTTTATGCAAATTGTTTTTAGTTACAAATTCGAAATAGACATGACTTAAGATGCCACTTAGTAAAGTAAACATACTTACTACGTCCCACTATGACACTTTTAGAAGGCACTAAAGATAGTAGGCTGTATACATAAATTACTGCACAGTACACCTGTAGTGCATTTTGAACATACGAGAACGTGAGAACTGAATTAGTAACAGTTGTTACTCATTCATGGTGCTATTTGTGGTCGTAACATTACATGAAGTGCATGTGGTGATTTAAGCAGTCTGCAGAATACACTAAAAATGAATCTAGGATTTACTTTGAAACAATTTTCTTTCAAAAATGGTTAGTGAATTTCACAAATAATTACAAAGAAACGGCAAGTACCACATTGAATTAAGCTCGAAATTTTGGTGTAGAAAAACTGAAATGGTATTTCCTTGCAAAACGTACTCTAATAATCTTGATTAGAAAAAACCTTTTTTACACTGTAACTGCTGTCTGCTGCAACTGTTTTTGCAGATTGTGTGAAATTTGCAGCCCACCATTTTGGCGATTTGCACATGATTTGAGGGCTTGCGTCAGTGAAAAAGAGACAACAGAGAGATGTATTTATGTGTTCAGAGGAAGACAGAGTCCGTCACTGTTAATGACTCCTTCTCTGTGAGATCCCACACGTGCATGTGTAAGCGCAGTCGGCGTTCCTTCATGACCTTCATCAGATCGTCCTGGAGCGTCCCAGCCTCCAGCACACTATGCATGAACCGCCCTCACTGCTCCATGCACATTCCTGTGCACTCAGCCTTATCAAATATTCATAGCCGAATTACGGCCCGCCGCGCAGCGCCCAGACGAGGACCGTATTTTGGAGATGCTTTGTCTGCCACGGCCAGGCTGTGCTTTCTCTGAAAGAGCCCCTCCTTTCATTGGCCTCTTTTTGTTCTTGCAGAGGGAAGGGGAGACATGTATTGTGTGTGTTTCCATGTGTGCGGCTGTGTGTGTGTATCATGGATCCACTCAGGTGTATTCTGTATTCTGGAGATGCGTGGCAATTATTGCGCTGTCTGTTTGCCAGCTTGATTGTGATGAGAGGTAACTCCCTAATGACAAGTGGCAGATGTGACCCAGTTGCAATCGCTCATGGAAGTGCTTTTGTGCTTCTGTGTTTGTCTGTGTTTGTGTGTGGAGGTGTCGCAGGGGTGATATCTGGTTTCTGATGAAATCCTCTGGCTGTAAAGTGCAAATTGCAGCAGTTGTGGTAATGTTGAATGTTTCATTTGGCTTTCAGCAATAGACTGATTGATTCCAGAGGCCGTCCAGATTTTACTTGTTTTCAGAAATCATTAAGTAAAACTTAGGCTGCACCTGCAGACTTGCTCAGAGGACTCTGTATTTTCCTTACTGTTGGATGTTTTTACATTTCTTCTCGCAGCTGCATCAAGTGTGCATTTTCCCGATGTCTATGTTGCGTGTTTTTATTAGAACAACAAAGCCTGGTTTTCCTTTAAGAGATGTAGATCTGCTGTTGCTATATTTATCTGTCCTAGAAACGGCTCGTGTTCATGTAGCCTTGATTCAACTCCCTATCCGCCGAAGAGGAGGTAGACAACAGCAGTGCAGCTCTACTACAAGTCTGATAAATTCACGCTTCGTTTCTAGTCAATAAAATTCAGAATAAGATTGAGATACTCAACTATGAGTAAAGCTAGGTATTGGCAACTACTGCTCAATGTAACACAGACTAGGTATGTTTTGCATGCACAAATTTTCTTCAATTTGAATGAATCCAATCCAGTTTCACATTCTGAAAATTTTGCTTACGTACCCTAAACTTTGCGGTCCGATTTGCATATTGGTTTACATGTGTTACATCTATCCTGAACACATTTACAGGGCAAGATTTTTGATGCAAAAATCGAACATGTTAAAGAAAAAGAATTACAATTATATAAGTTGGTGATGGTATACTATCGACACAGCCTTAGCATTGACTACTTATAAAATGGCTACTTCAATGCAAAAATATTTTATGCATAATAATTTTTCATTTTATTGAGCAAATTCATTGTGCCATCCTTCAGCTAAAAGATATAATCCCTTGCACAATTTTCCATTATAGTTGTATTTTTGGATCCCTTAAAAGTAGTATTAACCATTAACTATGTGCAGCAAATCTTTCAGTTGGGTTTTAATAGTAGGTCAGTTCTCCATATAGAAGTCAAATTCAGTAGCAGTTCACTTGACCAGGCTGATGAAAGGTTTATTTTGGTAGTGTAAATCTACAGCTAGTCTTTCCCCTGCTGCTGCTGCAGGATCAGGTTCAATGAGAGACATGCAAGCCAATACTGACTGTCTGAGCTCAAATCTGAAACGATCAGAATTATTCCGCTAGACTGCACGATCACAGAGATAGGTGGTGAGACGCTTAGTGTTTACTGGTCTAAAACTCTTCTTGTTGGTCAGTGTGGTTAAGTTTCACTTCTCTGTGTTGTTTTGGAGGCAGCCAGACATGGGCATGTCTATCTGACCTCTGTTGATAGAAATAGAAATGGTCGGTTGCGAAGCCAAAAGTTCAGCATGGATTAAGATCACATGCACACACTTGTATAAGATGCAGTGTGTGCAGTTTTTTTTAAGCTGTTAAATTATTCACGGGTTACATTATTTATTTAAATATGGCTCCTTTAACTCTAAAATAAAAAAAAGCAGCTACACTGGAAACAAACTGGTGAGAATGCAGTGTAAATGTCACAAATGCTTTTTTTTCTTTCTTACATGAATACAATCTTAACTTGTTAATGACCTCCAGTTATGCTTGTAGGAATTGAAGGAATGTCGTAAACGAGAAACTAAAATGACATCTAAATCCATAAGCTCCTGGTACTTAGTGTTTAGAGTTGCACAGCACAGTTGTAGAAGTGTTCCCTTCCCAGCAGACATGAAGAATAGCTTGTGATGCTGATCATGTGCAGCTAGTCTCATGACTGTCATGTCTGTGTGTAGTATGAAGACTTCGACCAGATGGCATGCCATTTTCACACACACACACACACGCTCAACTGCAGTCTACTGTGAGGCCGGGCTCGTAATGAATCCAATTACTGTCCACTCTGTCCAGTTCTTGTGTAGTCATACTAGTGCCAATTTAGCCTTCTCATTCAATTAGAGTCTCAGGAAAGACCTCTGATCTAAGGTGAAGCTGCAGATGTTTACTGCGCCGTGAGAACATTCTCTCAGAGCCCAAACATGCAAAGTTTAGTTCACACAAATGCATCTGTTTCTTTAGTGGTATTGCATCCTTTTATTATTTTATTCAGCTTTTCTGTGGGTCTTTAAAATGTCTTATTATCATTTTAATAGATATTGAATATGGGGCCAGAAAAATAGGAATTGCGATACAGGCAAATGTGATTATTAAATTTCAAAAGACAATGATTTAATTTATCAAATGCTGGTGGTACACGTTTAAAGTAAAACAGGCTCTTGGTTTCAGAGCAGTTCACAACCAAAGAATACTGCAAAAGTCATGCCGAGCGATTGCTAATGATCTACTGTTCATGAATTATGGCAATGTTTACTTATTGGTGTTTATATTGTAATATGTTGCAGATAAGAATGCATATTTTATCTCCCTCGTCTTTTTGAATGATCAGCTACTGGTAGTAAAGCAAATACATTTCAAAATAAAAGTCCCATAGTTTGGGCTTGTTCAAAATGAAAAGTCCTGCATCATGCATCAAATCTTTTCTGGATACTCTTGTGGCTTCTTTCACCCAGTGAGAAAAGACTAACAAATCTATTTAACACATTCGGAATATAGATTTTACTAGTATTGGACATTATTATCATATCAGCAAAATCTAATATTGACTGACCTCTTATTTGTATGTTTTGATATATTATTTAGTACATATTCCAATTTCTATACATAGTCATGAGTATTTTTAGCTTGCAGTTAGCCTGTTTTGCAGTTGAATGTGAGCCCCAGCTAGAATCTGAGAAACATGATTTATTTTGAGTTTGTATGGCGTTGTTAGGTTTGGATACCGTGTTCGGTATGGATTCCGTATCCATAGAGGGAATGCATTAACGTCACTTCCCCGCCGGAACACGCCCCCCTCAGCGGGACTGAGTGGCAGAAGAGCTGCTGCGTGACTGGAGTTAATAGGGGAAACTGCGTTAACGCGAGTAAAACAAACTATTATCAGTTTAAACTAAAAGTTGGACTCGATATAGTGTTCCTTACAACTTATCAAAGATCCAGTGATCCATGGATATTGACATGCAGCCAGGAATCGTGTTTCCTGACATTTATATGTGCCTGATTTCGACGCCGGGGAAATAAATGAAGACAATTTGCCTGTAAACGTTTTATATAAAAACAATATAGATAGGTCTAAATCCGAGTGATCACTTACATTAATGTTATACTGTATATCATCATATCGTCCAGCCCTAAAACTTGTATAGTTTTTTGTCAGTGTTTATTTAAAAACATCCAATTATGCAGAATATAGTCTGTTCTGTAGCTTTTTGCAGTCTGTAAAAATATACAGTACCTCAGATTTCTGGTCAAATCTAGTTGTACAGTCAATCGCAAAGCTCTTTCCCGTTTTAGATGTGTTTTGTGTGATTTTCACGGCATTCACGCTGAAAACAAATGCTGCCGCTCAGTCTTTTTGCCACTTGTGGGCGTGACCGCATTCACTCCGGCCGCAGTGACGTCATGCGCATACCCTCTATACGGTATTATGGATATGGTATGGATACCATTTTATTGGTAAAACTTTACAATGACCTAACTACATTAGTTAACACAAACTAACGTCTACTGCATTTATTAATTTTTGTCAATGCTAATTTCCACATTTACTAATACATGTTTAAAATCAAAGTTTGAATTTAACATTAGTTAATGCACTGTGAAGTAACACTAAACTAAACTAACATGAAACGATTAACAATTATATTTTTACTAAATAACATGAACAAAGATTAATAAAAGCTTTAAAAATGATATCGCTCATTGTTAGTTCATGTTAGCTAATGCAATCACTGTTAACAAAAGGGACCTTATTGTTAAATGTTAACATTTTATTTGTGCAGCAGGTCTTAAAAAAGATTTGGTTTAAAAAAAGAGCACCTTGTTTTTTGGTTCATTGGCAGGAAGAACAGCCAGAAGGAAAACAAATGGGTATTATAATCATTCGTTTTATTGTATCATACTGTTTATGCTTTACTTGGGTTAGCAATTAATTTTAGGTACTCCAGTTTCAAGAACTCACTGTACTTTTGATGTTGTAATACCATTGTTTGAATCAAAAAATAGAAACCCGTAGGTGTGTTTTCTGTCACGGTTCCTCATTTTTAGCGGTTTCCTCGGATGCTGAAACTAAAACAGAGCACATGAAAGTTTCTCTGACTCTACAAACCATGTGAATATTTATTGAGGCATGCACTGAGGTTAGTGTATGATTGGTTGCATGTTGGTAAACAGTTCCCTTTTACATTCCAGCAAATTCACAGCAGTAACTCCAGAGTAAACATGGTTCTGATGACCCCCATTCAAAATAATGTGAAATGTTTAACTTGGGGTATAAAAGACCATTCACCCAGGATTAAAGAGTGTGATTATGTACTGTTTAGGTTGGTTGAAGGTGAAAAGGCATGCATGGAACTTATTTTTGTTCTGTTTGAGCTGTCAAGCATGACGCTCTTTCTTTGTTTAGCTTCTGAAGCCCAGAGCATTAACTAACCTGAGTGTTTTTTTGTCATTACAGACGTTCAAGCCTCTGGTTGGGAAGACAGTGTTTGGGTCCATCACAGCCATCGAGTTCTTCTCTGACAGACACCTGGACTTCCTGACGGATGAAGGAGCCTTTCAGCCCTATCAGGTGAGAGTCTCTTGCGCTGCGTCCGAAACTTCCCTAGCAACTATATAGCATCTGAAAACAGTACGCCAAAAGAGTAGTATGTCCGAATACATAGTATATAAAAAAAAAAAGTAGCCGAAACGGTCACAAAGTAAGTTAATATTCAAATGTAGTACCTCCTCAAACAGTATGTGATTTCGGATACACCGTTGGTCTAATTTGCTTTGCATTCTCTATTACATGTTACTTTAGTCTGTGTTTACACTGAGCTAAATGCTGACCCCTCTCACATCTCTGCCCATGTAGGGATCTGCAATAGCCTTGTCAGGTTATCAATCTTGTCTTCCAAGATGAATATTCTGGTTTATTTTGGTTAAACTACCTTCTGGTTGTTTGTCCTTCCCTTGTTTTCCTCGAAATCCTTTGCTAGTATTCACCCGCCATCAGAATACGTTCCCTCCAGCTTCCACTAATGGATGCTGCTGGGTGGATGTGTATACAAGCTGGTCAGCTATATGAGTTTGCCTCCATGGGCGCTTCATGCTCAGAGCACTAATAAGGACAACAAACAGCCTCTTCTATTGTTCTGTGCTCAGCCACTCTCATAAACAGCTTAATTATTCTAGCTTAGATAAAACACACAGTGGCAGAGAGGCTCTGAAAACAAACACACATGACAGATGGGAGGAGATGCTCTCCACTGCTGGATTCATATTCACGACATGTTTTATCCCCAGCGTTGCAGGCTCACCTCCATCCTGCATGACGGATAATGAAAGGCCATCTGCCAGCAAATTATCTTCGCTCTCATATCATCACCCTGATCCCAAACCTAGGCGTATTGTGTGTGGGGGAAATTGTTGTGATATTTTTGAGGGGAATAATGAAAAGGGTCCTTCCTTTGTGACTACTGTAGTGGTGTAGTTTACTGTGTGTGCTTTCAGTGTTCACATTTCCGTAGGTGATTTGGACTAATCTATGGGGATGCTTGGGATTAATCTCTGCAGGAAGTAGAAAAAAGAAAATAAATGCGTTTACAGTAAATGTTGCAAATATATCAATAATATGATGGGATATGAAGATATAAGCTGTGTTCCAAAACTTGACAACATTTGTAGATATCATATCTGTGCTTGTGATTAAAAGGTTGTTTTAGTAAGCAGAAAAAATATGCTACCTTTTAAGGTACCTCACTGCATGCCGACTGCCTGCTTTCCACTAGATTTTACTAAAATCTCAGGACTACGCAAGCTTCCAGTTAGTATTTCCCAAAGCAAACTGCAGTGGTAGGCAACTCTTTTTGTCATATGTCTAATAACTGTTGATCACAGCAAATTATATTATTTCTAGGGCTCTCAAAATTAACTGGTCAATTTTGCGATACATTTTTTTCAGTTTTACGCAATATTTTACCCAATTAACACAGCATTAGTTTTTTTTCTATCATCCTCTGGCTGCGCTAGTAATCTTTAAGCACTGTTTACAAGGTTACATGTGTCAAAAACAAAATGCATTTTGGCAGGCCAATTAAAAATCTGAACCATTAGAAAAAAACCTTAGCATTGAGTCCTGATATATTAAAATGGGTTTATAGAGATTAGAAGGAGAGCAGCAGTATACAAACTGAACAGCAGCTACTGTTAGTGCTGATTGGTCGGGAGTTATTTGATAAAAAAGTATAAATTAAACACCTGGAGACTGAGACACCGTCGCCGCATTTTCATTTGCTTTTACAAGCAGGTATTGTTCATTACCACGGCAACCACTTGCATGTCCACATTGAACGTGCTTCTCACTATCTGTACACATAAGAGGCAACAAGATTGCGTGACAATCTTGTCATGTGCCGGTAACTATACATTATTCAAAGCTATTTTATAGTCGTTAAGATATTAATATAGGAACATTCATAATGCTTCCCCCGTTAGAAGCCTTATTATAACATAACTTCTGAGTAAACATAAAAGAATAGCAGAGTTCACACCACAACTAAAATATCGATGCCCAATATTGTTGGAACCACTTTCAGAATGATTTTTCCAGCTGATGAAAGATAAAAACATTGACAGCCAATCCGAATCCATCCCACTTTAAAGAGCTTGGGCATTTAAAGCGGCAGAGACAGAACGGCAGCACGCGTTTAGAATAAACTATGTCGTCCGCTGGTGTGGATCCTAATATAGTTATCTTGGTAATGCTTCCTTTTACAGTCCTGTTACCCATGTACTTACTATGTACTTATTATAGTAATTATAATTACTGGGTAATAACTAGGCACTAACCCTGAACCTACCCCTAAACCTACCCCTAACCAATGTACTTACCTTATATTAGCCAGTACTTTCTAGGTAAGTACACTGTAAGTACACGTAAGTACTGTACTGTAAAAGGAAGCGTTACCATCATCTTTATAGTTATTGTTCTTGGTGTGAACAGGCCTTAAGCCTTTAGCTATGTGACATTGCTAATGTAAAGGTGCATTCCATTTACCATTGCTCGGTGAAATTTCACAGGCAAATTCCAACCATTCCATTAGGAATCCGTGCAATCTAGAGTTTTGCGTTAGGGCGAAAAATTCCCCCACGCAGATTTCACTCATGTTGAGGTTGGACAACCGAATTTGCCGTGTTTATCAACCAAAAGCTGCTTGGTTTGAAGTGACTTCTGAGTGAGCAGTGCTTCATTCATCTCTACAAAACTACATTGCTAATGTGACCTCACCTTTAAGATCGTTAAGCTCGATTTTCATTTGTCATGGCGTTTTATTATCCATTCTTAATGCAAAAGAAAGTACTTTTCAGCATTCCCACAAGGGCTGTTATACTGTCATCTCTACGGTCGGGTTGACGTCTACCATGGTGGTGCAAAAGTTTAAAGAGAATCTTTGTCAGCTACTGGTTTATAGCTATTTTCTAATGTCACTGCTCTCTAGCGCTATTTGTGTTGGGCACATGCATGTTGCTGTCCGAGTGACGGGTGTGTCGGTTATCAGCAGAGCCGATCAGCCCTGTACGCACACTATGCAAGTTGCGTAGGGCCCCGCAAATTACTCAAGGCCCCGCCTCCCCCTCGTGTCAAAGGGCGTCAATCAAAGTTTACAACATCGAGGAGAAAATTAAGCGGAACTATCCTTCTGGTCACGAAAAAAACACCATAAGAGTGAATTGCGGGAACAGCGATCAGGTAGACTTGTGTTCTCTCCTCTCCAAGTTTGATGTCAGCAAAAAACAGTAAAGTTAAGTCGATGTGCATCTCTCTCTAGTCTGTCTAACCCAGCTGGGGCAGTGCATCTTTTGGTCTTTCTGTGTCTTGCTTGCTAATGCCGGCCACTTCCAGGGCTGTTCTGTGACTTTGTGCATAAAAAAAAAAAAAAAAGTGAGAGTGAAATACAACTATTTATTATGTTTGATAAACAACAAAGGGCAACGGTGTTTGTTTATAAACTGCAGCTATGAAAAGATAACCGCGTCGCGCGTTAACATGCGTTCATATGCGCGTGCACGAAATGAAACTCGCACTTTCCAGCAAAACATCTGTGGGAACCATTACAAGAATATGGACGTGATGGCACTCCTCATTATAGTGGCACATACTTTTAAAACAAGACAATGATTAGCTAGTCTCCAAGTCAGTTTAGTTACAACTCTGCAATAAAGCAAGATGGAAAGCACTGTATTGACATTGACTATTGATTTATAGGCTATATTGGATTTAAAATGTTGTTTGGCTGGACATACTGGTCAATATGGATACACATCCCTCAGTAAATAATAACCATCAAGTATCAAGTATTGCTTTTATTATTTAAAAGACAGTGACATTGGGAAACCATTTTGGCTTTTATTCATTCACAGGATGCATTTTTGATATCATCAAATTTGTACTATTTAAAATGTGATTTCTTGATATTAATAATGCACTTTTTCCAGTAACAATGTCTACATCTGATATCAGGAGTTACATTTTCATGAGTACTAGTTAAAGGAGGGAGGATTGTAGTGCGAGCACTGGGGTGTCAGGTGTGACTGTGTGGCAATGGCAAATGGTTTACATGGCTCATGGGTCAGGTAGGAGGTTAGCTTTTTTTTGCTTAGGGCCCCAGGGAGGTCAGGATCGGCTCTGAGTATCAGTCACTTTTGGGGTTTTAGTTAGGTTGCTACTTCAGAGCTTATTTAAATATTTGACCATGAGACAACTCACTACAGAGTATGAGTGTTTCACTCTCAGGTGAAAATGAGCTTATGGTGCTACAGTCACGGACAGCACACTCTCACATTTAACAATTTGCACACCACAAGCATGTCAGGAGGAAGCAGGCATTTCTTCTTCTCTACAGTTCCTCTTACAGCTGAGAAATGTCCTCAAAAAGGAGTATTCCTCAGTCCCAGATCTGCTGCTGTGACTCTCACGAGACTCTCACACATTCCAACACACCATCCTGCTCTGGAATCAAAAACCAACGCCTCCTTTTAAAAATTCAAAGTCTGACCTCCGAAGTGCTTGGGAACTGCGTTGTTTGCTTGCTGGAGTGTGATGAGCTGCCTTGCTCACATCCTGTCCTGGCCTCTTTTCTCCTTCATGGATTATTTTTCCACAGTGCAGCCTGATCCAGGGATGGATAGAGAAGAGGCTGGAGCCCAGGAATCTGTTTGGCATAATTGCAACAATTGAGGCTCTGTGTGCGAGGCCAGCCGGCGAGAGAGAGAAAGAGAAAACAGGAGTGCTGTTATGGTGTGCATTACTGGAAGAGACGACTACACGCTTGTGACTTACACTCATTATTCTCTGTGGGCTACATTACTGAATGGGGATTGGGTTTGGGCATGCATTTGCATTTGTTTATCCTTGAGTGGGATGGAAGAGGAGGAATTTGAACTCTGACCTTAGTATGGCCGCATAGAGGACTTGAGAACTCAATGTAACAATGAAACACTCTTGTTTGCTGTCATGGCAGTTAAGGTACATTCACACTGACAGCCATTAAATCGCTGGAGGTCGGAAAGTCGCTGTGCCGTTGGTCTCTAGTAGCTGTATTCAACCATATCAGTACTGTCTGCACTACCGTTTTAAGGCCTAGATGACGTCTCTAGACTTTTATCCACATTTTTCAGGGCTGATTTTGGGGCAAATTCTGCAGAAATTGATTTTAAATATAATAATAATAATAAAACATAAGTTTAAATATTTAGTTGTTGACTAATATGGATTTTTTGATGGCTGATGCAGATATCTTGGCCAATGACCAATATAATTTAAAGATAACACGTGCACAATTTTTTAAATGTAATTTATATTTATTTTACATAATATTTACTCAAATAATCTGAAATAAATGATTTGAAAATAAATCCTATTCGAAAAAATTCTTTGAACTTGGTAAAAAAATCTGTAAAATAAAATGATTTATACTTCAGATAGAAACGTCTTGTTTCTGTAATACAATTATAGTATTTTCACAAAGAAGTTGTTAAAAATAAAAATAAAAAAGTTAACACAAACTAACAGTTTCAAGGATTAAAAACTATAAACATTAAATGTCTTTTTTTTTTTTTGATTTGCAAGACTTGCTGCTGGGACTATGTTCTATGCTTGATGGTCAGTTCCTTATTTCACATCAAATCACCAACTCTCATCGAAAACAAACGACTTCTATTCGCTTTATGGCTGCAAACTGCTGTCACTGTGAATACCCTTTAGTGTTACGCCCTCTGTGTTGAGTGGTGGGATTGTTTTTGCACCCTACATATGAAAGCGTGCATATATAAGTCACAGTGCACAAACACCACCATCCCATAATGCTATAACAATTGTGTGAAATTGTATTCATAGATACCATGCAACAAAACACTCTCTTTTAATGAAGAAACATATATCACTCTCCCATACAGGCGGCTCAGCCACCCTCCCCCATACGCTTACACACTTTCACACATTCAGACAACTACCGTTTCAGCATGCGTATTTATACACAAGACTGCAGTACTCCCTGAATGATTTAATCCACAACGTATAGAATTACTCACTGTAACTGTGCTAAATAAATTACCTCGGCAACACATCGCTTGAAATGACACTAACCCATATAAAAGACACAAACAGCGCACACACACTTGTATTGCCCCAGCAACAAGCTTTTTTCCACACACATCACGTATGTAGTATTGCCATAGCAACAGGAGCGCACACATCGTCTGCCCCTCAACAAAAGCTTTTACGTGCTGCTGGGTTTCTGCTCTCGCTTTTGCGGTTTCCCAACGCCGCAGCGGTTAATTGAGCTGAAATTTACGCCTCTGTTATAAGACGTCACCATTAATACTATAATGGCGTTATTATGGTATCTTTCTTCATGTCATTCCAGCTCTCCGCACAATGATTCATCCTCTGAATGCGTCACCTCTGAAAAGCATTTGTTGAGCACTGGAAGGAACATCCTGTCTCCGTGCGCTGGTTCGCTGTTTACACCTCTGACTGATGCAAGCATTGTGTCAGCTCCCCACGCTGCCCACTGCCATGGCAACACTCCGCCTGCATGTTCCTCTCCCGTCTCCCATCCGAAAAACATACTTTTTAAACATTAATCCATCCTCAAATGCACTGAAATGCTCTATTAAAGTGCGTTTGTGATTTGAAGCAGCGCAAAACTGTACAAATGTACAAGCATGATTCAATGTTTTATTAGACTACATTTGTGAACAGGCCTTTTTGTTACACGTGGGGCATAAATTTGGCCCGTTTCACCTTGACACGTGCTCATGTCATGAACCTTCAGAGGACAGGACGACATTTACGCAGGAGCTATGCTCTTCAGAGAGGGACAGATCAGGAACACGTCTGCCCTTTGTGTGCACAAAGACAGTGGAAAAAGAGCGACGGAGAGAGACAACTGAAGGAAGCAGAGGAATGCTAATAGGAGCACTCAGTCATGTGGAGCGGGATGGTAATGGGACCTCATTCATTCTTAATGAACACATTGTTAATTTCACTGACGTACAGTAACAGCCTGAGCTGCACCCTCTACGATGACTAGATATTGATTTGAATTTGGCACATTAGAGACCATTTTTTATAATGTCACATACCTCTTCATTTTAAACCTGCTTTTCTGATGATGTAAGAGTTTAACTATTTGTGGTTAATCTGCCATTGAATTAAATCTGAACGGGTTACCAGAAGCAAATTGTACAAAATATATTTGATATAACTTTATACAGTTATGTGGTGCACAATTTTGGAGCAATAGGATTTAACTTTGGGTGGGACTATCTAAAATGTCACTGCAGAAAGAAACAACCACCACAAAAAGGCCTGTCATGGTTGTTTAGTATAAACACTTATGTACATGAAGATATAGCTTGTCGTGCCTGGTTTAAGACAGCATAAAAGATGAGTCACATTTACTGTTGTTCAGCAAAGCTTCGTGGGGGTGAAATCCAGTCATTTCAATAGGGAATCCACATGATTGGGAATTTTAAATGAGGGCAAAAGATTTCTCCATGCAGATTTTGCAACAGGTTCAAGTTGGTCAAGCGTATTTGCCTCATTGACCAACAGAAAGCTGCTTGGTTTGAAAGGTTGTGGGCTATGCTTCATGCATCGTAACAATTGACAACACACCAAAACTTTTGCTGAAGTGACCACACCTTTATACTGCTGCTAAGTGTAAAAGGTAAAAACATGAGACTTTTTTGTTTGTTTGTTTGGCCTATTTACAAATGTGTCACTGGAAACCTGGATAGGACATGGTGTAATGCCACATCTACACTGCAAACAACAAGCTGCACAATGTACATTTTAGGTTACACTTTATTTTAAGGTGTCATTGTTACAGTGTAATTGTGTACTAAGTACTGAGTAATATTAAGTAACTACATGTACTTACTATAGAGTTAGGGTAGGATTAGGATTTGGTTGAGGGTTAGTTGCATGTAATTATGCATAATTTACTGTTATTACTATGTTAAGTACATGTAACATATGTAACAAGGACACTGTAAAATAAAGTGTTACTACATTTTATAATTGGTTACACTCACGTAATGGACAGTTCTAGTTTTGTTTAGTAATGTTAGATCAGTCATCATGATCACAGGCTTGATTGTTATCATTCAGGCCGTGTGGATTTTTAGTCTTTAGATGAAGTTCTAACGTTGATTATATAGCTGTCAGAAGTAATTGCACAATGGGAGGAAACATTTTATAGTTATATTTGTACCACCTCTGTCTCTGGTCCATGTGAAATCACAGTCTCATCTGATCAGCATCAGTTTGTCAGCAAACACAGATGGTGCACAGACAGGGATTCTGGACCTCATTAGGAATCATGGTGTCATTTTACGGGCAGCACCCTATAGCACATTCTTACGGGTCTGCATGGCACCAAATCTTAGTGAAGACTGTTATTTATTTATTGGCAGGAGCACTTCAGTGGCTTATGCCTGCCGAGAACAGCAAATATAAATGAAACCTGTCACATGGACAATACAAACAAGATGTTTCTGAAACGTAAGTCCTTCGGAGAGCCAGGGAACAGTATGGAACACTTCTGAGCAGCTGTTGGATGGAGAGAACATGGAGATGGGCTGGAGATAAAGAGCAAGCCCCACACCCAGGCTGCAGGCCGCTGGACGGAGAGCAAGAGAGGGGAAGGAAGCTGTTTTTATCTGGGTCAGAGTTTGGATCTGGAAGCACTTTCCTTTTCCCCCCAGTGCTGAGCACCACCCTGTTTCGCAGTGTCTTCCACCGCAGCGCCATGTGGAAAATCCTGGAACATATTGCTGTTAAAGTGATGGATGGCAGCCCGGTGCGGAATGGGGTGGGGGGGATGTGGGATGGAAAGAAAAGTGCATCTGCTCCGTCCTTCACAAGGGGGTGTGTGTGCAGAGGAGATGAGATTACAGCTGAAGTCTTGCTGAAGGTCCTCGACCAGACTATAGGAATGAGATCACGTCTCGCTCTGTGATTTAAATTTTATTGTGCTTAGTCACAACATTCGTCATTCGTCTGATTGTGAGCTGCTTCTCATTCCTGCTAGTGTGCATTGCTCTGATTGGAAACATTTGGACATGGGATATCATTTGTTTCATTTGGATGTTCCTCTTTCTGTCGTTAAGTGTAAGGTCAATGTGGAAACCAGGCTGTCCTAACAGATTCCATTCTTGGATGCCACCAAGAGAGAAAGTGCCCTGTGAAACCTGCAGGCCAATAAATAAACCATGTGCCCTGCAATGCTCTTGCTTTAAAACAGAAACTGGAATGAAGGCTTTTGTATGTGTGCATGAGTAATGCGATGGTTGCCACTAGGGAAAGGAGGATACAACAGTTTAGCCACACTGGTGATGCAATGCGATATTTTTAAGACAAACCACAGCACCACTTAGTTTCCAATCTACACACATCCTCATTAAGTGCAAACATGTTACTTTATGGCCTCATTTTTGCAGGTGTCACTTCTAAATTACAGATCTGATCTGACATTTATTATGAGCAACAGTGGAGGACCTAAAGGAGACATGTCATGGGTGGCATATTTCACGCCAAAAGTAAACAAAAAACATCATCACAACATGACATCACAATGACATCGGCAATATGTTCCAGAATATGAAATCATAATAACAATAAGCACATTAACAATTGACCACCTATATTTACGTATCTTCACCTACCAGTATTGACCCGCCCTGATGAACGTCAGTGTGAACCTTATAACTGGTACATGGAGATTAGCCAATTAAAACAGTAGTCATTTTATATATTGGATATTTCCAGGGCTCAGTTCATGTGTTCACTAGGCCTGCTGTGTGATTGTGTAAATAACTGAAGCTCCTGTCAGCCCCCGCCCCCCACCCTCTCTCCACTCCTCATCACCATCAACAATTAATGGAAGTGCAGGGCGGATATCCCTCTCACCCTGCCAGACCCATGACACACACACTGTTTCACTGCTGGGCTCCTGCAAAGCGGAAATGTATAGCGTCGCCATGCCTGAGGTGTGAGAGCTTTCCTGTGCTTGTTTCAGATTCTCTGGGTCACTGGCCTTCATCAGATCGTTCAAATCTCTCTGTAACTGGAAATATGTTAGCAGTAATTGCAATGCCTATTGCTATTGCTCATACTAAGGCTTAGGGTTTTGTTTAAATCACTAAACCTATGTATTACATTTCATGACATACAGTATCTTGCCCTGCACCGTATGTGCTACAGACATGTATGACACCTCAAATCATACAGCTTGCTTACGGGCGGCTGTCACTGTAAACAAGGCTTAAGATTAATTTCAGATTTAAGGTGTAGTCACATTTACTGTTGCTCTGTGAAATGTAATGGGCGAAATCCAGTCATTTCAATAGGAATCCATGCGATTGAAGTTAAGGTTCCCCATGCAGATTTTGCTATTTTTCAAGATGGTAACATTTGCTGTGCTGACCAACAAAAAGCTGCATGGTTTGAATAAAGTGACTTCTGTGTGAGCAGTGCTTCATAGATCTCTACGCTATTGGCAATGGACACTGGTCCTGTTTTTGTACTCAATTTCACTAATGTAACCGCACCTATAAAATTGATCTGAGGAGAGATTTGTTCGCACTTCTCACACATTGTTGCACATGGTTGCTGCATAAAGGTGTGGTCACACTGGCAACATTTGGGCAAAATAGCTCAATCGTCAATCGTATAGCGATGCATGAAGCACCATTTACACAGAGTTTACTTTCCAACCAAGCTGATTTCGCAATCAGCAGTAAATGTGAGCGCACATTAAATCTGATTGATTGTTTGCGTGGTTGATCCCTTAATTTAGAGGTCAAAGAAAACGCTGGGACTGGTCAGTGGGTTCATTATTAACTCCAGCACTGTTTCGACTTTGCATTGTGTCCTTGTAGTTTTGTTAGTGATATGCTAATGTTTTACCTTTTTTTTTTTTTGCAGGATGAGTTGGACAGTTTAAGTCCGGTTCTTAGGGACTATCCACATCTCCATGAAGAAGTGAAAGCCTGGGTGAAAGATCAAAAAGTTCAGGAAATTTTTATGCAAGGTAAGCTTGATCACAGTAGTAGTTCTTCCTGAACCGACTGCCAACTCACTTTCAGTTGTAGCTCTTTTCTGGTACGGAATGCTCACTCTTCAGGATCCAAAACAGAAAAGTCCCTTCCTTTTCACTTGGTAGGAATTACAGAAGTAAGGGTGTTGTTGTGGTCTTGGCAGAAGGTCTTGTTTACAAAGTCCATAACAAAATTCCAGGCTCACAATTAGTGATAATTGTTGAACTTGGCAGTTGACAAGGGCAGAATGGAAAGCATCTCTGAGCCAAAGGTTTTGGTGGGGAAACAGAGCACAAAAAGAAAAAAATAAACGGCCTGTGGTTTTGTGCAAACGTGGCCCTATGGTTTATGTGCATGTGAAACTTGATGTCAGGGAGATGCATTTTGGGTTGTTGTAGGCACAAGGACAGTGAAGGGTTAGCTCTTCTAGCAAGGCATATGAGCGGTGTATTCAGGAGTAATTAATGGGAATGACCTGCCCTGCACTAATGAGCTCCAGTCAGTTTGGACACCTGCCAGCGTCCACTGCGCCTAACAGCATATACTGTAGATACAAGGTTTGATGTGTCATCTCCGAGGTAAAGGTCACCCAGAATGAACAAAAAGAGAGCTTTGCAGAATGCTCACATTGTTTTTTCCGTACAAGAGTAGACAGTGACCAAGGCCGGTTGAGCTCCAAAAAATATCAAAAAGGCACCATGAAAGTAGTCTGATGACTCCTGCCCTGTTGAAATGAATTGAAAATTAATGCAATTAAAAAAATCATGGTAGCCAGTTATGTGATAATGTGTATAAAACCACTGTTTATAGAGTAGAATTGCCACGCTGAAATAAAGGGACTGTTATTAAATTAGTGTACTGATAAAAATCAAAGTGCGTTTTTGAAAGTGTTTCTGGTTCCTGATATCTCCAGGTCCCTATTCATTGAATGGCTACCGTGTACGAGTTTACAGACAGGACTCAGCCACCCAGTGGTTCACGGGCATCATCACCCACCACGATCTCTTCAGTCGCACTATGGTTGTCATGAATGACCAGGTATATCTGATACCATACAATGTTTTAGTTCTGTAAAATGTTTTGCTTAATAAGATAATATGGTATGAGACGCCCTCCTATTGATAATGTACTTTTTTTTTTGTTATTATTATTACAATAAAACTGAAAATTGATGGAAAATTGATGATTTTCATTTCCATGGTTCATTGTTTGAAAAAAAAAACATTTGTGACAAAACATTTGCTATCTCCTCTGACTCTGTGTGCAGGTACTAGAGCCTCAGAACGTTGACCCTTCCATGGTACAGATGACCTTTCTGGATGATGTGGTCCATTCTTTATTGAAAGGAGAAAACATCGGTATCACGTCGCGACGCAGGTCTCGCTCTAGCCAGAACAGCAACACTGCCCACGTGAGTGTAACCTACAAGAGCACACACATATCTCCATGCATATATGTGCTTTTGTTGCTAGATGATCAGCGCACCTGCCTTCCTGGATTAACATTGTGTTCACTGATATATGCCAGTTTGTATTTCTGTCTTGTGCATGTCTGTACCAGTGTCTGTCTGTGCTTCTTACTGGACGTTGTGTCTGTAGCTAGCTTTGAAGTAAAGTTCCTATGTGCTTTTTTTAAGAAAACTAGAGCCTTGTAGAAAACACATATCATTGCTCCCTTCATCATTAACAAGACTTCTCTGTTCCACCTTGTTTTTTTTTGTTTTGTTTTTGTTTTTGTTTGTTTTCTTCTCTGTTTCCCTGTTTTAAACATTAATTGGGGATATGCAAGCAGACCACAGGAGGGAGACCAAGCGGCTCTACAGGAATCACTCAGGTACCGGGCCGTACCCCCCTCTCTCCATAGATTTAGAGCTGCTTTTGTACCACCTGCATATCCCTGTCTATTATAATTATTTCTAATTAATTTATTACAAGTGCTAATGCTTACCCCGATTACCGTTTCACGTGCTGTGCTTGCATGGATTAAATTTGGGGTGTAAATATTTTTTTGAGATATAGGTTTGGAAAGCATTTTTAAGAGCCATAGGAACTCTTCTTTTAAGCCTAGCTCTGTGACCACATTTTTTACAGTGTGTAGTGCAGTCGTTGCTGGCAAGGAAATGTTTTTGATATTGGTGATTTTTTACTTAAAAATTCTCTCTCATTCTCTATAACCTAAATCCATTACAAGTCCTCTCATGCCCTTGTTTGCTGTTTGTGCTCTTTTTGTGTTTTTCCAGGGTCATTACACACGTGCCCAGGCCAACAGCCCCAGACCTGTAATGAATTCCTCTGGCTCCACCCCCAAACAGGCCTCTCAGGCCCAGCAGCAGCAGCAGCAATCCCAGCATGTGCAGCAGCAGGGATCCCAGCAACACCAGCAGCAGCAGCAGTCCTCACCAGGTCAACAACGCGGCCCACGATCTTCACGTCGGAAAGGTTCCGACAGCAGCGTTCCAGATGAAGAGAAGATCAAAGATGAAAAATCGGACAGTGGAGGAAAAGGTAAAACACTGATTGTTCTTACACTAATTACACTACTGCAGTGTAATGGTAGGCTAATATCACTTCTTGTGTTACAACCCCTACAATCTTGTGTTTCTTATACATTAAGGTGACAGATAGGTCTGTAAATTATGAAAGAAAAAAAAAGAAAAAAGTTGCTTGCGTCTTCCCCTACCTGTCTTTCATGTCTTGCTCTAAACATGGTGAATGTGGAGGATTTTTGTATTACTTGTGTGAAATTTTTTCATAAATTATGCTTAAAGGACTGTAGGTCTGTGACTGAATTGCTTTGATTCAGTCTTGTTTGGATTTTGATGAGAAACGAAACAGCAGTTGGAGCTCTTCACTCAGAGGAATTAAAACAAAATCAATCTCTGGATTGATTGGATTTTCCTCTATTATGGCTTTCATGTTTTACAAAGGCCTTTTATATTTGGCTCGGTCTAGTGCTTTATATTTAAGTTGACGAAACCTTCTACTGGATAGGTTCAGTGTTAGCTTCTTGGCCGGATGCCCACCTGGTAAAAGATCATTTAGATCCTTCCATCATAATTCCTGCAGTACAGTGTTTGGCAGGGTGCTGGATCTGTGAGAGATGAGGTGAGTGCAGCCACCGCAGTGAAATAGACATTTTAAGTGTGCATAAATTCTACCGGAGTCCCATACATCACACTTCTAATGCAGCACTTAAGATTCAATCAGCCTTTAACCTAAGTACAAAATTACATCATCCTTATCCATTCTTGAATAATCAATTGGATTGAGTTTCTTATGCACTCTTGCATAAGCTTGCATTTAATTATTTGCTGGTGGCACGTTTTGTGTCAAAGTTCTTGTTTGTGTTGAAAGTTCTTCCTGACAGAGTGGGTCTCTTTTTTTTTTTAGATCCCTCTAAAAACAAAAGCAAGCAGACAAACAAGAGGAGGAAAGCAGATGAAGAAGACAAGAAGGGTAGTCTCAAGCGGCTCAAAACAGAAGCGTCTGACCTCTCTGAGAGCAGCGACTCTGAGAACTCTAACAAGCAGAGCGTAGACTCTTCATCAGAGCACAGTTCAGAGAATGAGCTCAAATGCAAGAGCACTTCAAAAGTTCCTGAGGAGGTGGAGAAGTCCCAGGGATCCAAGCCCGTGGACGAGTTGAGTGTAATCAACAGGCTGTCTCCCTGGGATGAAATGCAGGATAAAAGCGTCAAGCCGGTGGCCGTGGAGGTAACTCAGCTGGCAGACAGTGAACGGTCTGGAGAAAAGAGATCTCAACTGCCTCCTCCGGCCTCCTGTACACAGAACCAAGCCTCTGTACCGGCAGAGGTCCAAAGCTGCATTGTCGAGATGAAAAGCACTGTGAAAACCCTCCCCAAGGACCATTACTGCACAGGGACACCTCGGACGCACACGCCCAAGTGCGTGATTGATATCACAGAGGATGCAAACACGCAGCCCAGTTCCAGAGAGAACTCTGAGGCCGTATCGGCCTTGTTGGCATCACAGAAGTGTGATGCCTACAACCCCGAATCAAGACATTTGGTGCTAAACGCCTCCCACTCAGAGTGCAGGAGGCCGGAAGGCGAGCAGCAGCAGAACGCTCGCAGCATAGGCAGTAAAATTGAATTCGCCCACTCTGAGGTCATAAGGCCGGTGACATCAGTGAGTGAGTCAGCAGCCCTGGGCGAGAGAGGGAAGCTCCAGCAGCAGTATACATCTATGGTCATTAAAAATGCCTCGCTAACCGAGGACATCAGGAAAACCCATAAACTCAGTCCTTCTCCTGAATCGCCCAAACCTAAGTCCAACTCGTCCCCTGACATCCTCAAGCCCAAGTGCAATCCTTCACCTGACATCATAAAGTCAAAAACTCACAGCATTCATGAATCCTCCAAGCCCAAACCAAATACATCCCCTGAGGTGTCCAAACATAAACCTCGCCACCCTGAAAACCTACCAACAATAGGCCGTTTGGCGCTCAAACCTGATCCAGATGTACCCCGCTCCAGTTTTAAGCCTGTGCTAGCCCGCGGGGCACTCTGCGAATCCACAAAAAGCCCTCTTGTTGTCGACAAAAATGAGCATTTTACGGTGTACAGGGACCCTGCGTTGGTGCGTCCTGAATCGGACGGCAACCACGTGGCGTACCTGCACCCACACCTGCATTCACTACATGGTTCTTCTCACACCACGTGTCTCACACCCAGCTCACACCACCCGTCCCACCTCCTCCCTTCTTCCTCCATGAGCCACTCGGTGCACCACCCACACCTGCTGCCCTCCGTACTGCCCACAATTTCACCAGCCTCTCTCCTGGGCAGCCATTCCCGGCTGGATTCCACAGGACTCGGGCACCTGGCCTTGGCCCACCACCATTCCCACCAGCAGCAGCAGTTCATCCAGCAGCAACAAGGGTTGCTGGCCCAGACACATGGAGGTGCCTCATATAACCAGCTTGGCCTCTATCCCATCATCTGGCAGTACCCAAACGGTACCCACTCCTACCAATCTGGGTACAAGTGGGTACATCCAGAGAATGCTGTCAATTCAGACTCCAGCCTACGGAGGGTAAGTGTGTGTGCCTGTCTGTTTACTAGCCCTGGCCATTATAATTCATATAGACCGTATTGCAGCAATGTGCATTGTGAATTAAAATGCACAACGTGTGACTGAGGTTGTGGTTAGGAGATCCCTTAGAGGATGGACATATACTCTCTCTTTCTCTTGTTGCTGTCAGGGATTGTTTGTTTTGAACTCAGCCTGAAACAATATACCCTAAAGCAATTAAGCTTAATGTGTGTGAGCATGTGCTTGTATGTGCTGTATCATGTCTGGACACATTTCCTAGCTATTAGAGATACCCATTCACTTAAAACTAATTTAAAGGGTTAGTTCACCCAAAAATGAAAATTCTGTCATTAATTGCTCACCCTCATGTCGTTCCAAACCTATAATATCTTTGTTCATCTTTGTTCACCCCCCCCCCCCCCCCCCCTATATGGACAGCAACATCATAATCAATTTCAAGCCCCAGAAAGGTAGTGAAGACATCGTTAAAATAGTCCGTGTGACTACAGTGGTTCAACCTTAATGTTATTAAGCGATGAGTACTTTTTGTGCACACAAAAAAAAAAAAGATTTATTCAACAATTTCTTCTCTTCCCCGTCACGTTCACGTGAGCTCCACGACGCATGCATGTGGTGCTGACGCAGGATTCGGCCAATACTGAGCTGCCGTTCTGACGTAGAACCTGGAAGTGCCGCGCTGTGTTTACAACGTGAAAAGCATCAGAGACTGACAGGGAAGAGAAGAAATTGTTGAATAAAGTCGTAATTTTGGGGTGGGGTTTGTGCACAAAAAGTATTATCGTCGCTTCATAAAATTTCGGTGAAACACCTGTAGTCACATGGACTATTTTAACAATGTCTTTACTACCTTTCTAGGCCTTGAAAGTGGTGATTACGTTGCAGTCTATGGGGGGTATATCTTAATTTGTGTTCCGAAGATGAACGGAGGTCTTACAGGTTTGGAACAACATGAGGGTGAGTAATTAATGACAGAAATTTCCTTTTTGAATAAACTAAACTTTTAAGGAACATTCTGGGTCAAATACAAGTTTAGTTCTATTAACAGCTTTAATAGCTATGTTTCCATCCACCTAGTTTTATGCGCATTTTGGGATATCACATAATAAAAAGCTGGATGGAAGTACCAAGATGCACATAAATTCTAAAAATGTACATAAAAACTTTTGCGCTTAATTGAGTCGGATCAAATTTTTTATTCGATAAGAAAACATGCACATAAACTATGATGGAAACACTTTTACCGAATTAATTCATTGATGCGCATCAAAAAATGTGACACCACGACAGGACGGCATAACTGGACAAACTAACGGATCTCGTTACACAGCATTTGAAATGCTGTTTTGGTCATTCTAAAATGCCTGAGGAAAGTCTGTCATCAAAGTGGTTCGGTATAATTGCCTCCCAGAACTGTCTTACAATACTACGTAGTACATAGGATAATATGATCCGTTTTTTTGCGTTTCGTCTGTGTGCTCTTGAGGCGCAAGTAATTTTATATATGAAAATTATTATATATACAATGCCTTTTCCTACTGCAGTAACTTACATTTTTCTTATATCTTTCTGGTATTAAGCACCTGTTTATCAGGAAGTGATGATTTTGTTCTCTTCAGCTCACTGGATGGAAACGCTACTCTATCTCCCATTTTTCCCATAAGTTAAATTAGCAACTATGGATGGAAACATAGCTAATGGCATGAAGGGTGTTTTACCACAGAAAATAATACAATAGTTTCCCTATAGACCTTTTCCATTTCTTTCAACCCAGAATATTCCAAGATAATGTAACTCAACTGTAATTACTTTGTTTTATATTGTTCATTATAAGCACGTGTAAGAGAAATCACAGAATAAGAGACAGTCATTCTTATGCACAATTTGTGTGCTCTGACTTCTGTCAGAGAAGTGTATGTTGCCTTGAGTGCATTATGACCTTCTGAGTGTGTGTGTGTTTGTGTGTTGCAGAACTCTCCCAGCCCCTGGCTGCACCAGCCCACCCCTGTAACCTCAGCAGACAGCATGGGGATTTTGAGCCATGTCCCGGGCAGACCAGCCAGTGCAGAGCCTCATAGACCCATCAAGATCAGCTCACACTCCAGCCCGCCACTCTCCAAAACCCCCGGAGAACTCCACAAAGAGTGAGCACGCATACACTTGTGTCTCTCTTTCTGTCATTAACACACACAGTTAATCCATTCCCAGAGTCCTGCAGTGCCTGGAACTGCGGCTAGCTGTTAAATACCTTGTGACCAGAGGTGGAACAAATGCCATGTGATAGGAGCACTGTACGCTCATTCAGTGACTGGGCGCATAATTAAACTATTCTATTATAGCCCGCTGAATGTCTGTAATCATTTGAACCACCCCAGTGCGGTTACCTAATATCTGAGAAGGAACATACTGTAGCACCTACCCTAGAATAAATATTAGTCCAGCATCACTATAACTATTGTACAAATCTCTCACGTATTAAAATATTCAATGTGTTTGATATTTTCAGATATGCAGGTATATCTGATTATTTATTTTTTTACATTTGTAACTGTTTTCTATCATTCTATTTTTTTACGGTGTTGATTTTTTTTTTGTATGGCTGCTTCAGGGATCAGGACAAGAATGTGTTTGGAGACCCTCTGCGTGGCCTGTCCAGTGTCCACCTTAAGCAAGAGCCGGACCGCAGCCGGACACCTAACAATAAGGAGCTACACCGCCTCTACATGGAGCCACCCCACAGCAAGCAGCAACTACCACCACGCATGCCTCAGGATGGGCCCGACCGCACCAGCAAATATAAAGAAGAGAACCGCCGCATCCTTCTGGAGAGCATTGAAATGGCCCCCTTCACAGCCAAGATTCGCGCCGGAGAGACAGAGCGTGACCCCTACTCCCGCATTTCCTCCCAGCCCAAAAGCCATGAGAAAGAGGTTGAGCACTCTGTGGCTGATCTGTACAAGTACAAACACTCTATATCTCAGTCCCTCCCGCAAACCAACTACTTCACCACGCTGTCAAATAGCGTTGTAAACGAGCCACCACGACTTTTCCAATCCAAAGATCTCAATCCGTACTTCGACAAGGCACCCGCAGCCTCTAGCCCCTTGTCTTTGAGCTCGTATAACTCTAGCCACACCAAGTCTTTGTCCAAGCCTCCCCCTCTCATTAAGCACCAGCCAGAGGGAGAGGGACTGGTGGGCAAGATCACCGAACAGCTCAGTCAACAAGCACCCATACACTCACTCAGTACCTCAGTGGTGACACTCAGTGAACGCTGCAGCCCAGCCATCTCTCCCTCAAGTCAGCCCAAGGGCATGCCAGCCTTGCGTAGAGCACCAGTCTTTCGCCCACCCACCCAGAAAGCGATTGACCGCAAGGAGGGGCCCTACGGTCGCCTTTCCCCACCCACACTCACCCCAATCCAGCCTGTTAGCTCGGCGGGAAAGGTGTCAGAACAGCAGAAACCACCCACCCTGCTCCCAGAGCTCAGGGACGAAAAAAGCGGAGCCGAGCTGGGCTCGGCCGAATCCTGGCAGACTACCGGGGAAGCAAAGAGCCACGAGAAAGTGGCCTGGCATTCAGAGAATACCCAAGGGAAGCCACAGGCAGCCATGGCATCTGTTATTGTCCGCCCTTCTACTTGCATAAAATATGACAGTTCTCTAGGTCCCAAGATTGCCTCCAAAGAGCAACTTGGTGGCAGATTGTTTGCTGGCCGCACTCAGTCAGACTGCCTGAAAGTGGCCGAGAGCTGGGAATCTGGGAGAGTCATCCTACCAAACACAAATTTGGAGGATCCCAGTGATCAGTACAACAAAAACCTGATTAGAGCATCACCAGGTGTCATTCCCAGCTCAGTAGCAGTTGTGGCCAATTCTGTGTGCAACACTAGGACTAATGAAGCAATTTCTACTGCCAGCAGCACGTTTAGCACGCAGAGCTACAATGGAGCAGATCTTTCGTTCTCCATCTCTGGCACTAGTGGTAGTTCTAGACTGGAAAGCACTGGTTCCAAAATCCACCCTCCCGCTGTTGTTGAGTCACAGGAGGGAGGTTCGAGAACAACCTCCCCTAGTTCGCTGCCTCAGGCCTGCTCTGCTGGCTCCACACAGGCCTACTCAAAGAACTATGTTCACCTGAAGAAGGCCAAAGCGGCTCTGGCTGCGGCACAGTCTCGTGGTTCCAGCAGCGCCTCTGAGAGCGAGAGCAGTAGTGTCAGATCCTCTCAGGACTCGCCCACCATTGCCCAGGATAATTCCATGCCCAGCAATCCTCCCAGCAAAGCCAGCCCATTGCCCAACGGACAGCCAGCACAGGTGTGCCAGTCTAACTACCACAAGCTCAAGAAAGCCTGGCTCACACGACACTCGGAGGAGGACAAAAACACAAACAAATCTGAAAAAGGTGGGAATCCCATATCTGAGCTAATTAAGCCATGCTCCGTCAACCTGATTGCTCCTGCACCTAGTGATGTGGATCTAGGCAAGGACAGCAAAGTACAAGAGGACAAGCTGTCTCAGGAGGACAGAAAGACACGGCGTACCCTCAAGCGTTCCTACGAATCGGGCTCGGAGAGCGGTGATGACTCCGACTCTAGTGAGAGCAAGCTGGAACAAAGGACTAAACGGCAACCCAAGCCCACTTACAAAAAGAAGCAGAACGACCTGCAGAAAAGGAAGGGAGACAATGAAAAGGAGGAGGATGAGGTGAAGCCAAATGGTATTTTCCGGAGTGCCAAGGAAAAAACCAAACTCAAGCTGGCCAGTACTAGTAAGTGCACCTTAGTCCACATCACAGTTTGAACATGCGTGTTTAGTACACTGCAAAGTCATTTAGCTTGCCCGGTCTCCCAAGGGTCAAATGGAAATTTTAGTTTCGATGGCACATTTAATATTAGATATTAGATAAAGATATTAGATAAAAGTGAATATGTTAGTACATGTTCCAAGTGTTTTTGTATTGAAATTATTCCCAGAATAAAGGCTTTAAAATGTAGTAACTTCCTCCACCAGTGAACCAACTTTTTTTGGGATAATGTTACCTAGGCTAGAAATTATTTTAACCAATACCTAAATAACTGTTTAGATATTTTAAGCTGTTTTTGTACTGTGGGCAAGGCAGCTTTTATAAAATTTTGGCAATCATTTTTAGTAGTTGATAGTTAATAGTACATAGCAATTCAATGCTGATTAAATGACAATTCAATCCAGCTTTTATTACATTTTGGTAACAATTTTTTGTATTTAATTGTAAATAGCAATTCAATGCTGATTAATATGAATGTAATAAAGGTCACAGCAATAATAGCAAATAATTATAGTTTAGAAACAGACTCAGTAACCTCAAAATGTTAATTATTTAATTAATCTTAAACAGTAACGCACACAGCCAGGGCCGGTTCTAGACATTTGGAGGCCCTAGGCAATATTCATGTTGGAGGCCCCCCACCCCCAATAAAAAACTCTTGAAACAAATATGATTCCTAACCTTTTAATTTATACAACATTTAATTTTAAATGTTTTTACTTACACAGTACATAAGTTTGGACACATTAATATTTTTAATGTTTTTGAAAGAAGTCTCTTATGCTAATCAAGCCTGGATTTATTTGATCAAAAATACAGATAAATAATAGTGAAATATTATTAAAATTAAAAATAACAGTTTTCCTATTTTACTACTTTAAAATATATTTATGTGATGCAAAGCTGAATTTAGTGTCATGTGATCCTTCAGAAAACGTTATAATATTCTGATTTATTATCAAATGTTAGAAATGGTGCTTAATATTTATTTTGTAACCTGTGATACTTTTTTTCAGGATTTTTTTTATTTATTATTATTAAAAAGTTGTTTAAAAAAGTCTTCACTATCCCTTTTTATATATTTAACACATCCTTGCTGAATATTCCTGTTTTTCTTTTTCTTTTTTGTATTTTTGATCAAATAAATGCAGGCTTGTAGAGCATAATAAAAAAACTTCTTTCAAAAACATTAAAAATAGTAATTGGTCCAGACTTTTTACCAGTAGGCTACATATTAATCAAACTTCATCTAAGGTAATCTCTTTTTTGTTTAATGAAGATGTTATTGTTATTGTTATTTTGCTGTTTTATTCAATTTATTCACAGTTCCAGAATACCACTTCAGTGATATATGCTTTTATCATTTTTTTCATAGCTGGTATGGGCAGGATTTTCCCCTCCCATTTAATAAATATTCGACTGCAGAATGCAGATATTGTCATATTATTAATATAAGTAGGCCTAATATGATATTATGCATTGCATTGCTAGCTTAAATATGCTATACACAAATGAAGTGGAAGAGAAAGACACGATCGCTACTGATTAGAAAAAAAATTCTAAACTGATATTATTGGCGTAAGTAGGCTGATGTCAGACATGGTATAATCTAATCATCAGCAGAATTTAGAAGATAGACCCGAGATCCTTTATTTGAAACATTTAAAAATGTTGTAGTGTGTTGGCTTTTTAACTTTGAATTCAAACGTCTTGTCTTTTACTTTTGTAGCGTTTTTAGTCAGCTCCCGACGCTATGTTATTCATTGTACGCGCAAATTCAAAGCGTCGCGTCTGGGCACGTTATGACGCTCGCGCTCTTTTAAACTCGTAATAAAGCGGTGAATGTTTTTTCCAGAAATGACGCTGATCTACAGTAGAAGTTTATATTTAGAATACATTGCAATCACTCCAAAATAGATGACGACAACGCACACACCTGCATTACGAGCTGTGCTTCTTTGCGTGCCTATTTAGGCTTTTGCTTCGCAGCACCTGATGGGCTGGCGTTAATGTGACGTAATGTAACAGTCTATGGTTAAGATAAACATCGTCACTATTTTTAGTTAATTAATAAATATTGAAATAAATTGTAGATAGGACATTTGTAAAAAAAAATAAAAAAAAAATGTATCCCTCTGTCTGGGCCCCATCCAGCCAGTCGGGCCCTAGGCACGTGCCTAGTTTGCCTTTGCGTTAATCCGGCTCTGCACACAGCGTAGAGGAGAATGACAGCGCTACTACTTTGAATATTAAGAATTTTGGCATAAACATGTAAATTACATACAGTAAAATGATTGACAATGAAAAAATTACAATAGTGATTAAAATATTTATTACAAACTAATAAAGGTTTGTACTGGTTTTATTCATCAGGTCTCACACACAATGAAAACTTCTTGTTCCTTTGAGTTTGGAATTTTTTTTTACACAGTAATCATCAGACTATCTCTTCTCCTGTCACTGAAACTGTCCAGTAAAAAAAAAAACTTCTTACGAACACTCATTTTAAGTAGCGTTTAGTCAACTAGGTGCCTATAGCACATTGAAAATATACTTGACTGGTAATAAATTAGTTGTACTGTAAAAAAATCATGTTTTATTGAATTTTTCCCCACTCATATACATGTATATCCCACAATATGGAAGTAAAACAGTAGCACCTCATTGCATTACACGAGATCCAGGGGGCGGAGTTGGATCCAGATCTAAGGGGTGGAGATGGGTAGGATTAGGGGTGGGGTTAGGGATCAGGGGGCGGAGATGGGTAGGTTTAGGTATATGTAAGGTGGGAAATCCTCCCCCTGGATTTCGTGTTCTGCAGTGAGGACCATCTCAAGTAAAATGGATTGTGAATGCCGTAGTGAATGTTTCATGTTAACTGTGTGTGAGAAAGAGAGCAAGGTGTGTTTGGTGAACATCTGGATGGCAGCTGTGCAAATAGCTTTTCCTAGAATGCTCACGTTTATGTGGAAAACATCTCCAAGAGAACTTGGGTTTTTATTAGCGCTTTCTGATGATTGCTGTCAGCAAAATGGAGCCTCTTTGTAACTGCATAGCTTCTAAAGCTGTAGGTCACTGTAACGGTACAGCAGGTCACAAATGTCAGTTATGCTTGCTTGTGGTTACAACTAAAACATTACCCCTTCAAACCCTGCACAATTCTCTCACTTTCCCCACCTAGTGATAGACTGATATATCCCGGCCACGCTAATTATTGAGTAATTAATGTGCTTTTTTTATTTGTATGCAATACATTGTTTAATGGATAAAGTAATGTAATCTATGATATGCAATCTGTGGAAATAGATGGCATTCCCCGATCAGTACTGAAGGACTGGAGGAAAGTAAAGAAGCTAAAACAGACGGGCGAGTCCTTCCTGCAGGATGACTCGTGCTCTGAAATCGGACCCAACTTACAGAAGTGCAGGGAGTGCCGCTCCGTCCGCACCAAGAAAGGGGAAGAGTCTGCCCACTCACCTGTCTTCTGCCGCTTCTACCACTTCCGTCGGTGAGTATAAAGTGAGGAGCTACATACCATATTTGCTGTGCACCCTTCAGGCTACATGGTAATACTAATAATTTGTGTAGTGTAGTAAATATGAAGGGGTGTTGCTGCCGCACAAATATTCAAAAACTGTAGTGCAGTAGAAATAGACAATATAAAGCCAATACAAAATAGAGAACATGCCAAGAAAAACAGAAGATGGTTGTTTTAGAAATGATGAAATAGCTTTTTGCAAAATGTGAATTACATGGTCTTAAAATAATTAAATCTCTACTTGTCTGACAATAAGCAAACAGCATTTCCTTGAGCATGAGTCATTTGAATTGAACCTTGTTAAACTGTAGCTATCCCACAATTAATTGTGTTTAAAAGATTTATAGAAGTTATTGAGTCCCATCTGTGGGCACAAAGGAAATGTAGATCTGTGTTTTCAGTGGGACATGGATTCTAACTATTTTTGACATGTATAAAAATACTTACCGTTGCTAGGCGCCTTGATGGTTGTCTTTAATTATTCTTTCCATTTAAAATAGGCCAGGTTCATCTTGGTTGTTCTATGAAACGAGTTTAATGTCATCTCACAGAATGCACTAGTATTAAGTACTTGTGCTTTTCAACCGTGTCTTGTGTCAACGGTTTGTTGTTATAGAATTGCTCTTAGGAAAGGAAATAAACTCTAATTGCACATTCTCCTCCTCATTTCCAGCCTCTCATACAGTAAGAACGGAGTGATCCGGATTGATGGCTTCTCCTCTCCTGATCAATATGATGAAGAGGCGCTCAGTCTCTGGGCTCCTGATGGTTATGAAGAAAACAACCTGGACCTGGAGACCTCTAAATACATCCTCAGCTACATTGGAGACAAATTCTGTCAGCTGGTTTTAACTGAGAATACTGCAACTACATGGATAAAGAAAGATGGTGCGTTATATACTGCCCAATAGAGCCTTTCCTATTTATTTAACAGTATTAAAACATACATGACCTCCTAAAACATTGTTATCAGTACACCCTTATATTTACAGCAGGCTAAGTCAAATGTGAGAAAGGAAAAAGAAATAGTGGGTGAGCTCTATGAATGTCCGTTTCATCCTTCTCCTGTTTGCTTTGCTCTGCAGCCAAGATCGCCTGGAAAAGAGCGGTGCGCGGAGTGAGAGAGAGCTGCGACGCATGTGAAGCCACATTGTTTAACATTCACTGGGTCTGCCAAAAATGTGGATTTGTGGTGTGTTTGGACTGTTACAAAGCCAAGGAGAGAAAGAGCTCCAAAGGTCAGTCGTCATTTTCATATTCACCTTTGAACACTGACTGTGCTTGTACTCTCCTGCTGTTGATATGCAGTAGGCTCAAAAACCCTAACTGGACTGGAAAAATGCCCAGATATTTAAAATACTGGTGCAAAAAAAGTCTCTAGTTAATTCTTCTGCTTTATTTATTTTTATTTACTATATTTTTTAATTTTTTTTACAGTAGTGACCTGTAGCTGTCAGATTTTTGTGTGAGTGTTGTTAAATCTGAAGCTATTATCCCAACATATAAAAGCTTTTTTATACACTACCGTTCAAAAGTTTGGGGTCAGTGAGATTTTTATTTTTTGGAGGAAAGAAATCAATACTTTAATTTATCAAGGACAGTAAAGACATTTATAATGTTACAAAAGATTCTATTTCAAACAAATGCTGTTCTTTTGAACTTCCTATTCATCAAAGAATCCAAAAAAAAAAAAAAAAAAACTGTACAACTGACATACCAACAACTGTTTCAACATTGATAATAATAATAAATGTTTCTTGAGCATCAAATCCTCATATTATACTGATTTGTGAAGGATCATTTGACACTGAAGACACTGACACTGGTGATGCTGAAAATTGAAATCAATTGAAATTGATTTTGCACAGTGTTTTGAGTGTGCGGCTGCTGTATTTTTACAATTCCTGATGATTTAATGTAGCAGCACCTCTCTACAAGACATTTTTGACGGATGAGCGGTGGTTCTTTTCTATTTAATCCAATAAGCGCAGCCATGGTTAGCAGAAGAGAATTCTTTTAAAAGTATTTAAAATCGTACCGACCCCAAACTTTTGAACGGTAGTGTATATATAATGTAAATGTGTTGGAAAAACAAAACACTAAAAGTGGTTATGGTATTTACAATTATTTAGTAAAAAAGGCAAACTACAGCTACAGGTTTTATTTGACCATGCAAAAAAATACATGAAAAACAAAAAGCTCACAGGAAAAAGCATACATTGACTATAACATAATCAGTTATTAATTTTTCTCTCTCTTGTTTTTTTTTAATGATTTGATGAAAGACAAAACTGTGTTCAGTTTTTTATATAAAATAAGCGTAAAATACAATTAATAAAGACATGTCATAAAAGGTATAACTTATGACTGCTGGTGTGTAGTTTTCGCTTTGGTTTGAATGGCAGCACTTGTGTGTGTTTGTGTGCTGTACGATGTGGCAGTTGTTCTAGGTCTGTCTAGCTCGGCTGTCTCAGGGGGTTGAGATGTGCCTCTATCTCTTCCTCATCTTTGTTCGCCTCATTTAAGTCCCTCATTCTTGCTGCAGATCTTCCTGTCTTCTCTAGGCTTGAATTCTGCCGCAGGGCATAAAAAAACCCCCTCCAGCTCTAGAGGTGTCATTTCTGCTGAATCACATCTGTGCATCTTTTCCTAAAAGGCTCAGAGCTCCTTATTTACTTTGAAGCATAAACACCACGGCTCCTCTACGGGAAATTGGGCCAGTGACAGCGCCCTTCTCTGTGCGTGTTGTTGCTCTCAGTCTCTGTGAGTAATCCACCTTTTCTTATTCCGCAGATAAAGAGCTGTACACTTGGTTGAAGTGTGTCAAGGGACAGCCTCATGATCACAAGCACCTGATGCCAACACAGATCATTCCAGGAACTGGTACGGAAAGAGATGCTTTCACTCTGGCGGGATCCCAGATTGCTTGTAGTTACGCCTTTGGCTGGAAGTAGAGAAAGTGTGCTGCTTTGACTTTGTTTTTGTTTTGTCTGTGTTTTAGTTCTAACGGACTTGGTGAACGCTATGCACATGCTCAGGGAGAAGTACAGCATTAAATCACACTGCTCGTGTGCTGTGAAGCAAAACACCCTCTTCAACAAACTGCCATGCACCAATGGCGTCTCCCAGGTATGTGTGTGTCAATGGGCAGACCATAGTCAGGGTTGATGCCATTTTGTAATTTTACACGAATGCAAACAGAGCTCTGAGGGATGTTTGGTTGTGGTACTGGATGTTGAGAATCTGATGTCAGTACACTTCAAAAAAGATTTTCCTACTTAGTATTTTTGTCTTGTTTTCCAATACAAATATCTAAACATTCATAAGGTAAGACGCTACAGGCATAGCACTGGTCAGTTTTGAGATTTTGGGTTATTTGGCTTTTCATAAGATGTTGTTTCAGACTAATGGAAAGAAAATATCCAACATACTCTTTTAAGGGTTTATTTTGTTGTACTTTATCTATTTGTATCTGTAGATTTCAATTACAATACTTATCTTTAAAGGCCATTTTCTCAAAATTAGTTTTTTCTCCTGCTTTCTTGAAATCTCCACTTCAGTAGCACTTACATACACCACACATTACAGTTTTATTCCTACCTATATTCTAAAGGTTTTTACATAGGTGTTTGTTTATATATCATTTGCCTGATTTTAGACAACATTTTATTTCATTTTATTTCAAAAACATGGTGATTTTTTTGTTGTTGTTTTCTGGCTGTTGACAGTATTTTCTGATTATGTATGGAGTGATAAAAAAAAAATGAAATCCAGAATCCCTTCCAGAATACATTTGACTCTAATATGTCAACAAATTGAAACTTTGAACCTGAAATTTCGAACCTGGCTTTATCCAGTGTTCCAGATTTATTTTTTGGAAATATTCAAATTAGTTATTTATTTAATGTAATTTGGATATTTAAACATAATATTTCAGAAAACTTGTAATATAATTTTTTTTTATATATATATATAATCAAGTATGATTATTTAAATTATTTTATTTATTTTTTATCCTATTCATCTGGGGTGTCTTGCCATAAATCAAGACATTTACTTGCAAAATTACATCTGCCAATGGGGTAATTCAAAGGGAAAATAAGTTTTTGAACACCATTGGCAGATATTTAATTTTAAACGCTTAATTTTTTTTCAGAAAACAAGACTTATAAAGTGTTGTCATTTTCCATTTCATGTAAATATATCTTTATTTTAGAATTTACTGGACAAAGATAAAAAGCAGTGGAATCTTAAAAGAGCCAAATATTGACAAATGAATTGCTCCTATCACTATTATAATAATTTAAATCTGTTAATTTCAAGGAATAGTATCGGACATACAAATGGAAATCTGCCTCAGCAATTTCTGTAAAATGATTCAATCAAATGCCAAATCCAGTAATCACATGATAGGTTCATCCTGACAAGCGTGAGAAAAGTAATGGATACCATGTTACAACACTGTATGTTTGCTACTTCAGCAGTGACCTGGTGTGACTCAACTCAATTCTGTTCAATAGATTCCACTGTTGATTGTTCAGGCAGTAAAACATACATTTTGACAAAACGATCAGATGTGATTTAAAGCCTTAAGACAGTACATCCCATTGAGCAAACCATACATCTATCCCTCTCAGCCACATTTCCATTCACATGAAATGAAATTGGGCATCAGCCTTGAGTACGCCTCATGAAAGTGCGTGCTCTCAGTGTAAACACAAACTCTCACACTCTCAATCACGCACCGATTTTCACATTCTGTTCTGTGCTGGAATGTTGAATTCAGTCCTGGTTCATCTCTCAACCACTAAAAGTCCACAATATTTCCCCTCTCTCTCCTCAAACTGCTGAGCTGTCTGTGACACACTCTTTCTTTTCACAGGTGTTACAGAACGTGCTCAATCACAGCAACAAAATCTCTCTGTGTAAGCCTGAGGGCGGCCAGCAGAACTCGTCTCTGAAGGTGGAGGCCAATGGAGGGAGCAGTCCCGTCAGCGACACCAGCACCGACAGCAAGTTCACCCCGCCCGAGTCCCAATCGCCTCTGCACTTCCTGGCCGATCTGGCCGAGCAGAAGTCCCGCGAAGAAAAGAAGGGTGGGTACAAAACAATAAAACTACAATAACAAAAAGGTACGATTGAAGTTATTGGTAGCCAGGTGCCGGAGGTCTGCCAGCTGCCCCGTGTTTTTCCTTTCTCTGCAAGCGTGTGCGTGCTTGACAGACCGCCAACATTCCACAATCCTCACATTTAGTGGTGTACGTTACAGGCCTTCTCAGTTGTGAGCTCCCACAGTCTAAAGAGCTCACCTAACCACATGTTTATCCAGTTCTTCAGCTGCTCTCACATGCCGAACACGCTGCTCTCTCCAAATGAACTGCACTTAAAAGACCATCAGCCCTGTGGTCGTTGGCACACGTTCAGTTCAGTTTGTTGCCCAGTGCAACATATAGAAGTTTCTTCATTTAGCAGCTGTGCTTAAGTTACATTTTTTGATAAGTCTACATTTTTTGCGTTTTATGTCAGCTCTTAAAATATATTAATATATTTTGCTTTGCTAGTTTTTTGAGCAGTATATTTTTCTCGGTACTTGAAAAAGAGCCTACCCTCAAGTCTGTGATATTCTCTGCTGTCCTCTAGATATGTCTCATATCCCTTTTCAACCAGCAACATGATTTGAGGCATTTGAAGCGATAAATCTAATACAAAAGGTTTTGCGTTTCGCTACTTGCATTTCATTGCAACTTTAAATCATAATAAAAAGTCCCACTAAATCATTTCTAACAAAATATTGTGGAAATGTTTTGGTGAAATGTTTTACCAAAAGTCTTTCTATTTCTTTTGCTTTTGACTTTCATGTGATGTGAAAGAGATTGAAATCTGAGGTTTGAACAGTAGTACACCTGTGCTTCTCTCTTGCAGAAAATAAGGAGTCACTTGTAGGGAAGATAAAAGAGGAGAAGGATCAGTCAGATCCTTTGGAGTCTCTGCACAGTAAAGCATCATCCCTGGAGCAGGGATCAACCCTACGAGACCTCCTCACCACCACCGCAGGCAAGCTGCGCCTGGGCTCCACTGATGCTGGCATCGCATTCGCTCCTGTGTATTCCACTGCCTCACAGGTCAGAGAAGCAACATCTACTGATCACACTCAAACAGAGAGACTGTATTAGCATACAGAGATGGCAACATATACACACCCAATCAAAAGTATGCACATGCTTGACCTTTAAAAAGCTTTTGATCTAAAGGTTTATGATTAAAATGAGCTTTTTAGTAATTATTAGTAATAGTAATAATAAGGAATGACTTGGCGTTTCCATACTTTTGACTGGTGGACAATATAAATATACAAAAACTAATGGTCATTGTCCTAAAATAGCTTATAGTTTCATTTGTTGTCTTCCACAGATTGTCAAGAGTGGTCGCAGCATGCCCAACATCCTGGATGACATCATCGCCTCTGTGGTGGAGAACAAGATCCCGGCGGGCCGTGGCACCAAGCTGAACCTGAAGCACGAGCCTCTGGAGGAGCCCAAAGCAGAGAAAAAGAAAGCAGTGGAAGAAACGCCCAAACTGTACACTGACATCTCTCACTGCTGGCTCTACGAACGCAAGCTGCTCTGGCTCAAAGACCACCGCAATAGCAACAACTGGAAACTTTTCAGGGAGTGCTGGAGACAAGGACAGGTCCGTGAAACAAACAAACAAAAATACAGAATCTTACATTACGTTCTGTTCTGCTGGAGCGGTGGTTCTTTTGAAGCAAACAAATCCCAATTCTCATGTAGTGTTTTGGTACCTCTCAGTGTTATTGAAATTTGAAAACGCAATACACGCCAAACGTATTCCAAAATTTGTAATGAGAATTCTGTTATAGACAACTTTTAAGGTCTCCCTGTCGAATTTTCACCAAAATAAAAGTTCAGTGGTTTAACATTTGAAATCAAAGAAAGTACTTTTTGCTTTTGTTTGGTAAAATAATAATAATTATTATTATATTAATTATACAATAAGAAAAAATTATAATATCACTATTTATGTAAAATTTGGTAAATGATGCAACATTTTGGTTAACGCAATCTCTGCTATCGCTGGCTAGTGTCTCTTTAGCTCAGCAGACAGTTGTTATCTGTTTTGTCTTACTTCAGTCTGCATTATATGTGCAGTGTGTGTCCAGAGAGAAAGGCGCCATACATTAGAGACCATTTATTCAGTGTCTACTTCACAAAGGCAATTATAGACATTAAGTGCTTTGATGCTTTTATAAGATGCCTCTTCACATGTGCTGCTCTAATGCAGAACATTTCAAGTGTGCATATAGGTACTTGACAATGAAATCTGTTTTTCTCTAATGGACAGAAGGATACGGAAGAGGTGTGAGGTACTTGAAATCTTGAGGCATAAATCCTTTTTCTCTAGTCACACGCAAACAGAGGTCTCTGGCTGCATCCCGAAATCAGCCCCTATACCCATTACTCCACTTTTTGCACCAAAAGGGCTGTGGATGCCATCTTATGGCGAGATTCAGCAATTAAATTAGCACAACACTTACAGTGCATGGACATTAGTGTGCATTACATGTGCATTGGCTGTACACTCATTATTGAGGTGCATTAAAGGATTGAATGAATGCACTCAATATTGGCCACTATGGTTTTGTACATCACTTCAAATGGCTGTATAGTACCCTAGATAAGGGTATAGAGGGCGATTTTGGACACAGCCTCTGTCTCTGCCCCTCTGGGTTTGAGCTGCACTTTCTTTTTCCAAGATGACGTTTATTGACTTCTGCTCAGTGGACCATGACTTTACAGCTCTGCAGGAAGTAAACTGACATTATGAAATGTTGGTCTCAACACATAGGCTTTCTTGGAAAACCTAGTAAGCTGCCTATGTAGGCAGAATTTTAAGGTTCTCAATGCAAAGGCTGTTTCAATTGTAGACATTGTTATTATGTTTCATTTTTGATGTTTCATTATGAAATTTTCTGTAATAGTCAGACAGTATCGCAAATATTCATCCCAGAGAAGGCAGTTCTAGAATAAAGAGCAGTGATCTCAGTGGAAAAATCCAAGATAAGAGAAGACGTGAAAAAAAAGTCAGTTTTATGTTACTGTAGATTCGTATGAGATTGTTTGTCTGTGTTTATTTAGCTGCCTATGTAGTGCACGCGTGTTTTAGGGTGTACATAGCCTTGCATGTGGATGTTTTTAGGCTGATCTGTTTTTCAGTTTGCACAGTCAGGGCAGCAGTTTCAGTTTTTACTTACTTTGCCACAAATTATTGATCAATTTTTATTTGAACCAATATGACTTTTTTCTTCACAAAAATATTTTTACGAAAATAATATTTGCAAATAGAGAAAAAAATGAAAAGCTTGAAATTAAGCTGCTATGTACATTCATATTTATAATGTAAATTCATATTTATGAAACCCAAAGCTCGCCCAAAAGGGAAAATAACTGATCCATCGACTCGCCCGAAACACCAGTGTGCCATCCTTATTATTGAGCTCTGCAATTTCACAGACGCTAGTTTGGCACTCAGTTTATAATAAACTCACAGATTAAGGCTTTTCAACAAATGTAAATAGCAACTTTAGTCTTTAGTTTAGAGTAATCAATCTTGCAATGTCTTTTTTTAACCAGACCTCATTTTTGTTTCCACTGTTCAAAAAGTAAGTCTTGGTAGTGTTTGTGATCTCAGCTGTCATTAAAAGGCTATTTCCTGTGTGCTGTTTTTGCAGCCTGTGCTGGTCTCTGGGGTGCACAAGAAACTCAACGCCAGCTTGTGGAAGGCAGAATCCTTCAACCAAGAGTTTGCTGATCACCAGGGAGACCTCTTGAACTGCAAGGATGGAGTAATGTCCAACTCAGGAGTCAAAGAATTCTGGGACGGGTTTGAAGATCTCACGAGTGAGTGCCACCTGAAGTAGACAAACAAGCATTTATCTAATTAATCGGTCGGTTTCTATTAATGCTGATCACTCTCTTTCTACAGAGCGTCCCAAGTCTAAAGATGGAGAAAGCGTGGTGTATCGACTGAAAGACTGGCCCTCAGGCGAGGAGTTTATGGCTTTGATGCCCTCCAGGTACCTCATGATCTTAGGAACACAAGAAGTAGATTTGCTAAGTAGCCATTTAGAAATTGGTTTAAGGGTTGTGAATGCTGTTTAGCGACACTAAACATTTCATTCGTACATTCTGATCGGATATAGCTCTGTTTTAGTCTTGTTTTAGCATGTGCGTCATCTCATTGTGTAGGTATGATGATCTCATGAAGAACCTCCCCATGCCTGAGTATTCAGACCCCGAGGGAAACCTCAACCTGGCCTCCCATCTGCCCTCCTTCTTTGTGCGGCCGGACCTGGGCCCGCGCCTCTGCTGCGCTTACGGTACTGTCTCTCTCACATACTCACAGGCAGATTATTAGTAGCTTGCTATGTTTACTGCATTGTTTTACTGTGGAAAAATTAATCATTTCATCAAAATGATATTGAATTACTGGAAAGATATCATCAAACCTGTCATATTTCACCCCAAAAGAAAATAAAAAAGAGCTTTTGCAAAAAGAAAATGTGGCCTATTTTAGGACCGTTTAGATTGTTTTCATGATAATTAAGAATATTTTCCTCTAAATTGTGACATGAAAAAAAATCTGACGTTACTGTAATGCAAAAATGCTGTACTATTTACGAAGCAATTGTATATCATGGTAGTATTTGTTGTATTGCCTAATTATGCTTAATTTAAATGGGAATGAAAAACTGAAGCCTGTTTTGATAACATGCTGATTTGAATGATGTATGATCCATGTCACAGGTGTGGCGGCATCTCAGGAGCAGGACTTTGGCACAGCTAGCCTGCACATGGAGGTGTCTGACATCGTCAGCGTGCTGGTGTATGTTGGAGTGGCTAAAGGGAATGGTGTCCTTTCCAAAACGGGTAAGCCTGAGACCAGCTCGCCACACAACTGTCAACAGCCTTTCCGTTAACTTGGTCAGGCGTGTTTGAGAAAGACGGCGGGGGAAAAGCCTCTGCTAGAGCTGAATTGTTCCAAAAACCCCTGAGCTCAGAGAAAGAAAAAAAAAAAACACAGAACATGGTTTCCACCCTGGAAACAATGAAATGTGAGAGATGCATCTGGAATGAGTTTTCCCTGCCTGTACATGGCAATAGCAGCACTGCAAAGAGCTTTTCTCTGCACTCATCAGATTAAACCAGTAAAAACTCAATCCAAAACATGGAGAAGTTTCACATTAAAAGGGCCATATTACTATGGTATCAACTCAAAACCATTTGTAGTTTTACATGACATCATCTGCGCTCTCTCTGATCGTCTACAGTTAATTATCTGATGGGTGTCCACTACAGTAGATAGTTCTCTAAAAGCCATTTTTTGAACTATTCAGGGTATGATGTTACATCTGAAGCACCATAGGTCAGTGGTTCTCAACCTTTTTGACTCCAAGGCCCATGTTCGTTATATATTATGTACTTTATTTTATATTTATAAGATATTTTAAAACTTGACAAAACTAGAAAAATGTATGATCAATATAAAAATGCCGATGGCGCCCTAAGATTTTTTTTTTAGCAATTTTAATGCTTGTTTTTTCTTAAATCGTTTAAGTTGCCTTGAATGTTTGCTGAGGTCACGACCCCCTGGTTGAGAACCTCTGCCATAGGTGATTACCTTTGACCCTAAGCAAACATGTCTTCATAAGTCATGACAACATGCATTCATCAAAGAGATGCAGCAAGACCTTATCGTCTGTTGTGTAAAAAAGCCGTCAGCTTTTGCCACTGTACCTTAAAGATACAGTGTGTAAATGACTTCTTCTATGATTGTACTGGCATAGTTCACACTGACGTTCATCAGTGTGATCGTGGTTGTGATTTCTGAAAGACACATTTACTTTCCGGTCGTAAGTTTTAAATAATTTTGCTATCCTGGCTTCGTGTCTCATGCCAACAGCTGCTCCTCTCCCTTCTCTCTTTCCTACTGCGATGGCCGTTCTATTTTTAAACCACTGTCTCAGACACGAGGAGTGTGTATATATAAGCCAGACACGCACACGCACACACACACTTCTCCATTAATTTTTAAACATCGCTCCGTCTTCAAGGGGGAAGGCGCTCCCTTGCCTTTATAATAAATGAAGCTGACTGTGTGAAGTGTTTGCTGTGTAACCGCATGAATGTGTTTGTGCCAAACACACAGGAGTGCTGAAGAGGCTGGAGGAGGAAGACCTGGATGACAACGTAAAGAAAAGATTAAAGGACTCGAGCGAGACTCCCGGAGCCTTGTGGCACATCTACACGAGCAAAGACGGCGAGAAGATTAAAGAGTTCCTGCACAAGGTTATTTTGATTTGAAAATAATACAGTGGATCACTGAGGCGATGCTCACTCCCTCTCTCTCTCTCTGAGCGAGTGTCCTCGTAAAACCTTGCGTTCTTCTAGCACAAGGGAGTTTTATAGGATTCATCTAATTTGTTTGCAGGTATGTTGTGTGTGTACTGGTGATTTAACTCAAAGTTTGTGCGTGACAGGTGGCGAAAGAGCAGGGCGTGGAGATCCCAGCGGATCACGACCCCATCCGTGAGCCAGGCTGGTACTTGAGCCGTAAGCTGCGTCAGCGTCTGCTGGATGAACACGCCGTTCAGGGCTGGACTGTGGTGCAGTTTCTGGGGGATTCAGTCCTGATCCCTGCTGGAGCTCTGCACCAGGTCTCGTTGCACTCCTTCCTCTTCTGCAATGAGCAGATTATCATATGTTCTTGATTCTGAAGTATATATTGTATTATTGATTATTCAGACCAAAAAAGCACACTTGATTGACATGGTAAGCAACAAAGCCACACTTAATGTCTGAATGTCATTTAATTATTTAAAGGTGCTCTAAGCGATGTCACGCGTTTTTTAGGCCAAAACATTTTTTGTCACATACAGCAAACATCTCCTCACTATCCGCTGGCTGCCTGTCCCCTGAACACACTGTAAAGAAACGCGATCTCTGTAGACAGCCCAGGCTCCACAAACAGCAACAAAAACAAACTTCGGCGACCCGCTGCCCAAAACATAACAAACTGTTCCAGCCAATGACCGACAAGAAGGGTTTGGGGGGTTAGTGTGCGGATGAGGAGGAGGGAGGGTCTAGCTAGCCTCCGTTTTGTTTGACAATAGCTCGAACCTCAACAAGAATTGACGTCACCCAGGATCGCTTAGAGAACCTTTAAAACAAAATAAAAAAAATTCTGCCAATTTAATTCACTTTACTCCTGTAAAGCCTGACATATGAAATCATAGAAATTCTATCTATTTTTTTTTAAAGGGGTCATGACATGAGAAACCAAATTTGCCTTGATCTTTTGCCTTGGATCTTTAAGAGGTCTTTGTACCATTAAAACCTCCTGCAAGTTTCATTAGAAGACGTCCTCCCCATTATAAACGAACCATTTATTTAATCAAGCTCTAAATACAGCTCGTTCTAGATCCTTTGAACTTAGTGACGTCACGGTACGAAGTGACGTACCAGTCGTTTGCATATGACCGCCTCCAGCGCAAGACAACTATGCCTCATTTGACATCATCGCATGCGTTGACGTGCAGCGAGGGGTCTGTTTACAAGATAACTGCGATGCCACGCAGATGTGCTGTTCTTGGCTGTGGACAAACAACATGTTTGAATGCTGCCGAACGATCCAGACGTCAGGGAAAGCAGTTTATTTGCAGCATATGCAGCCCGCCAAAGCCTTATTTGTTCGGTGAGCGATGTAGATGAGTGTGACAGGGCGCATGTTACTGAAAGAACGACAAAAGAGAGAGAGAGCCGGAAGACCGGAAGTTTCACGTGGCGGAGCATTGTGTAGCCTACATGTGATACAAAATGATTAAATAATTAATGCATAAGCAGCACTGACGTTAGCCAATCATAACAATGGGCGTTAACACTGAACTCTTAAAGGAGAAACACCTCCAAAACATACTGTTTGAATCAGAGGGGGAGAAACAGGGTGGGAAAAGGTCATAAATCACTACGTTTTTTTGTACAAAAAACTATAGTAATACTATAATTGCACATAAGGGAACATAATAAAACAAAACAAAAAAACATGTCATGACCCCTTTAAATGGAACAGTCTATTGAACCTTTAGACAAAATATATATAACAAAATTGTGCATATATGTTGAGTATCATATTTGATAGATCTGGCTTTTATGGCTCATATAGAATGATGTAGGAGAATATGGAGCTCATACAGGGAAAATACACTATTTAATGCAGTTGCTGATATTTATATGGCCAAAAAGGAAGATGAGATTCTGTAAATCAACGAGATTAGAAGACTACTTACATAAAATACATACAAATATCAGTTGTCATGCTATATCCCCCAATAATATGTCTTTAGTAAGATTATATTTAAATGCTTAGTTAATGATCAATATCCTGTAGTTTTTATTGCGGAGGCAAAACATTTAATGCAATGTAATAAAATGATGATTGAGAGATGAACAAATAAATGACCTCAAAAGCCTAATATATCATTTGATACTCATATTTTAACATGATTTTTCTGAAAATAATGTATGGATCATCAAGAAAACCTAAGTTGCTTCAGTCCAGTATATGCTCATCTTAAAATATTACGAACAATATAAAAGTTATTCTTACGTTTACTTGATAAAAATGAGTAAAGATTTCACAGCAAAAAGACACGTGTAACATTACCTGAAGAAGGACCGTTTTAGAATTATAATAAAAATGCCTTTGACTTGCTAAACAAGTATGATCTATCAATCAAACAACAGAAGGCATGTAGGTTTGATTGTAGATTGCTAGTAGGTTGTGTACAACAAAATTTAGGCTTTATAGGATTATTTACATTTAGTTGCAATTACACAAACTGCATGTTATTAAGGGAAGGCGAGCGTATAATGAACCAATCACAAGCACACTTCCTCTTTCTGTACTAGCTAAAGTTCCAGAGTACCGGCAGCGTCTTTATGATGTAGTCCCATCAGTGCACACTCACGTGTGTGTGTGTCTCATCCGTACAGGTGCAGAATCTTCACAGCTGTGTCCAGGTGATCAATGACTTCGTCTCTCCGGAGCATGTGGTGCATTCGTTCCACTTAACCCAGGAACTCAGATCCTCCAAAGAGGAAATCAACTATGAAGATAAGCTACAGGTAGAGGTCAAACGCACAGGACAGATCACATGTCAGCATTTACTGGAATCTGTTATATGCTCAATATTTATATTTTCAGATGCATTTTACGACATGAGGGCGCATGAAAGTTACAAATATCAACGTTCCTCGGGTCCTTAAAAAGTGTTAAAAATGTGTTGAAATTCATTTTGATCAAATTTAAGCCCACAAATATCTTAAAAGTTTTTAAGGGGCCAAAAAAAACCCAACAGGAATAGCATTTCAAAATAAGAGTCCCAGTGGGCCAGATGAGCATTCATCAGTCTCAGCTCTAGTTTTGGCTCTCGTCTTTCGCATCATTCTAACAGCCTGCCCTTTCTCTCAGGTCAAGAACATCTTTTACCACTGCGTGAAGAATGCCGTGGGGACATTAAAGAGCTGCTGCGCAGAGGAGGAGGAGGAAGAGGAGACCAACTCATGACACCCGTCGACACGTTCCCCCAAATATGCACACTAACGCTCACACCGCAAACCTCCAGTGCCAAGCAGAGAAAAAACACACACCAGGAAACTGTATTTATTTGTTACCGACACCATAGCAGTATAGCCCATCAGGATGACAGTGATTGACACGCCACACATCTGAAGATAATCCGACAGCGCCGCTGTCACAACTAGTGTTTGTTCGTCTGTTTGCTTTCGTTCCCCTTTCGTTCTTTCCTACTGTATAGTTTCAGTGGAGAATCGTATTTATTTTCAGGAGTTCTGCTCTGTTCTCGATCAAATGTAAATGTGACCTGTACAGTTTGCTAATGGATTTCTGATGCCGCTCACTACTTTGGAGACTTGGAGTTACTGTGAGAGAGATCCGCTGTATCATGTCCTCATGCCATATCTTTTGAGAAAAAGAACTGCCAAACAATTGTAAACATTGTAAAGTTCTATTATGTAAAGAAAGACTTAATAAATAACACTTCAGCATTTTATTAAGAAGTATTCACTGTAAAATGGAGACATTTACAAAAAAAAAAAAGTTGTAATTTATTTAAGAAAACTCTCATTTCTCCTTTTTATGTTCAGATTTACTATGGTGAACTTTTGAAGTTCGATGGAAAAAGGAAATCGTACTATGCTGTGTAAATATATACATATATACATTCACTGATGTATTTTTTTAAACATGGCTTGCTTCAATTTCAAATTTTAAAGTGCAAGTGTTACATGCTTTGTACATTGAAGTTCAAAGGGGTTTTACATTTTCCATTAAAATGGATTTATCAAATATATGCCTGCCTTTTGCCTTATTGACAAGCTGAAAGAGAAACACACACACACACACACACACAGAGAGAGAGAGAGAGAGGAGTAGTGTCCGACAGTAATGTCCAGAGGGGATGTTGGTTTTTAATGACCCTACAAGTTCCATTAATCCATCAAAATGAGGAAAATATATATATAAAATATAAGGGAAGAACAAAACAATAAACTTGGTTATGGTATTTATCTAACAAAAGTATATGGCAAAAAAGGCAAAATACAGCTACAGGTTTTATTTCACTGCAAAAAAAAAGAAAAAAAATGCATAGAAAAACAAAAGCATACATTGACCACAACATATGTTATACAAATTGTATTGATTCTCTCTTGTTTTGCATGTATTCATATTTTCTTTGTATGACAGCTTGACCAAAAATTGTCTGCACTATTTGACATGTTTCATTGCGTCATGACAAATAAAAGAATTGACTCCAAGTATATGATTAAAAAATAACAAGTTTTTAATTATACTTAAATAAAGGGGTGAAGTCACTTTTGGCCACTACTGTATATGTGTGTATACATCAGTAGCGGAGTGGCAATCGGGAGAGTCGGGAGTTTTCCCGGTGGGCCGGTATTGTTTCGAGGCCGCGAGGGCCGGTCTGATAAAATATATTCATTGCAAATTCGCCATGCGCACTTGGGGCCCAAGCGAGGGGAAGAAAACATTTTTTTTTAACATTTTCTATAACAGAGCGTATATTTGCACTAAGTGCCTGTCTTTAAAGCAAAAAGACACTCGTTGCGATACAGCTATAGTGGCGTAGGTCGTTGGGCGTGAAGTGCTTGAAAGCAGCTTTTGATGCGCTCGACCCGAGTTCGAATCCGCCTTTTGCCGAACTCTCTCTTCTCCCTTTTCCCAACACATATGTAAAGATGTAAAATGTATAACCTAACATTAAGGTCTCTAGCGTTATATTTTGCCAACGAACTAAAATTGAAACCATGATATGGCTTTGTGTCTTTATAAAACAGCACAAGACTTTAAGAATAGGCATCCTGTCTGTGCTGCGTGATTACTTTGCTCACGCGATCAGCATGGTTATCTGGTGGTTTCTCCTAAATAAAAGCTCAAGGGTTTATTTCTTGCAAATGAAGAAATTAGGACAAAAATATTGTAATTGTCCTATATTATAGTGTAATGTAGGCTAAAATATACTTTTGAAATATTCATTTTCATTTATATAGTACATTTATAGGCTAAATGGATTTTACGTCATAGGAATAATTATATAAATCATTATTACATTATAATAATAATTGTTTGGCATCCTAAAACATCATTGATAATGTAATGCAGACTGAGACTCTCATAACTAAAAAGATGCCCTCTTTATTGTCCTGGTACAAATCAATGCTTTTTCTTTGTTCAACGAGCAGTTCATGGGTTGAAGCTCTTAATTTTGATCTCTCAAAGAGCACCAGATTGATGCATTTAACCTTAAAATGTAAAAAAAATTCTTGCGGGGGAGCATGCCCCCGAACCCCCCTAGAGGCACAGAGGTCCACCCAACATAGTTTTAAAAATTCCTATGGGAAAGAACGACCATTTATGAACTTTACTCCAGCATAGTACAACAAAGTTACTTTTAAATCAGTAAAACTGTAAATGCCGTATTAAAATGTCCCTGGACAAAATATACATTTGGCCTGCCTAAGAGGGGACCTACAAGACATTGTGCCCAGGGGGCTCTTAATCCGGCCCTGCCGGCGACGAGGGCCGGTGGTCTACGAAATTTCCCGGTAGATTTTTTGGTCCCACTCCGCCCCTGGTATACATATATATGGTTTAACACTGATACAAACGGTTAAAACAGATTAAGAAAACAAACAAGCAGGGTACAAAACACAATTAATTGTCTTGCTCTTTGTTAATAGAATTTTAATAGAATTTCACTGCGCCTGTTGCTGTCTGGGTTCTTTTGGAATTTTTTTTTTTTTTTTTTTTTGACGGAGCAGAAACGAAAACAAAACAAAACAATGCAATACACTCAGCTGCATACATACTGTAGCTTATTTCATCTAAAATGAGCCTCGCTGCGCAGTTTACACGAGTTTGTTCCCACGTTGTTTCTTCAGATTCACATAATCTTTCATCGGAATGTAACAAATTGCTCCATAAATTGCTGATGTCTCCAAAAGCGAGGGAAAATAATGTTGACTACTAGCCAAATTGTGTCCGCTTTTAAACACATGCTGTCGTTCACAGATTGGGCACAAGGGGACGCTATTGAGCTATGGACGAAATTTAGAAATGACCACCTCATATTTAAGAGAGACAGCCTGGAATATTTGAACAATTAATTGAAAATGAAGAATTTATTTTAAAGTTATACAATTCAATAGCCTCCAACTGTGTACGGTTGCCAGGCAGCATAGAAATGAGTGCATTAACACTGAAGTCATCAGATGTGCAGTCTCAAATGTGTACCACTGAATGTTGCTCATCTAATGAACCTTTGTTACTTGACTGTATTAAATATAAGAGTATAACAGCAAAACTAGCAGGTGGACAAACAACTCAGATTAACGCTTCCACTTGTTAAAATCTTTAATGCTTGTCAGAACAAGTAAACTCACAAAAGAATTATACATACAATTCTTGTTTTCAATATCTTAATCATGTACGTACAGCTACTGTAAAACAGCCATTCATGCATCAAAACACTTTCGTCGTATGATTTTCATTGATTTTTACATCGTAAAATAACAAAACAATCTGATGCACCCTGATTACTGTGGTAAACCAGTAATTAAACATTGAATTTAAAATAATAATAATAATAATAAAAAGAGCAAAATCTGGATTTGGTTCCCTCTTCATGACACAAATATGAGCCATAAATTCATCTCTTCCCAGGCGCGTCTGGCACATGTTGGTATGCTTTTGATTAGTGTGAGGAGTGAACCTGGTTTATTGTTAGACAATGTATGATTGTGCAATCAGTAACCTGAAAATATTAGCATCGTGATCCAGACGATCCTTGATTGATGAGTACAATACAAAATGAAGCTTCAAAAAGAACTAATAACAACGTCAGTTCATCCAGAGTTCCTGATGTGGACAAAGAGTGAAAGTCCATTCCTATGCTGAATGATGACACAGCTGAGCAGGAAACAGTAGAGATGACAAACGAAGCACATGACATGATTATTGCTTATAGTTCTGAATGCAATAGTCTCACACACATGTTCAGTCCCAAAGTCCCTTCTATAGAAATAATCCACGGCAGAGATGACATCATGACTGGGCTTGGTTCTAGTCTACGGGACTTCTGCAATAAGGCGAAACGAGAGCTGCTGCTGCAAAGCTGGTTATCTGTGTGTGGAAACAGAATGCAGAACTAATTGCATTGATGCCTCTTGGCTTCCTCTATGCCCTAAATCTGCGCTGTTGATAGACGACTGAAACCGCATGAACACCAACGTCGCTGCAACGTCAACGGTACTGCACGAAACCCTCACACACACACGCGCACTCACACACACACACACATTATGGATGTAATTCACAGTGTCTGTGTAGGAAAAAGTTTTCAATTCCAAGTGGGATTTTGCTGATAAAAAGTCTGATAGCATAGTGTCCGACAGAATCTGTTCGTCTCCAATGTCCCTTTTCACTTGTACTTCATAACAAAAAAAAAAAAAAAAACGCGTTAGAAATGTTCAAAAAGGCACACGTACTTCAAATAGAGTTGTTTTCTTTCTTCGTATATATATCCAATCGCTACGGGCGCCGCTGAGAAAAGTCGTGAACCGAACCTGCTGACGCCACCAAGCGCCTTTTCAGATCTTTCTGATGCGCTTCCTCTGGCACTCGATGGCGATGGAAGTCTCCCTTTGGTGCGTGAGTGTTCACAGCTTCTCTCCGTCCAGCAGCTCCTGCAGCTCCTGCTGGATGTCCTCAGGAAGCTCCAGCCCGGGCAGGTCTTCCAGAGGGATCTCCTGAGTGGGCATCTCCAGTGGAGGGAGCTGTGGGATGGGAATGTCCTTGGCCTTGCGCTCCTCGGCCGTCTGCGGAAGCACCCACAGCTCAGACTTCTCCACGAAGTCTGCATCAGCGTAGTGTTCCTTCTTCAGCCGCACGTTCTCCGCCCGCATCCGCTCGTTCTCCTGTTTCAGCCGCTCGTTGTCAGACACCAGGCGGTCCACCAGCTTGCGTAGGTCATTGATGGTGGTCTGCTGCTCTTCCAGACGGGTTTTGTCGTCTTTCTGGGCTTTGCTGCCGGTGCAGGGCTCTGGGACGGTGCCTTTGTTCTTCAGGAGGTACAGCCAGGTGTCGTACTCGCGCTCGGAGGGTTGGGCCGTTCCTCCCGGCTGTAGGTGACGGCGTGGCGTCTGGTCTGAGGAGGAGACATGCTGGAGCGTTCTGGGCTTGTCCTCTCGCTTAGCTCGCTTCCATCGCTCCTCGATCAGTCTCTGCTGTTTGATGTGACTGTCCCTCTGAAGCTCCAGAGACAAGCGTGCCTGCGGAGGGAAAAACATCTCAAGAACTGATCCACTATCCACACAGCAAAATAATAATCATGATGAGCATCTAGGCGTACCTGTTCACACTCCGTGAGCTTCATGGCCTCCTTCAGAAGTTCTGTGGAGAAATGACATGGTTATTTAAGCACACGCTTCCAGGGCTGGTTTCGAGCCCAGTGCTAGTCACAGATTATACAAGAATTTAAGCATTTGTGAGACAAACCTCTGAAGCACTATTCGTTTTTTGGACGGTAATCGTTTCTCATGGGGATGTAAGGTCATTTCAACATTTACATGGGCTAGTCTCAGGGCTTGACATTGGCTTTTTTCCTCACCAGCCACTAGAGTTGTCAAAAGTAGCGACTTCGGTACCAAGTCAGTAATGAAATTAAAAAAATGTGACGATACCAGCATTTCCCTCTAGCATTTTGAGCGCTGATTCTTAAACACCTCTGATTGGCCATTTTGTTGACGTGCTCAACATATATATGTCTGTGATTGGCTACAATGATCAACGCTTCTAAAACATGTTGTCTTTGACGCTCTTCATCGAACGCTTACACAGATACAAACGGGAGTATTTGAAAGCGTTGTCTATCAGCGGATGTATCAGGGATCCGCTGATAGACGCCTGCTTTTAAATGCTCACGTGTGTATCTGCGTAAGCGCTTGGTGAAGAGCGTCAAAGATATCATTGTTGATCATTGTAGCCAATCAGAGACATATATGTTGAGCGCATCAACACAATGGCCAGTCAGAGGTGTTTAAGAATCCGTTCAACAGCGCTCAAAATGCTAGAGGGAAATGCTGGTATCGTCACATTTCCGTGGCTAGTGGTTTTCCAAAGTTTCCAAATTTTGACGTCGATACCATGGGGAAAAACTGCCATATAGATATTTTTAATATTATCTCATCATTTGGCAGCAGGTATATTAGGCTGCTGTCACTTTAAGACCTGACACACAGATCCATTATACTTTTACATATTCATTTTCTTTCTCAACTGAATTTTATGTTACGTTCACTTAAAACATAACTGACTGTTTACGTGAATACTCGCCAAGACCAGCATTTTGACATTATTTTGTGTGTATTTGACTGTTTGTCAAATAAGGAAACATGGTGCAATAAGAAGCGAAAAAGAACAAATTTAGCACTGAATGAGTAAAAATATGCACAATCCCACACCTAAATTCAAGCCCTGTAACAACAACACTATTGATCCGGAGCAAATGAAACGAGTGAGTGAGGGGAGACGGTTTGTGTGTAACTCGCTGTCGGAGAGATGAGTATTGTGTACTATCTGTTCTGTGGAAAATGAGCATTGAAAGTATTTCAGATATTTCAGTATCGATATGCATCAAAAATTCTATATTTTCCACAACACTGCATTGGATGTGGTGACTTTTTAAAAGTATACAATTTAAAAATGTGTATTATATATATAATGAAACCCGCCAAAGTGGCTAGTAGGAGTGACTGCGTTACACACCACTGCTGAAATTATTATTTTTAATGTCAAGCCCTGGCTAGTCTGGGATTTTATTTCCATCCAAATCCAGAAAGTCTGTGTTTTTCTGCCACCACACGAAAAATGACTAACTGCTTTTTGACAAACACCGAGGTTGTATGGTACTTTAATTACCGTTCGCATTTACATCTGTACATTTACAAGAAGGGATCAATCCAAAAATCCTTTTTCACCACTAGTATGGATATAAATCACAAATATGGGGACTTTTATTACTGAAATGCTGGAAACTGTTTACAAGAATAATATTCCACTCCACTATAGCGAATGGGAGCTGTCAAGAAGGAAAAGAAAATCTAAATCATGTAAACTTTTTAAACAGGCCATTATTATAGTACGCAATCATTTAAATTCCTTGTAAAAAAAATGACTTATTACTGCTAATTTCCTTTTTATATATATATATATATATATATATATATATATATATATATATATATATATATATATATATATTATACCACTGTTTCACTAAGGTGCCACGCAGATGTCTTTTTATAGACGTCCCCATGAGAATCACTTAAAACAGAAACCCACCTGCAGCTTTTCTGTGGCAGGAGATGGCATCTTCAAATTTCCCAGCAGCCACCAAGCGGTCTGCTTTCCTGCACTGTTGATGGGCCTGAAAGAGATGATGTAACATATTACATTATTTCATCATGTGTTTGTTAACAGTACAGATCATCAATGACAGCTCATTTCCTGCTTCTAAACTCGGTCCTGGAGGGCCACTGTCTGGAACACACATGTGTGGAAGTTTCTAGTGTGCCTAGTAAGACCTTGATTAGCTGGTTCAGGTGTTGAATCGGGGTTGGAGCTGAACTTTGCAGGGACAGTTCCCTCCAGCAGCAGGATCGGACACCCCTGTTCTAGAGGATTTCCCCTGAAAAACTCTCAACCTACATGAAGTTCTAATGAAAGTTCATCTAAACCTTTCAATCACAGGAGAAGGGTATCTAAACTGATGTGACTGCTTCTGTCATCCCTCCATCACTCCAGGTCCAGCTTTATTTTGATTTGATTCTATTTTTCTGTAGTTCTCTCCAAGCAGTCCAGAGGAATTACTGGGAACTAGTCTTTTGCTCAAACTCTCCATCGTCAACCTCATTACACAAGGACTATATGAAATATGAACTCACATTTCTTATGTAGCTTTAGGGTGTGTTCACGCTTCTAGTTCGGTTTGCTTGGTTCGGACAACAAAAAACAAAGCTTAGTCCTGGTAATAAAATCATGCTGGAGACTGTGATTATCAGGTTTTCTCCATGGTCATGTCATTGAAGCAGAAGGAGAGAATGCCAAAGGCTTGGCTTGCTGTCTATGATGGAGGGTTCTTCCTCTACTACATACCCCCTGGACTTCTTCAACGAAATTAGTAATAAAATAAAGGTGAAGATGGGGCTGATGGAGGGATGCTGGAAAAATGGTCACTGGAGCCATGTAATATATGTCTAGACCGACTTTTACATCATATATATGTATATTGTATTTATTTCATATTTGTAAAGTTACATTTATTAAGTTATTTAAATATCACAATATAGCTAGCAGAGGGAGAAAGATGTCAACAACAAAAAAAACACACACAGATCCAATGATTTGCTTTTATCTTTGTTATGCTGACAATATAATTTACAATGAAAAACTTAAGCAAAATAGAAGCATTTCCACAAGTGATCTCAGGATCTTCATCTCAATAACGTACTGGCATAAACGTCATAAGACTCTAGGAAATAATAAACCACACATTTAGAGTCAAATGTTAATAAAGTAGGCTACTTGTGTGTTTGTTTGTTTAAAGGTGATCAGCTGTCAGCAGTAAACAAACACACACTTAGAGGCTAACTTGCATAAAACCTGAACACGGTTTACGAAGCCTTCACATCACGGTTAACGGAATTAAAAACCCGAGTAAAGGGCTGCACGTGTTTCCGGACAGGTAAACCTCTTCGCAGCTGTATTTTAATTTGTTCAGTGATTAAATGCGGCTAAGCTAACCGCAGCTAGCATGCTAATGTGGCTTGTAAACAAACACTTACGAGATTGAGAGGACTGTCCAGCACCTCCATTCCTTCATCGACTACAGCCTTAACTACACGAGGGACTCATTGGCACATTAATGAGATTATACCGGGACCAGAGACTCTGGTTTTACCGGTTTCTGGTCCAATGCTACAATAGACGAGCAAAAACAACTAAAACTTCCCCCTCCGCGACGTCACCGCCGCGTCACATTACGACCTGCGTGTCGTGAGAAGAAGAACGCTGTTCCTTTCGTCATTTCTACTTCCAAAAAATTGCTAAAAACACATTTCTAGAAACCTTTACCCATTTTCTCACAACATTAACACAAAACCAAATCTTCAAACTACATTCACAAAACCACCGACTCTTCAGGCAAAATCAAACGATCGCCTCAAACCTATTTCACCTGTTCTCAAAATCAATGCTTTCAGGTCACATCAGGGTATATACAGAGCATTCATTAGACACTACATCAAAAAATGGAGAACACAGCATCCAGAGCATGAGTTTGGCCTACAGTTTACAGTAAAAGTAGGCCTATATTATACAGCAAACTAAATACGTAAAAAAAAATATAGTAACCACAACTTAGTAAGGTTGTGCTGTAGCCCTGTACTGAAGCTATAGTTGAATATTGTAGAATATAACTGTAAAATCGAAAAGAAAACTGTATGTTCATGTGAATAAAAGTCTAAATAATTTTTTTTCATCGTAAAGCGATATCGAGTCTCTTCAGAACATTTGGCCTAAACCGATTAGTTTTACGATCTCTTTACTTTTTGAAGCGTCAAAGTGTCAGTTGTGAAGCTGTCAATGGAGGCACAGAAAGTCAGATTTAATTAAAAAGATCTTCATTTGTGTTCCGAAGATGAACGATAGTCGGGTTTGGAACGACATGAGGGTGAGTGGCCTAAATGCTGAACTAGCCTTTTAACTTTTGCTGTTGTGTAGCCTACCTTCTAGCAACACAAGTGCATCACAGTGCAAAATGTGTTTAAGTGAGTAAGAATGTTTTTTAAGTTTTGCAAAAAGTGTGCATGAGATTTGCAAATGGTGTCTAACTGCCTAAACTTGTATAAGGTTTTGCAGAAAGATTGATTTATTCGACAAATGGATATAGGCCTGTGGAGAATTTGGTACAGTTTAGCGTCTTAGCAATTGTGAAAAGCTGTTAAAAAAGCGAAAATATCACAATAATATTAAATGACATGTTTTAGCCTCAAAACGCGTCCCTTTATATGATGTTCATACTCTGTTCTGGAGTTCTGTGATGTTATTTCACCACTAGAGGACGCTTCTGTCCTACAAATTGTTTTTTTTCCCCTTCTTTTTTTTTTGTTTTCTTTTTTTTTGTTTTCTTTTTTGACCTGTACAAGCACTCTGAAATCCCTAAATATATATGAAACGCAAAATATTGCTTTCTAATTTTTGTAGCCTTCACGATGGGTACTTTAAATCAACAAAATAACAACAAAGCAACATAAAAATATTTTGGTATAAATATGAATATAATTGAACAAATATTCATAAATAAACATAAAATATAGGCCTAATACAAATTCACTATAAATATATATAATATATAAAATGGTATATTTAGTAAATAATGCAGCACAATACATTACATGGCTCCAGTCACAATTATTTATTTATTTATTATTAATTACTTCCCTCATCAGCCCATCTTCACCTTTATGTCTATTTTATTAGTAATTCATCTAAGTGCAGGGGTTATTCAAAGGTCGAGCCCTCCATCATAGACAGCAAGCAAAGTATGTTACATTTATCCAAATACAGTAGTGGCCAAAAGTGATGTCTGGAGGGGATGTTTGTTTTTAATGGGCCTATAAATTTAATTAAACCATCAAAATATAAGGAAAATATTTTATATATTTTAAATATGAGGGAAGAACAAAACACAACTTGTTTAATGTATTTCTCTGACAAAATTATTTGGCAATAAAGTGCAAACTACAGCTACAGGTTTTATTTCACTATGCAAAAAAAAAAAAGAAAGAAGCATATTAAAACAAAACCCACAGGAAAACGCATACATACAACATAATCAGTTATTCATATTTAATTGATTGTCTCTTGTTTTTTCTTGTTCATAATTTATTTGTATGACAGCCTGGACAAAAATGATGTCCGCACATTAGTCCGCACTTTCATTGCGTTATCACAAATAAAAGAATTGACTCCAAACACAACTATGCAATATGCTTACAAAATCTTTAACGCGTTTTTAATAGGTTATCGTTTGAATAAATGGCGAAGATGTTGGTTTTCCTAGGCCGAACATCACTTTTGGCCACCACTGAATGTTTTCTTTTTTCACTAAATAATCAGATTAATGTAGTAAATGTAAATGCAATATACGGTTCCGCTTTATATTATGTGTCTTTAACTACTACAGGAAAATATTGTTAGGTAAAATGTAGTTAATGTGTTCATGTTGTATTGCAAAATACATTTGCTTCTATTGAGGTGGGATATGGGTAATCTTAGGGACAGGTGTCTGTTGTCTCTGGATATGTGTTGTGTGTCACTCAGACACTTTGGCCAATGTAACAATGTAGAAGCACTGAATCTACACTCACCGGCCACTTTATTAGGTACACCTGTCCAACTGCTCGTTAACACTTAATTTCTAAGCAGCCAATCACATGGCGGCAACTCAGTGCATTTAGGCATGTAGACATGGTCAAGACAATCTCCTGCAGTTCAAACCAAGCATCAGTATGGGGAAGAAAGTTGATTTGAGTGACTTTGAACGTGGCATGATTGTTGGTGCCAGAAGGGCTGGTCTGAGTATTTCAGAAACTGCTAATCTACTGGGATTTTCACGCACAACCATCTCTAGGGTTTACAGAGAATGGTCCGAAAAAGAAAAAACATCCAGTGAGCGGCAGTTCTGTGGGCGGAAATGCCTTGTTGATGCCAGAGGTCAGAGGAGAATGGCCAGACTGGTTCGAGCTGATAGAAGGGCAACAGTGACTGAAATAACCACTCGTTACAACCGAGGTATGCAGCAAAGCATTTGTGAAGCCACAACACGCACAACCTTGAGGCGGATGGGCTACAACAGCAGAAGACTCCACCGGGTACCACTCATCTCCACTACAAATAGGAAAAAGAGGCTACAATTTGCAAGAGCTCACCAAAATTGAACAGTTGAAGACTGGAAAAATGTTGCCTGGTCTGATGAGTCTCGATTTCTGTTGAGACATTCAGATGTTAGAGTCAGAATTTGGCGTAAACAGAATGAGAACATGGATCCATCATGCCTTGTTACCACTGTGCAGGCTGGTGGTGGTGGTGTAATGGTGTGGGGGATGTTTTCCTGGCACACTTTAGGCCCCTTAGTGCCAATTGGGCATCGTTTAAATGCCACGGCCTACCTGAGCATTGTTTCTGACCATGTCCATCCCTTTATGGCCACCATGTACCCATCCTCTGATGGCTACTTCCACCATGTCACAAAGCTCTAATCATTTCAAATTGGTTTCTTGAACATGACAATGAGTTCACTGTACTAAAATGGCCTCCACAGTCACCAGATCTCAACCCAATAGAGCATCTTTGGGATGTGGTGGAACGGGAGATTCGCATCATGGATGTGCAGCCGACAAATCTGCAGCAACTGTGTGATGCCATCATGTCAATATGGACCAAACTCCCTGAGGAATGCTTCCAGCACCTTGTTGAATCTATGCCACGAAGAATTGAGGCAGTTCTGAAGGCAAAAGGGGGTCCAACCCGTTACTAGCATGGGGTACCTAATAAAGTGGCCGGTGAGTGTATATGATATATGTACATCAAAGACACAGGCAGCATCACATGCTCTGTTTTCTCGGTCCAGCGGTTGGAGATTCCTTGCACAGCATATTTTGCTCATTCAAAGAGTGCACTTATTGGTCAGTGACATCATCAGCTCAAGTACTTTGTTTTTGTTGTCAAGTGCCACTTGCTTTATCCAAATGCTCTTCAATTACTACTAATAGAGAGCAGAACAGGAACTGATACCGCCTTGTGAATCACAGCCTAAACACAGATACCAGGGCCAATGCACACTTCATATAACAACCTTTGATCAGCCCTTTGCTGCATTTGTTTGATTGAGTTCATACTGTTTTTACATTCAAATGATATTACAATACCGGTACATTTCTTTTCAAATATATTGCTCAGAACTTAAGGGACTCTTTCATGAGACCAAACAGTTGACGGTATTTTATTCCTACTATGGATGTCAATGGCTAGCGTCAACTGTTTGGTTCCTCTTCTGTATTTAGCAGAAGAATGAAATTCATACAGGTTTGGAACAACTAAATATAAAGAGTAAAGATGGCAGAAGTTTCATTTGTGGGTGAAATATCCCTTTAATAGACTTCTTACAGTAGTTATGTTTAATTAAAGTATCAGCTTAGTCAAGTCATGTCACAGTTATTTATAGAGCGCTTTATACAATACAGAGTGTTTCAAGGCAGCTTCACAGTGATAAACAGAAAAATATTAGTTAATGTTGCAAAATATGAAACAACTTCTATTTTAACTGTAAAGCAGCTCTACTGAAGACACTAGTACCACTATTGAGCTCAATTTAATTCAATGTCTCACCTGGTTCTCCAAAAAAATAAAATAAATCGAAATACAAAAAAGACACAAATGAGTCGATTAATGCTGATAGCACAGCTTAGACCATGTGGTCTGGCATGGAAAATGTTTGTTCATTTTGAAAACTTGTTGCCGAAGTGGCCAAAAGTGATGTCCGGCCTATCGGGAAAGTGACCTTTTCAACCTTTATTCAAATGATATCTAAAATTTGTTAAAGATTTTGTCAGCATGTTGTGTTTAGGGTCAATCATTTTATTTGTGATAACGCAATAAACCATGCCAAATTTTTGGCAGGCTGTCATACGAATTCATTATGAAAACATGCATGCAAAAACAAGAGAGAACCAATGAAATATCGTTTATATTTATTTATAAATAAATATTTTCCTCATATTTGATTTGCAGGGTCATTAAAAACAAATATCCCCTCCGGACATCAATTTTGGCCACTATACTGTATATATTTTTAATACAATATTTGTGATTCATAACTCAGTCATGTTGCTTATAAGTATAAACAACCCATATTTAGCAGGGACACTGCACAGCTCTCTCTGTGTGTTTTGTGTACTGTATCAGAAGGCCGTCGCTGGAACGCTGTGGGTGTCCATCGAGACAACGGACAAATGTGAATCGAGTCATAACTCATTGAAAAAAAGTCTGGCCGTTGATACGACAGGCCAGTGGAACAGACTTTCCTTTGTTTCTGCCTCTGAGGTGCAGAGTTAGCCTGCTTTCTCCTTCAAAGCGATCCCAACGGCTGTGCTGGAGTGTGGGCTTCATTGTGAACCTGTTTCATGCTGCTATACATTTGTGTGACTGATCCTTTATTTAGCGCATGAATAATGTCTTCTGAGCTGGATATTAGCTATGTGATGTTCTGAAGCATCAACGTTTTTTATGTTCGGAAAAACATTCAACCATTCTACTCTTATAAGTGCTGCAGTATACTATAGACCTTATGTAGCCCCGCCCCTTTTCAGCGCTGCGCTCGTTGTCTTTTGACTTCCGGTCTGTATTTTCACAGCGATCTTGGATAGATATGAATGAACGGCTTGTAAAAAAATTCCCGGTCGACATTTGTTAAGACATCTGCTTTACAATGCTTATGATAAACATTACAATGCTCGTGATAACTTTCGTTAACTCTACAATAAGTAAATCCACTTCACCAGCTAATTAGGCTACTCCTCGACAGCGATGCCATAGAAATATACAGAGTGACTGCAAAAACGGAAGTTCAAAGACAATGTTCTAAAGATGACGGCGCGCTTGTTTCTCTGGTGCATAAGGTCAGAGACTGCCTAAAAGGACTTTGATAAGGTCTATATAGTATGTCTATTCTGTATGCACTTTTTCTGAATGTGTAGACGAGCCATTCCACCGAAAGGGTGACATTTCTGTCCCCAGGACATTATATGTATAAAATTGCATGAAAATTAACTCTAAAATACATTTTATTATTAAGCAAAATGTCCTGCACATTAAGCTACCTACAAATTTAAAATGTATATTTAAAAACTTAGATAAAAACTACATAGAACACTAAAAAATAGCATTTTCTGCATGTCCCCACTCTCCATCTCTAAACTTTACAATGAAATATAATGATTCAAATCCTTCAGAAATCAGAATTTTTTTTTATTGTTGTGTGACTTTATATCCAATCTGCTTTAAAATGAAAAAAGAAAAAGACATTTTATCTAATATTTGAGATAAAATACACATTTTAGTCATGTCCCCGGGTTTTCACTCAGTCCTGTTACCCTAACACATTACCCCCTCTGAAAAACTGGGAATAATCCACAAGACCATTTTCAACAGTAAGTTGCATCATCTGGATCTTCTGAAGGCAATGGGAAGACCATAAGTTAGTCTTCTCATTTTAATTTCTGTATATGTGATGAAATTGTAACTACGACTGAGAAGGTCAATCTCAACATACTGTCCTGTTACCTAAACTTTTTCTTAGATTTTATTTGTTTATTTTAAAAATATTAACTTTTGGAAAGGCACTAGAAATGGCTCAGTGTCCTCATGCTATTAGCATGTACTATGTGGCCATATGCCATGTATTTGATAACTTTTTGCTTGAAAACTCAATCCTGTTACTTTCAGTCCTGTTACTATTTTTTTCATTTTTCTAAAAAAATTAAATTAAATCACTGTTTTTATCAGTTTTGTTTGGCCCATCATTTATACAATTATTTAATCAATTAAATTGTTTAAAAAATATATAAACTTGAGGCTTTGGTCTTCTTTAAAATGAAAAAAATGGCTTTGTGTTTTTTATTAAAATACACCTTGCCTTAATAGTGATTTTATTGTCACAAATATACATTTTTGGAACAAATAACCAACAATTTCTTTAAAATAAACACTTTCTTGTGGGGAAAACAAAGGAATTAATTGACATGCTTTTAAACTTGCTTTTTAAATGGCACATGGTTTTCGGTAACAGGATTGAGAAAACATGCGCCCATCTTCTGCTTAAACCTTGTAAAAAAGTAAATAAAGTTGCCTGAGATTGACCAATACACATTTTGAATAGTTAAATATGTGTAGTATTAGATTCAATGTTGAAAAAGATAAAAAATAAAGTTTAATTTTGAAGAAATACAACAAGCAAATGTCACCCATTCGGTGGAATGGCCCAGACCTATTGCATTTTTCAAAAATATGTAACACTGTGCCATCTCCCACAATGCAATGCGTTTACTTGACTTTCCATTTCCTGTGAGAAGTACAGTGTGAACCTGATATTACTGTTCAAAGGTTTGGGGTCAGTAAGATTTTTTTAAAGGAAATTATTACTGCATTTAATTGCTCTAAACAGTAACAGTAAAGACAGTTATAATTTTACAAAAAAAAATGCTTCAAATAAATGCTCTTTTAAACTTTCTATTCATCAACAACTCCTGAAAAAAAAATTAAAAAAAAAAAATTAAGCAGCACAACTGTTTTCAACATTGATAATAATAAGAAATGTTTCTTGAGAAGAATGATTTCTGAAAGGTCCTTGTGACACTGAAGGCGGGAGCAATGATGCTGAAAATTCACAAAAATAAACTACATTTTAAAATATATTACAATATTAAACGATATATAATTATATGCTGTATTATATATTATATTCAAAACATAAAATCTTAAATAGTAATAATGTTGATAACACTTTACAATAAGGTTAATTAGTTAACATTTGTTAATGTATGAACTACAATGAGCAATTTGTTACTGTATTCGTTCATCTTTGTTAATGTTAGTTAATAAAAATCCAGCTGTTCATTGTTTCTTCATGTTAGTTCACAGAAATTAACATTAACAAAGATTAATAAATGCTGTATAAGTGCAGTTCATTATGTCAATTAATGAACATTATTGTAAAGTATTACCATAATATTTCAAAATATGACTGTTTTTACTGTATTTTTGATCAAATAAACGCAGCCTTGATGAGCATATAAGACTTCTTTAAAAAAATCGAACTATTGAACTTATGTGCTGCATTTTAAACATCCCTTTCTTGACATATTGTCTGATCACTGCCAAATGTTCAGACATTTTTATGTGAAATTGGATTAAAAGAAATACAAAATAATACTTTCCTGGCAAGATGCTCATCATAACTTGTGTGTGACGACACTGTTTAGAACATTTATTATTGAACAATGTCTACTGTTACTTAAATTTTTTTTAGACGATATACTGTAGTACAGTAAGTACGCTACACTGTAAAAAGTGATCATTTGACTTCACTTAAAAAAAGTGAGGAAACCCATTGCCTTATGCGTAATGGAGTTCACATGACTTACTTTTTCAACTACACAGGAAGTTTCTTACTTCATAATTTGAAGGCAACAGGTTTCCTCGTTTTTTTAAGTGGTCAACTGATTACTCTTTTTACAGTGTGTGTGGCAGTCCCTGCACTTCCTGTCGCTCTTCTTCTGTCAGCATGTCACCAGAGCTGACAGCTGTGAGAGAGCGTGCCCAGTGTCCACTGGAATCCGCGTGTAGGAGGACGGCCCGTCACCTCTTTCACCTGGCTGAAGTCTGGCCTGAAAAGTAATGATGAGCCAGCCAAGCTTTAGAAGACCCCCGGCCACTCCGGAGCAGAATGTATCAGCCCACTCTCTGACTGCGGTCCTCAGCCGCTCTCTTTGTCCTCTGTCCCGTCACGAAGGATTCTGCTTAGACCGGGTCTTCTGTCGACGAGCAGAGGAAGGTTCCTATGTGCTTTTTGGAGCTGTTTGTATGGGGAATCCCACATAGCCTCCTACACAGAGTGCCCTAAAAGACAGAAAGGGAATGTGATGGGGGTTTTTGAAGGCAGCCCCCTTACACACAATGGGAACCCCACAGTGAGCTAATGTGCCTGACAAATATTCTTACACATGTTAAACTAGTAGACAGCTCTCACCGGTGTCAGGTGTTCAGCTTTCTCACAAGGTTCTCAAATGGTTATACATCGGACAAGGAGCACGTGTTGAAACGCCACTCGATTTAGACCGATTTTAGGTTTCATGGAAATGTTTTTCACACATTCGTTGTTCATGATTCTAGTTATGGTCACGAAAATAGAGACAAAAGCAACTAATGACGTCTCAATTAATATATTTTTTTAATAGTACTACATGTGACTGCTGTGTGATGGTGATGATGTCAGAGGTCACTGGGGTGATGACAGACAGACAGAGAGTTATGAATGACCTCACAACTGAGCAGCAGTTATTAAAGAATAAATTACGTGTTATGTTGTGGTTGTTAGTTAGGCCAAGGGTTTAATTGATTTTATAACTTAAAACAACTATTAAGGACCCAAATTTTCATTACAACAGTATTTTATTAAAGGGATAGTTCACGGAAAAATGAAAATTCTGCCATTTACTCGTCCTCATGTCGTTCCAAACCCCAAAGACTTTCGTTCATCTTGGGAACACAAGTGAAGATCTTTTTAATGAAATCTGAGAGCTTCCAGTCCCTTAAAGCAGCACTAAGTAGGAATTCCGTTTTTGTCAAACAGCGACCCCTAGAGTCGCTGTGGAGTACTTGTACTGTCGTGAATAGCACTCACGCAGAGATGGCTCGCACACACGACCGGATCCCCTCCCCCTGTACACCGGTACCTGTTCAGTAGGATGGACGCTGTAACGAGTAGAAATAAGGTATGGCCCCTTTAAGAGCTGCGCGCGCCCTGTTTAACTGTCGGCAGTCTGTATTGTATGTGCGCCTCGAACACCACATGTATACGGCGCCGGGTTATTTCTGTTTGATGCTCATTTTATCAGATCTGTTTTTTGCCGTAAAGCAATTCGTTACCTCGCGAGACCTGATATCACACGATACTTCCTAACACTGAGGCCGGCGGCCCGCCGGCCCAAAGTTGCAAGGGTGGTTTTGCGGCTCACAGGCACCAGGGGGGTGCGAGACGACCACCATTCAACACGAAATCAGTAATATAAACATTACAATGACTCCAAAGCTGTTCGGTTTAGGTAAAAAAGTTACTAGTTCACCTTTAACTGACAGCTACACAACTGACTCTTCAAAAAGTTCATAAAGAGAATGTAAAAGTAATCCATATGAATTAACCGGTTTAGTCTACATTTTCTGAAGAGACTCGATCGCTTTATATGATGAACAGATTGAATTTAGGCTTTTATTCACAGATCAGCGAACAGAAGCTCAACCGAACCTGCTTGACACGCAAGAACAAACCTCATTCTTTTTTCTGATGGATTCGTTTTATGATCCCTTTTACGAACTTTTTGAAGTGTCAAATTGTTGCGTAGCTGTCAGTTGAGGGACAGAAAGCTCTCAAATTTCTTTAAAAAGATCTTCATTTGTGTTCTGAAGATGAACGAAAGTCTCACAGGTTTGGAACGACATGAGGATGAGTAATTAATGACAGAATTTTCATTTTGGGGTGAACTATCCCTTTAAGCAAATACGTGCAATCATTTTTTATCAATATAATTCAATCATCACATTTTAGTTTAAATGTCAATGTTTAAGAATGTTAACAATGTTCTGAACGCTGCTCCCCCATCAATGACTTTTAAAAAATGAAATATAGGATTCTTTCCACAGAACTGCTATTTCTTTCCAAACAAGGGCATAAAAAAATGAAGAAATCCAAACAATGGAAACATCTAGTGTTTGACACGGCCGCTCTGATTGGCTAACCGAACTGACTTGTGAGTTATTTGGCAATATGAGATAATCAACCAAGATGAATCATTTAGTTCTCCTCTGGGTCTGAGAGTCTGAAATCTGACAAATTGTGATTTTCACAAATCTCAACCCAGCAAATTAATAATATCATTATATTTAAAGTCTGTCAGTCTAAGTTATCGTTCTTCCTTTTTGTCGAGGGAAAAATCTTCCTGTACTTAATATCACTTATAAGGTTAATGACTCCATAAACAGCTTTTTCATATTGCACTTGAAAAAGATTCATTCACAGAGCTATTGGTATTATTGCAGTCATAACTCTACTGACTAGCGGTGATAATGAAATATTAGAAATATGAATATGAAAATTTTCCTCAGGATCCAAAATAAATCTGATTGACTGAATAGATGGATGCGTTTCGTTTCAGCTTTGTCTTAGCATTAGGAAGAGTAAAGTAAAACGTGGCTTTGACTCTTGGATTGAGGATCTTCAGTGCTTTATAGAGCAGCTCATGTACTGTGTTTGTCCACACTGTAGCATCAACAGTATTATGATCATGTGGACATTTACAATACAAGCCAAATGCTTAGTCAATACAAGCTTGGTTATTCTTAGAAATAAATTCATACAGCCAAGTCCACATTGGAACAATTTCAGTTGTTTTTCCTCCTATCTGCAATTTAAAAGAGTAAAGATAATCATCATTTTACAGTTAGGTATCACTCTAAATGTTCCTCCTTTGTGTTGTGGCCCTTGAGTGGTATAAACATTACCAATTTGACTTCAAGACATTGTGGAACGTCTCTAATAATAGAGGCAGGCAAGTTTCTAAAATCAGTTTCCTGACACAGTTGACCTAATTTCAAGAAACGTGTCCATTTCTACACCCGTGATAGCAATACAGTCGGAATCAGATGAAATAACAGGCGGAAAAACTTTGTTGTGGCTCACAGCGAGCAGGATGAGGGGAAGCAGGCCAGATATATATATAGAGAGAGAGAGACAGAGAGACAGACAGACAGACAGACAGACAGACAGACAGACAGACAGAGCGAGGGGAAATCCCCACACTAGCCGGCCTCCCACGGTCACTGCTGAGAAGTCTGCCAGTGGACCATCAGCGAACCCAACTGATGGGATTTTCCTGATTCTGCCATAGATTACTGAATAAAAGCTGCACTGCACAACATAGTTGTCGTTTTTCAGCATATTATAAATGTTAGAAACAGTTTTTGCTTCTTCATACTTTTCTGGAAACTGTCTGTCTATGAAACACGAGCATTCCAAAGTTTGTGATAAGTAAAATAAAAAAAGTAAATGAATGCTTTTATTCAGCAAGGATGCATTCAGTTGTTTAAAAGTGACCGTAAATACATTTATAATGTTACAAAAGATTTCTATTTCAAATAATTTTTCTGTTCATTAAAGAATCCTTAAAGAGTTAGTTCACCGATAAATGAAAGTGAATTACTCGCCCAAGTCGTTCCAAATCCTTAAGACTTTCGTTCATCTTTGGAACACAAATAAAGATCTTTTTGATGAAATTTCTTTCAAGGCCTAGAAAGGTAATAAAGACACCATTTAAGTAATCTATGTGACTCCAGTGGTTTAACCTCAATTTTATGAAGTGATGCAAGTTTTTTGTTTGAACAAAAATCTTGAGATTTATTATTGGTGTTTGTTAAGGCCAGTATCACTATTATTAATGCTCCTTCAGATCCCTTTACCCTAATTATTAAACTTTGAAACTTAACGTATCTCACACATCTGTGCTGCAGATATGAATCAACCTCTGACTGTTGAAGAGGTTGTGCTTTTACTTTTCTAAGTCATCAGACTTGAAGTGAACTTAAACCTGGCAACATTAAAACAAATTGTTAAAAAATCCCATAGACTTACTGAAGGAGGGACACCAGTCATATCTAGAAAACAAAATATCATTGATTTGGGCCAGTAAACATCACCCTAGCAACAACCCTGAACACCAGAGTAACCGCCTTAGCTACACCATAGAAACCACCCAGAACGCCCTGACAACCATAGTGGTCACATGTTTTGCACAACCTTTTGTCCAAAATCTAGTTTTTCTTATTTACAACCAGTGTTTACATGCAACAAACATTTTCAAGCTATTTAATACTAGTTCATATGACATGCATATTTAAGTAATAACACCTAATACCGAATTATATATAATAAATAATAATAATGAAGAGCATTTGCAGACAGCTCCATCAAATAATTACATACACAGTCAAAATTTCATGAAATTCCAGTAATGGAATTATTAGATTAGATTTTTTTTTTAACGTTTTTGAAAGAAGTCTCTTATGCTCACCAAGGCTGCATTTATTTGATCAAAAAATACAGTAAAAACAATAAGTAAACTATTCTTACAATCTAAAATAACAGTATTCTATGTTAGTATATTTTTATTTATTATGTCATTTATTCCTGTGATGCAAAGCTGAGATTTCAGCATCATTACTCCAGTGTTTAGTTTCACATGATCCTTCAGAAATCATTCTACTATGCTAATTGTATAAATAAATAATAAATAAACTTGCCTAATTGGTGCTTAATTATTAATAATGGTTCTTATTGTTATCAATGTTGAAAACTGCTTAATATTTTTGTGGAAACCATGATACAATCAGGGTTAGTTTACCCAAAAAAAGAAAATTCTGTCATTAATTACTCACAGTCATGTCGTTCCAAACCCCTAAGACTTTCGTTCATCTTCAGAACACAAATGAAGATCTTTTTGATGAAATATTTCTGTCCCTGACACTTTCAACTCCCAGAAAGCTAGGAAAATAACCCATGTGACTCCAGTGGTTAAAACTCAATTTTATAAAGCGACGCGAGTGGTTTGTTTTCGCAAAAACTTTATCAACAAAATATTAATCTCCAACGCGCGTTCACGCAACAACGTCCGCTCTCGCGTCAACACATCACGCATGCGCCGTGGTGCATCGTGAACGCGAGTTAGTGATTCATATTTTGTTAATAAAGTGGTAAATTATGGTTTCTTTATCCCAATGTTCTTCCAATATTCCAGCATTTTAGGTCATATGAGCATGTCACATTTAAAACACCCCATAGCTATAATGTAAAAAAAGAAAAAGAAGCTTCATTTTGTGTTCATTGGCATGTTTGCTTTGCAAATGCATTAGCGCTCCATTTCCATCAACATGCCAGCAAAGCTGTGACCTTTGACCCGGCTGCTCAGCGACTGTCATCTGATTCGCTGGTGACAGAAGCTACAGTGTTGGTCCTGCTCAGAAAGGCTCTAGGCAAGTTCACTTTTAATAAGCTGCACGATTACCCTTTCCTGAGAATCCTGCATACATAAACACCTTGTATGATTTTATTAGCTGCCTCATAACGATGCTTGTGAGCTCGCGTTTCGTTTGAATAGAATTGATAGGAAACAATATCTGCCCTAAAGTACATCTAATGATGTTAGACTTGAGTGGGAGGAACTTGGGGGAAATTTAGCCACAGAAGCCTTTCATTTAGCTGTACAGGAGTGGGAGGCGAAGACATTACCAGGTCCAATCTAAAAAAAGAGAAGAGTTGCTAATGTTTGTACATCAGAGTAGGAGTAAATTAGTCAACTCTGGTCCCTGGCTGCTAATATCGGTTAAATTGAATGCCGATCAGTTGTTTTGGTTAAAAACAAGCTCAGCAGCGAGGTGTGTTTGTCGCAGAAGTTTACTGAGAAATGCTAACTGTCGCTGACTTGCGTAGACTTTGAGTAATCTTGTGAGAGTCAAAACAAATCATTGCACTTTGTCAGGGAAAATAAGGCAGTTTGTTTTTTCCATAATCAGACAGGCTACAAAAATGACATCAAACCTGAAAAAAATAATAATGTGAATGGTGGTGTTTAACTTGGCGCCACAATGCTATAGGGTGTTTTGCTAAGGCATTGCTACTGTAAGTGATTGATAGGGAGTTGCTGGATAGGGTGTTCGGGATGGTTGCTAGGGCATTGCTAGGTGGTTATTTACTGTCCAAATTTAAAAGAGCCCACACTCAAGTCTTTATGATATTCTGGTCTCTAGATTTGACTCAGGGTCCTCCTTCAGTGTAAGGGTGCGTCTCAATCTGCTCCCTAGCTTCCTAGGTTGTGAATAAGTATCATATACACAGATTCGGTCACTGGTAAGGACCCTAGATCACTACACATTGACCCTATATTCCCTATGTACAACATCACTCCTAATATTTGAGAACAACAGCAGAACTGATATCTTTCTGACATTATTTTTTTAATGTTTTTTAAAGTACATTATGCTAAATAATTAGCTTGTTACATATACACTCACCGGCCACTTTATTAGGTACACCTGTCCAACTGCTCGTTAACACTTAATTTCTAAGCAGCCAATCACATGGCGGCAACTCAGTGCATTTAGGCATGTAGACATGGTCAAGACAATCTCCTGCAGTTCAAACCGAGCATCAGTATGGGGAAGAAAGTTGATTTGAGTGACTTTGAACGTGGCATGATTGTTGGTGCCAGAAGGGCTGGTCTGAGTATTTCAGAAACTGCTAATCTACTGGGATTTTCACGCACAACCATCTCTAGGGTTTACAGAGAATGGTCCGAAAAAGAAAAAACATCCAGTGAGCGGCAGTTCTGTGGGCGGAAATGCCTTGTTGATGCCAGAGGTCAGAGGAGAATGGCCAGACTGGTTCGAGCTGATAGAAGGGCAACAGTGACTGAAATAACCACTCGTTACAACCGAGGTATGCAGCAAAGCATTTGTGAAGCCACAACACGCACAACCTTGAGGCGGATGGGCTACAACAGCAGAAGACTCCACCGGGTACCACTCATCTCCACTACAAATAGGAAAAAGAGGCTACAATTTGCAAGAGCTCACCAAAATTGAACAGTTGAAGACTGGAAAAATGTTGCCTGGTCTGATGAGTCTCGATTTCTGTTGAGACATTCAGATGTTAGAGTCAGAATTTGGCGTAAACAGAATGAGAACATGGAACCATCATGCCTTGTTACCACTGTGCAGGCTGGTGGTCGTGGTGTAATGGTGTGGGGGATGTTTTCCTGGCACACTTTAGGCCCCTTAGTGCCAATTGGGCATCGTTTAAATGCCACGGCCTACCTGAGCATTGTTTCTGACCATGTCCATCCCTTTATGGCCACCATGTACCCATCCTCTGATGGCTACTTCCACCATGTCACAAAGCTCTAATCATTTCAAATTGGTTTCTTGAACATGACAATGAGTTCACTGTACTAAAATGGCCTCCACAGTCACCAGATCTCAACCCAATAGAGCATCTTTGGGATGTGGTGGAACGGGAGATTCGCATCATGGATGTGCAGCCGACAAATCTGCGGCAACTGTGTGATGCCATCATGTCAATATGGACCAAACTCCCTGAGGAATGCTTCCAGCACCTTGTTGAATCTATGCCACGAAGAATTGAGGCAGTTCTGAAGGCAAAATGGGGTCCAACCCGTTACTAGCATGGGGTACCTAATAAAGTGGCCGGTGAGTGTACATGCAACATTTCAGCCGTAAATAAATGATGCATGTTAGCGAGATTATGTTCAGTACCTGTCTAGCGATGTATGTTTGTGCTGAAATATAATTAAATAAGGGTTTGTATTTTGACTATAAGTAACTTTGCAACTACATGTCAACTAACTCTGATTAGAGTGTTAGTAGACGGTCTAATATCATCTCTTTATTGTGATGCTCCAACAGAGATTCTACTGACTAATTAACTTTGTTTGCAACTACATGTCAACTTTTTCTAACCCTATACCAGTCTTCTACTCGACTAACACTCTAATGAGAGTAGATAGACATGTAGGTGTAATGTTAATTATAGTCAACAGAATGTGTTAAAGGGACCATCAAAATGAAGTGAAACCATATCTTTCACTTGTTTTTGTCATGTGTAGTGAGTTATTTATGTTTCCCGCTTCAGAACGTCTGTTAAGGGAACATAGTGAGCATTGATGCTCCCTGTTTGTCACGGTGCATTGTGGGATTCATATGTTTCAGTGCACTGGAAGGATTTTGCGATTGAAAAAAAGATGTCCGACTCCCTGATTAGTGCCCTGGCTACTGAAGGGAGCTGATTGAGACGCACCCTATGGCTCTTTTTTACCCCCCACCCATTTTATCATTTACCATGTGAAACCCGCATGTCTGATGTCTTAGAAAAGTCCCAGAACATCTCCCCTCAACTAACCACATGGTTTAAGGCTATGCGTATAGCACAATGTGAGATCGTAATATAGGGTTAATTTAGGTTCAAATCTCTGAGGTTTAGGTGCTGTTAATATTGTAAAACAGGTATTGTCCTTGCATATAAGGTGTACATACACTATCATTTAAAAATTTAGGGTCAGAAAGATTAAAAAAAAAAAGAAATTAATCCTTTTAATCTGGACTCTACAGGATGCATTAAATCAAAAGTCACAGTAAAGACATTTATAATGTGTCTTTTCAAATAAGTGCTGTTCTTTTGAACTTTCTATTCATCAAAATCCTGAATTTTTTTTTATCACAGTTTCCACAAAAACATTAAGCAGAAAAATCTTCAACATTGATAATAATAAGAAATGTTCCTGAGCATCAAATCAGCATATCAGGATGATTTCTGAAGGATCATGTGACACTGAAGACAGGAGTAATGATGCTGAATAATCACAGGAATGAATTACATTTAAAAAGAAAAAAGAAATCTTACTAAACCCTACACTTTTGAATGGTAGTGTAATTATTTGATAATAAATATTTAAGATTTTTAGCTTTTAGTAGGCTATGAATATGTTTGCCTTAAGGTTATTCATAAGCTGTGTTCCAAAACAATGAGAAAATTCGAATTTTGGAGACGTAAGCATTCAAAACTTACAGTCTCTCACTTCCGCTGAAATGGATCACAGATTTTTATGACATCACCGCAGACTTCAGCTTCTCATCACATCTTCTGTCCAATCAAATGCTCTCTATAATCTAAAGCGTCCCGCCCCCTATGCTACAAACACCACCTGACCAAAGCGACCATTGACACGTCACGGAACTATATGGGTTGGAGATGTGTGTCCGGTTGCTCAAACGCTCGAGTTTTATTCCGTTGTCCAACTGTACGTTGGTTAAGAATGAAATGGCTAGAATTTATTCACACCTCTATTGAATCCAACGTATCATCAGCGCTCGGATTCGCTTCCATGGTGCTGTCAAGTACGATGTGCAATCTGTGCGGTAAACTAAACGCTATTGGCTATTTGAAAAGGGGGAGGAGCCATTCAATATGTCCCGCCTTAACTTCCTGTTTCAGTAGAAATTACGTCAACGCATCATACAAAACTGTGCTTTCCAAGCCACTTCCGTGGGCCTTTAAGATATTATTATGAATTTCATAAATTATTATGAAATCCGAGAGCTTTCTGATCCATCCATAGACAGCAACGTCATTGCAACTTTCAAGGCCCAGAAAGGTGAGCGTTCAAGAAATCAACTGATATGTTTGTGATTGGCTGCAAAACACACTGTAAATAGAAACCTTTGATGCGCTCAAATGCGCAAACACCTCTATCATCTTTCACCAATATGCTATATTCTTTTGGAGAAAACTGATCCTAGACCAGCAGTTATGGGCAACTCTTCCCTATAAAATCAGAAGCACAGTCTTTTCTCAAGTCCATGGCCATGGAAAGGCTAAAACTGAGTCCGAAATTGCATACTATATAGTAGTTACTACATTTGGTTTAAAACTTACTTCGCGGTCCCGTGGCCTTCAGAATCCGCCAGAAGTAGTAGGTCATCCGGGTATTCTCTACTGTTTTTCAGATACTGTCTGCGCCTGAAATCGCATACTCTCTTGAGTAGAAAAAACGCTGAAAAAGTAAGTTCAATATAGTATGAATGTAATCCGGACGTATTACATTTGCCATGTTGTCATTATCATGTGACCTACCAGCGTCAGTTGCGTCGCTTCACTTCCATTCATAAATTCTCTCCCGTGGCCTCATGGGATAGTAAAGTGTCCATCTTATACACACTTCAGCATCCCGCAAGAAGAAGTAGGTCATCCGTTTGCCTTTTTGCCTTTGCCTATAATTATGAGTACTGTGAATTCGGACATAGTACATTTGTCTCGCACTGTTTTTCGCCTACTGTGCGATATCAGATGCAGCCTATGAATTTGAACGTACTACCCTGTTGGCGAACTGTTTTTCGCATACTATGGAAGTATTTGATTTTGGACGCAGGGTTCGCCTTGCCAAGCCTTATACACACTCCGCCTATGGTTGTTACAATGTGGGCAAAAACAGAGTACTTGAGCTTCAGAATAGTTATGCATTTAAGACAAATAGTGCTGAGTAAAAATAGTGGTTCTCATCCTTTTTGAATCCAAGTTATAAATTGTACAACTTTTCCTGGTCTGGAAGGTCTACTTATCCAGGTTTTTGTAGGCAGTGAGAATCTTGGTTCTTCTATAATTATTATTTTTTGTAAGAGTTGAATTAAAATAAGAAACATCTTGATTTTTAGTTGTTTTAGCTTATTTAAATGCTCGTTTTGTCTTGTATTTGCGTAAATCATCTAAGTCGTCTTGGAAGTTTGCTGAGGCCCCCTAGTGGGCCCCGGGCCCCTGGCTGAGAACCACTGCTTTTAAGGATAACTTTTCTTTATTCTGTCCAATCTGCTGATTGCACAACAATTATTTCACAAAATAAGACAAACTAGATTTCACCACATCCAAAATTTCACATGGATTCTTTCCAGCGAGTCGATCTACACATCTCACATATCAGGCCGTCTTTGATCACCAGGTTTCGTCAGCCTTATTTCCTTATTTCCTTCACACCGTCTCTCTCCCTCTTCAGACATATCACTTCCTCAAGGATAAATACACCAATTACTCCGCACCTGCATTTCATCATTTAGGGGAAAAGAGAGAGAATCGTGGTATTTATTAGATTTACTGTCACTGGAGAACAAACCAAATTCCCATCATTTGCATGGAGAAATATGATGCAGCTGGGTGAGCTCATTTGAACTGTTTTAATTGGTGAGAAACGGAAGATTGAGAGACAAAAACATCATTACAGGCTATGTTTCCACATCAGGGCATTACTGATTTTATTACCTCTTTTATTGCCTCGTTGTTCTTGAGAGAAGGAGAATTCGCAGGTTTTTGGCATGTTCTTCTTAGGCAGAAGTTCACCTTAACTGGAGATAAGAAAGATTGCGAAAACAGCGAAGGCAAAAAAAGAAAATAACTGTGGTTAAATCAAATTGCGCATCTTAAACAAAGCAACTTGTGTCTTCGCAAAATGTGAAATTCCGGAGTTTCGTCTTGGGCTTCTTCACACACGTCACCTTCGGTTTTCATTACAGACCTTGATCTTAATGCTTCCATCCACTTAGCAAACGTAAAGAATTTACCCTCGTCTAGAGCAGGATTAATGCTTTCTCACAAGCAAAGCCGGCACAGTTCAATCACGCCACAGGAGGACTGTGGGTAATATATGAGCCAGTGCCTATTCTCATATCCCTGCCAGACAATTTAAGGTTGTAATGATCTTTCCAAATCACTGACATCTTTATAGATGTTGCAATACTGACAAAAGCAGTAATTCTATTTCGACTCAATCCAATAATCACTTTTGAATGTTAATCTATTCGCTCTCTAATAGCTCAGCTGTGGTAAATGTATTCGATTTCCACACGGCTGATGTCAGATTCATTCTCTAGTTTTTTTTTCTAACCTTTATAAGCTGGTTGAGATTGTGCTTGGTTCAGGGTGGGTATATTTTCGAGTAAACGGAAGGCTATACACACAAACTACAAAGGTTTCGCAGCAATAGAACCTTTAATTGCATCTATTATAAGCTATCGAGAGATATTGTTGAGCCTTAGAAGATATTTCATGACAAAAAAAAAAAAAAAATTCAAAAGAGAAAGAATGTGAGGCACAATGTTGTCCTTTGACATTTGTTAGTCACACTGAAAGGCGTGTAAACATGTATGTGGGGAAGTTTCATATGAAAATGAAAACGGGCGATGTTTTTTGAAACTGCCTTCTGACAAAATATAGTCATATAAGGTGACACTTCATCCAGAAGGGCATCAGTAAAATGCTCATGCCTGAGAATATTTGGGTGTCACTTGGTTTTGTGGACTTTTAGAACTCCTAATCTCTATAAAAAAATAAAAAAAAGCTTAGAAAAATAATATAGTCGACTCCTTGCTAATGCTAATGCAAGCTAACGCTGACACAGCTACTTTTTTGTATCCTAAATTCACACAAAATATTTTCACACTTTTTGTATGAATTACAGATGATTGAAAATGACACAGACACAATAAAAAAGCATTCTATTGAAAAGTGATTTGTTTTCTTTTTGTTTTTCTTACACAACTCACATCACATCACAACTCTTATTTCATCTAAAGCTCTTTACTGACACTGTTTCCTCGCTATGTACCGGTAAACAAGTATACTAACTTGAAATTGGTCATCACAGTGGAAATTACATATCTAATTTGTGTTAAACTTAAAGGAATAGTTAATTTAAAATGAAAATTCTGTCATCATTTACTCACCCTCAACTGTTTTCAAACCTGTATGAGTTTCTTTCTTCTGCTGAACACAAAAGAAGATATTTTGAAGAATGTCGGTAACCAAACAGTTGTTGGACCCCATTGACTTCCATTATAGGAAAAAAAAAATACTATGGAAGCAAACAACTTCAGGGTTAGTAAATTATGACTGAATTTTCATTTTGAAGTGAACTATTCCTTTAACACAAATCATTTTCCCACAAATAAATATAAGTAGTTTGTTTATTTCAGATTTATAATAGTTTTAAGACAGACACTTTTGTTAATATTGAAAGTTTGGGACAATAAAATAAAAACAAAATCTATATATTACACACAATTATAATATTTTCATATTTTTCGCATAAATTACATCTTGATTGAAAATGACGCACAATATAAAGCATTCAAGAAGTGATTAATTTGTTTTGTTGTTTTCTTACAAACACATTTCACTGACGCGTTTGTCTCATTGGTAAACAAGTACACTAATAATAAAACATTTTTTTTTTACAAGAGCAATATTTTGATTTCATGATGGAAATGACACCTCGGGAATGATTTCATACAAATGATTTTCAAGCAAATAAACATTTAAAAAGTTCATGTTTATTTTACACTTTGTTTGTGCAGATTAAAAGTGTGTGACTAAAAAAACATGACAATGAAAATAAAACGCAGTATTTACATTACACACCATTAAACAATATTTTCACATTTTTTGCAGAATTGAAAGCTTGATTGAATATGATGCACAATAAAACCATTTAAATGTAAAGTGATTTATCTTGTTTTTTTCTTCTTTTGTTTTCATCTAAAGATCTTATCTGACACTGTTGTCACTAAATACAGCAAAATTGGCGATAACGTTGGAAATTAATTTTCACACAATTACATAGTTTGTTTATACTTTGTTTAGATTATCATATAGATGTTTAGACATAATGTGTTATGTTAGGATTGAAAGTCAGGGACAATAAAATAGAAATAAAAGGAATAGGCCAACATAAAAGACATCAAACATTTGAAAAAGTTTCCAAGACATGTTACAAAAACAAAATAAAAATAAAAATCAAGTATGAATAAAAGTGCTGTTGTGTGACCAGATGAAGGCCTCTCATGCACCTTTTAGTGAAAGCTCGACATCTACATTTCCTGCTGTAACACAGTCAATGTCTTCATCAGCAGAAATTCACCGACAAGGCGTTCGGGACAATAGCGGCGTCTCTCAACACCTCCTCGGCCTGGCACTGAGGGCCCAGTTTGAGACTTCCTGTCCAGGCCACAGACTTTCACTTCTACCGGTGGACACAAAGTTGATGATTAGCTGACTCAGTCTGGACTGTGGCTGCAGGACATCTTGTTGTCCAATCAAGGCCTTCTCCATCATGGTCGATGTGAGCAGTCGCTGCTTTCTCCAGTCTTTAGGGATGAAGACGGAGCACCCCGAGAGCTAATTGGACATGGCGCGTTACAAGCTGAGAACAAGCTAAGTGGAGCTAGCTGTCGGGAGAGACTGATTATCCTGAGCGAGGGGGGGACACACTTCCACTACGTAAGCACAACGTCAGTTCCTGTACCTGGTTGAACATTAACCCACGGGCTAAAGCAGGGCTGTGGCGCTATATCCTGAGCCATGCAGAGGAACAGGAAGAAGATGCTTTGAATATGGAGCTCGCTTGTCAAGGGCTTGTCTGGCCAAACAAAGCAATCAGTCGGCCCCTCTTTGTCTCGCTGAGCAAAACAAGATGGCAGTGCATGTCAGGGAAAATTGCCCTGTCTGTACTTTCACTGTATTGGGGACATTCATGCACTGAGAAAATGAAGGAGTCACAGGAAGAGCCAGGATGTTGTGTGATAAAGGAAAAATCTACAGTGCAAGAACATACACTGTCCTGCTGACGCCTAAAGAAATTACCAAATGAAAACGCTGGGGAACCCTTTGCCATTCGACGTGGGTCAACGAGGTGATGCTTAAAAAAATCAATTCATACAGGCAACTACTCAAATGCACCTCTTCTATGATGAATACATTTTCAGTTTGGGAATAAACTATTGATTTATTTACAAAAGTATAATTGTAATAAAAATAGGTTAACACTTTATCTCACAGTGTCCTTGTTACATATTTTACATGTACTTACAACAAATAATGCATAATTACATGCAACTAACCCTCAACCAAACCCTAATCCTACCCTAACTCTATAGTAGTTACTTAATATTACTCAGTACTTAAACACATTATTACACTGTAACAATGACACCTTCAAATAAACTGTAACCAAAAATATTAATGTTATATAAATATTAAATATTAGGACCAACTTTATATTTATAAGTGTGTTTAAATAAATGATCTGATACAATCCAATTATTGTGTATACACCTGTTTTTACATTATATTACAAAATAGCTTATGTAATTACATAATTACTGTAATTACACTGTTGACGACCCTTTAACCCAGCCGTACCTGACCATACCACTAATTCCATCCCTAACCTTACCCGTATCCCACCTCAATAGCAGCAAAAATGTTTTACGATCCAACATATTGACAATATATCAATATTTTTGCGTAAGCGTATAGTTTTTAAAGACACCTAATATAAAGTGGGACAAAATATTATTAATATTTGGTGAACATGGAGTCAACAGGGAGAAGTTTTGTTGTCACGTGACAAGAAAAACATATGGAAAGGAAAATGGAAATGAGATAGAAATGATATCAACCAAAGAACCCTCATTTTTGTGTCGCCTAATTGTCATAATAAAATTGGGTAACACTTTGTCATTGTTACACGTTAGATGTAGTTACTGTAGTAATAACTATAAATGATGCATAATTAGATGCAATTAAGCCTAAACCAAACCCTAACCTTATGGTAAGTACATGTAGTCAACTATTATTACTTAAATGTGTAATTACACTGTAACAATGCAGCTTAAAATAAAGTGTAACCTAAAGTTGTTACCACACGACCATAACCAGTACTATCCGTTTTATAAATGCAGGAGAACAACATGAATACAAAAATGATACATGCATTTAGACTGGATTTTTCTCCTACTTCCAGATCTTTGATCCACACCCACTGGAATCCTATGCTGGAAGAGCTCATGCTGAGTTTCTAAAATGGACTGCAGGCCTACAGGTAACCAGTTTGCTCTTTTGTTCCCTCTTCCCACTAATGTTAATAACTACTACTATATGCTAAGTGTAAAATGCACCTCTTATGGCTGTATCTGTTCCACCAAAAGCTGTTCAGTTTTCACATGGTCTCCTGTTAACATATTCTGACCCATGCCCAAAGAAATACCTTGTTTAATCACAGCTCCAAAAATCAGAGATTTCAAAGAAAATTCCATTCAATTTACATTAATTTTTTCAGTGCTTTACAGAAAAATGCATGTCTAAATAATTACATATTTAAGTACTGAGTAATATGTACTTACTATAGGGTTAGGATTTGGTTGAGGGTTGGTTGCATGTAATTTTGCATAATTTACTGTTATTATATGGTAAGTACACGTAACATATGTAACAAGGACACTGTAAAACAAAGTGTTACCGTAATCTGTTTCAGAAGTGACTGTGTCCAAGTAATGTCCATATTTGAGAAATGTACAGTTCTAAGATAATTCAAATCATGCAGTTAGCTTAATTTAAGGAAGAAACAATGCACCAAAATGCAGCATAGACACATTTTTGCAGAAGAATCTCATTTTTATTGGTAAATATTTGAATTTGGTCTGCTCATATGATGCTGTAATAAAGCGTTTGCAGACTATTTTTTGCACATTTTTAGAAGAAAAAAAAGATATTCAAACCAATCGTAAATGAATGCATAAAAGTGACTCTTAAGGTGCATGTTTTTTATTTGTTATGTTTTTCACAGCACCGTATATGAATAAATGTTAATTTTTTTTATTTAAATGTCAAAAGTTCATTAATTTGTTGATATTGGGCTGTTTAACGTGTATGTAATAGATGCTATATAGCGTGGTTATGACACAATCTGTCCTTAATTTCAGACAGACAACAGGCACTCGTGTCAATTTGACAACAAAGGAGAAACGTGTCTTTTCTGCATCTACTCCCCCTCCTCCCCCCGTCCTCGTCTGCTTAATTAACAAAGATGGGTCATTAGGGGAATTGTGAATGAGGTAACCAGACCCCGGATTAAAACGAACACAAGCTGCAAAAACGCGAGAACACCATCATTTATACAGCTAAACTTTCCACATTATTAGCGTCATTTAAGAATAGGATAGTGGAAGCAATAAGAGTTTATAGAATTACACAAACGGGGGGAATATTCCGCTATGCTAATGAGCTGGTCTTTGGAGACTGGGCTTAATGGGGTTTCAGTAGGAGCCTTTATTACCCGCTCCGCTCCACACCGGATCCGTCCACGAGGAGTAGAGGGGAGTCCGATAGCCTCGCTGATGTGATTGTCAGTGCTGCGTCTGGGCTAAAGTGCCTTGATTCATCTCCATCCAAATGGGCAGTGACGCCACGGCTGCATCTCCATCTTCGTCTGCAGAAGACCGAATTCCCTGGAAAATAATGAATCGCGGCTTCATTTGTAACTGTCAGAGAAAATCTCGGCTCGCCGCGGCTCTTCTTTCCGCTGATGAGAGCAAACGATCTCAAACTTCCAGAAGTTCACGGCTGTCATGTAGTGTCAGGGCTCGGGCTACTTTGCGTTTGGGAAAGTTGAGTGTCTTAAACGTTCGCTAATTTCAAAACTCTCATTTATTCCCACACAAACCGAGTCTCCCTCACACCGAGCTGCCTTTCTTTTTGTTGTCTTTTGTTAATGACAGGAGTCCGAGCCCTCGCCGAGGTCATCCATCTTCCGTAGACATCCACCCACTGATCTCCGCTGGCCAATCCAGACTCTGGTGACCAGCATTATGGCCGTGTCAGGGTCCGAGCCCCCCCTCGGCCCCCCGTGATTAATCATCATTTGGAGAGCGGTGCTGGGACGCTCAGGAGAGGGGCCGGCCCCTGCAGGTGGTATCGGCTTTGGGGGAGAATGGACCTGCCACTGGGCCTTTGTGCGTTCTCCCCTGGACAACAGCGCTGCTGCTCTGACTTTACCTTACTCCCAGAGCGCCCAGAGAGACTCACATGGGGACAGTGGGACGCTGTTGGTTCATAGGTAGATGGTGTCGAGTTTCATGCCAAATCCAGAAATATTCCATATGTTCTCCAACATTCCAAACACTGACTCAAATTAGACAACAAAAGAGAGCTGTGTGTGAAATGCTCTAAACTAATACAGTTAATATCAAAGTAAGTGATAGTAAATCTGAAATCACCAAGGAAAAAATAGATTAGTAGTGCAACAAAATAATGAGCCAAGAGGGGCCTGTAAGGGTTCCCTTGTGAATTATATATATTTTATTAATGTACACTTGTAGTAGTATATTTTTTAAAAGAATGTACTTACAGGTAATATAATATTAATGAAATAAAAGACCACTTAAAGAAAGTACAGTTCATGACTATGTTTATATAGCGTATACCCCCGGTTTCACAGACAAGGCTTAAGCTAACCCTGGACTAAAATGTATGTTTGAGCTGTTTTGACATATCCTAAAATATGTCAGTGCCATTGTTTTGTCTCAAGATGCTCACCAGTAATGTTTTTTCTAAGGCACGTTAATAAAAACTACTTGAATGTCCTAATTGAACTAATGTTTAATCCTGGCTTAATCTAAGCCCTGTCTGTGAAACCAGGCCATAATGACCAAGCCATTTTAAATCATTATTTGTTTCATATCTTTTGTTGTGCTTTAAAGAAGTACACTTATTTTGATGTGCTGACTAACACACTGAAGCAAATGTAAAGTACTTGATTATAATTTTAACTGTAGTGTGTTGTTCAATATTACATCAGTAGAAATGATATTAAAGTATATTTTAGTTTACCATAAATGCTTGTCGGTACATTCAGCAGTACACTTTAAAAATATTACAAAGACAATAGAAGTTATTATGAAATTACATATAAAGATGTTCTTAAGTCCTACTAAAGTGGCACTCTTAAGCATTATTTTAATATCAATTTAAACTATTATACATTTTGGTAGTGTCCAAAAACATTACATTCAGTTCACAATTAATTATATTCTTTTAAAGAATATTATTTCCGTGACAAGCACTTTTTTTAAAAATGCGTGTTAAATTGGACTTCTCTTTCACAAGGGTTCGGTGTAGAGATAGTGTGTTATCTTAAAATGAAAATAATGAAAGTCACAAGGTACCCTATTTTATTGGCACATCATCGCTATTTTCACTGACAACTTCTGTCTAAGTAATGGCTTATATAAAATCTAAAGATGCCAAAGAGTGTCTGTAAGGGGAGGTGAAGAACTTTTGATTTTTACATTTTCTTTAGAGAACGTGACTGCCACTTGCACATGCAAAACTTTCACCAACATCGGTGGCCTGACAACTTTCCCAGTATTTACTGAAGCCATTTGCTAAAATATTCTTAGTGGTTTCCAGGGTGTTGCTAAGCAGTTGCTAAAGTGTCCAGAGTAAACCCTTGGAAGTTACTAGGTGGTTGCTCACTGGCCCAAGTCAAAAATCTACAAGATATTCTGGTCTCTAGACATTTAATACTATAATAAACCTAAGTATGAACAATAAAATAGAGATGCTTACTAATATTGTATAATATATAAACAATAGAAATCAATTAGGTAACCAGTATACAACCTTCCACATTATTAGGAAGGAACATTTGTGAATGGGACACAATGACAGCTAATAGATTAATGCGAAATAAAGTTTTATTTAAATCTAAAAAAGGCCAAAAGTTTCTGTAAGAGTTAGATTTTCTGTAAGAGTTAGGGTTAAGGAAAAACAATACAAAAACAAGCATGCATGTATCAAAAAAGACACACACACACTCAAATGAATTATGCCTTTTATGTTCAAGAGTATGGATTGATCAATGGCAAGCATTATTTTATTATGAATTTGTGCAAGACGGTTGGACCCCTGTGAAATCTCACAAACAAGTTCATATCTTAAATAAGATGATTTCCATGATGAAGATATTATGTCCTTTTGTTGTTTTGATGGGAAACAGTATATTAGAAAGCAATCACTCAGGATCACATAAATGAGTGTACATCTAATGAATCAAAATCAACTAATTTTCCTCCCATGACTGCTTTAGTCTATTTCTCACCATTAAACAGGGTGAACATTAAGAAGGTCTTTAATAGCTCCATTTAATAGGTGGAAGCTTTTGGTTCATAAACCTCTAATGATGCTGATGCACACAATTCATTACTGACCACATCTAGAAATGATGGATCTGCTGCATAATGGCTAAACTTTGACTGAGCCGACAAAAGGCTAAGACTCTAACAAGACTCTCCATTAGCAAAAGGCTGGCATCAAATTAAAGATTGATTTAGCAGAACCATTTGTTACCAGCGGCTGACATGCAGCTCTGTCTGTTGAGACCGCTGAAGACACAGACACCCCATCATCTCCCGCACCCCTCGCAAGCCAAGATGAACGCTTATAATGATGCCATTTGCTTAATTTTCTGTGCTGTATACGTTCACGCTGCTCCCCGCACACACCTAAAATGTTGTGCAGCTTTGTATTGCCTCACATTTTAAGTTTCAATTGCATGGATTTGTTTTAGTTACGATGCTTTTACGATATTGTATGCAGTGTTGTTAATAATGTTGTTGTTGTTTTTTAAATCCAATGCATTAGCTGAGAAGAAAGATACAAAAACAGATTTTTTAATATATAAACATCTTATTGTATGAATATATGGTTACACTTTATTTCAAGGTGTCCTAGTTACCGTGCAATTATACATTTAATATTAATGAACTACATGTACTTACTATTAGGTTAGGATTAGTTGAATGTAATTATGCATAATTGACTGTTATTACCAGAGTAAGTACATGTAACGTGTAGCAAATACACTAAATTAAAGTGTTACCAAATCTATTTATGATGGCTAATAGTCAGTTTGTAAGTATTATGTTTCCTGTTCTTAAAGACGAAATGAAAAGACTGTACTCACCCTTGTTTAAAACCATTTCCCCTCCCCAGGAACACCACAGGAGAAATTCTGAAGGATCTTCACTTAGATGTGGTTCTTGGGGAAAAAAGTAGGTTTTAAACAAGGGTGAGTACCATGACAGTAGTGACCAGTGTTGGGGGTATACGCATTACAAGTTGCGTGAGTTATGAAATCAGATTACTTTTTTAAAGTAAGTAATGCATTACGACGTAGACACACTCAATAAATGGGAAAACAACGTAATGATTTCCCATTTATTGACTGACAGCTCTCCTGTCCTCATGTTGAGAAAAATCTGGAGTAAGTGCAGAGGCGGTGTGTGCGCTGATGGTTATTGTGTAGTTCTAGACTAAATGTGAGCATGCATTTACTCATCTCTTTTGCGCAAAACAGATTCAGTATTCATAAAAATGAATGAAAACAGTCAAATGCAAACTCAGAATATTGCGCAAATCTGCAATAATTAAATGTTAAATAACACATGTATTTAATATCACTTTATTATTAACCAATGTCTTTGTACAGGCATGAATTTGTATTTTCTTCCACCTGAGTATTATTTATTTCACTTTTGGTGTAAAAGGGCCTTTACGTTTGCAAAAAAAAAAAAAAAAAATTTTTTTGTTCTTTTTAAAAACAAACTAACAAGCCCAGCCCAAGTGAGAAAAAGTAACGCAAAAGTAACGCAAAGCATTACTTTCCTTAAAAAGGTAAAACCAATTAGTTACTTTTTTCAGGGAGTAATGCATTATTTTTAAGAGTATCTTTCCCCAACACTGATAGTGACCATGTATGTTAAGTTTCAAAATGACAAAAAAGCGCCGTGATGGTATTTTTGATGTAGTCCATAGAATTTATGCGCTATTGTCCAATTCTTATAATTTGTTTTGTGTGAGGAACAGGATGGGTAACACTTTATTTTGATGATCCCCTTTAGACATTCTCTTGGCTATAAGTAACGTTGCATCTAAATGTCAACTACCATTCATTAAAGTATACAGTAGACTGTCTATATACGAATATATGTCTATATATGAATATCTGCTAACAGTTTATTATGACCAACAGACATTCTACTGACTATAATTAACTTTGCAAGTACTTATTATACAACTTATTCTACTAACCCAGCCATACCAGTCTACTACTCTGAGAGTTAATTGACATATAGTTTCATCGTTAATTAGAGTCAAAGAATATGTTAAGAGGATCATCAAAATAAAGTGTATATATATTCACTGATAATACTCTTCTGTTCAAATGTCGTGCCAGGCTTGATGTCATTGACGCCAAACACCATTGTGTTCTGTGTGTTGCTATTGAAAGTGGTGTTCTCATTTGAATGAGCAGAACAGAGCATGATTTTAGTCTTGTTTATTTAATTCAATTTGAGTACTAAGAATAATTTACTCAATTTGATAACTTGCCTGATGATATCTACAATCTTTTTACATTCTATAAACACGCCATTCACAGTCATTTTCACCATAAAGCTTGTGAGGTTTATCAGAAACTTACTAAATGAATAGGATGCCATGGATATCTGTAATGCATGAATTTAAGAGTAAAGAGGCTCCGAGTGTTCACCCATTATGCTACAGTCAGTCCCAGGGAACAGAAAAAAGTCTTGCATCTTCAGTGTTAAACAGAACATTAGTGTTAATGGCTGATGTTGCTAATAGGGAAGGCAAAAGTCAATGATGGACCGGGTGTAATTAGAAATAATGAAGCTTGTGTTGGGACGTGACCTGCTGCCCCAGTAGGACGGTGCTCTGAGAACGGATCAGAACCAGTGTCAGTATGAGACTGTCGCAGACAACATTTTATTACCTTGCGGTATAACAAGACAAGCCTAATTTTAGTTTAGTAATTTTAAACTCTTTTTATTCAAACTTATCAATGCACTTATCAAGTTAACAATGGCAGCATAAAGGCAACATTTTTATATAGCCTATAAAGTTGTTTACTGGCCCAAGTCAAAAGAATCCAACTTCATGTCAAATTCCATCTCAGTCACATGGGAATTTGTAACTATTTTACTTTTTAAATTATATGAATTTGTACAATCTCGTTTGTTTCCATTCAATCTGCTTACAGCATACAAAAATGCATTTTCATACGACTACAAATTCATTTCAAAATATCTACGTTTTCTCGTGAGATTCTGGTCCATGAAAATGACTCTGGTCCCTCTTTCAATAGGTCTACAAACAGCGAGTTCCTAAGTTTAATACTTAGCATTAGGGGTGTGTTCAAATCGCGATGGAGTAACAAAAGTATTTTACCTAATAATTCCAATGTGCTTTGTAATTAAATAGGAAGATAATCATTGTTTTGTGGCTTATCCGATTCACTGCATAAGAACAGTTAATGAACACGTGCGTCGCATGCATGACTGCGTTGTCCACCCTCTAAGCAAGATGTCTGAATGACACCAGAACCCACGACTCTGTCCGTCAAAGCATTTCAGCTTTTGCACCTCTGACTTAACATTATCATGATAATTTCAATGTCAAAGATGTAGGATACACATGAAGTCCAAGCATTGTCTTGAGTTTCCTTCTTCCACATTGTTACACCCCCATAAACCAGCGCGAGAGAGTAAGACAGCACCTCATATAGCCACATGGTAGAATATAGGCAATCAGTTTGAAACCAGATCAGTTTGCATGAGGAGCACCAGCTATCCCAGGAGTGTGTGAGTGTGTGTGGAGCGCTGTGTTGCTATTGGAGCCGCGTGAAGCTCTTGGAGGAGCCCACTCATATGATGGGAAGTCACAAAGAGCCACTCTCCATGCTGCACTGATAATGTGAGTATAGCGTTCACCATCACCAATGTTTCTTCATGTGTTTGAGCATGTGTGTGTGCACTTTAATGCACTGTAATGCTGCATGATGTTGAACCTGTGGGTGTACAGTACTTGTCTCTGAGCAGAGACCTTCATTTAGATAATGTGGATAATGGGATATTATCAAATACCAGGGCGAAACTTTTTTTTACGGAAAGGTATTATTGCTCTCGACCGTTTCTGTGAATCTGAGTTGACTTAATGGTGTGTTGTCCTTCAAAAAAAAAAAGTCAAATTAAAATAAAATGCATGTTACTAGACTCAAGATAGAAAATAATGTTAAAAGCTTTTTTATTTTTATTTTTTTATTTAATTTTTTAGAATAATTGTTTCAAATATTATTAAGTAAAATATTTTTTTGCTAGAATCAAAAATACTGTGATTTTTGTTTAAATAAATTGTATGACTTAGAGGATATTTTCATAAATAGGAAACGCAAACAGATTATTATTACCAAAATAAACAGCTACAACAATCACCGAGCTCGCCAATACCAAAAGCACAAACGGAAAAGTCCTTTGAAGGTGAGCGTCTATAGAAAAGTAACACCTACACAAATTCACTAAGAAAAACGGCCTCCTACTCGGTAAAAAGAACAATTGATGTTGTGCGGAGTCTCCCACGGCTGGTCTTTAGATCTCAGCTGGCTCTAGAGCAGGTTTGTGTCCATTCACCCCTCTTCGACAAACCTCATCTGAATTTTGTGGGCGTAACTTGACAGCTTGCTTTATGGTGTATTGTCATATGCCTGACCAGTTTGGAGAGGCATTCCTTTCCTAGAGCAGATTTGTAAATTGTCCTGTTTTCCCGTTTCTTTCTTTTTCTTTCCTTCTAGATAGATAGATAGATACTGTATAGATACTGTAGATAGATAGATGTTTTCAAATATGCCTAGAAAGTAAACTGCAATACTATCAAAGTATAATAAACGACCCATATTTACTCAATTAGTGAGTACAGTTATATCATAAAGCCTTTAGTTGTGTGTGCTGATCTCATGGACAACTTGATGAGTAATAGAGAACAATGAAACCAACATGACAAACAATGCAAAGGCTGATGCAGAAGGATGTCAATCTATGTCTCCTCAATGTGCAGGAGTCATTTGACCCCAGGAGACCCCGAGCACATGCAAGAAAGAAAGCTCTTGAATTCAGTGGCTGCCATGTGTGGGTGTCCATTACATTGAGACCATCATTCCCAGCAGGGACAGCCAGATCCCAGCTGCCAATGGGCATTCGGCGGGCCCGGCACGCTCTGCCAAAGCGGGCCACTTCTGCACAGTGTGCAAACATTTTTGCATCTGTAGGCGTACAACAAAAGACACATGCATCTGAAGAAGTTTCCTTCTTTCGTTTGTGGGGGAGGACACAAGAATCCCTGAAAATGTGAAGCATTCAGATGTGGCAATCAGTGGCTAAGATTGTCGCTGTTCTGTGAAGACTTGAGCGCTTTTGTGTCGAGCCTGGCTTCTTTCTCGAGCTGTCACGCGGCCACAGTTACAGTGAAGTCTATATCATAGCAGTTGCTGATGGGGTGGATTTATTTGCCAAGCATTATGCACGTGCATATCCATGCATCTACAAGATCTCGATCTCAAAAGCAAATTCTTCTCGCCTTGAAGAAGGAAGCTGATTCCCTTCGCAATTAATACAGCCTGCAGAAACAGGAGCAGGTTCATTACCTCCTCATTATGGATGTTCAGGCTCAGAACCAAGACATTGTTTAAAGGGCTTCCCCCATTAACAGCGACTGACACGTCCCTGTAATCAGTCTGGCCACGGTCTGTCACATTACTCGCTGTAGTCTTTATTCACGGGGCAAGGAAAGCACCGGCGCGCCTGACAAACACGCAAAGCTGTCCGGCACTAAACGTCTGCGGGTGATAATGTAACTGTGGCGTGTTGCTGGCCCTGCCTCGCTATTGAGCGTTTGGGGTGATTTGCGGGGACGCACTCCAGTCAATATCTACTGAGATGTCATTATGACGACACGACCTCTTTACTAATTGCCCGCTTGAGCGACAGCGGCGATAAAAGATTCAGAGCGGACCGTGTGGACTAGAGGGGACCTCAGACAGGTTACGGATGCATGGGGCCCTCATTAAATCATTAGCCACAAAGCCCATTAACAGCCCTGAAAGTGTCCGCTCAGTTTAGGCATGTGACAAGAGTGGGGGCAGTATAAAAAAAAAAGTTAGCCTAATAAGACTTTTAGCTTTCTATGTATTTTTTTCTGCGTATTTTTTCATTTATAAAAGGCTTCTGAAGCTCTATACACCATAGCATCTCAGTTATAGTATCCTTCCACCATAGAGTCAGTGACAAGTGTATGCAGTGGCAACAGATGGCTCCATTTCTAATTCATTCAGTAATTATGACACTCCGATGGTGTTTTGAGATCACAAACTGTTCTCAAGCTATGCTTATGATGACAGCAACACCTTCTCAAAAATAACCAGAGCTTGCAAGGGTGGCGCTAAAAATATATACGTGATTGATGGACAACAGGGTGCTTTGGGGATTTTCATTGTACTATCAAATCTGGGGGTGTGAACTGAGGTTTCCTGTGTGCGGGACGATTCAGACGCCCTTGCAAGCTCCTGTCATGTTTGAAGAACAACAAAACAAAAAAACAACAAAAAAAAATGCTGAAATTATTTCTGAATTGCTAATGAGCTGATCTTCAAAAATGACCCTAAATAACACTCCTCTGTTTATTATATTTTAAATGCAATTATTACAATTGTCATTGGTATTAAACACACTCTCTGACAATAAGCAATAACACATTTCTTAGAGGATTCTAGCAGGTTTGCATTTGAAAATTTCTCATAATAATGATTTCAACACTGATTTTACAAAAGTGAAAGTTGCAAATGGAGGTAAACGAATGACATATTTGGGATTGCCATCTGGGTATGGGGTTGTCAAGGTGATATATATGATTTATTTTATATTTAATGTTATATTTGGATACAATTTTAATTATGAAATTAGATGAACAAGACAAAAAACATTCCTTCTGCAATTTTAGCATGACTGAAAATGGTAAATGTAAAGCATATGATATAAAGTGTGAAGAGTAAAGGCTGATTTGATTTGGATCTTTTTTTCTACTTCAGAAACAATAAAAATAGAAATTGTGCTTAGTTCAATTTTTTGTTATAACATTTTTTATAATATTTTTTGTTCTTTACGATACTTGAGATACCTATGCTAATGAGGTTATTTAGCCTACACCTTCCGTTATTCATCTAACAGAGTAACAGTATAAAAAGGAGAGCTAGGGCCTATTTTTTGTCAGTGAAGTGTCAGTCCGCGGTAAAGGGACATATACTGCCCCCTGTCCATATGATAGGCTATGACATAACCCACGCAAGTCGCGATAAACTGTTTATTTATATTTACAGTTACAAGCCTAAAAATATATTATATATTAATTTAACAATATTTTAAATTAATAGCCAGCTTTATGATATAGTTTTAACTAGCCTAGCTGTTTACACACACTCAAATAAAAACACCCTTGTAGATTTACGCATAGGCTATAGGCCTATTCAAAATTTCAAATCTCGCTCAGTTCCATTGTTATATCATTTGTAATCCCACCGGGCTTTTCATGTTCGGGTTTAAGCCTAAATGTTCACAAAACGTTACAAGGTGTAAGGAAATTTAAACGGATTTGTTGACATTTGCTTCTATCCACTTATCTCGAAGAAATGATGTTTGCTTCAGATAATAAGCATTGAAAAAGCCTATTAAAATAGTAACCTATATGGTGTTGAAAAAGCCTATTAAAATAGTAACCTATATGGTGTTGAAAAAGCCTATTAAAATAGTAACCTATATGGTGTTGAAAAGTTTACACGTGAGACAGTCAACCCGGCCGTCTCCATGCTGTGTGGGATGTCGGAAGTTCAATGGAAGAGTTTTTCCAGAGATGAACATATGCCCTGAAAACGCACATACACACACGAGCGATCATTCCAACAGTCATAACTCAGACAGAAGTCGAGTAACCACGGCATGTGTGATAGCTAATTGAGACGCAGACACTGACTCCGCGCGAGGACTTCAATCCACTGAGCGCGCGCGCGGCAAACATTTCTATTGAACATTGAAAGATGTCATGAGTGATTGCTAATTTTCTCTGCTTTGGTGTTATGTGGATTTCTTCAGGGCAGATATGAGCTTATAAAAATTATAATATTAGTTATAATTAGGTAATATTATGTGACATTTTTGGCCATCTACGTGATGCACATACGTCATAGCATTCTAAAGATAATTTTAGGTGAAAGGCTGTTAATACGGATCATCTATCCAGTAGCTGCATAAGTCCTATATTTACACATAGGCCCACATGAAGCTCAAATCACTCAAAAAAGTTAGCTGTAATTTTTGTGCATGTTAATATGGATTGATTCTGTAATAGAGTAGCCTAAAATCATTGGCTGAAATTCCGACCTCAGCTCCCTCCTCCCCCGTATGTCTTAGTAAGTGCAGTTTCTAAACCCACGGGGGGAATTCACTTCTATCATCTTTTTTATTTGGTCGCATCTTTAAACCTCACAGCGGAAAGCATTTCTATTTACGTATACAGGCATTTACATTTGGAAAGTTTTAGTTTCTTGCGTTTAAGTGTTGGAGCAAGAGTTGGATTAATTGAAGTATAGGCACATTCAATGTTTAGGTCTAGCCTATGATAGGAAAAACAAAGCAGTGAACAAAACGGTCTGAGCTAGGAATTCCCATGCGGTTATAATTATGCTGTTTTTAATATCAAATGCGCCGTGAACGCTCAAACACCAGCAGTATAGACAGCAAAACAAAAATATATCAACTTTTGTTGAACTATTATAATAAATTTACTTTCCAGCACTCTAATTATAGAACACCATTACTAAAAACGTTTCCCTCTTTCCAAAAACATGGGGTCTATTTAAATAGCGCACTTTCCGACCGTGCCATTGAAGCAAAGGTAGAAATTCCGTGATTGTGTCTCTCATTTGATTGTGGTTTTCTGCCGCTTGTTGAGCCGCATCTCTTTGCTCGGCAACACTCGCGAGTTTCCGATACTCAATTTCCGGAATATGCTCCATAAATGGACGAAGGGGTGTATCTGTTTGCCGGATAAAACCATTTATGGTGTGAAAATGAACCGGAATTCCTGATTGAGAATGATGCGTTGTATCAAAACGGAAGATTTTTGTTCCACTTAGGATTCGTTATCTTTCAGCGAGCGTATGCCTTTAGCCTATTTATGTTATTTTCTTTTATCTAAAAATATTTTCAAACAATATGCAATATACTTTGTTTTTTGTTTGTCTCCGAGCACATTGCTTTTTATGCATGAGCGGCTGTACAGAGAAGATTCTCCATTGACAAGTATTACCTCAACGCGTCACGCAGTCTATAACCAATCAGATCGCGCAGCGCTACTTTTCTTTTGCCATTCAGTCCTTAAATGGTCAGTGACGTAGTGACACATTGATAGGCTCACCATAAATACATACTACCACTAGAAGCTCCGCAAGGATCTGTCATTCAACAACACAGAGCCGTCAGATGGCATCACAGTGAACGCTAAACAACCCGTTTACTGACAGCTTTCCACATGTAACGTTTTGAGCGAGCGTTCGCACAGGCACAAAACACTTTGTGAACATCAGAACGAGTGCTTCTTAGGACTTCATGATGACAGCTAAAACTTTGGAGAAAGCCCCCGTAACTCTGGGTGGCTTTGTGCACCCGCTTGCCGAAAGCATCTACTCAGTGGACGAGCTTGCCACATCACTGCCAGCATCTGTGACTATATTTCCAAACGGTGATTTAGGAGGACATTACGAGCAGATGCACTCTGGAGGTAAGAATGATGCGCGCATCTCGACTGCTTCCATCCTCACGTGCTCTCTGTGTGTGTTGATATACCGTTCGCATCTATAGGGTATTCAGTGGGAATGAAAACGTGGTTATTTTGTATGGGAAATCCAACTTGCTTCAACTGGAAACATACAATGTGCTTATGTTTGACTGGTTAAAAAAAGAAAACGGGGACAGAAATTATTGCAAACAACGATGCTATGCCTAATGATGATTTTACAGTGAGCATCTTTTTACTGATGTGTGCGTAAAAGCTACGAGCTTTGCATCTGATGGTTGCATGATCCATAAGACAGCCTTCTTTCACGTGTATCTAAACCTTGCTTTTATGTTCATTTTCTTGCAGATGGCTTGCTTAGCGGGGATATGAGCACGGATAAGCGCTCCCTCGACTTATCCTATTCCAGCAGCTTCGCGCAACCAACTGGCCCTCGCAACCAAACTTTCACCTACATGGGAAAGTTTTCCATAGACTCCCAGTACCCAGGAAACTGGAACCCAGAGGGCGTGATAAACATCGTGAGCGCGGGGATCCTGGGCATGACCCAGCCATCCTCAGCATCCTCGTCACCAGCCTCCTCAGTGTCCCCCGGCCACTTCTCCAGCACTCTCAGCTGCACCATGGCGCAGAACCAGGCAGACATGGAGCACATATACTCTCCCCCGCCACCCTACTCTGGATGCGGAGAGATGTATCAAGACCCATCCGCATTCCTCTCCACCTCCACCTGTCCGATCTCCTATCCTCCGCCATCCTACTCATCCCCAAAGCCAAACACAGACTCCGGGCTGTTCCCCATCATCCCGGACTACGCCGGCTTTTTCCAACCCCCGTGCCAGAGGGACATGCAGTCGATGCCCGACCGCAAACCGTTCTCATGCCCGCTGGACTCTTTCAGAGTCCCGCCCCCTTTAACCCCCCTGAACACTATCAGGAACTTCACACTGGCGGGCCCGGTATCTGATGGACCCCGGCTACCCACAGCCTACAGCCCGCAGAATTTGCCCCTCAGGCCCATCCTGCGCCCGAGGAAGTACCCCAACAGACCCAGCAAGACGCCCGTGCACGAGCGTCCCTACCCCTGCCCGGCGGAGGGCTGCGACAGGCGCTTCTCCCGGTCCGACGAGCTCACTAGACACATCCGCATCCACACCGGCCACAAACCATTCCAGTGTCGGATATGCATGAGGAACTTTAGTCGCAGCGACCACCTGACGACCCACATCCGCACGCACACCGGAGAGAAACCGTTCGCATGCGACTTTTGCGGGAGAAAGTTCGCGCGGAGCGACGAGAGAAAGAGACACACCAAAATCCACCTGCGACAGAAGGAGAGAAAATCCTCCTCTTCGTCCTCTGGTGTGTCCAGCTCAGAGCGCGGCGTCGCCACGGGCATCTGCTCGTCCGCTTCAAGCCAGTAAACTTTCAACTGGACTGTGCAATATCCAACACTATGTAGGCAATATAATAATAATGCACCATTCGTAATATATTAAAACTGGGTGAAGTGATGTTGTGAAATCAAGTGCCAAATCGATATGGACACATTTATTGTGCGCACTTTTAAAGGTGGTGCGATGTTCGTTTTCCTTTTGCCTCAGTCGCATGCTGACTGACCAAACGCACTTTGTTTGAATATATATTTAGGCCAATTAATTAATTTAATAATAATAAAATAACCTAGATAGCACGTGGGAGAATTGTGTCTTAGATAAAAAGTGGAAAGTTGAGAGGTTGCATTTAAAAAAAAAGAAAAAAGTTAATTTAAACTAAACTTTCAGAGGTGTCAAAAGGTGTCTAACATCACTATTTTCTCCCATTGTCGTGCCTTTTGTCCGTTCATCTTGTACATACACCAGAAGGCTTGAATTAAATTGTACATTATCCTTTAATATGAAAGTTTTTGAAGATATATTTTTGTACACACTGTTTCGTGTTGCAATTGTGCTTAAACAAGAATTGTATATAGCTGAACTCATAGCGATTTGACGTTTGTTCTGTGGTTGTTCTGACTGATATAAATGTATTTGTTATGAAGTGACTAACGCAGGTCAATAATGTCCTACTTTGTCAACATGGAAATAATAAACAACACCTGAATTGTGAACTTTTGTTTAACTGTCTGATTTGTATTAGAGATAAAGTAGTGTAAAAGGAAAAAGTGAAGTAGACTTGTAGGGACATTCCCGTTTTGGCACCATTGAGCTCTGACTCATGGTCCCATAAGGGTCAGCACCCACACACACACTGTGTTGTTTACAAGTGCACAAAGGGTGTGAATATTTACAATCCTTAATTTTCAATACAGGGTAATGTTTAAGGTGGACAAAATGACTCACTTGTGATTTATGAATCTATGGATTTGACACAACACAATATGTTATGACCACTCTTTTCATGAGTCTATGGTATGAAAATTGAGAAACGACACTGAAAATGACAAATAATTGTTGCCACTGTATGAACCTCTGTGGTTGTATGTGGTTGAAGGTGTACCAACCCCCACATTTAGGGCTGGGACAACCCCATATTTACATGATTACAATATTTACAATGTTCTAACTAAAAGGATGAGAGGCTTATTAAACTAAACTGCATTTATATAAGTGAATAATTGAAACCATCAACGATACACTGAAAATTTTACTTTATTAATGTTGTATTCTAGAAAAACAGGGATAGTTCACTTCAAAATGAAAATTCTGTCATCATTTACTCACCCTCATGTTGTTCCAAACCTGAATGCTTTTCTTTCTTCTGTTGAACACAAAAACATGATATTTTAAAGAATGTCGGTAACCAGACAGTTGATGGTAGCCTTTGACTTCCATAGTAGGACAATTTAATAATATGGAAGTCAAAGGCTACTGTCAATTCTTTAAAATATCATGTTTTGTGTTCAACAGAAGAAAGAAACTCATACAGGTTTGGAACAACTTGAGGGTGAGTAAATGACAGAATCTTCATTTTTAGGCGAACTATTCCTTTATATGGTAATTGATATATAGATTTAATCAACTGCACTTAACAAACAAACAGCACTGAACATAAGCTGAGCTTAACAAAGGACCATCTGATTACTTTCTGTTCAGTTCACATGAGCCAGGTCAATAAAAAGAAAGCCCTTAAAGGAATAGTTCACTTCAAAATGAAAAATCTGTCATACTCATCCTCAAGTTGTTTCAAACCTTATGAATTTCTTTCTTCAGCTGAACACAAAAGAAGATTTTTTGAAGACTGTTGGTAACCAGACAGTGGATGGACCCCATTGACTTCCATAGTAGGAAAAAAATACTATTGAAGTCAATGGGGTCCATCAACTGTTACTGACATTCTTCAAAATATCTTCTTTTGTGTTCAGCGGAAGAAAGAAATTCATTTGGTTTAAAACAACTTGAGGGTGAGTTAATGATGACAGAATTTTCATTTTGAAGTGAACTATTCCTTTAAGGGATGCAGGAAAGGACAATGTCTAACATAATGATTTAAGAATTATGAAAACAAATGATTACTTTTAGGCCCGAGACACAAGCCTGTCTCGTACGTTAATGTGACAGACAATGTGTGGGAAACATGACGCCACATTAGACATTAATATGTCTGCTAACATTCACACTGAAAGTCTGACTTAAAAACAGATTTCACTCAAATACGCGACACAACCTATTCCAAATTTACAGAATCGTTATCATTAGTGATAACAAAACTATAAGCAAAGCAAATTGTCCACGCATTAAGATGAGAAGATAAGAATTGTTTAGCTTCCCACTTTCCTCTCTTCACCTAATTCATGTTTTTCGTATGCAGTGGAAAAACGGCTATGAAGGGTCAAGTTAATTATTATGTTTAATTAAACTTAGATATGCAAATGGACAATAACAGTGCAATTTTTTATAGCACTACTTTCAAGTATGAGTGCAACAGTGGCAACTTTAATTAATACACAAATAATTAAGTCAACAATAATAATGTAGAATAACCTTGCTTGCACATGATGCACACAAAATGCTGACAAAGCCAAAATGAAAATGATTTACAATCATTTTAATAGTACTTCAACAGTAAAAATATAAACAGTACATAATAATTAGTGTTTGTGTACAGTCTTCTTAAATAAATTAAACAAGTATTTAATGTAGATATATAGTGTGCACGTATACAAGAGTAAATGCTTTTCAATGTATACATTCATTATTCACAAGCAAGGCCACAAAAGAGTTGATGTAGCCTATGGGGCGCATAGGCTTGGACTGGGCATTTAAAATCATGTAGTGGTGTTTCCAGTCCCAAGAAAAATACTAAATTTTTACACATCTGAGTTGGAGCGAAGACGGATCATGTGCAGAGGCTACCGGTCCATTCCACTGTTCATCTCTACACTGAAACTTTAGGACCGGGGTAAGGCTCCCCCCCGCACCAGAAATCATCCGGTTGGGGGATCTCTAAAACCCAAGTTTCATCTTCACCGCTCTGCTCTGACTTTTTGCCAGCAGTTTGTAAAACTTTGTAGTAGTGACAATCTCTCCCATCATCAGGGTCATAAGGTGGTGCCAATATATCAAGAAACGCAGCTGGTCCATCCACTGCATCAATCTCATGAAGGTTGTCTTTGAGAGGGGACAAGATGCAAGGGCCGCTCTGCTCAGAAAACTGCCCGGAAGACCTCAGCACGGCTCTCCTCACATCATCCCCCTGGAAAGGCATCGGCGGTGGCTCAAACTGCCTCTCAGTTTCACTCTCAGCACCCACAGCTTTATCCAACTTGTCATAACACCTTATATTGACCTTGCCGTATAGGACCTTCAGCATGCCATTCATCCCAGGATGGTCATGCAGGGGGATGGAAGTCCCAGACTTCAGCAGAAACACTCCCATGCTGAAGAGATCAGTCTCACAGATGTGCATGTATGTGACTGGAGGGACTGCTGAGGACTGTGGGGAGGATATGGAGACTTGCTTCGGTGGCGCAATGTTCAGATCCGCAGCCCTTATGTCGGAGAGCAGGGAAACCAACCCTGCCTGCTGCTCTAAAAACACGTTATTGTCCCCAATGGCAGAGGAAGAGTTTGCAAAGGTCACACAAGCCTGGCTCGCTATCTTCTGGATCAGCGCCGACTTGTTCCCCGGCATGTTTAATAGAAAACAATCGAAACCGTGATTTGCTTCGAGCCACGCGATGAAAACAAAAGAGCTGTTACGCCGGACGAGATTGACTCACGTGAAGCATTTAATGCAGTCGAGTGTATTCGTGTTAAAAGTTACGATGAAAATAACTCCATTGAGGTACAAACATTAATTTTAGCATCTGGATAAAATCCACAGACCCTCGTCTCCACCACCCCATTCATGGCTATTAAATCCACACGTCCTCAACTACTGCGCATGCGCAGAATACACGGGTAGCATAATGGAACTTGTAGTTGTTTTGCGCGTATGGGTTGAAAATAAATCCTTAGAATAGCAGATAAATATGCAGACCGATTCAGACAGGCCATGTCAATATTATCGGACACTGCAGTAAATATGTTTTTTTGTAAACATGCCGTCAGTTTTAATAATTGCACAATTTATCTCAGTGATAGAACTACAACACCCAACAACCTCCACATTGTTGACCCTCTCTTGTGAGTATGAGGGGTGGGGAGGCCCGTTGGGCCATTCAACTCTGTCCCTTCCCCCACAGCCACCCTGGACTACAACAACACATCACCACCCTATCAACATCATCAATGTCATTTATTAACCACACAGGCTTGATCTCTGGAGTAAATTCCTAGTGAAACAAACGCAACAGTGTATATGCAAGCCATATTTATTTATCAAAACGACATGAACGCCTAACACTTTAAATGTTTTAAATTGAAAAAAGAAAGAAAAAATGTTGACTAAATAAATAATAGGCCTAGTTTAAAAAATAACAATGTTTACATCATTGAGTGTTAAATCTCATACACAGCACCTTTGTGAAAAATAAGTGAGCTTAATTGTATTGAATGTGCACTGGTATTGTTCTTCAAATGTTCAAATTATATTTAAAAAATAAAGAAAGAAATAAAAAATAAAAAGAAAGTTACTTAAGTGTAGGCTAAGAGTGTACACTTTCAAGATTAGTAGTCTTACCACACTTATGAATCAAATGAAACGTTTCATTTTAAAATCATTATTTTTTAATAATCTTTTGTTTAAAGAACTTAAAAAAGTAAACTTATTTTGATGTGTTGAGTGACATTCGATTACAAATGACAAATTAGTAATTACAAATATAGGCCTATCTAAATACACAACACAAGTTTGAATAGAAATTACATTAAAGTATATTTTAGTTTACCGTATGCTAGTCACATTTGGTATCATTTCTGCTACAAAGTAATTATGAAATGACATAGATCTACTTAAGTCCTACAAAAAACATTCATGTAAGTTCATGTAACTGCATTTTATAAACTATTTTATTTTAATTGTATAAGATGTATTTCTTTTAAGATGTAGGCCTAATTAAGTGTTGAAAATATATTCAGTTAAGTTTATTCTGTTAAAGTATATAATATCTGTAATATAAGTGTAAAAGTAGTGTACTTTTCCACAAGTGCAGCCTATATCAACACTGCATTATGCACAGAGAGTACAGGCTAAATCTTTGGAATGCAATTTCCATTTGCATCGCCACAGACAATGAGACCATGTGTGTTTGCAACTGATAGTAACACCAGTAATTCATAATGCATCCAGCTTACATGATCAGATCACAAATTCAAATTAAACTATAAACATCACTGTCCCCTCACTAAGCAACAACACCTAACCATACAATATGGTAATATAATAATCTATGACTATTATTCTCAGGGTACAGTTTAACTCAAACCTCTACACCTTGTAATTGAAGCTGGTCATTCATGATGTTTTGTCAGGTTGGTGTTGATAGCAAGAGGACCGGAAGTGTGGATGGATGGAGCGCAGCACTGAGTAAGTGAAGTGCGTCCTCAGGACATGTACCTTTGTGCATGCTCACCACAAAGACCATCCTCTTGAGAAATAATGAGGCCCGCTCATTTACTCAAAGAGCAAGCGCATCCAAATACCACTTCCGTTTGGGTAATTCAATTAGATCCTCTCTCAGCGGCCAGGATATGGAGATCAGTAAACCCGAGGGAGATCCTTCATACAGTCTTGAAGGCATGGTCTTTTTTTAAAGCAAAGAGGGGATGGTGCACTCTTGTGAAAAAGAAGTACGCTTCAGCATACTTTTAAAAAGAGTACTTATTGCAGGAATAAAATACTTTAAAAGAAAATGCACTGAAACGTTTTTGGACACTCAATTGCATGTTATTTATAATTAAAATAAAATAGATTCAATTGATATTAACCCTCTGGTGCTCCTCTCGTGGTGGTCACAAATGACATGAAATGAATGTACTATATTTTAGTTTGATAATATTAGGCCTATGCAGTAGTTATAATCCATTTATTCACTTTTTGAGCATATAGCTGAAAAATAAATCTCCAACTTAGTCATAAATCTTAAATGCTTTGTAGCACATACTAAGTTTGGTAGCTTTTTTAAAGACGACACTTTGCAGATTATTGCTGAAGAGAATAAAGTTTTAAAAAAAGTGAACTTAAAAAAGTTGTAGAATTTTACATTTATTGTTATAAAAAATACACAAACATACTATTTTCAATTTTTATATGAGACATATATATTTCTGTTTTACTCTAAAACTGCGAGAAAATCAAAGCAAATAAATCTAAACAAGTCGTGTTCCAAATTTGAGTTTCATATGTCAAAAAATGAGCATTCAGTAAGATTTGGTGGGGCGCAGTCCCAAAAGTTTCCACTACTATGAAATTCGTTTCCCATTGATTTCCAACTTTTGACCGCGAGGAGTAGTTACAAGTGTGACTTTTTTTTTGTCTGCACATAGCAAGTGCCAAATCTTTTACCAAGTTTCGTACCATTCCGATGAAGTATATATACACTCACCGGCCACTTTATTAGGTACACCTGTCCAACTGCTCGTTAACACTTAATTTCTAAGCAGCCAATCACATGGCGGCAACTCAGTGCATTTAGGCATGTAGACATGGTCAAGACAATCTCCTGCAGTTCAAACCGAGCATCAGTATGGGGAAGAAAGTTGATTTGAGTGACTTTGAACGTGGCATGATTGTTGGTGCCAGAAGGGCTGGTCTGAGTATTTCAGAAACTGCTAATCTACTGGGATTTTCACGCACAACCATCTCTAGGGTTTACAGAGAATGGTCCGAAAAAGAAAAAAACATCCAGTGAGCGGCAGTTCTGTGGGCGGAAATGCCTTGTTGATGCCAGAGGTCAGAGGAGAATGGCCAGACTGGTTCGAGCTGATGGAAGGGCAACAGTGACTGAAATAACCACTCGTTACAACCGAGGTATGCAGCAAAGCATTTGTGAAGCCACAACACGCACAACCTTGAGGCGGATGGGCTACAACAGCAGAAGACTCCACCGGGTGCCACTCATCTCCACTACAAATAGGAAAAAGAGGCTACAATTTGCAAGAGCTCACCAAAATTGAACAGTTGAAGACTGGAAAAATGTTGCCTGGTCTGATGAGTCTCGATTTCTGTTGAGACATTCAGATGTTAGAGTCAGAATTTGGCGTAAACAGAATGAGAACATGGAACCATCATGCCTTGTTACCACTGTGCAGGCTGGTGGTGGTGGTGTAATGGTGTGGGGGATGTTTTCCTGGCACACTTTAGGCCCCTTAGTGCCAATTGGGCATCGTTTAAATGCCACGGCCTACCTGAGCATTGTTTCTGACCATGTCCATCCCTTTATGGCCACCATGTACCCATCCTCTGATGGCTACTTCCACCATGTCACAAAGCTCTAATCATTTCAAATTGGTTTCTTGAACATGACAATGAGTTCACTGTACTAAAATGGCCTCCACAGTCACCAGATCTCAACCCAATAGAGCATCTTTGGGATGTGGTGGAACGGGAGATTCGCATCATGGATGTGCAGCCGACAAATCTGCGGCAACTGTGTGATGCCATCATGTCAATATGGACCAAACTCCCTGAGGAATGCTTCCAGCACCTTGTTGAATCTATGCCACGAAGAATTGAGGCAGTTCTGAAGGCAAAAGGGGGTCCAACCCGTTACTAGCATGGGGTACCTAATAAAGTGGCCGGTGAGTGTATATAAAAAAAATGACATTAGAGGGTTAAATGCAATTAGTTCAACTTAAGAGTGTTTTGTTGGACCCACCCAGGACTTACTATCTTCATAATTATTTCCATTTTCTTTGAAATATGGTAAAGTGTATTACCAAATGTAACAAGCAGTTATGATAAACTAAAATATACTTTATTTGTATATTTGTATTGAAACGTGCACTGTCATGTATTTGAATATATTTGTAATTAAATATATTTTCTTTAGTGTGTTAGTCCAGACATCAAAATAAATGTACTTCTTTAAAGCATGACAAAAGATTATTATAACATGATCATTTAAAATGTACTTTAAAGTAAACCGTTTATTTTGACATTGTTACAAAGTAGAAAGTGTCCTCTCTTTAAGTTATTTTTGCTCTTATGTAGTCCTATATACCTCTTTTAAAAAATCATAATATTTGTAATAATCAAATCAAATACAATAATATTATTAAAATATGCCTAGTTTTAATGATTCGCTTTTAAACCAGGAAGAATTATGAAGCGCATTCCTTTCGTGAAATCTGAGCTTATATTTGTCACATTTGTTAATGTGGTGCTATATATATTTTTGTGTTTCTGCTGACTTGTTTTATTGAACAAAATAAACATTTAGAATAACACTTTACAATAAGGTTCATAAGTTAACATTTGTTAACTACCTTAGTTAACATGAACTAAAACTGAACAAAACTTCTACAGAATTTATTAATATTAGTTAATATTAATTTCAACATTTACTAATGCATTTTTAAAATCAAAAGTTGTATTTGTTAACATTAGTCAATGCACTGTGAAGTAGTAACATGAACAAACAATGAACAGCTGTGTTTTTATTAACTAATGTTAACAAAGATTAACTAATACAGTCACAAATGAATTGCTCATTGTTAGTTCATGTTGGTTAATACATTAACTAATGTTAACTAATGAACCTTATTGTAAAGTGTTACAATATTTAGTATACAGTATAAATAAAAAGTTAACTATTAGTAAAGTATATAAATATTTAGTTATGTGGTTTGTACTTTTGTGATTTGGGTCAAAAGGTCGAAACATTGAATCTCACTCTAAGAAGAATGCATCAACAAAGGCTTCAGATATGAATTTTAGCTCTTAAATTGTCCATTTTTCTCTGTATGGAAAAACTGATATCATGGTAGAAGGCTTACAATTCTCTTACAATCCCTTTACTATTATACATAATTCAGCCGACTTGTATGTGTACGTTAGCTCAGAATAAGCACGTTTTTCCAAGCGAGATGCAATCGTTCTCAGCGGCTAAAGTCCGGGGCAGATAAAGGCAACATTATTCGCCGATGCTTAAAATGTGCATGACTAACATTGCATAGAGGTCAGACAGAATGGAGTTCATGCATCTCTGGTAATTCCAGCCAAGAATCCTGAATGAGCAGAGCAGAGGACAATAAGACTTTCTAATTGCTCCGACATCTTGTGGTGAACGTCCCCATTGTTGTGCTCAATCTGCCGTCTGTTCTGTTATGATTGCTGGTACATGCATGCCTTTGTCAGTGAAGAGTCTTTTATGCCTTCACAAATGAGACTCCATTGATTTCTTGAGGAAACTGAAGCAGTTACTGTTTTTAGATATGCCAGCTATTCCCTCAGATCATAAAAATTCATGTTTTGGCTGTTCGGAAAAATATCTGCATGGTTAAGAGGCAAAGGGCAAAGAAAATGTTGTTGTTCTTTATGTGAAGAAGGATCACTCCACTTTAATGCACTGCTTTGATTATGTGTGTATTCCGTGAATGAGGGGCTGTCATTCACGCAGCACATGCGTAAGCTTTCTTCGTCATCGCTTTATTAAATAAGATTCCGGCTATACACAGCTGATTCACGAGATCAGTGTGTCACATGCATTTATGCATGCACAGTGCAACATGGAATAGTCATGTTGAAATGATTTGTATTGCAAATGGGTATAGTAGACAAAAAATTTGTCAATTTCATGCTAGTATCATTTCAAAAATAAATGTTCCAGAAGGAGGTTTTCACAGTGATAGAAGAACCATTTTGGGATTCCCAAATAACTTTTCAGAGAACAGTTCGGTAACACTTTACTTGAAGGGGTGTGCATAAGACTAACATGACACCTTCATAATCATGACATGACACATGTTATGAATATGAAGGAAGTTTTATGCATGTTTGTGACAACTGTCATTAAGTGTCATTCGCTCAGTTATGACATTTTTAATGCAAATATGACATTGTTTGAAATGTCTTTGTTATGACACCTTGACATAAACCAATACATCATAACCTGTCAGTGTCTTTGTCATGACAACTTGACATTACTAAGACAACACAACCTGTCATAAACATGACCTAGCAGATTAATTATCAAACTTAAGAAACCACTTAGCTTTATTGGTCAACATTACATTAAACTGTCAGGTGGTTGGTTTTGACATTGGCTGTCATGAAGCCATTATAACTGTTTAATGACAAATTCAATTTGTACCACTGTAGTTGAGGTCACGAAAAATATTCATGACACAGTTATAATGGCCTTATGACAGCCAATGTCAAAACCAACCACATGACAGTTTTACTTAATTTAATGTCAAGTTGTCATGACAAAGACACTGACAGGTTATGATGTTATGGTTTATGTTAAGGTGTCATAACAAAGACATCTTAAACAATGTCATATTTGCATTCAAAATGTCATTATTGAGCGAAAGACACTTAATGACAGTTGTCATAAACATGCATAAACCCTACTTCATATTCATGACATGTGTCATGTCATGGTTATGAAGGTGTCATGTCAGTCTTATGTACACCCCTTCAAGTAAAGTGTTACCAACAGTTCTTATAAGAACCATTTTTTTTCTTAGTGTGAAGAACATTTACAAAAACCTTTTTCCACAATGAAGAGCCTTTTGTGGTATGGAAAGGTTCCATGGATGTAAAAGTTCTATCAATGCCAATTCATACTTTGCATGTGATGTCACAAGTACTGGCTGGCGGGCGAGAACGTCGTTCTCCAGCAACGAAACCCAGTAAACTAATTAAGGATCTTGCCAGGACGTCGCCAGTTTTACTATACAAAAGTTGGTGTTTTGAGGTTTGTGATATTTATGGTTTTCAATGAGAACCAGAGATGACCCAACAGTAGAGCTAGATTATTTACGGAGGAATTATTACTGCTCGATTATCTTAAAAAACCTTGTCTGCTTTACACAATTTAGCTACCTTGGGGTTAATCCTAGTCCATAGTTATGCAGCTAGCTCGCTGACAGACTTGATAGCTACTAAAAGACCCATAAGACCTGGAACTACAGGACTCTATACGTTGAAAATACCCGTTTGTTGCCCGCCAGGTATCCATGGTAGTCACGTGACTGCAAAGTGTGAATAAGGAACCTTTATTTTTAAGAGTGTATCAAACTTCACATGTACAATTTGTATTTTATTTTATCACAATGGCAAAGAATTCACCCAATGTCAAGGGTCAATAACTGTGTTCACTGCTGTCTGATGATCAGGGGTCATTGACTGATGATGAGAAAAACAGTTTTAGTACGATCAAGCTTAAAAAAAGCTCAACAATTGAAGATATTTGTTTTTCCAAAGCCCTATTTGTGACCTGTGGTCCTTCCAAACATTAGATTATTCTACTCTTGATGCATAGACTTAAACTTGTTTCTTTTATTGTCAAAAAACACACACATTTCTACACACATACACACTTGAAGAAAAACAGACATCAACCATAACCAATTCTGTCATTGTCTAAAATGAAACTATTCACAGAAGCTGTGGGTTTTGAGCAACAGGTCCTAATAATACCAGTAACACTATATATCACTAAAGTCATTCGCTGTCTTTCACGCTTGGTCTATGAATTGAAACAGTCCTCCAATGCAATCTGAAGTAGAAAGGATGAGGGCTGATGAGCTCTCTGCGAGACAAGATGTGAAAGAAGACTTGCTGGATCATTGAGCTGACACAAGTCTTTCTCAAAGAGACACAGAGGGCATTACACGAGAGGTTAATACAGAACCACAGCAAGAGTTGCCTGTACACAGTTTGATTATAGAAAGACTGATAGCAGATATTTCACCCTCACAAGTGGGGTGAGCAGAGCCATCTGGAAATTAATATTTTATTCAGCAAATGAAGCATCATCAAAAGTGAAAGTAAAGGCATTTCAAATTTCTAAACAGATTTCCATTTCAAATAAACGCTGTCCTTTTGAAATCCTGAAAACATTTCCACAAAATAAAATATTAAGCAGCACAACTGTTTTCAACATTGATAATAATAAGAAATTATTCTTGAGCAATCCGCATATTGGAATCATGAAGGATCATGTGACACACAATACTGTTGTAATGATGTTAAAAAATTCATCTGTACCATCACAGGAATACATTACATTTTACAATGTATTAAAATAAAAATAGAAAAGTTTTTTTTGTTCTTTTTACTGTATGTTTAATCAAATACAGACCTCAATGAGCATAAGACACCTCATTCAATAACATTAAAAAGAAGCTTTTGGAATATATATGATTGTTAGGTTTTTCTTTTTGTAAGTTTGTTGATTTACTTTTGTGTGTTTTCTGTACTTTTTCACAAATATGTACTTGTTTTTATGTATGTTTTTTTGCATTTTCTGTATAGAATATTTGTAATTATGTAAAAAATTTTCAGTTTGAGCACCAGCAATTTCAAATTTGAGCAATTTCAAGTATATTATTCATGAGAGATCATTCATCTGACTATGATGAAATGATCTCCTTAATAGATGCACTGAAGTGCTGTTCTTGGTGGGCGAGTGAAAAGTGGAGCTATTGAGACTGAGGTAGACAAAATATAAACAGACTGAATCCATGCACCTGCTGGAGTACGTCCATGAGGTTTTCAGATACGTGTTGATCCATCTGCATCAGTTACGTCAAAGTGACGCTGCAGATTCGCTCTGGTCTGTGTTTGTTTTTAAGAAACGTGAGGGACAAACATCTGGAAATGCAGTCTCCAAACAGTCATCTGATAATTCACCTGCTCTGTGTGTGTCAGCATGAAAGGAGGGCTATAGGTGGGTCTTTAAGGTGAGACGGCGGTCCCGCTCTCATCCGGGACTTGTTAAGCAGGTCTCAGATGCTGTTGGGGAAGGAATGAGACTGGGGGGGTGGGCAGCCGCAGAGTCACTTACTATGTCCGCCCCTGTCAGCCCTGAGAGGGTCTCCATTGCTATGCTAATTTCCCCCCTTGTCGGCAGAGACTGTCCCTGTCAAGGTGGACGGACATGCGAGGAGGGGCCAGCGGGGCAGGAAGGAGCTCTCTCTCCCCTCCAGGGGGCTTTCAAGCTTTGTGAGCGAAATGATGCACGAGACAGCCGCTCCTATAGATGCTGCGGAGAACACGACAGAGAGGGTAATTTGAGAGAAAACAGTGTCTCCGTAATGGAGACTGATGGCCTTGTCCTGTCCCCCTGTTATTGTTGAGGATCAAGATTGAAGCGGGCCCTTCGTATGAGGTACCTCATCCAGTTGGCGGTTCACGTCTGCTGGGCACGCTGCCCTCGCCACTGGCCTTCCATCCCGAGCTCCTGGAGGTGACAGCCGCTCAGAGCCGCTGATTCCTCCATGACATTGAGAGGCATTCCTTGCATTTCCCTGCATTGGAAAACTCTGGGGATGGAATGGAGGATGTACGGTGACATGTCAGCTTGTGAGATTTGACTTCCTCCTTCTGACAAAGCTGTCGATCCCGTGAGTGTGTGTGAGCGTGTGTGAGTGTGTGGAAAGGAATAATGGATGTTTACCAGGGAGCCGAGAATGTAATAGGCCATGCTTCGAGACTTTAATCAAACCGCTGAGGGTTTACACTAAATATTAATAATAATAATAGTGGCACTGGCACTAATACCTTAGGAAGAAAAGGTTGAAGTGATGAATCATTTCCTTCCTTCGACAAAGAGACACATTAATATACCAACCTAAAGGACTTACATTTGAACAGGACTGAAATTCAAAAGCAGGTTTCCTCATGCTGGTTTGAAATACGCACATTTGAGCAAGTACTTTGTAATGCAACATCCATCTGTCAATCTCTCTACAAAATGATCATTATAAAACACACTATATCACTGCATATTCGCAATATTGCACAATCACAATGCTTAATTATTATACTAATATGTTGACTAATATATCTTATTCATATTGATTCCAGTTCGCATGGATCTGCGGAAATGACTTGAATTTCTGTATTATGCAGGCCAGACAAGTAATTTGGCGATGTCAATTTTGTAATTAATTTTTTTTCAAAACTTGCACCTTGGAACCTATTTCAAAGTTTTCGTTCTCGAGCCACAAAACACTGTGCAAATGAACGGCCAGAACACATTAAACGTTTTTTTTTGTTTTCAGGTAAAACAGTGTCGTGTAAGCTGCCCCTAAGTTAATAAATGATGTTTTATTAACAAAGTTCGGGAGGAGCACGTTCAGATAATTAAACCTAATTAAACACACGTGGAGCACATTCAGATAATCAAACCTAATTAGACACGAGTGGTGCTTAATCAACGAGTTAAGCGCTGTGTATATATACAGCAAACTTACCTCCGTTCATTGACAGTTTAACAGCATCCCTCCACCACCCCATCTCCTCACTTATAGTCCTAATACTCTTACAACAACGGGGGGAGTACTCTGGGTTCGGGCAAAATTCCGAGCTCGGAGCCCTCCCCCCGGACAGCACGCCAAATACGCATAATCTTTACTCTGTTTAATTGATGTAAGTGTGAACTCGTGAACTAACGATCTTTGCAACGGAAGTGAATCAATCAAAAAACATCTTTAGCTGGACAATAACTAGAAGGTTTTGAATGAATTCTAGAACTTCTATTCTGGATAATGTCCGCCAATCATTATTGAAAGATAAACTCACAGCATTTATGGCCCTCTCATAATGCCGCTTCTTAAAAGAATCAAAGATAAATAGACCTGAAATGTTGATTTATATTCAGAATATTGAAACATTGACATAAATGCCTCTGATTTTTGTGTGCAAAACAGTTACATTCAGTCATGAGGTATGAAAGGGCAGCTCACATGAATTGAGAGAGAAGAGAACTACCCTTTTAAAGTAATGTGTTCTGTCCATTAGGTAGACAATTTAAGGTTGTGAAGCCACCAGACTGTATCTGTTCCACGTTTATTTATGCTGTGTTTTCACTTCTTTCATTTGATGTCTAACAATGCAGAAGCTCTCCACACAAGCAGCTGTAAAAATAGAATTGTGGAACAAATACATTCTTCCCCCCAGAAGACTCAAATGGAGAGAAAGTGAGATTAATGCACTCTAGAGGTTAGCGCCGGGGTACGGATCTCAGTACAAGACTCAGATCTGTTAGGGGAATCCACAGACCTCAAAATAAGGATATGAAACGTGTCTGCCAAACTCCTTTCTATGAAAGGTCAAATCTTGACCTTTTGTACACTTGCTTATTTACCTAACATTTAAGGGGTTTTTGTATGAAAGTTGAAGAGGAGCTAGATGAAAAAGGAAATCAAACAACAAAAGATTTATATTATATATAGTACTCTTTGCCTGTGAGAGAAGTGAATGATAAAGCTTTTGCCCTATCCTCCAAAGAGGAACTATAAAACTCAACTACATTTTTCAGGTTTCTGGTACTTGCGTGTGCGAAACTCATTATTGCTAGAGTGTTCAGCACGGTTGCTAGGGATGTGCTATGTGGTTGTTATAGTTTTCTGAGCAGTTGCTAGGTTGTTCTAGGGGATGTTTCACCGGTTCATTGAAAGGTAAAAAATATAATGGTGAAACTTCAACTTGTCAGGATAATTGTCAGGGGTTGCGTGTATAGTGAAATCCAAGGATGATGCGTGATGCATAATGAACGATTATAACACATTTTAATGAACAGGAACCAGAAAGCACAACACACAGGGACGTAACTTTAACACAAGACAATGAACTTGAGGAAGACTGAAGGCTTAATGAGAGGATGATGATTATAAAAACAGGGTACAGGTGTAAACTAATTAGAAACCATGACAACTAATGACTAGAACTAAGACTAAGACTAAGAGGCCGTTTATACTCCCCATTTTTTAACTAGAAATGGAAAACGTTTTATGCATTTTGGCCGTTAAAGGTTCTCTAAGCGATCCTGGGTGACGTCACTTCTTGTTGACGTTCGAGCTATTGTCAAACAAAACGGAGGCTAGCTAGACCCTCCCTCCTCCTCATCCGCACACTAACCCCCCAAACCCTTCTTGTCGGTCATTGGCTGGAACAGTTTGTTATGTTTTGGGGAGCGGGTCGCCGAAGTTTGTTTTTGTTGCTGTTTGTGGAGCCTGGGCTGTCTACAGAGATCGCGTTTCTTTACAGTGTGTTCAGGGGACAGGCAGCCAGCGGATAGTGAGGAGATGTTTGCTGTATGTGACAAAAAATGTTTTGGCCTAAAAAACGCGTGACATCGCTTAGAGCACCTTTAATTTACACTGTTTTTTAGGGGCCTGAAAACGCAAATATTTGAAAACCGGTTTCAAAGTACAAAAGTGAGAAATTGTGAAAACAGTGAAGTCATGCGCATTGGTATTATGTGTTCAGTCTATAGGCGCGTAGTTTTTCTTTACAAAGTGACATCGCCAACTACTGCCCATGCAAGCATAATAAAGTGTTTTTAGTCTTTTTAGCGGATTTGTGTGAAAAGGGATCGTTTTGACAACATTGTCGCCTGTTGATCTGCAAAACCGATTAAAATAGATGTATTATTCATGCCTGGCCAGTATTTGGCGGTCACTTTGTAAAAAAAAAAACACTAGGCCCCCAAAACGTCAATGTCATGTAAATGAACAATGTTTAAAACGGTTTCAGCTTTTAGTTGAAAATGGTGTCGTGTAAACTGCCCCTAAACTAAACAAGACAGAGAAACTAAACATGACGATGACAATAATATTTCATTGCTATGTACAACAAATTTGTTTCATATGCATTATTAAGTAAAATGAAGGATTAATTTTGATTTTAATTACTGGTGCTTATGCTTAAAAACACTGGCGCTAACTACTTAGCCTATGTCTGTGGTGTTAGTTCCACCAAGGGAGACAACACTCATGAATTTGGTTTAGTTATATTCAAAGATTCTTATTTTACTGCTTTTCCTCTTCACATAGACTTAACAAACATCCCCTCACCTTCATTTGTGTGCTCAGTTGTTCATTTAGAAATTATTACTCTTTCAATATTTTATAAGTTTAAAAGCTTAAAAAAAGTCGATTTTGTCATTTTACAACGGGATTGTGCAAAAACTGGTTCATTTATGTGAATTTGAATTGAATTGGCCACACCTTAAGTTGAATTGGAATAACAGGAAAAGTAAAAGAAAAGAAACGAAAGCTCTGTTCGCCATATGTTTTTCCTTCTTCTCCGGTCACGTTCATATTTAAATTGAACAAACTTATTTTCTCCATTAGATAGAAAGATCTGAAAAAAAAGCATACATTTACCCACCCATAGACCCTCCCCTCAAAGAAATCAGGACAGAAGTGGTTGAAAGTGGACAAAAGAGACGGATTAAAACACCAGGTGTAAACGGGAATGTGTCTCCCTCTTCTACTTGTGATCCGATCGACCAAAACGTGTCTTAAATCCAGGTGTAAACAGGGCCCTCGATGCCTTGTAAATAGCCGTAAAAAGTTTGAACTGTCTTCACATTCATCAGGCCTGAGCACAAAGTCAGTGAGGTGGAAACAGCGTATAGCAAGACTAACTGTCGCATCCATCTCAGGCAAAGTGACTTTCTGTGTTTCTGATAGGGTTTGGTCATTGTACTAAGATGAGTGTTCATTCCACCTTAGACCGCTACAGTAGTGAAAGTAGGCCCATTCATCAGGTCACAGTTACCTCAGTGTGGAGGTGGGCGCGCAGGCCAGTGGAGGCAGACTGACTTTTTTTTCCATGACAAAATGGTTTGATCCTCCCCCAAATGGGAGTTTGATAAATGAGTGTTGTTTTCTCAAGTCTTCTGAGACCGTTTGTAAGCCTATTTGCTCTGTCATTGGGGATACTATATCACAATGTTGTGTTACCCTGTGGCGAAAGCAAGAAAATAAAAACTCTTAATTCATTTTTCAAACAGGATGCAATTGACATGCTTGACAACATTAGTCTACACTGCATCCTATAAACTACTTGCTTTATCAGTTTTATTTTGACTAGAGCGGAATTACCAGCATGAAAAAACCCTTAAACTCTACCTAAAACCTTTAGAGCATAACATTTCATGTCATGTTCATAGGGAAATATTTAGAAAAATGTAATACTTTGAATGAGCTAAAGTGATACTTCACTTAACAATCACAACCAATGCAGTGTAAGGGCTGTTTTGTGTTAGCCTGCAATACCAAACTCTGCTACTTCGCTTTGCTTCATAGACAGAGTCTAGAATGGCATAATTAAAAAAAGTGTTTTCTTTATCGTTGGGGGTGCTTGTCTGAAGTATAAAATCATTGGTTACCCGTAAGCCAATCACATAACGTTTGGTTATGACGTGTGTTATTCGCCAGCTCAGCCGCATCGAACTTCCACTGTAAACACATGTATGATGCGAAAACGAAACCATCGAGCGAAATACCGGAGTGAACATGGCTGACCGAGTTTTGCTGCCTCCTTAACCTGATCCTCCATGAGTGCAACCAAGGGGGACACAATCACAACTATCACCTTGCTGGCCTTTGGCCTGCCCAGTTTCTCGCTGACGATCGGTAATAGTTGATAAATTAAACTTTTCCCAAAACCTGTCGGGAGTAGGGCCACGACATCACCTCCATTCAAAATGTTTAGCAAAAACTCTTCTTGTTCGGGAATCAGTTTGCAAATGCCGGGAATGGTTATTTGCAACGGACATCATTAAACGGTTAATGATGTCCGTCTAGTGCGTGTTTACATTGAAAAACAATGGAACCGTGTAGTGGAGTGGAATGGAAAAACGCGTTCTGTGTGAACAGAAAAGAAGCATTTTAAGGATCTTATTGGCCTATGCAAGGTCATGAAAATATGTAAACAGAGATTCACCCAGAGATTCAGTGCAGGCTATATGCCCAACGCTTTAGCGTGACAGCTGTGTTAAGCAACAGTGTGAGAGAATATGTTGTACTACCCCAGACATGTCATCTTGGTCCATTGGGTATTTGCAGGAAACGGGGCTGACTACTGCTGTCCCTGAGGTGATTCCTTTCCACTGAGTTCTCTGTTTGTTCTTTCTCAAACACATTCTTTTGACATTCACATATCATTTGTCTTCCGTGCTTTTACTATCGGTTTTGTGGAAGACAAGCATAGGCGGCGTTCTTTCTAATTTGCCTTAGAAATCTCATCAGATCTCTTGCATAACAATTGAGCTGCAATGCTAACGGAACGTAATGGCATAGGTGGCTCATTATGAAACTTTTGAAAAAGATTTTTTATCTGTAAGATAGAAGGAAATTGACATAGTATGAGGTGAAGAACTCTTCAACAGTGTGATGTGGTTACATGCTCAACATTATGACTAACATATGCATGTTAGCTTAGCACAGTGTCAGAGAGTCTTACTAAGTGTGCTTCATGTGTCGAGCAGGCCTGATGGTTTTTAACTGGTTTTGTTTTAAGACTCAAAATCAACATACTATTAAAACCATTTATCATTCAAAAGTAGGCAAGGCAAGTTTGTTTATAGGCCTATAGCACATTTCATACACAAGGGTAATTCAAAGTGCTTTACATAGAAAGGAAATTGAAATAATCATAAAATAATCACAACAGATGCATAAGAAATAAAAATAACAAAGCAGAGAATCCTGAATCACTAAATTTGGTGTGCCCCTTCTTCAGACTTGTTTTTCTTTTGCTATTAGTACAGACCTTTTTTGTTGAGGATTGTGTTAAAAGACTGTAGTGAATAATTCAACCAAGGCTCATTGGAAGAGCAACAGTTCAGCAAAATTGTATGTTGCTTCTTGCAGGTTTTGCAACATGTTCAAAGTTAAATGTCCAGTGGTCTTTATTAATCAACAATCTGCTTCTAATCACAATTTGTGTGAAAAGGAATAAACCGTGTTGGTGTTTTACTGCCACTAGTGTTACTTAAAGGTATAGCGGAGGATTTTCTTTTTCCGGGTGGGTAGCCTATACTATTGGTCCACCTAAGTGTCAATCATTCTGGTGATATGTTTACGTAAGGCCGTCGTACGTGCTCGTCCCTATAGTTTTCGCTTTCTGCGCATGCGCACTTTCAGGTGTATTATGTGTGATGAGTTACGGTTTTAGCCATTCCTTTGAAAATGGCTGAGGGTCGAAAGAGAAAAAAAGTATACCAAGTGTATGATAAGAAGAGAAAGGCCGCAGAATATAGAAACAAGACCAGAGTGATTTTGGGTGAATATTTCACACGCTGGCGTGCCCTAAAAGCACAGGTTGGGCTTCCCACTGATGCCGCAGTCGCGAAGATTCTACTAGACAGGTAAAGTTTGTCATGCTATTTGGAGAAATCCATTTAAAATCACTGCTAGTAAAAGTTTAATAGGCGTTCCCTCTCGGGAGCAAATAGAGTGTTGCGCATGTGCATTTTTAAAAAAAATGGAGAGGGTGGGTCTTCTCTAAAATTCGGAAAGATCCTCCGCTATACCTTTAATTGTAAGGAAGCATAGTTTCGTTTCCAGAGGTTTGCAAAAATGTAGGTAGAGGCACGTGTTTCCAACGAGCCTATGATGGTAAACCAATCTTCACAAAACCACAAGCTTTATGAGCACATTATGAACTTTTCTATTACGTTTCCTATTAAAATTTAAGAGTAAACTCTATTGATCAAATGCCTTTTAAGATTGAATAGTGAATACTAATCTCAATGCCTTCACTCAGTAATATGACTAATACTTGCTCATACACATCATTACATCATTACATCATTCACTGTGAGATCATATAACTGCAAAAGGTAGCCTATATCAACTTATTCCTTAATAAACGACTAACTCATGACACATTTGATAAAAAAGTGCACGTCTAAGGATCAGCCGGGTCTTGCATACTCAGTGTCTCTAAGGGCGAGGGGCAGATTAGACCTTTCTGTCAGAAAGCACGCCACATCTCAGGACATTTATTTACCCTGGCACAGTGCCTTTGTGTCAGTCCCTGTTCTGAGAGCCATCCTCTGTTATGCTTGTCTGTTTACATGGCTGTTTATTGTGGATCAGCAAGAGGAAAACAGGAAAACTGCTGCTCAATTAAAGCAAACGCAATAGATCACACAGTGTATTACACAATGACAGTGTGCTTATTTGAAAAGCTGCCAGTTTGGTGGAGATATATATGAGAACCAGAAACAAAGATGCTAATCACACCGGGATAAATAGAAAGTCATTTTTGGATAAATTACATTACCTGCTGCACCATATATGAATATTTATCAAGCAGTATCACTCCAAATTCATAAAAGGTTCTTGAATTAGAACGTTTACAGTTTAAAGGGATAATTCACTTTGAAATTAATTTTTGATATGTTTTAGCTTACCTCAAGGGCATCCAAGATGTAGGTGTCTTTGTTTCCGCAGTAGTTTCAATTTTGATATTTTTAGGTCAAACCGTTCTTGTCTGTCAGTCATATAATGCAGGTCTATGGTCACCACCTCAAAGAGCATGCACAGAGAAGTCCAAATCTAGTCCAAGTCCAAGAAGTCCAAGTCCAAACACATTGATGGCCTAAGACACGAAACGAGCGGTTTGTGTGAGAAAACGAACAGTATTTATATAGTTTTTACCTCTTGTAGCGCACAGACCGAAGCGCCCGCGCCCTCAGATCACTTGGACGTGGCTGTGTTTACAAAAGGTAAAAACGATATAAATACTGTTCGTTTTCTCACACAAACCGCTCGTTTCGTGTCTTAGGCCATCAATGTGTACTTACATTTACAAGTCATTAAATCATGTTTAATTTGGACTTCTCTGTGCATGCTCTTTGAGGAGGTGAACATAGACCTGCATTATATGACTGACAGACAAGAACGGTTTGACCTAAAAATATCAAAATTGAAAATACTGCGGAAACAAAGACACCTTCATCTTGGATGCCCTTGAGGTAAGCTAAAACATATCAAAAATTAATTTCAAAGTGAACTATCCCTTTAAGTACATTAATACTGTCTAGAAGAGGCTCCACATATTAGCTCCACAGGATGCTGCTTATTGTAAAACAGCCACAACATCTGTCTGTTTTTGCTTAGTGACATATTTACAACTGTTTAGGCAAAGTCAGAGCAGACACGTAGCTGGTTCTCATTGCTGAAAGACTGTAAATGAAAAGCAGAAAGTGGATGTTTTCAAATAAAAATAATTTCCTCGATTTTAAAAAATGTTTCTTTGCTCTAACTGGACATAGAGCAAATAAACGGATGTAACACATTTTCAAATGAATCTTATGTAGCTGTGACATTTTTCACGTTTAAGATTATGCCTTGATGGTTTAGTCATATGGTAATTAACTTCACTATATCATTTGACCACATGAAGATGTGTTTACAGTCTTCATCAGTATTCCATCGTTTATATTATTCTCATCAAGTTCAATAGTTCACTAGTAAAAATACAGTTCCTCACACACAATACATTATTTGTGCTTTGCAAGGCTGTAACCGTATATTTAAGATTACAGGGCACAGAAAAACTCAAAACTCCTTCTGCATTCAGCTCTAGCATTTTGGCCTATATGAGGACAGTTGAGAAGTTAACCAAACCTTTGACTAACTGTCCCTGCGTGGCACAAGCTGAAATACTGAGGTTTGTTCAAACATTGCAGCGTACAAGAGGAGATTTTTGCTTCTTCAGCTGCGTTGCATAATACTGTATCATTTGATGTTAGTTTACATGCTCATCAAGTATGTGTCAATAAAACAGTGATATGGAAACACTGCCAGGCCAATTATCTAATTATAATACTTGGAACATTTTTGCAGCAGCTTATATGACGAACGTTAGCTTTTCTTTTTTTGTTGTGCTGGTTTACCTCAATTAGCCGCACTGATGCTAATTACCCATGGTCCTCTTCAGAGATGAGATGGGCTCTCTCCACGTCCTGGCGAAAACTTCTGAGTAAGGGACACAGTTGGAGTGTCCACTTGGCATGAAGCCCTACAAATACGGCATTGACGCATGTGAGAATGGTGCCAGTTCAGAAGATACTTGTAAATGCAACCGTTAGGTCTTCATGCACCTCACACGCTCATGAGAATATTATGAGAGAATCGTTAACTATTAGTGCTTCGGATATATATATATAAGAGAATTATTATGTCAAGTCGCATATCATTTAACTCTCTGACCATATTTGTGAATTTTCATTCTGGTTTGAAGCTCTGATAGACCCAGCTAACAGGGAACACTCTCATAACTTTAGCTAATACAAACATTCTTCCAGTAATAAAACATTTGTTTAGTTATCTGGTCTTTATGTTCTCAAAAAGTTAGCACATTATTTTTAAACAAGGTTCATGGAATGTTTTTACCTGAAACGTTTAGTTAGATGTTCACCTAACATTTTTAAATGTTACTGCTTGTTTCAAAATTTTCAGAGAACATTCAAAAGTAACATTTCCATGATGGTGGCAAAAGGATCAAATTTAATGTTCCTTTAACATTCACATAACTAAGAAAAACGTTTTTGGATGTTTTGAATGTTCAGAGAACATTCAGAAATAATGTTTTTATAACTTAATGGGAACATTAGCAAAACGATATTTTTATTAGCTGGGGAACCATATTCAGAGAATTAATAGTGCCTGTAAGAAATTTATTTTCGAACCAAATGCTCCAAAAAGCAAGTCAAGCAATTGCATCATCAATGACGCCCATAAGAAATGTTCCATGGTCTTGTTACAGAAATAAAAGAAAAAAGAGAACATGCACACTTTATACCAGGACAAAATCCTACGACATTTTTTATTTTTTTTGGTATAATGTGTGAGTTCTTTTTTACTATTTTATTTAATTGCTTTCAACCTCATAATTAACAATTTTTTTGTGTAATATTGCAGTACTTATTATAAATGAATTATCCATGCACATCACTTTTTAAATTAATTATTTTTAATTGTTTTTGTTTTTTTTAAATAACTTCCCCTCCCTAAAATGAAAGTGAATGGGGAATAGGTCTGTCAAGAACTAAAAATACAAAAAAGAACATAAAAGTGGTGCATATGATTCATACTCTGTTTCCTCTTCTTATTATTATTTTCTTCATTTATAAAGCACATTTAAAAACAACCATGGGTTGACCAAAGTGCTGTACATAAAAAGTTTACAAAGGGATAAAATACAACTACATAACATATTTTAGACTAACAACATCTGTTCAAGAAAATAGGATCTAAGCATAGATTTAAAAACAAAATGAGATGGTGCTGTTCGGATGGCTGGAGGGAGCTTGTTCCAGAGTGTTAGAAAAAGCTCGATCACCAAGGTGTTTCAATCTGGACCTAGGGATAGACAGCATTCCTAAATGTCCCGATCAGGGGTGCGTTTCCCAAAGCCAACTATGGTCGCAAGTTCCGTCGTTACCAATAGAGTTCAATGGAAATTGCGATCATAGGTGGATAACGATGCTTTCGGGAAACGCACTCCTGAGTCGTCGCGAAGAGTTGTGTGAATGCACCAACTCAGCAAGATAGACTGGTGCAAGATTATGTAAGGATTTAAAAACCAGGGTTAATATTTTGGATTCTACTCTAAATTTCACCGCAACCATTTCAAGGAGGTCAAAATAGAAGTGATGTGCTGAAACTTACGTGAGCTGCATTTTGGACCATTTGTAATCGCTCCATAGATCAGTGGTTCTCAACTCCAGTTCTCGGGACCCACTGCTCCCTTATTTAACACACCTGATTCAGATCCTCAGCTCGTTAGGATAGACTCTATGAACTGAACTGAGTGTGTCAGATAAGAGAGACATACAAAATGTGCAGAGCAGCGGGTCCCGAGGACTGGAGTTGAGAACCACTGCCATTGATGACCGATTAATCCCATAATAGAGCGAATTACTATAGTCTAAGCGGGAAATGAAAATGCATGAATTACTTTCCCCAAATTTTTTAGAGATAAAAACGATTTGACTTTAGCTAGCCGACGAAGATGGAAAAAACACGACTTAACTACCACATTGATCTGCTTATCAACCTTAAGACCAGAATCAAATCGGAAGCCTACATTTTTTGCACGCGGGGTGACCCATTGGGTTAAATAACCAAGGTCATAAATACTGGCATTAAAAACATCACTAGGCCCAAACAGAATCACTTCAGTTTTGTCTTTATTTAATGTCAAGCAATTATTTGTTAACCATAATTTAAGTTCCTGAATACAATCAATCAGAGCTCCCATGTTTATCATTAGATTGCAAAGAGAGATACAACTGGGCATCATCAGCATATAAATGGAAATCCCATATTTATGAAAGATTGAGCCCAGGGGCAACAAATATATCATGAATAGAATCGGAGCAAGAATGGAACCCTGAGGGACACCACAAGTCAAAGGAGCATTGGAGGATGTGTGTTGTCCAATACGAACAGAAATCTTACGATCGCTTAAGAAGGCCCAGAACCATTCAAGAGTGATACCTCTGAGGCCAATGCAATTTTATAAACGAGAGATTAGTGTATTATGGTCTACCATATCAAAGGCAGAGCTGAGATCTAGTAAGACCAAAGCAACAGCATTTCCGGCATCAGTAGCCAATAGGAAGTCATTTGAGACTTTTAGTCGAGCAGATTCAGTACTATGTAATTTTCTGAAACCAGATTGAAAAGTTTCATAAATATGGTTTGTACTAAGAAATGCCTGTAATTGAAATAACACCACTTTCTCCAAAATGTTCAAATCTTATGTCATAATGTAGCCTTGTATGACGAACAGGCTGAAATTTAAGTCATTAACCTTGATACGTTGTTTTTGTGCCATTTAAGAACTTGAAAAAATAGCTGAAACACAAGCAACTAAGATGACCACAGCTGACGACGGCATCTAGTTTGCGATAAACATCGGCGCATCTCCTTTCACGTAGGAGCTAACAAGGACGTATGATGACGTGCAACGTTGTAGTTGTGGTGTCCCATTTCTTAAGGGAATATTTTCACCCCTACCTGTTTCAAGGGGTAGGAGTAGGGGTAGGCGAAAGGGTATAAAATAGAATTGTGATTGGGCCTAAATCAACATTTTTTGGTAATGCTTCCTTTTACAGTACAGTACTTACGTGTACTTACAGTGTACTTACCTAGAAAGTACTGGCTAATATAAGGTAAGTACATGGGTTAGGGGTAGGTTTAGGTTCAGGGTTAGTGCCTTGTTATTACCCAGTAATTGTAATTACTATAATAAGTACATGGGTAACAGGACTGTAAAAGGAAGCGTTACCCATTTTTTCTTGATTTTTCTTTTCATTTGGAAATACGTCACACTATGTTGTTAACATATAGGATATATAGAAATTTTTGCATTGGTGCATGTTGATTCAGAGTTTACTTCATTTAAAGTCCTTGCAGGAGTTGGAGTCCTTTCGAGTCATCTCTTCACAGGTGTTGGGTCATCTGAAGTCTTCGCAGGAGTTGGAGTCCTTTCGAGTCATCTCTTCACAGGTGTTGGGTCATCTGAAGTCTTCGCAGGAGTTGGGTCATCTCTTCACAGGTGTTGGGTCATCTGAAGTCTTTGCAGGAGTTGGTTTATCTCTTCAACGGGGTTGGGTCATCTGAAGTCTTCGCAGGAGTTGGGTCATCTCTTCACAGGTGTTGGGTCATCTGAAGTCTTCGCAGGAGTTGGGTCATCTCTTCACAGGTGTTGGGTCATCTGAAGTCTTCGCAGGAGTTGGGTCATCTCTTCAACGGGGTTGGGTCATCTGAAGTCTTCGCAGGAGTTGGGTCATCTCTTCACAGGTGTTGGGTCATCTGAAGTCTTCGCAGGAGTTGGGTCATCTCTTCACAGGTGTTGGGTCATTTGAAGTCTTCGCAGGAGTTGGGTCATCTCTTCACAGGTGAAGAGATCAGAAGTCTTCGCAGGAGTTGGGTCAACTCTTCAACGGGGTTGGGTCATCTGAAGTCTTCGCAGGAGTTGGTTCATCTCTTCACAGGTGTTGGGTCATCTGAAGTCTTCGCAGGAGTTGGGTCATCTCTTCACAGGTGTTGGGTCATCTGAAGTCTTCGCAGGAGTTGGGTCATCTCTTCACAGGTGTTGGGTCATTTGAAGTCTTCGCAGGAGTTGGGTCATCTCTTCACAGGTGTTGGGTCATCTGAAGTCTTCGCAGGAGTTGGGTCATCTCTTCACAGGTGTTGGGTCATCTGTAGTCTTCGCAGGAGTTGGGTCATCTCTTCACAGGTGTTGTACTCAACAAGAACCTTGGATTATTTTTACTTGTACAGCCTTTATATAACAGGAATTTCTATCTTTCCACGCGATTCTAAAGACCTCTAAGTGAGTTTGTCTCCAATTGTGCTCTAAATTACGAGTTTCTGTCTTGATAGTGAGAGTAATACTGTTTTATCATGGTGCAGTACATTTCTCTCTGACCTTTTTCAATCTGATCGGCTCAACAGTTTCCAATGTACTAGAGAAAATGCTGCCCATACTGCTAGTCATTTCCTCAAGTTCATTTGTGTGTTTGGGTACACAATAGTGAAGAAAAGACTATCCCAACTTCCATTTCATGCCAACTTTAATGTGACTCAGACAGACGTCTCAGCTTTCATGCTTAAATAACATGTATGGACATGATATGAAGGGAAATAAAGGTTATTTGTAACATGACAAGAACAAATAATAATAATGTCAATGGATAAAAGTCTGTTCAAATTACATTCATATAACACAGAGAGAACATAGAACACATTGTAAAATGTGATTTTACAGGACAATCATTCATTTTGCTGCCTCTTCCTTTATTGATCGCTATTACAATTGCCAACTTCACCCTTTGACGATTTTAGCTGGGTGAAAAGGGACAGACAATACGGACAGGACACATGTGTGTTGTTTGAAAATCCTTACCTCACTTTTGACATAAAGAATTAAGCCTGTAATGAAAGAAGAGCTCATAATGTAAGATCAGCTAGATATTGAGTTTAAGTTACTTACCCCTGGTTTCACTGACGAGGCTTAAGCCTAGTCCCAGAATAAAATGCATGTTTGAGCTGTTTTAACTGAAAGCAACTTGCACTGATATATCTTAAAATATGTCAGTGCCGTTGTTTTGTCTCAAGATGTACAGTAATGTTTTTTTTCTAAGGCACGTTTATAAAAGCTTAAATTTCCTAATTGAACTATGATCTGATCTTGGCTTAATAAGCCCTGTCTGTAAAACCGGACCTTAGTGTATTTTAAACCTTTACATTGATTTGCCATTTTCTAATTGGAGTTTTGTGATGTTTAGTTCAAGTCTATTAGCTTTGATGCTAACATCTGTATGCTAGTGTATGCCTGAAAATGATCTTTTATTAACAGTTTTTTCTTGAACCAAAAACAATGTTGACACTCGCCTAACACTTGAAAGTGCAGTTTTGTCCACTGAAATGTTCTCCACAATGACGTTTAATACCGTCTGCATATGAATAGAAATAGCAGCAAGAAAGAAAGAAAACTACACTACACTACAGAAAGATTTGGCACATTTTCACCTTTCAAGTGAATTATGAACCACACAACAGTGATCATTCAGACCAAAAATAGTGTGTGAGCATGAAAACTACCCTTACATTAGACTAAATAAGCTTCAGCCTCATTATAGACAAATACACCAAATATATTATCGGAATGGGTCTTTCAACAGGAAACTGTGCTTGGACGCACAACTTCATACAAGACATATTGAGGAGGCTCACACATAATCTGTGTCCATGGGCTGACACCTAGTGGCTATTTAAGAGCATTTCAAGAGGAAATGAATTGTTTCCCCAAAGCATTATGGGGAAGTGCTGCAAGACTCTACCTGTGGATTTTTCTTGAGAATCAGAAATGATGTCACAGCTGATTTGTTTGGTCTGTTTGTGGTCACTGAGCTCACCATGTTATAGAACACATTTGATCTTGACGCTCATTCACAATGTGGTCTCTTACATCATTGGGTGACTCTTAAATGCAGTCATATTTCACACCAAGAAGCCAAAAGAATAAATTAAGAAATATTATTTTAGTTAAGCCTATTTCTGGAGACTATGGAAACTATTACAAATCATTTTCATGGCACATTTTCATACAAAATTTGATGATAGGTCCTAGTGGCTGTCATGGAAAAATATATTTTAAAAGAATATATTTATGTGCAAAATCAATGCATTGTTTTCAGATTCTAAATTTCACGATACTTACAATTAAAATAAAAAGAATGATGAATAAAAGAATTTTTGACCCACTTCAGTAGGATGTAAGTACATCTTTATATGTAAGTTCATAATTACTTCTATTTTCTTTGAAATATGGAGAAAGGGTACTGAATGTATACTAACAAGCATTTAGGGTTACTTTTTTTAAAAACTTTTTTTAGGGTAAATTTTCTTTAATGTCATTTCTATTGAAGCTTGTATGTCATGTATTTAAATATATGTATGATTACATGTTTATGATGATGAATGTTGCAATTCAGTGTAATAAAATGGCCTTTTAAATGTAATATTAAATAAGACAATACAGTTAAAATTATAATCAATAGCCTATTTGTATGTGCTATAGTATTGTATTCTATACACATTAAGATATGTGTACTTTAAAGCACGACAAAAGATGATTAAAACATAATGATTTAAATTACTTTATAGATAAACTTTTAATTTTACATTATTACAAAGTACACTTTTTTAAAGTGTATTTAAGTGTTAAGAAACAGTCATGAAAGTGAACTCTTCTTTTAATTGATTAATACATTGTATTTTATCAAATAAATAATTCTATATATTTTTTAAATATATCATTTTAATATATGAGGTACAAGTGCACATTGTATACAACTAAGTACACTTCTTTTTTACTAGGGTGCATTTATGCAAAGCATTTATCATTCAAAGTATACATTTGATGACTCATGCATTCCCTGGGAATCAGACCTCAGGACAGAAACTAGTGCATTTTGAACTTACAGTATGACACATTATTCAAGTCATAAGTTAGTACACCAAAGCACACATGTCACACTTTAGTCATCTGAGCATAAAAAAAATTATAGATACAAAACAAAAATAAATTTGAATGGTGCACAGGCAAATTTAAATTATGTAAATACTGATGCAAATAGCCTTGAGCACTGAGGCATACCTGCTGTCAGAAACTCAGAGAGATGATATTGACTTTATTACTGTATACTGTTTACAATGCTGTATCATTTTTTCCCCCATTTTTCCTAGTGAGAGGTTTGCCTGTGCAAAAGTCGCCGCCACGAGAAGCTAGGATGTTGTGGGTAATGCTGCTGTGATGAAGGTTAAGGTGTTCTGTGTGGTTGCTAAGTGATTGCTTTCTGATCCACTTCAAATGTCTATGATCAACCCTTTTCACATTCCCGGGGTTCTCAGAAGCGGAAGTCGTCATAGTTGGGTAAAATGAAGAGTGGTGAAAGGGACACGACAGCAAACATATTTTTTGTATTCCCGTATGTCTCCAAATGAGGGGAAAATGTTGAATGATTGATTATGTTGTTCAGAAGAGAGAAAGATGTCCAATTTGCCATCCCTCCTCAGCTGTTGTATTAACTCACTTCAATTTTCAATTCACATTTATTTGTAGGCTATAGCGCTTTTCACAATACATTGTTTCAAAGCAGCTTCACAGAAAATGCATGTCTTTACATTAGAGTGTTCTGTTATCAGGTGACTGTATCCAAGTTATGTATTTCAGAAATGTAGGCCTACCAGAGATGCTCACAAGTCTCTGAGCTAGAGTCCAAGTCAAGTCTCAAGTCTTTGAGCTAGAGTCCAAGTCAAGTCTCAAGTCTCTGAGCTAGAGTCCAAGTCAAGTCTCAAGTCTTTGAGCTAGAGTCCAAGTCAAGTCTTAAGTCTCTGAGCTAGAGTCCAAGTCAAGTCTCAAGTCTTTGAGCTAGAGTCCAAGTCAAGTCTCAAGTCTTTGAGCTAGAGTCCAAGTCAAGTCTCAAGTCTCTGAGCTAGAGTCCAAGTCAAGTCTCAAGTCTCTGAGCTAGAGTCCAGGTCAAGTCTCAAGTCTCTGAGCTAGAGTCCAAGTCAAGTCTCAAGTCTCTGAGCTAGAGTCCAAGTCAAGTCTCAAGTCTCTGAGCTAGAGTCCAAGTCAAGTCTCAAGTCTTTGAGCTAGAGTCCAAGTCAAGTCTCAAGTCTCTGAGCTAGAGTCCAAGTCAAGTCTCAAGTCTTTGAGCTAGAGTCCAAGTCAAGTCTCAAGTCTTTGAGCTAGAGTCCAAGTCAAGTCTCAAGTCTTTGAGCTAGAGTCCAAGTCAAGTCTCAAGTCTCTGAGCTAGAGTCCAAGTCAAGTCTCAAGTCTCTGAGCTAGAGTCCAAGTCAAGTCTCAAGTCTCTGAGCTAGAGTCCAAGTCAAGTCTCAAGTCTTTGAGCTAGAGTCCAAGTCAAGTCTCAAGTCTCTGAGCTAGAGTCCAAGTCAAGTCTCAAGTCTCTGAGCTAGAGTCCAAGTCAAGTCTCAAGTCTCTGAGCTAGAGTCCAAGTCAAGTCTCAAGTCTTTGAGCTAGAGTCCAAGTCAAGTCTCAAGTCTTTGAGCTAGAGTCCAAGTCAAGTCTCAAGTCTCTGAGCTAGAGTCCAAGTCAAGTCTCAAGTCTCTGAGCTAGAGTCCAAGTCAAGTCTCAAGTCTTTGAGCTAGAGTCCAAGTCAAGTCTGAAGTCTCTTGTGGTTATAATAAGTGTTGCATCACGTACAGCGACCCATCCAGGCTGCATAGAACACTGCATATCTATATATAAGTAATTCAAAGCATGTAATATGTTATTATGACTCCTTTATCTATTAGCATAAAGTATCAGCTTTGATTTTGGTATATAATCAGTGTAAACAGGCTATTGCAACATGACAAAAACACCAAGAATGCTCTACTTTTATGTCAATATCTGTATTTTTCCGTGAAAAAAATTTGTGCGATCTCTCAGCCGCGTGTGGCTCGTGATTTCCACACCCCCGCCATCACTTGCAGATCCATGTAGGCCTAATGTGCACTGCCTACGCAACTAATCATAGCTTATAAACTACTGCAAGTCAGCAAAACATCTCAGACTCTCAAACCAGTGTAACGTACAACTAAATGAAACAACAATAATCCTGTAACCTGTTTGCAGTCAACGTTAATAATTAACGTAAGGAAAGCCAGCGGCACGTAAATTATTACGCTAATCGACCACCACAAGTTTGGCAATTAAACAAACGCTCATTAATATTTCATAAGGAAGACAGTCGGAGTTAACCTCTCGTAAAGCAAATGCAAGAAACAAGCTAACGGTAGATGGTCAATGCTGAGCTAAACATGTTTACTGACCTCAGGGTGTGTTTTCAGATGCCTGATGAAATTAGATGTGGTTGAGCCAGAATCTTTTATCCTGATACCGCATATTTAGGATTGAGCGCTTCTTTTGTTTGGGCCGTCTTGTTTGAAGTTTTGAAACCCAAAGCTTACAATGAATGGCACAGCAGCGGCCGGTGCAGTTGACATGTTTGTTTGTTTGTTTGTTTGTGTGGTTAGGGTTAGAGCAAAGTGACACTCCTGCGGCCATCATATAAGAATCAGCTGCCTTCAGCTTTTAGCTTTAGGTCTATCTATGCTTAGTGGTTAATTTATCCTCAACAGGAAGTAGGCTATATCGATTCCACAAGGAGCCACAGAAAGCAAGGCAAATGCTATCCAAAAAGGTTCCAACGCCATCCACAAACCCAAATGCAAGGGTGTTATTGTGGCCACAAGCCACAGTTTACCACATAGAATAGGGTATTTTTAAATAAGAACAGGTATACCACTATAAGAAATATATATATATCAATTGGAAAACGGATTAATTTCTGGCAGAAATGTTTCTAGATTTCCATTAACTCTAAAACACAACACTATGCAATTCAATCAATGTGTATGTACAACACCTGTAACAAATCAATACAGAAAGTTCCTTCATATCAACAGTGCATTGGGCTGCATTTTTCCAGACTTTTGCATAGAATAATAATGTAAGTAAGCGCACATTTTGAAATGCCAGACATACAGTCTGACAACTAACTTCTGAGGAAACAATGAACAATGACAGAGACTTGGGGGTATAAAAAGGCAGACACTGCACTGAAGAGGGCCATTACTGCAAGAAGCTCAGATCTAGATGTTTTCCAAGGTTCCCTCAGATGTGTTGCCAAGCCTGTATGAAATGACCACAAATAACAAACACTCTTATTACATTGTGACATTTCCAGGCAGTCTTACTCAATGGGCATTTCTGTTAAGACTTCCCTATTTATTCCCCAGCTCTGCTGAGGCACAGTCGTGGCCTCTTTTGTTGCCAGTGTTTGGAAATCTGGATCTTTGAGAGTGACCCTTTGTGAGAGGTACGCAACCTGTAAGGACAGACAGCAATGTACCTTAACATCTGCAAAACTCTGTGTCCTTCTCATCTCCAATCAAAGAGAGGCGCAATAAAAGCTGACATTGTGGTGTACAGTGTGGGAAAGCACTTCATGTTCTGTGGTGAATTGAGAAGCCTTGTAAAAGAACCATGTGGTGATTAAGTTCTTTCGCTGACTACCAGTGCTTCACACAGGCCTGTTCATAATTCTGAGCCCACCTGGAAACACTACACCATCTACACCAACCAAGAAATACATTGTAAACGTGTCATTTTCAGGAAAGTATGTGAGATTAAACTTGAATTCCACATGATCCAATGTCTAGTGAAAAAGCAGTGCTCAATCTTAGCTGTATTGAAAGTGCACTGTACTTGCAGATAATATAATAATAATGAAATAAAGTCACTTAATTGTACTTAAAGACAGTACCCTTTCATGATTGTTTCTTAAGTACACTTAAAAAGTAAAATTTGTAATGTTAAAGGGTTAGTTCACCCCAAAATAAAAATTCTGTAAGTAATTACTCACCCTCATGTTGTTCCAACCCCGTAAGACTTTCGTTCATCTTCAGAACACAAATTAAATATTTTTGATTAAATCTGAGAGCTGGATCACTCCTCCATAGGCTTCTTAAGGGATCGAAACTGGCCGGCCCAAAAGTTATGAAAGACATCGTTAAAATAGTCAGAGTGACTACAGTGGCTCAATCTTAAGTTTATCAAGCGACGAGAATACTTTTTGTGCGCAAAAAACAAACAAAAATAACGACTTTATTCAACTATTCATTTCCTTCTCTGTGGGGCTTGAGATTTCACGTAGTGAAACTGCGCAAAGCTTCTAGGTTGTACGTCACACGCAACACACACATGACCAGCGTCGGCCAATAGTGAGCCTGCGTGTGACGTGCAACACAGAAGCGCTGCGCTGTTACCCTACGTGAAATCTCACGGCCCACAGAGAAGGAAATGAATAGTTGAATAAAGTCGTTATTTTTGTTTGTTTTTTTGCGCACAAAAAGTATTCTCGTCGCTTGATAAACTTAAGATTGAGCCACTGTAGTCACTTGGACTATTTTAACGATGTCTTTCATAACTTTTGGGCCGGCCAGTTTCGATCCCTTAAGAAGCCTATGGAGGAGTGATCCAGCTCTCAGATTTAATCACAAATATCTTAATTTGTGTCCCGAAGATGAACGAAAGTCTTACGGGGTTGGAACAACATGAGGGAGAGTAACTGACAGAATTTTTATTTTGGGGTGAACTAACCCTTTAAGCCCTATTCGGACAGGACTAGTTTAACATGGAGAGATGGGGTAAAGTAATTATTACCAGAGCTTCTCAGTGATTTTAGTCCCGTCCGAATGTGCCATCTCAGTAATCATGAATTAGACATATTCTGGGGACACCTGAGACTTACATTTTGTAAAAAGGGGGCCTAATAGGTCCCCATTAGGAGGGTCAAAAAATGCTTTAAAGTTCTACTAATCACATTTAATATAAATTTAAACTAGAATACATTTTCATTCAATTGTAAATAACATGAAATTATGTGTGCGAAAACATTACATTCTTTTAAAGTATATTATTTCCATAATAAGTACTCATTTTAAAAGTATGCTAAAGTGTCTTTCTTGATGATCCAAAAAAAAATCTCAAAAACTAAATTAAAAAAAGATGACATTTTAATATTGTAATCTGTTTGTAATATAAAACACAGGGTTTATGGCCAAAAAAGAGGCCCAGATGAAAGGTAGAGTAAGAACGAGAAATAAATGTGTTTGGTTTTTGGCTGTCTCACATTTTCCAAAGTCCAAAGGAACGAACAAAGGCGGTTCTCCGAAACACATGTTAGATCCAAGACACCAAATCCCAAACCCTTGAGGGGAATTACAAAAATAACTGTAATTACTCTGTTATTATTTAACAGATTCTGAGATTTTGCCTTGTGTATTTCTGTGTAACATGTGAGATCTTGTTTGTTGACTGAGTGAAAGCCACAACAGAGGAGCTGTTTTAAACAGGTAAATCACACCACCTAGTGGTGCAAAACAAACACACCGCTTGAAAACTTGATAGATGCGATACAGGGCTATTTATCAGAAATCTCAGTGATTTTTTTTTTACAGTATTTGTCATGGTCATTATTCAAAAATGGCATTTGGCTGGATTGAAAAAATATAGCTAACCAGACATTGCTGTGGACAGACTATAATCAACTCCCCAACCAGCTCTCCAATGGGCTGAACCCAAATGATGAAAACCTTCAATTGAGGATTGTGGGTAATATTTCCATTTCAAAGAAGGGTGGGGCGTGACGTTATTTATGCCTAGAGAAAAGCATAATCCATTCCTACACATTTCACAGTCTCAGATTTCCTACGTCCCATTTCAAACATGTGGGACAGTGCCTTTGTTGCAGCGGTTCGGGGCATGCGCGGACCCCCAAGGGACCTCTCTCCTGATTGGATCCATATGTGTTCCCACGTTACCCCTCTGTGAGCATGCAGAATTATGCTCATGGAAAAATTTACACCGGCAGAACATTTTTCCTGTACAGATCATCAGATATTGCAATAGTGGCTTAAGAGAAACATAACTTTCTCAGATTTGATTGGCATATGTTCTGTAAAAACAACATTTCAAAGGACATTTTGAGGGTTTGACTTCAAAATATCGTACACTTTCCATATTTAAATATTCTAAAGTAGAAACAACAACATAAGCACTTACAATATAAGTCACGAGAGTTTGTTTAGCTTTTTATGATGAATTCGAGAAGGTCAATCATGAGTTTCACTGTGTGAGTCAAACAATGTATACATCCATTCTGACCTATCACGCTTTGGTATTTCCTGTAAGTGTGTGTGTGTGTGTGTGTGTGTGTGTGTGTGTGTGTGTGTTTTCTGTGGGGTGAATGTTTGCAATGATTAAATTTAATTCAAGGTTTGATTTACAACAGATTTCCAGGAGACACCAACGATGATTTAGCTGTTGAAATAAAATTGTTTCTCAGTTTGGCAGGCAGGAAGACTTGTCATGATTATCCCATATCACTGGATGCATCTCAGAACAGAACACACATACCCATATAGATCTTAACAACACAAATCATTATGCTTTATTTATCTTGAGCTTGTTTGTTAAAAGTGTGTGAAACAATCTGTATAATTTTATAAATGACCTGTGTATGTAGAGATCACTAAAACTGGATGAAAAGAATGCCAGAATGAGAAAGTGCTAGAATGATTTTTCAACTGAATGTTTTTGAATGATTATGGAGTAAACATTATGGAGACCTAGGTCCTGTCCTAAACTACTGGTTATGATTCGATTAGCATTGTCCAGTAAGTCCCTACACCATCTTGTTCCTTAAAACATATTTCTCCATTGACTTCCATTCAAAATGAATCCTAATGATATACAGTATACATGTATTTCATATGTATGTATATTTTAACCATGATCACATCCTCCGAGATAACAGTAGAAGAGTACTTCAGTTCTTACACACAAATGTTTTACGTGGGGGATGTTTTTTATGCCTGTTAAATGACAGACGTGATCTTTAGATTACCATTTAAACAGGCTGTTAACAAGGTTGTAACAATAGCACTCGTTTTACTTATTAATGTACACAGTTTAGTTATAAGATATAAAACAACTTTAATTTATAGCATGTGGGAAAATTTACAATTAAACCACTGAGTTACAGTCTTTCCTATTGCATGATATGAAAAATATCATTAAGTATAATTTACTCATTACCATAATGCAAACAAATCTCCTTCTCATAATTGTACAAATACAAGAAAATGATGACTGCACAACATAACATAACATAACATAATGTGAATTTGCACATTTACTCAAAAAGTTATTAAATAAATAAATAAATGGAAATCATAAAAAGGAGCCTTTTCCCTCACTACTGGTCATCAGATTTTTGCAGAGTATGTAACATATTGTCACAGTTCCCCTGTCTGCATTTCCCTGCACTCCATACTCCATTCACACACACAGTCCAGCAATATCACTCAAAACTACAATTCCCAGCATTCCTCCTGCTCATCACCTGCACTTACTCAGCCATCACCTGTCCTGTACCTGATCAGCACGCTCATCATCAGTATTTAAGCACACACACCTCAGTCACAGTCATTGTCTGGTCTAATACTTGGATTATGAATCACTTACCTTTCAACTAACTGAGATATTTACTCTCTAAGAATTCTCCAAGATCCTGTCTCCTTGTTCCCTTATCTGTTCTCCACCTCCAGCATTCCTGTAATCGCTGTAAGACATTTCCCCGTAAGACAAAAACATTGTTTTTTATTCATTCACTCTTAACAGCAACTAAAAGGTGTGTGTGCAAGGCATGCACCATCATATAAACAGGAATTTTGGTCAAATGCAGGCTATTTTTTTTTTGCTGTGTATAATACAATATGCTTCCAAAGGTTATTTATACGTTTAAATTCATATATGCCTTACTTTCATGTTCATGTCCAATTTTCGACTAGGAAACTCTTATTTACGATAATACCGATATCATGTGAAGGCAGCATTAGGGTCTAAAGAGAGCATTAGTGAGTTTATTTCAGCTGTGTTGGTTACAGAAGTTGTTATTTTTTGTTCATTAATTTTTCCCATTGGGGTTTAAAAAAAACTTCATTAAAGCATTATAAGCCAAAAACCAAACCAACCATGCTACAAGTTGAATCACAAGATTACTTTTATTTGAAGCAAAAACTGATTTGAAAATTGGACAGAAAGACAAAGGTTGTCCAAGACTGTGTGCTTAACGGCTTCAGTAAAGGAAAGAACGTCTCGGTTACTAACGTAACCTCGGTTCCCTGGGATGGGGGAACAAGTATTGCGTAAGGCTACGCTTTGGGGAAAACTCCTTTTCTCGAAAACATTGAAGCCAAATTTTTAAAACGCAGTGCAGCTGCACAGCAGACACAGATGAGCGACTAGCACGTCATTGGCTGTGCTGTGGCAACTGCACGAACTTATGGCGAGGCGGCTCAGACACGTGAACCGATCAGGCCGCTTCGCGCCCTAGCGCGTCAGTGCCCGCCAGAATGGGCGTGGCTTATGTCTTTATAAGCACCCATTCAGCCTAGGAATTCAGGTTTAATCGACTGAAGCGATCCCCTGATCGAAGCACAGTAGCACGGCGGGTTACGCAATACTCGTTCCCTCATCTCAGGGAACCGAGGTTACGTTAGTAACCGAGACTTTCCCTTTCGAGAGGTCTCTCATATTGCGTAAGGCTAGCTTACGCTATGGGAACCCCCTTCAAAACACTGTGCGTGCTTAAACTTCGCTCCATACTATAACCCAAGGCAAGATGCCTGAGGCCCATAGAAGAGTAAAGTTATAAATCCTAATAGAAGCCATATAGGGAAGAGCTTTATATAGGGAACCAACTAATGGGCCTAAACAGGGCCAAGTCCTTTATGTGTGTATATATATAGAGAGAGAGAACCGTAGTTCGAGTTCAGCCTGGACCAGACATGTATCGATCCCTATGGCTTAGGGGGTTTGTGCTATTACTTTTATATTGAAAGGACCCTCACGTGCAAAGCGGGAACTTCCAGGTTATAAAACCTCATAAATGTGGATGGCGAGGCCCAGCCGGCCGCTGCACAGATATCATCAATAGGTATTCCACTTGACCAAGCCCTTGACGAGGCCATACCTCTTGTGGAATGAGCTCTGACGCTTAAAGGGCAATGAAGGCCCTTAGACTCATAAGCTAACGCGATAGCATCCACTATCCAGCGCGATAATCTCTGCTTTGTGACGGTGAGCCCCTTGGTGCGGCCGCCAAAGCATACGAAGAGCTGTTCCGACTGTCTGAATGAGGCAGAATGCTCCAGATAAACTCTGAGAGCCCTGACAGGACAGAGTAAATTCACGTCTCTCTTGTCCTTTGGCGAGGGAAGAGCTTCTAGCGAAATAACCTGTGCTCTGAACGGAGTCGAGAGCACTTTAGGAACATAACCTTGCCTTGGCTTAAGGACGAGTCGTTAGGCCCGAACTCAAGGGTGCGACCCGCGTCCAAGAGCTCTTGCAAGAAGGCGAGTACACTTGATACGTCGCATGAATAGGGGTCCAGGCTCAGTGCTGTTCACCAGCCAGAGAACACCACCCATTTCTGAGCGTAGAGGCGCCTAGTCGAAGGTACTCTTGCTTCAGTGATGGTTTTTAACGCCCTGTCAGGGAGACACCCGGGTACCCGTTGAGGAGCCATATATGAAGGGCCCGCAAGTCGGGACGGGGATGCCAGATTTTCCTGTTCGCCTGCGTGAGGAGATCCCTCCTCAGCAGTATCGGCCATGGGGCTGTTTCCAGCAGCTGTGCCAACTCGGAGAACCATAACTGGGTCTTCCAGAGAGGGGCTATTAATAGCACTGCACACTTGCTCTCCCTGATCCGTTCGATGACCTGCGGTAGCATCGTGATGGGAGGGAGTGCATACAGCGGGAGGCTAGCGCGTCCCTGCTTTTTGTGAAAAATGTTCGGCAACGAGCGTTGTCTTCTGAGGCGAAGAGGTCGACCTCTGCCCCATACATGCTCCATATCAGCTGAACCATCTGTGGGTGAAGAGACCACTCCCCTGGGGGAACTTTGTCTCTGGATAACATATCCGCACCCTGGTTCAGAATGCCTGGCACGTGCGCCACCCTCAGCGAGCGTAGGTTGTGCTGAGCCCATAGAATGAGACTCTTGGCCATGGCATGCAGGTTGTTTGACCTGAGACCGCCCTGGCGATTTATGTAGGACACCACTGCCATGTTGTCCGTCCAGACCAGGACGTGGTGGCCCTTTAGATATGGGAGAAAAGCTTTCAGTGATAGAACAACCGCTCTTATCTCTAGACAGTTTATATGTAGGCGCCTCTTCTCGCCTGCCCTTGTAAAGGTCTGTCGAGATCACTTTTCTCTTTGAAACCGCACCCATACTCACTCCCGACTGATACCACTGGGTTGCTTTCCAGGGAGCCAGGGTTCTGATACAGCCGTGGCTCGCTCTGATTTGTAAGTGGCCAGATTGCCATGCGTGAGTCGGTACACAGGGTTTTAGCCAGCGCTGGAGAGGACGCATGTGCAGTAGTCCAAGCTGGAGAACTGATTTTTCGTGTTTTATTTGTGTTGCCGTAAAAACGGGTGTGTGTTTTATAACAGACCCATTTACTGCAACATTGGCATTTCCAGCCGCCTGAAAAGAGGGGACTGGGAAATGTGTGTGAAGCTTTTTGGAGATTGGTCTTGCCTCGGCGGGACTCAAACGCTCCCTCTTTCGTCCTAAGGCTAGGAAGGCTTACGAGGCTCGGGGTCCAACACAATCTTGGGTCGGGGTCCCCGCCTCTCAGGGAACTGCTGGCGCTTTGCAGAGCGAGAGCGGTGATGGACTTCAGCTGCTGATTTTTCCTGCTGAGGAGGCGGCGCCTTCTTGTGGCGGCTCGAAGCAGAGCTGGAACGCTTTGGGAGAAAGTGACGCATAACCTGCGATGCTTTCTGAGCCTCAGTGTAGCGTTCCACAAACCCTTTGACTGTTGGGCTGAACAGACCAGTGGTGGAGATAGGGGAGTCTAGAAAAGCTGCCCTGTCTGCATCCTTCATGTCAGTCAAGTTCAACCATAGGTGCCGTTCAAGCACCGTCAAGTTCGCCATGCTTCGTCCGATCGCCTGGGCTGTTGACTTTGTGGCTCGCAGGGTCAGGTCTTTGGCGCTGCGCAGGTCCCTGAAAGCTTCCGGTTCAGGAACAGACTCGTCCATTGAGCGGAGAAGTTCGGCTTGAAAGAGCTGGAGGACAGCCATGGTGTGAAGCGCCGAATCAGCTTGGCCAGCGGCGGCGTATGTGCGGCCAGCGAGAGCTGAAGTGGCACGGCAAGGCTTGGACGGGTGCAACGCTTTGGCCTTCCATCCTGTATCGGTGGGCGAGCAGAGGTGTGCGACCACCACTTCCTCGAGGGGAGGAACCGCCTCATAGCCTTTCTCCAGAGCGCCGTCTACAGTAGAGAGCGTCGAAGAGAAGGAAGGCTTTAAGCGAGCTGAGTGTGGCGCTTTCCACAACTTTGTCAGCTCGTCGTGCACTTCTGGGAAGAAGGGGGCGGGGCCGGCACCCCTGCAGGAACCATGCGCGTGGGCTCCGCGGGCGAAGACCACTCGAGCCCGATGTCTTCAGCGGCCCTGGTTTGCACGCGGAGAAGCTCTGCATCAATCCTCGTCCTCGTTCCGCTGACTTGTGTTGATGGTGTGGGGCCAGAAATGGAGCCCGCCCACTCGTCACATTCGGATGCAGCGATGGAAAGGCTGTCATCCTTTTCGCACTCCTCGTCCGATGCTCCAAAAGAGACGAGACCTGCCGCTCGCAGAGAGGGGCGCTGGTCCGCCTGTGTGAACAGGACTGGCGAGGGAGTTTCTCTGGGAGAGAGCGAGGCACGCGGGGACTGGGCCGGCGTGTGTTCGCTCGTCTCCGTCCACTCTGGCATCCTTTGTGATCGCGACTTAAGCAAAGGGAGAGAGAGAGAGAGAGAGAGAGAGCGGGAAGCGCGGGGTCGTCATCTGTGAAAACAGCCAGTCGAGCCCGCAGGATGGGGAGATCCATTTCGCCCTTAGCGAGTGCAGCTTCCACGTGGTTGCGGCCCAGACAGGAAACGCAGAGGATGTGACGGTCTCCGTCGAAGAGACGGCCTCTGCACGAGGTGCATTTAGTTCGAGGCATTTGCAACAACGCCTGGAATTTGCTCTTTTAGAAGGTGTGACGCAACGACGAACACACTAAGTGTTAAAAAGATATAGCGCGCCGGATGGCACAGCAGAACAGCGGGCTGAAGGCGGCATCCAGTTGAAAACCAGGAAAGCCGACGTCCTCAGGCTTGTTCCGCTTAAGGCTTTTCGACAGCAGCAAGAAGGCTTCTTCCAGAGATCAGCGAAGTGGTGAGTTCGCTGAAGGAGATAAAATCTGAATTCCTAGGCTAAATGGGTGCTTATAAAGATATAAGCCACGCCCATTCTGGCGGGCTCTGATACGCCAGGGTGCGAACCTGATTGGTTCGTGTGTCTGAGCCGCCTCGCCATACTGTAGGTTCGTGCAGTTGCCGCAGCACAGCCAATGACCGCGCTAGTCGCTCATCTGTGTCTGCTGTGCAGCTGCACTGGGTTTTAAAAGTTTGGCTTCAATATTCTCGAGAAAAGGAGTTTTCCCCATAGCGGAAGCTAGCCTTACGCAATAAGAGAGACCTCTCGAAAGGGAACTACAATCTCATGAAGCATTGCGAATGAAATAAACAGACTATTAATTTAAAGTTGTTGATTATATCTATAGAAATTATATATTAAGTTTTTTGAAAAAGATATATACAAATATTATTATTTATTTTCACATGTTTGTATAGACTTTTCCTGTTAGGACACCAGTACCAATCCAGTTTATACCAGTCTATAGTTGGAGCATGGTCAGGTACAGTGTGTAAAAGTACGCTTAAATGGCAGAATGGATTCAGCCACTGCACAGGACAGGACAGAGCATGTTGTACTTTCTGATGGTCAGGTTTTCAATACGTCTAAGACCGCAGTTCAATCTTGGCCTTTGTGTTTTCTGTGCTCTTGTTGCTGGGGGATGCACTCGAATGTGTGGCAAAATATCTTCAACTAATGAAAAAAAAAAAAAATATATATATATATACCAGACTGCAGAACTAGAATGTTCTGAAAACCATAAACATCAAAAGCTGGAGTCATAATTATGAATTATTCATGTGCATAATGACATTTTGAGATTTAATTAAGGTAACACAAGTGAATAATGCATAATAAATATATAAATAATTATTTGAAATGAATAAGTTGCTTTGAAAATTATGTGCATTATGAAAAGCGCTATAAATACATTGTACTTGATTCAATACTTTACAAATAAGCCTGATTAAGGCAGGTTGTGAAAATTGCAATATTGTGAAAATTGCTTTGCCTTATATTCTGGACTAAATATACTAACCCCAAAATTTGTTATTTGATAGACTTATGATTAGGTAGTGCTCTTCATGAGAAAAATAATTATGTATGTAGTAGCAATATCAAGAATAATTTTCAGCATCTTAAAATACAGTGGGAGATAATGGGGCTATTTAAGACAGAGAAAGACAGGATGTGAGGATGCAGGGTTAATGGATGTCAAGGGAATCATGATCAAAAGCAAAGTCCATGTCTTCTGTTCTCTTTGACAGTGCAGCGCTGTTTAAAAATCAATGGAAGAGTCAGGAGAGGAAGTCAGACAGTGCTCAATGGTCTTTTGATCTGTGCATTGCACTGCGCCTTCACAAATAAAGAATGACAGGGCCCCCTATGAAATCTGTCTTATTTTCACCCACATTTTTCATCAGAACTTCTTTAATTTCGTTTTATTTGAATTATCTTTAAATTATTTATCAAAAAGGAATTTAATTCATAAAACGTTAACAATATAACTTTTATTTTATTTTTACAATAATAGTGAAATAGTGTTTACATTTTCATTTATATATATATATTATATATTGTGATTTATATATATATATATATATATATATATATATATATATATATATATATATATATATATATATATATATATATAATCACAATATATATTTTTTTTTTTTCTTTTTTTTTCATGTTTACTTATTCTGTGTTGTCTGTTTTATTTTCTGGATTCTGAACTGTACAAAAATTATTGTTATTTTAATTCCAAAAGAGTACAAAGAAAAGTTTGACTAATTTGTTCAAAGCTACTACTTCTACAATTTCTAAATAGCTTCCCAAACCTTTGTAGCCTGGTTAAAACCAGACCATTCTCAGTTGTAACTGAGTTATGGTCTGGCAAAGCGTCACAAATCATTTCCAGAGGGGCGTCACCAACGGACGTCGCGGATAGACCTAAAACCATCAGGGCGATGAAGGAGATGACGAATGCAGAGCGGCGGAGAAACATCTCCGATTGTTGTTCTTTGCTCGGTTTTAACTAAAAGGAAACGTTCAAATCGCTTAAAACAGACGCGATAGCTGATTCGAACGAGTGATGTTCGACGGCGGCATCCATCTTTGTAAAGTAGGCTACAAAATCTGCTTCAAAATCCCAGCGCTGTCGTCATCGTGTAAAGCCCGCCCCAACGTTTCTGATTGGTGCCGCGATTTCGACGGATTGGAAATGGGCTTGAATGAGCTCTTTGCCAGACTAACTTTCAGAGCAAATCTAAATTTGCCGGAAGTTGTCTGGGTATTCCCAGGCTACAACCTTTGTGTAAATGTGTCTAAATCCTTTCAGGTTGTATTTTTTGTCATTATTTTAAAGAATGTGATTATGGCTCTATTACATTGTTGTTTTTTAAATAAGAGAGTGAGGGGGGTGATGGGTTTACTCTTTCATCTGACAAATCTCACTGTATCTTGTGTTTATATGCATCAATCTTCTTTCCCTTCAGGCAGCAAGTCGTGGCTCCTGGTGTCATTTCTCTTATCAGGTAGACTGGCGCAGGATCCTGAATCAGCAGGCAAGACACTCGCTGACTGATAAATGCATCTCCTAAAGCTTGTTTAATTACTCCTCACTGTACCCGAGCCTCCTCCGAGGCAGAGCCATCAATCCAGCTCTCCCTCTCTGTCCTCTTTTCCTAATGATTCAAAAACAGCTCTGTAGTCAGTCTGCTCCCATGTCCATGTCCCATTGTGGGCTGCTGCACATTCAGGACTTGCACAAAGCTACTACCCACTATAAAGTCCATTTTGCATAGTTAAACTGAAAGTCAAAATGTTTGACACAATGTTCAAAAGTAAGATTTTAGGCTCATCAAGGCTGCATTAATTTGCTTAAAAATAGCAATTATGTGAAATATTATTACAATATAAAATAAGTATATTCTAATCTAATATATTTTAAAATGTAAGGTAAATGTAAAAGGAGTAAATCCTGTGGTGGCAAAGCTGGATTTTCAGCAGTCCCGGTATTCAGTGTCACATGATCCTTCAGAAATCTAATTCTAATATGATGATTTGGTGCTTAAGAAACTTTTCTTATCATCATCAATGTTGAAAACATTTGTGCCGCTTCAATATTTTTGTGGAAACCGTGATACTGTTTTTTTTCTGGATTCTTTGATGAATAGAAAGTTCAAAAGAACATGTATTTACTGTCACTTTTGATCAATTGAACGTGTTCTGACTGAACAAAAGTATTAATTTCTTCAAACAATAAACCTTTCTGATCTCAAACTTTTGAATGGTAGCGTAAATTAAATGAGTAATCAGTCTATAATGTAAACAATTTCCATTAAATTTCCGGTAAAAAAACGGCAGCTATGGTTGCCACAAGTTTACTGTAAAAAATACAGTAGCAACATTTTAGGTTTTACAGACTGAACTTAAATTTACAGTAAAAAAACAAAACGTATCTGATATTATGTTAATTCGCCGACATATTGAAGTACTAATATCTGTTTTGTACCATTGTAATACACTGACAACCACCAATCACAGTGGTGATTAGAGTAACATGAGGAATTAAAGCTCATAACAAGCAGCTTTTTCACAAGCTGATAAAGTTAATACTAATGTATAGAAGCTGCACAGTCTCATTCACACAAACACTAAACATCATCATGGTAACACGAATGAAATTTTAAAAATGCAATAAACATTAATTTAACAACAAATAAATGTAACATAAAACCCTAATGTACATAACTTATTACAAAAAAAAAAAAACTATGAAGAAACAATACATCAAATGTGAAGTGTCATGCGGGGAATTGTAGGAATGTCAATTTAAGTTTTTTTCACTGTAAATTATACAGTGATTTGTTTTTTTTCACATACAAAAACTTTTACATTTTTAACGGTATTTTACTGTAAAATGTACGGTTAGATCTATCACAGTTATTCACCGTATACAGTACGGAAACTTTGTTAACCCATTAACAGTTTTTCACCGTAGCATCTTTTACCGTTAAAAACACGATCATTTTTTTACAGTGAAAAGCCGTCTTCTGTCAAAGAAAGAAGTGTATTGGTAGATCTGGCATGGGCAGTGGCTTATAAAGATTACGCTTTTTAAAAAGTAGCAGAATAAAGTGAAATATCCTACACATATCCTTCAACAGAGCAATATTTCAGCAGCTGGACAGAGAAGTGAATGTTCTGACTTTGACCCAAGGTTGAAACCGCTGGCTCAGTACCATGCCCAACTGTGCAGAATTGTTTCTTTATGGGATAAATATTTTACCAGCATCAATCATGCAGCATTGGTTAGATTCAAAACTGTGTTAAAATGAAACACACAGCTTCATTTTGCCTTCTTTCTCTCTTTCCCCCCCCCCTAAATAGTGTTTTAAAATATGAATTTTAGTGATTTTGCCAGAGGGCTAGTACATTTTCACTGCTAAGACTGACGCTCAGCTCAATAGCATCAATGATGCCGATGATTAACAACTGTTGCATTAACAATACACGTCCTTAAGAATGAAAGGAAATTGAGAGCAATCATGAACCACTAATCTAATCAGATTATAATAAAATTTGTCAAGATAATCCCTTGAAGAACAAAAGATCATGGATGGTGGGAAATTAATGTTTTTATGAGTTTGTATTCAAATAGGCCTCTTCATATTTCAAAACAAATCACAGTAAGTATATGAAAATAGGAAGATTAAGAAAAGTAAAATTCAAAATCTGTGTTTTACATTGTCCCCCAATCCTCCATTATAGGAATATAGCGTTTACTAAAAGGTTATTCTTTCCTTGGCGACTTTTTGACTGGTGGTTTTCCTGTGGTTGATTTGAGTCAATATTTGGAGAACTCAAACAGATTCATAAGAAGTTTATTTAAAAGCCAAACAAATGGTGTTTCAGAAGCAGCCCCAACATAAAGATGTTTTTACCCTCTTACTTTTTAATTTAACATAACTGTTTGCCACTCCGTAAGTGTACAGTGATATATTATTAGTGTAATTGTATTGGTACCAATGTAGTTTTGCTAAGTCAAAGAGACTGCATTTTACATGCTTATCAGGCTATTTTTCTGGAATGTATAAAGCAATGCATTGATAATGTTTATGCCCAATCTTAAAACTGGAACATTGTCTGTTAATAATAGGAACTTCTGCCTATAGGCCACAATCACCGATATGAGGTTACCCAGGGTTCTGTTTTAGGCCCTTTTATATTTCCCTGATATAAACTTCCGATGGTGTTCTTTTTCCCATAAACACATTATTGCACTATTTCACAATAACACACCATTAGAAGTCTATTCTGGGTTGCCTTGAGAAGTTTAGATATTGGGTAGCCAATAATTCTGTCTAATGAATTAATCTGTCAATATAGTATACCTAACTATCCTTATCTCCAACTTTATAAGCTACATTCATCCTTATGAGTTGTATGCAGCTAAACAAAGCTTTTAAAGCCATATATTATGGATCTATGATTCACAGGGCTAGAAAAAGACAACTGCGAAGTAGTGGGCAGAACAAATGAATAGTTGGCTCTATAGTGCACAGGCCAGCAGGTTACCAGAGCACAGCCGGAGAGGACAGCACATGCAGGCAAACAATGAACTGCCTCCATTCTGTAGTTATTGCCCATTGGGCTGGTAATAAAAGCACAAATGTATGTCTTGTATCACTGCAATCACAGTGAATTGTGACAAATTAACTCATGCCCTTTATTTCAGAGGATCAACTTTTGTACAATGAACAAATTTTCAGTACTGATTTGGCTCACCACTTGATGGCTTCTTAGGCTAAATCATTTGAAAACCACTGATATATAACATTTTTAATTAAAATGAATTTAAATGTAACAATTTAACAACACATGTCATTCAGCAGACGCACTGTGCTTAATTTGTTATTCAGTTTAACCAATGTAAAAAATGGCCCAGTTTTAGCTACTGTAGCAAGTGTGTACTGTATGCCTTCTGCCTGTAGTGACGGTGTTGTTGTCTGACTGGCAGGGGGCGCTCTGCTCAAGCTCAGCGTTGCTCCAGGGTGCTGCAGAAGATATGCCGCAAACTGATGATTCTTTGTTTATTGGATTCTTATTTGACATTCTACTGTACACATTCACTCTATGCACTTGCCTTTCATTTTTTACTGGTGAGTCTGAACATGCACAAGTCATTTGTCTTTTATGTGCATGTACTTTATGTATACAGAGGTTTATGTGCACATTTGTTTTTAATGATTTATTTCTGTTTTAATGTTTTGATGGAGTAGACTTTAAATGTTTCAGTTGCATAGACTGAAGCCTCTTGGATCAGCACTTGTGGAGGACAGGAAACCAGCATATTTCGGATTATGAACACACACTCTGATTAGATTTAATGAAGCATTTCAGATTCAATAGATTTGCATATTTCATAAGGTGTCCGGAGTAAATTGTAAGGACAATTATGTGTTGTAACACTAACTATAAACTGAAACATCAATGTAATTGGTTACAATTACAAGTGTCAGATTTTTAGGTTGGATACAAATAGACAATCAAAAGTAAATGTATCAAGTTATTTGTGGTTCAATAGGAACGTGTGTATAAATGTAAATGTTTCAGTGTGGAAACAATTTGTGGTACAGCCAAGGCTTTCCACATTTTTGAACCAAATGTGTATTTTAATCACAGAAACATTCAAAGGCAGGATACAGAGATGGCGTCAGATGCCCTTTCCTTCTGAGTCAACAGCCGATTGTGTCTGAGCGAGTTTGAGAAACACTTAATGGCACTTTGCCTCATGTGGAGGTTTGGGGTTGTCGGGACCAGTGTTCTTATAATCATATGCCTACCCCCCCCCCCCCCCCCCCCCTCCCCCTCCCCCTCCCCCTCCCCCTCCCCCTCCCCAGACCAAATTCTAAATTACATTCCCAAATGGAAGTTGGCCACAGCATCATCAAACAATATCTTTATGTGTTACCAGCAAGATGTACTCACTGGTAATAGTTTAGATTTAAAATGGTGTTTTTCTGGACTCCACAAAGCCAAAGTTACAGCAGTCTGTAATTATGTTGTTGCTTCTCTCACCATACATTTAATTCAACCACTAGATGAGGTATTAAAAACTTGGAAAACATTTGGAGTGTATTTTATATCTTAATGAAGAGCAGTTGTTTCATGGTGAGCTTGTTCTCCTAAAAATATTTATTAGTAAGTGTTTTAAGCGGTACAAAAACTTTTGCTTTGCCACAGTCAACTTGATGGTATTTAATCCTGACTCTTTTGTAAGCAAAGCCCAGCTGTGGGACAAGTAAACTATTATAGTGCCATCTATTAAAAAGCCTCATGGAATATAAAGTTGTTAACTATACAGAGTCTAATTTGGTCCACTGCTGCTATTTTAATCATAGAATGCTATATATATATATATCATGCGGTATAAAACACAGTGGCTAAGGCTTTAAATGGACCAGTGTTTAACCTTACAGCATAAAGGCAAAAATGCATTCCTGTTGCAGCTAAAAGATTTAGGCCAGATTTTTGAAGTCTGAACAGTCAAGTTTGAACTCTAACCTCCAACACGCAGCTGGCTGTGACAATCTTACACTGAAAGAGACACTTTAAGTGCTCTTGACAAACAGTCTAATTATGGGGCCACAAAATTCCCAGTGCTCATTACATTTATAATGAACAGGGTAAACTAGAGCAGATGTGTCCGAGTGCCTTTTCAATGTGTGTTTGAGCACTGTACCAAGGCAGTGTGAGATTTATACATGGTCACTCTATATATATATAAACTTTATCTGCATACATGTTTATAACAAAAATATATTTTTCTAAAACATTGTTTAATCCATAGTAGTATCCAGTACTCTACTCTTTAGTTCTAGCCAATGGTTATGGCATAAAGTTTGAAAGTAGGGCAGAGAAATAGGTTTAGTGCATTAATTTAAAGGAGTAGTTGACTCTAAAATTAAAATTTTATCATTTAAGCCCCAAGGTGAATAACGTCTATGACTTTCTTTCTTCTGTGAAACACAAAATTATATATTTTGAAGAATGTGCACAATGTTCTTTCCCATATTTCAGTTTTAAGGGATAGTTCACCCAAAAATGGTGAATTCTGTCATTTACGCAACTGTTTTGTCCATACAGTAAAACACTGGACCTCACATTATAAAGACAAAAAACATTAAAACATTTGTCAAAATATCTTCTAAGTTCAACAGGAGAAAAAAAAACGTATGATGGTGATTAAATGGTGACAGAATTTTCATTTTTGGGTGAATTATCCATTTAAGTTGGCTAGTATTGGTGTTCAAAATATACAATATCTTTGCAAATAGTGCGAAAACATACGTGGATGAACCATTTTCTTCTATTAAGTTATAAAACTGTTTATTACTCATTACAAAATGTTACATAGCAACCTTGAGCGTTACTCCAAACATTGTTGGAGTAAATACATTTCTTGAAGTTTAGTTTCTACTACTAATACATCAAAAAAAAAAAAAAAAAAAAAAAAAATGGATTACCCCTAGGAGTACTGTGTTGCTTTTCAAAATGTCTCTGTACTTTCCCAAAATCTTTTGTGCAAAGAAATCATGCTTATTTTAATTAAAATTCTTTTCTGGCAAGTGTTACACTTCATTTAATACAGACGCAAATTTGACTGCTGTCAGCACTTACAGACCTAAAATTCAATAACAATAACTAAAACAGATTTTAACTGTTAACTATCCTTAAACAGAAAATGATGGAAAAGCCTGTGTGTGCTTAACTAAGTGCTCGTAAAATGGTTTTCCCCAAATGCAGTTTTAAATTTCAGTTGCATCTCCTGATAAAAAGTCCTCTGAGTAAACGATCACAAGTGTACACCAGCAAATACAAAACTCACTTTCTGACACTTAAGTAGTCCTGCATTTTATCCTTTCACCATCCCGAAATCGGTCTTTAGCCCCGCAGTTCAGAGCAGTCAGAAATTACAGTAGTGAGTGAACGTGATACAAAATGCGTTCAGTCTGTGAAGGTTATGTACAAGCACCTCAATCCTACATTTGACAAACACATTCCACATTGCTCTGTTGAACAGAAGCGAGTTTGGCTGGGTATGAGAGGAGCTGAAAGGGAGGTCAGCAGACAGTGGTCAAAGAAGCTTGTGAAGCCTATCTCACAATGTATCACTGACATTTAAGATTCCTTCAAGGAAAGCTTAGTTAGTTTTATTTACATGTAACCGTGTAACACACCGAACTGCAATACTCTGGTCTCTTTTTGCGTCTTTATCAAATGTGATATCTCATTGCTTAACCCTTGTAGGATTGAAAAATAAACATATAAAACTACCACACTGTTGCATTTAAAAAAAAAAAAACAACAACAACAACAGCAACAAAAAACGTACAGTCAAGAGTAATGTGAAAAGGTCCAACAGTTACCCAGGCAGCTCTTGCATTATCGTATCGATAGTGTTTCAGACAAAAGAGCTCTCAGATTGGACTGAAATAGCACTGTTGCATTGCACTGATTTGTCACTCGACTTTCCTTTGGATGCCTCTGTGGACATCATACCCATCTCCACTTGGGCACCTGTGCCAAGGCAACATGTTTTCGAACAAGACAACTGACACTTTCAAACAGTGCGGTGAGAACAAGTCACAATTAGCCCAGTTGGCCCCTGTTCAAAGAAATGTGCAAATCATAAACTTGAGTGGCAAGAAGGTAACTAACAGAAATAACTGCTCCCGTGTTAAAGCGTTTATAAAACACTGCTATTCGTTGGATACATAGTGTGACCATGCTTGATGGGATTTTAAGGGGAGCATCAAGTCTGAGTTAAGTATGGGCTGGGCACCACCAGCCAGGGAATATAAGATTGCATCACCTAGGAAAGTTTAGTGCTGGGGTGCACTGAAGAGAGTTGAGGGGGACTGAAAGCTGGCTGGGGGTGAAGGGCCGACATGGGGTAGAGGCCAGGGTGCAGAATGTCCCCGTATGAGGTGCCCATTTGGTGCCTGTACATGTGGGCGGGATTGGTGGCCAGGAACTGTCTTTGCATCATTAAGGAATGAATGGCGAAGGGGGGCATGAGTGGTGACAGAACAGCCTGGTTCTTCAAGTACTGCAGTGGATGGGAGTAACTTGGGGTGACGTGGGAGCCCAAGCTCTCACACATGTCCTGGACCTGAGATACAAATGTCCCTGGATACAGCCCTTGGAATAGGTGGGAGTGCAAGGGGATCTTGTGGCCCTCTGAAATGTAACTGTTGATGTGCACTGCATGAGCAGGTTCTGCTGGCTTCATGGAGTCACTGTCAGCTTCCGGCGTCCTTGGTTTCCCCGGGCCGTCTCTTTGTGTCGAGCAGTGCAAGGGTGTCACAGCCCGGATCTTCTTCTCCGATGGTCCGTTCTCCAAATCCTCAACGCTCCTTTTCAGTGGCCGTGCTGTGCAAATATTCTGTGGGCTGCTTTTTGCACTCAGAATGGGCCGAGCCATCTCATCGATCTTGTAGCTCGAGGTCTCTTCTCCTCTGCCGTTGTGTGATTTCTCCAGAACCTTTGAATGAGATTCGTTTACCTTTTTAGACGAGGACACGGTCATGGGAGGAACACGACAGGCCCTGGGATGGTAATCTATGCTTGAGCTCTGACTGTTGCCTGCTTGAAAGAGAGGAGAGTTTTTAATGTCCTGTTGCATTGTGGGATGTGGGATGCAAGTGCGAGAGGATGAGGAAAGAGGCAGTTTGTGAGGAGAGGATTTTGGGAGACTCAAATCAGTTGGTTGCTCCTCTGTTACCCTTTCTGCAGGAGGTCCCTTTTCTTTCTGACTAAGCCGGGCACAGAAATTCACACCCACATTGTCGGGATGCTGACTTGGGGGAAAACCCTGGGCGGTCTCACAGTCTCGAGGGTAAATGTCTCTGCTAAGATACTTGCTTATCTGCTCCTTGCTCAGGTGGTGCTCAGTTTGTCGGCAGAGATTGTGTAGGTGTGGTGAGGAGTAAAAGTCACTCAGGAAGCTGGGAGCCTTGCCAGGACGAGGCATCTCAGCAGATTTCTCCATGCTGGAAATGGGGTCGGCCCTCATAATGTACGGCTCTCTTATCGGGGTAGGCTGTGGCTGGGGTATTGGTTCTCCCTCACTACACCCGTCTTTCTGAGAGCCCTCTGTTGAGGACCTCCTGTCCTCACTACCCCTGGACTTGAAGCTCTGAGCATGCTGAATAACTGATGGTCGTTTGATCACCATGTTGGTCTCCGCAGTGGAAGGAGCATGGGAGCTCTGCTGTCCAGCAGATGAGTATTCTGTACTACTGCTAGATAACCTCCTACTGACCAATGGAGGTGGTGGTCCATATGGGTAATTATTAAGCAGTCCTGTTCCACTGACTTGGGACAGCATCTTCTTCTTAGCTAATGGGGACATGATGCCAGGATTACCCCTTGGGTAGAGGAGAGGATTCAAATTGAAGCATGCTTCTTCCTTTTTAATGGGCTCGGCCCTTTCAGGTGGGATTTCAGGAGATGTGGCTGGTTTCTGCTTAATGGTCGGCAGCACCATTCCCACCTGGTTTTGGCCCTCTTTTGGCCTAGACTGTTCAATGTTTGCAAGGGCACCTGGAGGTACCTTGTATTCCAGCATCCCATGCTGCCATTGGTCCGGTGTGTGAGAGTTTGGGAGAGGATGACTGTGGTGCAGCGGCATGGCAGCAACAGGAAACACGTCACAATCCTCTGACTTGAGTGGTGCATCATCTTGTGGAAGTGAGGGCAAAACATTCCCATTTGCATGCTCATATGTGTTGTGGAGCACAGGTTGATCTTCATCCTTGATTACTAGCTGCACACCTTCATCTTCAGGAAGAGGACTCTTTGCTTCTCTGTCCATCGGGGTTAGAGCCAGGGACTGTTGGCTATCCTGCTTCTCCTGGAGCTGTTCCGTGTCCTCCATCCCCTAGAGACACATAGAAACAATCCTTAATGGCACAATAAGAATATTGACAAGCATACATTTCTAAAACCGTTACACCCACACATAAGGTCATATGATGTGCCCCCAGGTGATACAACTCTGAAAATGTACTAAAAGATGTAGACATTTTGAATTTGTATTTTATTTGAAATTTTTTGACCTATAATACATTTTAATATAGCTTACATTTATAGCTATATCAAGTCCACATTCTCACTTCTGCAGTATTCGGAATGTGAATAGGTAAAAAGAGATGGGTGAAAAATTGACATGCATGTTATTATTCTGTTATACCTCAAAGTAAGTTTGAAGGTCCTTTGAAAGCTTTAAGAGTACTGGGTTCAGCATTCAGTTTCGAGCATGGTATCGATATTATAATCAGTCAGAGAGAGGAGTTCTAACAGCTTTTAGACAGATGGGAGAGGTTGTAAGATAAAATTACAAAATCGATCTATTATCCATGTGTTTGAATTGGACTGTAAAATTTTGTATCTTAAACTTTTGTGTTACTGCTGTAGTGTATCAAAACACGGGATTATGTAGCTCACTCACGGACAGTCCTTAAACTTGCATGCAATGATATGTCAGTCGGCTCAATGCCGGGATCATTTTGACTAGGTGGTTCTGGATGTTCTGATTTGATTTTGAGTGCGAGTAAAACAAACCAAGTCATATATCTTTCATATAAGTGCAGCAGAAACCTTATAAACAAACTTGCTGAAGAATGCTGTAAGTTAAGCATCTACATGCTAATGGCCAATGTCAAAGTCTTTTGCAAGACACGCAGAAGTTGTGTGCATCCACAGATGACCTTACGCTTAATGCGTACCAGGAGCTGAGGTGCAGGTTTAAAGCTGATACCTCAATGCTTTCCCCATGCAAATGTCTCTTCTGTCCCTTTTTAACACAAATGAGATAAAAGATGAGGCTGTGTAAGCTTTGCATCATTTCAGAGCTGAACAAATCAATTCCAAAATCCTCTAAATGCTGTCTGCTTAAATGAGAGTAGAAAACAGAGTCAGCATGATTGCATAAAAGAGACAACCGACACCTGCTGCCATCCCCGTGATCCAGAGCATGATGCAAGTTTTGCACTTTGGACAAACTTCACATGTCTCTAATGAGCAGATGCTTTCCGGAACTTCAGAGTGGTGACAGCGGTGCAGAAGAGAGGCATGCACCGCCCATCCATTCATTATCAGTGTTGGAGGAAGAGATGCACAGATGTTTGACATCAGCTGGTGTCAAATAAAAGGCTGCCTCATCCCTTTCACTCTACTTCCTCACTCAACCAAGATGAATGTGTAACTACATGTGAATAATCGCATGTTCATACAACACATTACACAGAGATAAATAGCTTGTCCCAGCTTGTTTTTGTAGACTTGCAAATGGAATGATTGCCTTGATCTACTATCTGACTAGCCTGGTTCTACCAGACTCTCGTACATTTCATTTGTACAGAGAGTCTGGCCTCGCTCCATTGAGAAACGTTTACTTCCTTGTAGGCGGGTTCTCTGTTAAAGTTCAAAACTATTGGATCTGCCCAGCGTCACTCAGGATCTGCCATAGCCAATCGCTAACGTGTGGTCGTGACGTATGTCATGCGCCGAAACCGGCTGGAAACAACAAGTCCGAATTCCATATTCATAAATCTAAATATCTAAATGCTAAACCTCTCTTTCTTATATTTGTGAAAGAATTGTAAAAATACCTCTTTTCAATTAAGTTGTCTGAGAACAAAAAAAGCCTTAAAAACATTATCTGTTTGTAATTATTTTCCTTTTTTCAGTGTCATGTAATTCTCTTAACTTGTTCATGTTTATTTTATATTATCCCCCTACTGTTTTATTTTTGTTTTGTTTTTATTATTATTTTTTGTTTGTTTTTGTATTATGTTTTCTGTTATTACTTGTGTATTGTTTTAAGCAATAAAAAAAAACAAGTCCGAATGATCAGAGGATTATGTTTAGAATAAGATGTCTGTCAACGAGAGCTGCATGTTTTGTTCATCGAATTTAAGAGTTCAATGAACAATTCTAAATTCTAAATGTATATTTGACACTAAGGACAGTGATGTATTCAGTCAACTGTCGAAGCTGGGTGTAATCATTAACAATACGCCGCTGCGGTCGTTTCGGATCTGCCGCAAATGCTGTACAGTGATCATCGTGCACGCCGAGCTGCCCAGCACCAACTCCTAACCTTTCTGCCTCCCTCACTTGGTCCTCCATTAGTGCAACAAGAGGAGACGACAACAACTATCGGCTTTGCATCCTATCGTTCGCCTTAGCTAACTCATTCACCACTAGCGGAGTGAGCTGGAAAATTAAACCTTTCCCGAACCCCGTGGGGAGGAGGGCCACAACATCATGGCCACCAACAACACTTAGCAAACATTGATCTTGCTCCGGCTTAAACTTCTGGATATTCGTCAGTTTTGCAACAACGGACCGAATAGATTTTCTCACGTCCTTCTCCGCTGCCATTACTGAACTCCAACTCAAACTGACGCGCTAGTACATCAACGTCATCGTTCTCAGACACTCCCTCTGTTCGCTGATTGGACCGGTAAAAAAATTATTTCTGGAAACCAAAGTCTACAGCACAATCCCAGACGTAGTACTGAAGGAAAATAAAATTGAGCGGAAGTGCGTAGGAGGGCGGAGCCAGGCTACTATCTGACAGCTTTTGAGCACAATTTTATGGTAATTAATACAGTAGGTCCTAATTTTAGTATTGTACCAATTCTAGTTTAAGTTTTTATTTTCTGTTTGCATTTTAATTCTAGTTAAAGTTTTAGTGGTTTTATTGTATTTTGTCATTTTTATTAGTTATTGTTTTTTAACTTTTAACTTTCTTTACTAATCATTTTACAGTCCTGTTCCGCATGTACATACTATGTACTTATATCAATTACAATAACTGAGTTCTAACTAGGTACTAACCCTGAACCTACACCTAAACCTAACCTTAACCCATGTAGCTACCTTATATTACATGCATCTCTTGGGTAAGTACACATACTGTAAAATAATGTGTAACCCTAATTTTTATTCCAGTTTTTAAAAAATATTTATATTACTATATAATTTCATATAAATACATTTAACTTTTAAATACCGGTACTAAGGGAATGTGCTCTATGGGACATGGGTATAGAGTAAAGATATTTCGGTAGTGATAACTGAAATGTGTGGTGACAACACTAGGGGCCCTATTTTAATGACCTAAGCGCATGGTCTAAAGCGCGTAGCACAAGTGGACTTAGGGCGTGTCCGAATCCATTTTTGCTAGTTTAACGACGGGAAAAATGGTCTGTGCTCCAGGCGCATGGTCTAAAAGGGTTGTCCCTATTCGCTTAATGAGTAATGGGTGTGTTTTGGGCTTTATGTGCAATAAACCAATCAGAGTCTCATTCCCTTTAAATGCCAGTTGCGCTCGCGCGATGGCGGATTCGCTAATTACATGACCGAATTTGATAGTGGAAATACTGAACGCTTTTCCAGAGAGGAAACGGATCTGCTCATGCTCAAGGTCAAAGCGCGCAAGCAGCCCATCTATGGGACAAGCCGGATTCCACCATATCTTTATATACACAATAATAATCTTTTACATTGTAATCCTTGTATTTTTAATATTTGGCTGGTTTGTGTGCTACTGCGTCCCTGTGTGTGGAATAAACAGTGTATGCTCATGTTGGACCCGCCTATAGCCGCACATTACTGAAAATGATAAATGCGTCGGGCTGAAACTAGCAAAAAACACGTATGATAGGGCCCTAGCTCACAAATCACTTAATCACTGTGAAGCTCAAATGAGAATGAGTCGCTTTCCAAGTAACTATTTGAGAAGACACCTCTTAAACCTTTGACCCTAGGGGTCGCTCTGTCTATCGCCCTTTAGACACTTGTACAAGTTAGCAGGAATGTCTTTGGGGCCACAAGCAGCCAGTGACTAGCAGGCAAAATTACCCAGCTGTAATGCGGCGTGACCGCCCGTTGGCTCAGCGTGTGTCATTCAATAGCCTTGATTGTATTTGGTGCCTGAGGAAGGACTGATTTAACAGTGCTTACAATGCTCTGATTCTTACCAGAGCAGCGCGCCTATATTTGTACATGCCCTGATTATACTCTACTGACATGCAGGCCCCCGAGACAACTCCCAGCATCTCTCTCTCCAAATATCCTCCCCAAGATCTATAACTCTACTTTAAGTGTTTTTTCCTCCTTTCTGCGCTCCAGTCTTGTCATATCGGCTCTGCCTCAAACAGAGAATTCCATTTTCATTTTCTGCCTTGTACAATGTTCAATCAATTATCTGGAGAGGCCTTTCAAATTACACAACATACCAGACAGATGAGCTAGGCATGCAGCTGGAAAAGAACCTACAACAGCCCTTTTTGTTTCCACACTATAACCTATTACTCATTTCATGTGAGGTAGAAATGAATACGAACTGCGTAACGGCTTTGAAATGTGTTTAAATTTGACAATTCGAGAGAATTTTTCACACAGCCCTTTCATCTTTGTAATCATTTGCTTATTCATGTGAAAATAATAACTCAATTTTCATTCCCTTCCACAGCCGTGCTCTCCTTTTTCATATTTATGCTTAACTGGAGAGACATTTGCAAATCACCATGGATTTATTGGCTTTCAAGGATAAAAATAAGCCCACGGTTTCTATAAGAACACAAATGTGGCATGCAGTGCATATTGGATTCTAAGATGTGATAGGAAAACATTTCCACCACAGCTGCTCTGTGCACAAAAAGGTCTTGTCGATAAAAAAAAAAGGGAGCACTGTCATGATTTCCCCCACAATTCATCTTCAATTTGATTTGTGGACAAAACTGAGAAGGAGCTTATGGAAAAAGGAACTGTAAGGGAAACCTTATGCTCTGCAGTCCAGAGATTCACCGAAAATAACAGCGAATAAATCACCTGGAGTCAGTCAGGCAGACAAATAGCATTTGATTTCCATGCTGTTGTGCAGCGGTCAGAGCTTCCAAATCAGCCCAAATAATTATGTTAAAAGCAGCTGCTCCTGACAGTACTATTCTCACACGCTTATGACAGCTTATTTGTTGAGGAGAGGAAAGGCACCCAGCTTGAAGTGGTCTGTCATGGTTCCTCATCCAGCCAACTTTTTAGCATGTGTTGTATCTGTATTATTATTCTGCGTTTACTGCATTGGATTGACAGCATTTAGAAACCTATAGAAATTTGGCATGCTGTTTAAGAGTGTTAATATGCCAGAATTTAAATTCTCTGTGTTGCTTTTAAACAGATTAAACACATTTAAAGACTGACCAGCTCTGTGACTTTAGCTGAGATGTCCATTTCGTTCAGAGGCACCGGTTTTTGTTCATCCTTAGGGCGCTTGATGGCCATCATCTTTGTTTTGACAATGGCCTCCTGGACACTGCCCTCCTGTTTGCGGGGTTTGACCGGCGGAAGGGGTTTGTCCTCCTCTCCTTTAGTAAACCTCTCATAGGGTAGGATGAGCCTGAGGAAAAGTAGGAAGTGATACAGGTTTAGTGGAATCTAATAAGACCGATTCATCATCTGTTTGCACTTTTATTACTTTACACATTCCTGTCTTCTTCCTCAACTGATACAAAATAACAACTGATAGCATTGTTTCCTGTTGGCTTTATTTGTTATCCTAGGCAAACTGTGGAATTGACACATGCATGACATGAAACAAAAAAGAAATGTCTCCTTCCTATGAACCGAAGTTACTGAAAATGTTTTTGGTTACAATAGATGGCTGTTTCTTCATATGGGCACTTTTGGCCCTGTGGATTTATAGGAGTTATATTCCCTTAAAACACATTTTATTTGTTTACTAAAACCTTTTTTAACCAACATTAACAAATGTAATTTCTACAGCATCTCAAATGTGGTAGAAATTACATTATAAACGCACTGCTATGGCTAATTTCATAGCTAGCATTGCTAGCATTCGTAATTAATTTTTTGCATACAAAAATAGAGTTTTAGTAATAAAGTAAATAGTCATATTTTATTACTACAAATAAAATAAATAATAGTTGCAGAGTGTAATATTTTAAAGTCGGCATGACATTTTTAAATGCATGTTATTGATCTTGTAAACAATGCGTTGAATTTTTTTTTTTTTTACCGTGATTATTATTATTTTTTTTAATGGTCTGTTAAACTCGGATGTACACCACGATATGAAAGAAAAGATCAGTTGCTACTTTTGTTTCATTGCACTTTAAGATAGAAACTCTTGGTCAAGGGTAAAAAAATAACATTTATATAAAAAGGCCCAAATAAATAATAAAGTCATGTTAAAAGTTTCCAAGACTTTTAGTAGTATTTGTAGAAAAATCAGCAAATGGGACATAAAAGTGCCTGTAGTTGAAGGAACACCCAGCTATGAACACTTGAATGAATGATTACACAAGCAAATGCCTAACCACAATGAGGCAAATAGGGGACAAATTGTGGATAATGGGCTTGATCCTAATGAAAATGTACCTTTTTTTGTATTGCACCACATCATGTCAGATCAGCACCATCCAGAAAACTAAGACAGAAGACTAATGAAATCAAAGCCAAGATGACAGCAGATATGAAATTATGATTTACTTGAGAATGTTATTGAGGATGGAGGTACACAGCAACATGATCTGCCTTTCTACTCTTGTAGCTTGGAAGTTTTTATAACGTGTCTGACGTGATAAATGAGTCTGGCTGGGAACTGTTGAAGGCATGCGGAATTATAAATATCTACTGTAATACACCAGCTTTAAATCTAGTACATTTCACATCTTGTGCATCACGATACACGAATGCAAAAAAAAAGAAAAAAAGAATGAAGCGGAATCCATCAACATGATGGAGACCGCTAAATGCAAAAGACTGCTCTATTACAATTATATTATTATAGTTTTTTTTTTTTTGTGGCTACATTTTCCCCCTCAATTCTCTTTATCATTCTCTCCATTCCTGTTTAATAAGATCCGGTGGTATCTCAAGAGGGATTCATCTCCTCTAGTTTGTAGCCGCGTGTTTACTCAACGGCGGGATGTTCGGGGCTCTCGGAGGCGGGACGCACTGAGCACGCTCAGACAGGGGCTGTGCGGGAAAACTATGCCGGCTGAGGTTTGGCGGCCGGCCAGCGGCAAAGCTAAGCAGGAGCCCAGAGGGAACATTCATCTTCAGATCCCATTACCAAAAGAGTTTAAACATGTTACAGCTGCTAAAAGTGGAAAACGGCTCGGTCCGCGCAGTCAAATCAAAATAGCAGGCAGCTGCCAAATACCTGATTCCCACTGTAATGTTTCACTTCATGTTTACATAATGGAGGTATAATAATGCACACAATGACTTATCTTGTTCACAGCTAATCCTCAGAAATCTCCCTAGTCTGGAACTAAAGGAGTTTTTTCTCCAAACCCCCATAGAGCCCTTAGTGAGCTGTAAGCTGGTCTTATGACAGCCTGATTTCAAAGTGCAAAAAACAATGTTATATTTACCTAATATTCTCTTCCGATTGGTGGAGAGATAATTGGTATCAGATGTGACTGTTTAAACTTGCCTATTTATGTCTGAGTGCTTTTCTTATGTGAGAGAGAGTTGAGATAAGAATGGAAATAGCCCTCAGTCACAAGGTGAGAAGTCAGGGAATAAATCATGACGAATATCCCCACTCATTCTTGCCACATGGCCATTTATGGGAATAACAAGTCACCGTTCCCTTCCCATTTCAGTTCACAGAGGGATAAAAAAAAAAAAAAAACTGTAGACAATCTTTCCTTACAAGTTAGGCTGTGGAGTGTTTCCTCAGAGGAAAATGTTTTTAAGAGGTTGAGGGCGTCTGTGAGATTTGAAATATTTTGTTATTTTCATTGAGCTAAGCAGCTGGCAGATACAGTAGACAGCAGTAAAACTCTATTTCATACAGCCGGTGAATGGCACCATGCCAAGAACAGGAAATATGCAATTAAACGTCCCTTTATATGAGAGAGAGAGACAGAGCAAAGTAAACTCGAAGATTTTGTTTTAACATTGGTAGGGATACAGATACACACACACACACCGCTAATTCTGCAGTCTTTATGTATTCAAGGTTTTCCTTGCCAATCTTTAGGGTATTATGGCTGGATCGATACAAAAATGTTGGCTTGGGTACAACACCAGCCCTCTGGTTCCTCTGTATTGATACTTAAATGATACCTTAGGCAATAAATAAAAAGCCTCAGGTGACAGATAAAATAAAACAATGTCAATAATATGTCATCAATCTCAATTTTTTTGCTGTTTGTGAACAGATCAGAACAATCAGTTCTTTTTAAAGCAAAGAAAACAAATCAATATGAAAGTGTTCTGTAATTCATTTTGATGATACATGTAATGTTTATATTTCATGCATTTTAAAGTTTGATGACAACCAAATACCCCATAGAAAGAGTGGTTAAAAAACGAAACATCATGCATTTTGTGTAAGGACGCTGTTTTGGTTGTGCTTCGGCTCTGCGTGACGGAGCGGAGAAATATGGCAATTTATCTGTTCAATAAAATACCGTACCAACCTTTTTGAGTCATAAAAACGCCATCTCCGCGTCATTTTAACAACATTTCAAATCCCTCAGCTCTCGCCATCGACGAAAAGCAAAGCCAATGTTGATTCTTGTTTTATTACGAGCTCTTTCGCGTACTCTTTTTGCCAGCAGACTCTCCTCTGTTCTGTGTTTGAAAAAAACGTGTGATTCCCCTGAGCAGGCATGTGATCAGATAAAGACAAAAAGGAAGGAAAACCTGATCACGCCCCCCCAAGGGAATTATTAATAAAAAACATTTTTATCAAAAAAAAAAGAAAGAAAAAAAGCTTATATTGCAAAAATACAGGCTAGTGAACTGTAAAATAAAAAATAGAGTATTCAATAATCATGATAATAATATATTATATTATAATACAATATACAGTATGATTTAATAGAAGTATTAATAGTTATTATTATTACTACAATATTAATAATAATAATAATTTATTTATTTTACAGAACAACAGGAAAATTACAATACTAACACATTTATGGTTGTCTTAATTTCTTTGTTGAACCTGAAACTGAAAACGCAGTGTTACAGTACTCTGAAACATGCAGAGCGTCAGTCAACATATATAATTACAACACACAACCGTTGGGATTTGATGATTTGCACTAAGCCATCTCACAATGTCACCACTGTGCATTGTCAAAATTCATAAAGTACAGATTGAATGGCGATTTTTACTTGTATTTGGCGCTTTGAACCCTGGCTAATATGCGAAGAGTGTCCCACAGATGGTGCTGCCAGCTCGTGCAGCACTGTTAGATGTACTAGTGTACTAAATGTACTAGAAAACATTTTGCAGTTGATTTAGTAATTGTTTAAGGCCATTTCACGATTTCAATCATCATACAGTAACCAGCACACAGTCTCACACCATGCACGTGTCAAAGTAGCCGAGCAACTTTTCACTAATTATGGATATGACGAGATATACACAGACGAGTACACAAGGGCTAAAATATAAACACTTATAAGAGGCTTACCATAGTGAATCAGGGTAAGACAAAAACACGTTTTGGAAGGAAGGTTGATGGTGTATTGACTCGTTGTTTAAATGTTGTTAAAAAATTAGTGTACCTTTAAATTCCAAGCTGGACGAAAGGGAATGTCATTTTTACATGTAATGTTAAATGTAAATACTTATTTCTTTATACTGATACTTATTGCTGTTTTTTTTTTTGCTTGTTCGTTTATATTTTTTCTGCACTGTTGCCTAAAACTTTGTGTGCAATGAAGTATAAAATAACATCATTTGACAGTGAATGAAAACACAATACACAATAGGCATTAGATTCAGTAGTTATAATAACATGCAATCCCAAAAAGCTGCCAGACAGAAAGCACATCAAGGACAGGACGTAGGCTGACCTTCAAAATAAAAATAAACAAATGGAAAAAGGAAAATGCACCATTTTGTCACAAATGGTGTGGTGGAATACATTTCCCTGGGAAATGAACCAAGAACCTCTTTGATGGTCTGAACATGTACTCACTGTGGGAGTACAAAGAAAAACTTGAAGTGCCACAAGAGCGATCCATTTACAGGACTATTTCCCCTCATGTGGCTGGAAACGAGGCTCATCCCCCTTCCTGTCCCCATTCCAAACATCTCTACAAAGAATGAATACATCCGTGAACCCGAGTTTAACCGAAAAGGACTGCTGCCAGTAATGTGCGAGTGTCATGCTGAGTTTTCTTCCCCATCAGATTTCACTTGTCAGTCCATTACAACTGTCTAAAGCTTCATTGAAGACAGACCACTTCTGAGACCATGGGATTCCTCTTTACATCTTTTTTCTTTTCTCTTGCTTCTAAATTTTTTTGTTGACTATATTATATTTTGGCTCAATAAAAACCTAACTATCAGGCATATTTGCAAATGCAGGTGTACAGATTTTTGAACACTCACAAAAAACATTTGCATCCCCTTTTAGAGCAGCCGCAAAGTCATGAAAACGAATCGGTCTATATTTTGAGAGCTGTCTGTAATCATAAGCTCTGCTGAAGTTATTTTAGTTCCTCTATTCAGTGCACTGACTGCAATGGTTCATTTTTAGGCCAAATCAACATGTTTTGCAGCCTCTGGCTGGGCTCAGGTGTTCTCAAAGCCTTTGTATAAGAGCAGCCCGCTACTGTGATACTGCTTATTTATATGAGGGCTCTGCATTTACCCATCACCTGCAGATTGAGTTGTGCATACACTCACATACATATGCCACGCTCAATCAGAGAAAGCAGATCAGGGATGGAATATTAACAGAGTTTATATTAGAAAAATGATAGTTGATTTGCTGCAAAGGAACTGCAGCCACATATTTCTCCATCTGGCTAGAATAAAAATATGTTATTCATGAATATCTTATGTGTTGCATTGACTGCTATTCATTTTATCTGTTAAATATGCATGAAGATGTTGAATACAAATATTTTGGAAATACACTACTGGTCAACATTTTTTATGTTTTTTTTTTTTTTTAAATAGAAATTTTTTGTAACATTATACAGGTCCTTCTAAAAAAAATAGCATATTGTGATAAAGTTCATTATTTTCCATAATGAGAAGCACCATCACTGACTGTGGGTACTTGACACTGGACTTCAGGCATTTTGGCATTTCCTTCTCCCCAGTCTTCCTCCAGACTCTGGCACCTTGATTTCCAAATGACATGCAAAATTTGCTATGATATGCTAATTTTTTGAGATAGGAATTTTGGGTTTTCATGAGCTGTATGCCAAAATCATCAGTATTAAAACAATAAAAGACCTGAAATATTTCAGTTGGTGTGCAACGAATCTAAAATATATGAAAGTTTCATTTTTATCATTACATTATGGAAAATAATTAACTTTATCACAATAAGCTAATTTTTTGAGAAGGACCTTGTACATGTCTTTTGACCAATTCATGGATTTCTGAAGGGTTATGTGATACTGAAGACTGGAGTAATGATGCTGAAAATTCATCTTTGCATCACAGGAATAAATGACTTTTTATAACATATTAAAATAGTTCTTTTAAATTGTAATAATATTTCACAATATTACTGTTTTTACTGTATTTTTAACAAATACATGCAGCCTTGTTGAGCATAAGACTAAAATTCTTTCAGAAACATCTTAATGATTCTAAACTTTGACTAGTGTATGTCCTCAAATTAAGAATAGGAATAAAAAAGAAAAGTCCATCAGTATATGTATGTTAAAGTGGTCAGAAATCTAACTTTTAAAGTGCATGTAAACAAACAATGCAACATGCTGTTTGTTTGTTTGTTGCAGAACCTCTGCCATGATGGCGAAAAAGAGCCGTTAGAGAACTTTTGTGTCCTTGAGCAAAGTACTTACCCCAGATAGCACAATCAAAAAATTGCCTGAACAAATGAATCATTTAGTTTAGAAAACTAGACCTGAGTTATGTGTCACCTTGAGCCTGTTCAAAAGAATCTTACAGACCACAAAGTCAGCAAAAACATCATTTCTAGGGACAAACACTTTTTTATAGCCCTTTAAAGTGCTGCAATTAATATGAACACCTGAATTTGTCCACAAAAAATTCAGTCACAATGTGACTTTGCTGTGCTGTCATTAATTCAGATGCATAATTGCTTTATGAATCGTGAGGAGAATAAAGCTTGCTTTGAAATGTGGGCAGATAAGGGCATCATCACAGAGATAGCAGCCTGCTGGAAACCGCGTCGGTATACGCCTGTACACTTTTGTCTGCACACATTTCTCTCTGTTGGGAAGACTGCTGAGTGGGTAATAAGATTGTGTTGCAGCATCCCCCCCCCCCCCCCCCCCATCTTTATATAACACTAATTTCCATAATAAGAAACTCAGAGAACCGTTAAAATTAATCATACTTAAAGAACGCAACAATTATACAAAGACCAGCATTTATGCTCCGCCGAGGTGCTGTTTTTCCTGCCACCCTTGCCCGGGGATGTGTTCCACATAAGAGACGTGGGCCACTGGAAAGTGGTGCTTATAAAAATCAAGTGGGGCAAAGAGTAAATGCAGATGTGATCGTGGTAACGGAGGCCCGGCTTACGTAACTGTTACTGAAAGTTGATGTAAACGACGAGTGGTGTGTTATTTTCTAGCAGGGTGCTGTAAGGAGACACATTAGAAGACGGTAATCTACAGTTTTGTGTTTTGCAATTTCCTGAGCAGCGGTGGCTGGTGGGATTATGGAGGAAGAAGCTGTGCTGAGGTCAGTGGGGCTTTCCTTACATGGAGAACTGGCATTTCTGCATGTAATAGGGGAACCGTAAGGGACCAGCGCTTGCCAGCCATTCAACTTCATTTGCTGAAACCTTAACCGCAACCACATGACCAGGGCGGAACCGAAAACCCTGCAAGCTTGTGGATGAGGACAGTAAACTTGGTCAATATTAGACACTGACTAGTATCGATGCTGTACGCAGCTGTATGCAATTGCACAGATGGATGGTATTGAAAAGGCACTTTTCTAAATTTGTTCGACAGACCTCATTACAACAACCAGCTGAATTACTCTGAATATAACGGCTGTAGCTGTGGTGTGAATTGAAACTACTTAGACATTGAATTGAAACTTCTTGAGACATTTAAGGAGCAACTTTGTTTCTAAAAGTCCTTAGGAGAAATAAAAAGACACAAATGAGTCAACTGTCGACATACAGTAAGAGTATAGTGCTATGAAAAGAATAAACTCAAATCATTTCATTTTTTTTTTCAATTCAAATTACTCAACACATACTTGTTGGAAAAAGGTGCTTCTACCTATATTTTTGCAAAAATGTATACCTATACATACAATTCACTGCAGTTTCCAGCTGAAATGACCACTAGTGGCTTTAAAACACCAACAACTTATATTCATTTTCACACAAATTATGATTACGGGGCAGATTATTGATTAATAAACTCTTATTTTTGCGCAAATACTATGCTACTGTATTTAACCTCAAAACAATTGCTGTGACCAAAATCCATAGCGATAGTTTTTCCGGGTCGAGTCCCTTGCTGGAGTGGCTGAGAAGGGTGCTCTGTCATTATACAGTACGAGAGTGGCCTCTAGAGGCGAAATAAAAACCACCACTGACACCTCGTGGAGTTTGTTTTGACACTGTATTAGTGGAGAACAGCAGTATGTTTGCCGTTGAGGCTGAGAGAATGCTAGCATTAGTAGTACCTTAAGTCACAATGTGACAAAAATACTCGCAAGTCCGACCCAAATGTTTAATGACGTGATTGTTACCATCTATTTGCATTAGTTTATATCCAGCTGGTCGCTTTTATGCATTCGTTATGCAACAAAGTAGCATATTTAAAGCTAGAGACATGAGAAAGCAAACTGTATAGTCATGCAGCCGACAAAAACATATAAACAAATCAGAAACGCATTCGATTTCTGTTCCCTTTTTATCGTGACTGTAATATATATTTTATTATTTTGATTAGATAACTGCAAGTGTTCTAAAATAGAAGCAAATAAAGTGTGAGAGTATACATACAATATGCACATGTGTCAATTTCAATGCTATGGCCTGTGTGTAGATATTTAAAGATGGCCATCTGTAAGCATGACTGTTTGGATATATATGAAATGGTAACACTATTCAATAAGAGTCCATTTGTAACATTAACCAAGGTTAATGAAAGTATTGTTCATTGTTAATTTCGACATTTACTAATACTTAAAGTTGTTTCTCTTAACATTAGCTAATGCACTATGAACTAACATAAATGATCAACGTATAATTAATAATAATATTTTTATATTTAAAAAGTTCAGTACATTTTCATGGTTCAGTACTGTTTTTACATTTTTGTAATAAATTCAGCACTATTTAATTGTGATATGTTTGCTTTCATTCAGTATCTATTTTCAAAACTATCGGTTGATTAATCGGTTATCGGTCAGCGTGGTCCAACCTAGTTATCGGTAAAATCCACTGTCGGTCGAGCTCTACAATAACTTCATTTTTCAAATTGGGAAAGTTCATATTGAAATCTCTGACTTTTGATAGCAGACTTTGGAAAATGGGCAATCTAAGAACAGTTTGAGACTTTGAGAAACAAGCGCGCTATTATTGAGTTACTATAATGGAACCAAAAGTGTAATTTAATTTCTGCCAAATTTATCGCTGGTATATATAAAGATGTTCTCTGAAGAGTGAGTCATTCTGGCTGGGAGATTTTTTTTCCCCTTTTCTTTCTAACTCGCAGAGCATATGACTAATATTTAACACGGCACTCCTGTGAGCGCGGATGCCGCTATTAGAACAACATCCCGCAATCAATACTCCGGTTTCCTCTGCCCACTGAAAGAGCTCATGCACAAATAGATCTGTTGATTTACATAAGCATTACATAATCCAATAGACTTGCAACTGAAGAATAACATTTGGACATCCAGTGTTGCCATAGCAATGGAAAAATATACAAGTACCAATGTATCAGAAATACAGTGCGAGTACAAATATACCAATGTATCATATTATGTAAACTGACACTTGATAGACGTGGGTGGCTTCAAGTTTTAAACAAGTATTAAATCATTATTAATGTGATTTGATTCCAGTAAACTTCAGTGCATAAAGTCTCTCAGCATACGACAGAGATTTGGGTGAATCTCATGAAACATGTCAAGAATGTTCAGAATGTCATATTTTTATTGTTCCATGCCGTGCACAAAGATAAAGAAAGCCTATTTTAGGACCTTTTGTGACATTTTCATCACAGTTAAGCACATTTCTCCCCACAATTTTTATTATAAGTAATGGAAAAAGAGATTTTATTTATAGAGCATTAATTATTTGACTCATTCATTTATTTTTCTATTACATATTATTTGTGTCATAGTAGCATTTGTTGTACTGCCTTTCATTTATACAGATTAAAAATAATAATACAAAAGCTAATACATATATTTACTTTATTTGAAATAAAAATATTACTTATAATCAGCAATGAAAAATCATCAAAATAGGATAATGGTGATTAAAGCCAAGAAGTAAAAATGTCAAATGATCCATTTGTGGAAACTGCAAAATATCTTAATAGGCACTATATTTTTCTTTTTGATTTTGGGGCAAAATGTGATGGCATTATTTTCTTCAGATCAATTTTTCTACAGGCTCAGCACTGTTCGTGATGCACTTCCGCTTCTCGGTCACAAGATGGCGTAATACCCAGCTGTGACAGGGCCCAAAACAGGAAGTAAAACATTACAAAGAATCACAACCTCAACTGTTTCAAGTCTATTGTTAGCACGTTTGTCTTTGAGTGCTCTCGCTCACAGATCTCGCTCGGCACCCCTCAGGCCACACATACCGAAAATAACTAAGACAAATGGTTGTTGACATCAACAATTTCATTTTCTCATTCATCTCATCCCACCGCTTTAGTGTTGGGGAGACGTGCCCGGGATCCGACATTACTGCTTATTAAACAAGCCTTCTGATGGAGCCTTAAGTTTACTTCCAGAAGTGGCCCTAATGAGTGCTTGTCGAAATGCCACGAACCGTAAATTCCGACCACAGCCGTAGTAGACGACACACACAGTCAGCTAGATGGCAGTTCAGCAGGTTTCCAATGACAAACGGACGTTAAACAAACAACCGGAGGCCTGTTATCGGACATAATCGAGGTTACGGCCGAGAAAACCAACCTAAAACCAGCACGCTCATAATCGCATCTGTACGAGCTGGGATTGAAGGGATAATAATTTGAACTTTTTCTGCTTTTCTCCGGAGGGTAAAACTGTGAATTAATCATAAAGGCAGACTGAGAGAGAGAATGTAAGCTGTGTGTGTGTGAGAGAGAAAAAGACATTGTTGCCCAAGCTACGCAGGACGCCTGAAAGGTTTTGTTGAGAAGTCGACCCTTGAACTAATCCAGATTCACACAGTTAAACAGTGAGGGGAAGGAACGCCAAAGCAGGCCTTTTGTCATTCCTGGCCTTTAGACCTTAAATTACCTCACTCACTCCCTTCAGGCTAAAACCCATTAACGTTCAAAAGCCAGCTTTAATTATTAAACGTTCTAAATAATGCGCAATGAGAGCCCGTGTTTTTGTAGTGTATGTGGTTTGTACAGAGACATCCTCCCTGCAAAAATATTTGATTGTTGGAATTGGTTCTGTGATGCGGCTGAAATGACAGCCACATTCCTGGGTAGTGATTTAAAGACATTAAATTAGAGGCCCGAGCTTGAACGCCGCTCAATCTTTAGCCCAAGATAAACACAGCACTTATTCTCTCAGCACAATGTGAAGTGATAAAGCATAAATAAGCCATACATGGATAAAGAAACTACATCAACATGGTGGTTGTTCCAAAACAAAGCCTTAAAAAAAGCTTTTAAACTCCACATTATAAATACTCGGGGAAACGGAGAGTGCAGCAGTACAGGACAAACCTTAAGACATGTCTAATATGGCAGACTTTACAAACTTTGTTGTCAATGTCTTTAAGAGAAATTTCAGCTGACAATAAAGTGACAAGCAATAAAAGCCATCTTTTGTTTGTGTCCTAGCCAGCCACGACCATGACAAGCAACAAGTTTGATAATAGTATGGTTTCTATTTCTGCTCTGTTGTACTGGGAAGCACCTTTTCATTTTTTCTTGATATACATTTGACCAATTCTTCTAATACAACAGCAAAACCGATAAGCTATCGAACACACTTCATTTAAAATGTATTGATATTCATATTTATATTATTTAACTTAGACGATTGCAATATACCCATGTTGATTAACCGGTCTGCTATAAAGTGTAACAACAACAATCACAAGGCCATTGGCGTCCTCTGCAGGCATGTATAATATGTACTTTAGTTGATTATGCTTATATTATGCATATTGCATTATGTATTTTAACAGTGCTTTTTAATAAAAGCAAATGAAAATATTTGAACCAATTATTATTGCCTTATTGTTAATATATTTTAAAGGCTATTGTTCAAATATGATCCAATTACTCGATTCATTGTTAAAATAATCGACTGATTAGTAATTATTCAGGAAAACAGTAAATGAGTTAGTAATGAACAAATAAATACAATAAGAACAGTATGTTTTTAAAAAGAAATTCTGTCAATATTCTACACTGTAAAAAGTGATCAGTTGACTTAACTTAAAAAAGTGAGGAAACCAGTTGCCTTAAAAATTTTAAGTAATAAACTTCATGCATAATTGAAAAAATTAAGTTATGTGAACGCCATTACGCATTTTTTTAAGTTAAGTCAACTGATCACTTTTAGCGAGACAGCCCTCCTGTATAGAATCATCGAATAATATTTTAAAATGCAATTTTTTGTTATAAAGTACCTAAGAGTATTATCTTAATTGACAAACATTTTTGCTGACAACGAACGGACCGGTGCTGGTTGAAACTGTCACATGTCTTGTTAAAGAAAGAACACGATGGAATCTTAGCAGGGCAAATGAGCCTGTAAATCGACATGCAAATTGCGATGATAAACTAATTAGATCAATCAGGGATTTAATTAGGTTTTGTCAGCTTTCACAACCACAATGTCACACCAACACTCCTTCCCACTTGGTAAATACTGGCAAATGCTGTAAATACAGATAAACGGCTAATCATAAATAGATATGGATCAATGAGTGGCATTTCTAAGAACCCAAATCGTTATCATCTGACATTTAAGAGAACTCGTAGCAGAGATATTGCTGGATAATGCAGTGCATTTGCTAATGATTTGATAATAAATGCATACTGCTATTGTTTACTACAGCTGCAGTCTCAAATGAAGCGGCGATCTCTCAGGGGACAAAAACAGCTGATGCAATCCTCCCTGGGAAAAAGCCTTCCTTCAAAGCCAGATCATTAAACTTCACTTAAAGGGCTTGCATTAAAATCTGTCATACTGGCTAGAGGTTCAAGGATGAGTTCTGTGAAGCGTGACTTGGTTGAATTTAGAGCAAACATTAATTCTAGGGGGGATACAAAAATCAATAATCAAGAACTGCCAGGTTCTTGCATTGTACTATAAATCCCACAATGCAACAGCTATGTTTGGAATAGCATACTAACATACGGGTACTACTTATACTGTATTTCTACCAAATGGAGATTACAAATGTGCACATTTTCTCTATGCATGGAATTTGACCAAATTTGCAATACCGTAAAATGTCACAAATGTTACACAAAATTGAATTTCCATAATAATAATAATAATAATAGATCATTTTATTTCCAATATAACCATCAGATGACATTCGTTATGTTAAATATATGCAACATGATATGCTGTTTAAAACTTTGCAATAAGGTTCATTATACATTAGTTAATGTATTTACTAACATGAGCTAACAATGAGCAATACATTTGTTAGACAGTAAAAATACAGCCGTTCATTGTTTGTTCATGTTACTTCACAGTGCATTAACTAATGTTAACAAATACAACATTTGATTTTAATAATGTATTAGTAAATGTTGAAATTAATATACGATTAATAAATGCTGAAGAAGTATTGTGCATTCGTAGTTCATGTTAACTAAGGTAGTTAACTAACGTATCTTATTGTAAAGTGTTACCAAACATTCTTTGTTGCATAATGCATTCACATTGTATGCAGTATACAGTATTTACTGAAAGGTATTCAGTAACTAGCAGGTTAGCATTCCATTTCGAGGCAATGAATGCACCTATCAGTCATTTTTTATATTGTAAGATAATATTTGTACACGGCACTGCAAATATTATTCAAACATTATGCAAATCTGGATGAATCCTGAATTGGTTATTTCTGCATGAGCCGAGTGCATCGAGAAATATCTGTAGAGCTTTTTTTTTTAAAAAGACACACGGCAACAAAACAAACCTCAGCGATAGAGGGACTAAAGTTGCATGACAAGGTTTATGGAATGCTGTTATCTGCAGAGGCATTCATAAGCAGAACATTTTTGGAACAAAGATCTCTCTCTCTCTCTGGGAAGAGAAGGATTAAATAAATAAGCATGGGCCAGATTGATCAGTGCCACTGACCTATATAATTAAAAGGCAGAGGGGAGGGGGGGGTGGAATGCTGCAGTCTCTCTCAAGGTTATTGATGTCATATTTTATGACCTAATTTGTAATCTACATTTGATTCTCTTCCCCCACAACAAACATAGAAGCCAAAAGCTAATCGCATAATACAGTAAATATCATTAGCAGCAGTTGGAGAACGCTCACCCTATTTACTCGCCCTTAAGCTGTTTCAAACTCGTACAACTTTATTTCTTCATACAATAAAAATGAATGACAAAATTGCCAAAAACGCATCATAAAATCGTCCATAAAACACATGCTCTATATTTCAAGTCTTCTGAGGAATAGGCAGAAATGATGTTGTAATTCAATGATGACTTGTTAACGTCAATGGAATCTTTTTTAGCTCTCAAAGCTGTCATATGATTTTTTAAATTGTAACCCTTTTTTTTTGGCATTTTCTGGAGCATAACATCTCGTTTCCATTCACTTTCATTATATGTAAAAACCAGTACATTCTTCAACATTTCTCCTTCTGTGTACCATCGAAAGAAAAAAGTCATACAGGCTTGGAATGACATGGGGGAGAAAATGACAGGATTTTTGGATGAGCTATTCCTTTAGATATTGATTTTCATTGATAGTACTGAGTTACAGCCATGCACCACATGATCGGAATCCATCTCCATGCCTCATTCATGACTTTGCAAGCTTTCTTTAAAGTGCCTTCTTTCTAAGATGAGTAATTCCACACAAAGTCAGTTCAGTCGGCTGCCCTTCAAAGGGTGGGGAAGTGCTTAACAGAAATCTTTTAAGAACTTATCATTTACCCTGAGTAGGGAGGGAGGAAAAGAAAGACACTCACACACACACGCACACACACACACACACACACACACACACACACACACACACACACACACACACACACACACACACACACACACACACACACACACACACGATCAAGGAATGTTCGGCTTGTTTTGCAGGAGTGAGGTAACTCATAAAAAAAAAGAAAAAAATCCCGACATCCCATCTGTGTGCAGGGCTGCACTTGGCATTGGCCCTGCAAAAGGACTCCCATGAAAAGCCACTTGAGCTGGGCTCCAATGAGCAGAGCTTGTAGCCGAACAATAGGTTGCTCGTCCCGAGGCCCGAAACCGAAGACGAGCCAGGGAAGCGGCCGCAGATAATGCCGTGCGTCACTGCGGCTTGAACGGCCTTTCACTCGCAAACCACGTACAGAATGGCTTCATTTGCTGGGCGAATTAATTTAATTAATTACTCTTGGTAGCAGCTGCACAAGTAGACACATCAGCACATCCCTGACTGTTTGATCAAGGTTATAACATCGAATTTTGGCAGCCTATTATTCATTGAACAGATACATTATTGGTGGCTATTGACTCAGCACTAAGTTTGAAGGTGGAACGCTGCCAGGACCACAATCCCTGCCAACTCCACCTGCCCGGGCCCCACTAAAGCCCTCGATGAGCCAGACGGAAGAAAGAGACATGTCACACAAACCTTAAAGGTCAAACTGGATAGCTTTCAGAGCAAATACAATAACAGTGTCTCCTCCTGCCTCCGGACCTTTAAGAATAAGCACAAATCCATGCCAAAACCTGCCCTACAAGCAGCATTTCAAACAGTAGCTCACAAACACAAGCATGACCACTGTCTTATATCACCATATGAGTCATTTTTTATCTGTTTAATTTGATTTATTTATAGTAATAATCATACTAATTTCATTTTATATAGAAAATATGTATATATATATATATATATATATAATATATATATATACATATTTTCTATATAAAATGAAATTAGTATGATTATTATAGGCTATTATATAGGCTATATATATAAATGCATATATACTGTATATATATATATATATATATATATATAGGAGTGCAGTTGTGTTTTAAAATGAGGAGGTCCTCAGTTTAAAAAAAAAATTTTATATATCAAATATTTATGCCCCTGTTACATGTTGTCACTTTTTCCTGATTAAATAAACATTATATAAAAAAGAGAGACCAGATACAATTATATTTTGCATATTTACACTATGTAATTAATTTTCTATTTAATACCAAGTATACATCTCATCAAGTTAGTGTTTTTATGCATTTTAACATTTAATAAAAAATCCAAAATAATAACTAAAGGCAGTAACAATTTAATACCTTGCCTTTGGCAAGCACCACTAACAATATATTTTATTTGTGAACTGATCTCAGTAAACACTGTTCACAGACATGAAGATGTACCTTTAATTTCCCCAGGCTGAATGCTCACTAAACAGTCATCATGTGTTCAGGCCATTTCAAGTTTGATTTTGACGTGACACAAAGCAGTGATATCTAAGTGGGTGAGTCGTTTATTTTTTAATTAGTCTTCCCATTAACGCCATCATTTTCTTCATTCAGACCAATTCGCGAACGTGCACGAAAACAAGAGGAGATATTTATCTCACGAACCAATCATATCCAATCCTAAACGATCATGTCCAATCATAGCATGATGGAGGCATTGCCTCCTCTCATGTGACTTTCCCCCATTCATTCTTAATTACTCCCCATCAAACCCAGTGCACGCGTCTGTTAAAAGTCAATGGGCTCAGGGGAGGCAAGAGAGATGCAGACTCTCGCTGTAACTTTACCTGCGAGTGTCGCTGTTGGACAGTGTTAAAATTATTTATTTAGTAATATTTGGTTGTTTTATGTTTGTAATATCGATAATTTTCTCATACAGTTTTTTTAAGGAGACACTGCCTCCCTTGCCTCCTCCTTGGAGGTAACACCCCTGATTTTTATATTATGTATTTATATACATATATATCCATTACTCCATGTTTCTTTGTCACTCCATGAGTAAATAAAGAGTAGCAGTCCTTTTTTTCCGTTGCTCACTAAGCCCTATGTCAGTACATCCGTAAATGAACACAATTATAGAGACACTGTATGGAAACATTCATTGGTTTGGTGTAGTGATTCACCAATATTCCAGCAACCAAAAATATTTGACCTGAATTTTTTGTTTTGTTTCAGAGGGCCAAAATCATTGAAACGGTTATGTTTAAAGGTCGGGTATGTGATTTTCTTACAGTGTTAGAAGCACTGAAATGAAAATTAAGCAATTTAATCATCTGTGGAACGGGCAGAACTCGAAAAACTCAAGCCAATCATTTCCAAGACCACCTAGAATCATTGGACAGAATTGGCGCTTAGCCACCTACCATCCAATAATCGCAATAAGCTTTGTTACTTTTCATATGAAAAAATATACTATATAAACTGCATTATGTGCAATTTAAATGTTTATATATACAACAAAAACTTTCGGCTAAAACTTTAATTTCGGTTCCAAGGTTTCTGTAAAAAAAATAATTTCAGTGCATCACTAGTTTGGTGTAATATACTGCTGGGTACTTATATTATGCTGGATTTGTGGTAACATATTGTACCAAATCAATGCCTTAAACGAATCATTTATTATTCACGGTCTCATTGTTCTGGATCCTTAAGTCAAGGGAACCAGAGATTTAAAAAAAAGTTAAGTAGGACAAAGTGATTAAACTTATAAAAATGATAACTTGGGTGTTCCAAATCTGCTGAGCTAATTCTGCAGGCACAGCTTTCATGCAGGGCTGCAAATAATATGGGGTGTAAATAATAAAATCAACAGTGTCAGTGCATGTTTTTTAATGGGCACATCCTATCATGCATAAGCATACTAAAAGAGCAGACCCACACAGAATTTCACAGAAAAGTCAGCAGATTTCCGCAGAATTGCCACACATGCCTCCCTAATTGTATTGTTTTGTCTAATCATTCTTTCAGCTACCAATAGAACTTTAATACTCTCAGCATCGTTTAACACATATTACCATATTCAAATCAATTCCACCAAATTCTGCAGATTCCGCCCAAAATGGGCACAGAAAATGCAATCTGAGCTGGCTAATGAGGAAATAAGACATACCTCTCGTAGTGTCTCCGTGTGCACGTGGCGGCGCTAGTGCTTCCCGGGTTGCCGCCCAGTTCATCATATACATTTTTCCACTGGCGTCGCGCTGTGATCTGCAATGGGAAGGGGGAGTCCATTATGAGAGACAAAGACGTTCATGTAATGGATGTGTGCATGGAGCAGAAATGAAATAAACACAGACATTAGCATTCCACTATTCATGCATTCAACATGTATGCTGGGCTTTCTTTATCGTTGAGTGATGAAAATAAGAAGGCCACTTGATGCATATTAAACAGATCCCTTAAGCTTTATATTATAAATGACACTGAGCGCATGATGTCCCATGCAAGGTCATTAGATATTGAGTTTTTGAATTGAAATTGATGTATGCGCACTCTTAACTAAAGAGAAAAAAAAGAAAACACGGTCCAGATTAACATAATTCACATACACAGCGATTCATATTCATGAGAGACCTTTAGTGCATTCAGTGTACGAGGGTTAAAAGATTTTTAATGGCCGTTTCCCTCAGCTAATGGCTGACTCTCTCAATAAAATGCATTCCGTGGAAAACCACATGCATCAAGTGCTGGGGAATTAATGCATGTGCAATTTAGTCGCCCGGGCCAATATATTCACCACAGACTTACAACATATTCTCAGAGTGTTCCAGAATACAGTGTGACCCGATGTCCACGGAGACCTAATCACTACAATCCATTCGATTGAAGAAACGCATTTTATTTCAATTAAAATATCGTTGACCATGAGCTGTACTTTCCTTCGGTAACTTGACTCGCTGAGTAGGGCATCTGCTGTCTCCTACGGCGTTTAATGAAGCGCTTGCAGTTTTGACAGCATGAGAACAGAATCGCCCCTATGGCCTCTGCTGCCTTCTCTAAACTCCCTCAGTCATAATAGCCCTTGACTGCTGTTTGTTTTCCCATCGCCATTGTGTACGAGGCAGGTTTCGGGTCTGGGGTACAGTTGCGGTATTAAACCTGTATTAAAGTACAGTTCAACCCCAGGAGAAGATCTTTTTGTGCAATATAAATGTTTCCAATGACATCATGACGACTCCTGCACAATGATTTTTATTACAGATGTCAGTTGCATTTAAAGCCAAGCATTCTGTGGCAAAGAGAATCCAGGCAGCCAAAGGACAAAAAAAATGACTGTTCGCTTAAAAAAAAGACAAAGAAAAAGCGAGAAGCCGTATCAATACATCGGATGAAAAGAGCAAAGGAGTGAGAAGTGACTTCCTGTCTGCTTTTAATCTAAATAACTTCAGAGTTGATGAATGAGTACAGAGCTGCTGAAAATATTGAATAGCTGGTCACATAGAAGGGACTTTAATGTTTTCACCATATTTTAGCAGAGCAGATGTCAGATAAGCTGCCAAGCGAATTCCCTTTATTGTGCAGTTCGCTTGTTGCACAATAATGGTCCCTTAAGAGCCTCAACATGGGTAGTGAACAGGCCCCAACCAATTTCCTCCACCGCAAAAGGGTTACACGTGTTTTCCACTTGTAGATTTTATAACAACTGCGAGCGCTCTGGCCAAATTTGGATGTGAGAGAGTTCCGCATCCAGGCCAGAGTCTAGTAAACACACATTACATGGCAGGCTGGAAAAAAACTAAACTCTTGATTATTTTTTTTTTTTTTTGGAATCTTTCAGAGCCAAAGGAAAAAGCGTGCTGCCAAAGGCACTGGATTTCAAACAAATTGTGTAAACACTCACCACCTCGTATCCTCCCAGTTTCTGAGCCGCTTGAAACATAGTCCAAAGGTTTACTGTAAGAAGGATAACAAGGATGACGATTAGTTCCACAGGAGAGCAGAAGGAAATGTTCGTATAGGCCGTATTCGGAATAGCATACTACTATACTATTCTTAGTATGGCATCAGCAGTGTACAGTGCGCATGGTAAGAGAATTTTCCCATACACGGAAAAACACCCGGATGTTCTACTATATGTAAAAATGTGCAGTATTCAGTATGCACTGATGTATCCCACAATGCAATGCAGTAAACTTTCAACTTGACGTTCCATTTCCAGTGTGGTCGTTGGACTGGAAGTAATTTTCTCTTTTTTACTCATTATTTGATCAGACTGCCCAACATTTTTACACTAAATTAAATTAAAAAGGGCAAAATATTGTTTCATTTTGTAGATGATAATTGGATGCCACTCACAGACAAAAATAATGAATCATGTGGCGTCTATGTAACATTACTGTATAATAGGCAGTTCAAGTCAAGTCAATTTTTTTTATATAACGCTTTTCACAATGCACAGTTTCAAAGCAGCTTTACAGAAAATCCTGATGTTAAGTCCATATTAGAGTCCAGAAATCCAGATTAGAGCTGGGCAATAACAATGATATAAACAATTAAGCTTTTGAGATTTGCCATTTAGTAATTTGCTGTATAGCTACATATAAAAATTGTATGCAGTATATATATAATAATGCCTACTTTTTCAATACCAACTTTTAAATAATAGTAGACTGCATATAAAGTGTATACTGTGCAGTATAAAGAAAACTTGAATAAAAAACTTGAAACGCTTGTCGACAATCCATTCCCTGTCATTTAATTTTCGTCACATGAATGCTAATGCTAGGCAGGGGCCCTCTTAGAGAGTGAGCGAGAATGAAAACTAAATAAATTTGTGTCAGTTTAATGAAGCAGAGCTGTGCCACATTTATGAATAAGGCACAGCAGAAATTAATGAGAGATTTTGCTGCTGGCGGACTAATCAATCAAGATTCAATCGCCGCGAACACAAAGCCACGGCATTCGTCAGAGTGAGAGCGGTGTTTTTCTGTCCTCATATGGGGCCATATTGATTTTTGCCTCCTCCCAATAGCTACTTCTGATGGACTGTCGTGTTACGGGGCGAGTTGTTTTTAAGTCAGCTGTATGACATTAAACTTATAGCCGAGAGCTGCTCTCTGGCACTTTGATACATCAGCAGAAGTACAAATTCTGCTAGGAATTTTTTTTTTTTGCAAAAAAAGAGCTTGTCACTGGGGGCAGTTCCCCTTAAAGGGACAACTTTGCATCGTTTATACCCCTAAATTCCAAATATTAGTATCTTAAAACCAATATAGGTTTATTTTCTTGGCTTGTCCCCACTGGCATTTCCTTTCTTTATGCGATTTTTGTCGTTGTTATGTCTCTCTATATATGTTTAGATTTTACACAGTTATCATACAGTAACCCTGTTACCTTTTTTTTTTTTGTCAACCCTGTTAAAATCAACTCTTGTTACCTTTCTGAAGGCATAATTATCTCCCAACATCTCTTAAAATGTATTAACGGGTTAGCTAATTTTCCAAAATGAAAATTCTGTCATTTAATCATCCTCATGTCATTCCAAACCAAATGATCTTCGTTCATCTTTGAAACATAAATTAAAGATATTTTTAATGAAACCTGACAGACTTCTGTCCATCAAGAACTTGCACACATCAAAAATTTCATAAAGAGATTATAAAATAACTGCATTTGAATCAAGCAGTTTAAAGTCTTATAAAGCGATTGTGTCTCTTTGGACAATTTAGGCTATTATTCATATAAGCATTGATCAACACATACATAGAGCGCATCAAATATGGTATGTGGAAGCTTAAAAGTGCTTGCTTGATGTGCGAAAACCAATTAATTTGTTCTTATATTTCATGTGCTCTGTGTATGTGCGTTGATCAGTGTTTATTAATGACAGATTTAACAGAAGAATAAGAGAAGTTTTGGGAGTGAACAATTCTTTTAATTCAGCTTGAGATGACACAAAGCTATATATATTAACACTTCAACACATTGTTTGTCAGATCTCAAACACTTTTAAGCCAGAAAATTGATGCCCGATTCACTGCTTTCATAGAAGTATGAATCACCCTCCACAAAAAAGTATGTGTCACAATATATGAGGGTAAAAAAAGGTTTATAGCCTAATGACGAGCATCTGTAGTGTGAGTAAGAACATGGCAGAGTACGTCTCTTCTGCTCTCCGGCTCACGCAGAGACTCCTACACTCATGTGTGCATCTTGACGTAGGTCAAATATGTCCCTATTTGATCATGGATAACAGCAAATGATCCTTCTATATAAAACTCAAATAATAGGCTTTCAGTCAGCCAACAGATTTATTCCATAACGTAATAAGGTGCCTTGCTGGCACCAAGATAATTGAAATGAAACCCCACAAATAGCGCTTTACCAGCTCGAAGTTATTTCCAATGGAGATTGGTGTTAGCATGTCGCTAAGCTAATGATGCAACACTCAAGCAGAGATAATATATAATACATAATACATCAGCCTGAGCTATTTTTAATGCGTATTTGCAGTATTCATTGATACTAAGTGATATTTCTCTTGACTCTATCTGCTACCTTAAATAATTTTTGTTCTTTTTCATTGAATGCGCAATGCATTCTGGGATTGCCTATTTTAGAAGTCAGGATAATTGTGTGTTTAAGGCAGCTGACTAGGTTTTGGAACAGAGCTATTATTTAGTGATATGAGTAGTCATGAATACATCGAGATGCAGGCTGGATGTGGCATGTGCATATTTCTATGCGGAAATGTAATGTTTTTGACTGACAACAGTGTTGAAAGTAAAGGGGAAAGATTATAAATAATAATATCTCTGCTGTCTGCATTTAAATAGTAACAGATTGCTTGCATACTTTATTCGAGTTGAGCGTTAAGCTACTTGTTTATTCACACTGTGTACTGCAGGTCAGAGCTGGATATGTTACATTAAAGCGATCCGCAGAGCTGCCTGGGAATAATTGTATATATATGTTTTTTCAAGTTGTGTTGACCTACTTTGCAACTTTGAAATATAAATCACAGTTTTTTTCTGTTTTGGGCCACTGCGAACACTGCAGGGTGTTTAGTGTGAACTGGAAGGACACATAATCTTAAAGACATTTTCTCACACCCTAAAGTCTTTCCAAACCATATTGTTTTTTTCTTCGATGACACAAAATCAGCATTATAAACAGCAAATGCCATCGGTTCTCGCATGCCACGTGACTGCAAATGAGATCTGAAAGCTTCGGTAAACAGCTTGACTGTATAAATCACCATCCATCTTGTATGCAAAATCAAGATATCCTTTTGTGTTTCACGAAAGAAAGAAGATCAGGTTTGGAATGACCCTTATGAGGCTAAGATGACAGAATGAGCTTTTTTTTCTTTTCTTTTTTTGGAAACAGATACTTCCAGCATTCTTGACTTTTTGAAATAGCATCAATTTCCCCCTTGAACAAGTGACCGTAAATGGCACACACATTTTTTTCAATTTGGCTCTGAGGTTGATGATAAAACTAGCACTTGAGATCTTCAGAGCTCTGGTTAAGAATCTGTACTCACTCTGTTTGAAGCCCAGGTACGGTATCCTCTCGATGGGAGTTTTCCTCTCTTTCATGTACTTATACAGTGCCACCAGGAAGGCCTGCTCATCTGTCCGGCACTCCTCACCTCCTTCAACCTTTGGCTTGTCCTCGGACGGCACTTTTTTCCAACTGCTGCCACTGTTGTTTCTGGGCTTGGGCAGTCCTGATTTTGTGTCCACCTTCATCTAAACATCACATAGCAAAAATAAATAGTTAAGAATATTAAAAAGGAAGCTTGGTCTGTCTAGGTGGATAACATCAGATCTACTTCAGACCTGCATTAAAATAAATATAAAAAGATAATACATCTTTTAATGTACATCGGTGGCTCTCAGAGTTTTATTAGTGATTGAATCAGTGATTTTGAATTAATCTTTTTTTTTTTTGCTTCATCATTAGAAAAAATAATAATTTTCTTAATCAGTATTAGGCTACTGTCTTGTTGTTTTGTCCAGTAACATTATGAACAAATTCTTAAAACAGGATAAGTTGTCATCACTTATTTATTGTTTTTGCTAACACCACTAATTATTGTTAGATTTATGCTTAACAATTTGCCACTGGGGTCAAAATGAATAAACTTAATTCAAGATTTTGATTTACACTGCCGTTTGGGGTCGGTAAGATTTTTCTCTTATGTTTACCAAGGCTGTATTTTTTTTTATCACAGTAAAACAGTAATATTACTACAATACACACACACACATAATGTGTGTGTGTGTGTGTAATTTATTCCTTTGATGACGTAGATGAAAAGAATAATTTCTTCTTTTGAGTAATGCTGAAAACAATTGTGCTGATAAATATTTGAATACGTGATAAAGAAATTTCATTTCTCTTGATAAATAGAACATTTATTTGATAGAGAAATCTTTTGTAACAATACAAGTCTTTACTGTAAATTTTGATCAATTCAATGCGTTCTTCCTGAATAAAATTATTATAAAAAAAAAAAACACCTTCAAATGGCACTAAAAACAAGCCAAAATACAGATCAAAGTGATTTTTCCCCCCTCCTCAAATTGTTAAAAAAAACCCCATCAGAACCTGTGACTAACTGAGAACCACTGGTTTGCATACTGATTGTTTTCAGTTCTGTAAGAAATGCTGTGCATTTTCTAAATACCACAACGGACTTTCAAACTCTTGAAATAGCTGTTCTGACCCAGGAATGAGTGTCTGAGAACTGTTCTGGAGTCAGTTTTACAGTGTCAGGCCTCACCATGCTGTCACATACTACAGTCATCGCTGGCCCACACACGTCTGTTTAACCATCTGTTCCCGGTAATCAAGAGCATTTATTTTCCAAAAGGAGTTATCAAGGCCAGAGGAATATGTGAACGAATACAACAAAGTCAAAGAATGAAAAGCTGAAGCATTAGGTTATGTTGCCATGAATTAAACACTCCCTGCAAGCAAGTAACATGGGATTTTGATGTATATGTGTGCATGTTCTCTATCATATGAGAGCTATTACAGAACAAAACCCTTTGTTTTTAATTACTATTTATTTATATTACTGAGGCCAAATTACTCTGCTTGAAATAGTTTTTTTTTTTTTTTGCACGCTAAATATTTACACCCCAGGGTAATCCTGGGTCAAGTCAAATTTATTTTTTATAGCATTTTTCACAATACATATTGTTTCAAAGCAGCTTTACAGGAGAAAATCTTGGTGTTAATGTTTATAATATCATCATGCCTTAATATTTTCATTTATAATATCTTAATATCTTCATGCCATTTAGCAGATTAGAGCTGGGCAATAATATAGTTCACATTTTGCCACGATAAAAGCGATCAAGCAGTAAGAGATATGCTATGTGAACTATATGTATGGAGATAAAGTTGGACATACTTATATATCCAACTTTATATAAAGAGCTGTGCGATAATACAGTTTACATTTTGCAATGATGTAAACAATCATGCAGATGAGCTATAGAGCAACATTAGATCACATCTTAAAAAAACAGAGTCAGGGCCGGTTTAGATCACTGCATGTTTTTAAGGTTTTCAACAAAGCTGGAGTGAATTAGCTGCTGTTTTGCTGAACAAATATTCATCCAGATGAGGAAGACCATAAAACACTGCCCTCATGCTGGCAGGAGAATGGACAGGAAATGACATGCAAGGGCAAAGGTTGATAAAATAACAAGAAGAAAAACAATTGTAGCCCATTAGTCAAACATGGGAATCTGAAGTAACAGTAACACTAAATGCCAAACAACAGGAAAAGGAGGGAAGTACTTCAGATTGATGGATTGAAACTGAGACTGAGCTAATCATATCTAAAAACTAACTAACTAACTAAAAAGAAAAAAAGACTGTACTAAAAAAAAACTCAAAAAGGTTTTTTTTTTGCATTGAAAGACATGCAGAAAATGAAGGATGCCGTATATTTCTGTGACCAGTGTACTGAACAATACCACTGCTCATGTGTTGAAATTATCTGCATCTGCACTGAATGATATTAGAAGCTAAAAATATTAAGGCTTGTTTATTTTTTTACCTTTATTATTATTTTATGTATTTTATATTTTATTTTTCATTTTCAAAATTATCCTGCTTTTTATGGTATAGTATATTAAAGTATATTACTTTAATTTTGTATTCATTTTACCTAATTTTCTACTTTATTTAATAAGTATTATATACTATCAATTTATCTAAAACTGGATTAGGGTTTAGGATTTCTTTTTTTTAAATATTTGGATCACAATATATATATATATATATATATATATATATATATAATCTCATTCACTTTAGTCACAGTTGGCCAAGTCAAAGTCTGGACTTGAATCCTATCGAACAAATTTGGGATTTAGTGGGGGATTTTCTTTTCAACGATAGATCTTTGGGAACAACTAGAAACTATTTGTAAGTCGATACCAACAGAGACTGTGGAAACATATTGTACATAAAAACAATGCCAGCAAGAATGCAAGCTGTTATCAAGGCAAAATATTACGTTTTTTGGTTATTATGTGTGAAAAGACTATTTAGTTATTTCAGTTTGTTATTTGCCTAATAAATGCCAATAATTATTTTAGTTTTAAACAAGTTTTTGACAGATTCCTAAAATATTTGTGTTTTCTCTTTATTATGACAGATGGTCTAATAAATTTGTTAAGCACTGTATTTAAAATACTAGCCATTGTATGGTTTGCTGAAATGGCCAGTGTCTTCTGATTTCTTTGATATTTTCTACACAAACATTCCCAGAAACCGCTGTGCATGATGCTCAGACTTCTTCTGCAAAGTGGACCAGACCTTGTGCTGATAGTTGAAAGTTTGGCATTCGGGGAGCCTAGATATTAGTCATAATATGAAAATAATTATCTTCACAATTTCAATACCTTGAAAAGAGACTTGCCCTCCACGCCGTTGGGCTCCTTGGCAATACCGCTCTGCCCCTGCGAGTCTCGCCGCTGGGAGATGGAGAGCTTCTTCTTCCGGGGCCGGCCCTTCAGGTTGGGAGCTGTGGACAGCAGAAGACCAGTTAGAGCCGCCACTGACAGCCATATGCACCCACAGCCCATAAAGACCCCTGACATCTGCTCACTGCACTATAGCACAAATAGGGAAACATGACAATGGATAAGCCATGTCTGTGGTGGACACACATAAACTACAGCCAACATTGTTCCACCAATTGGTTGCTTGACAAGTGATCCCTGGAGTCATTCCAGTGACTTACATTGCTTTAAATTATATTTCATCCTCCTTCATTCTGGATATTTTTACACATTAAATGACACTCAGAACTTAATTATCCTGAGACAAGGTCAAAATGCTCTCCATCACTGTTACAGGCATTCTTGGTCATCAGTTCCAAATCATTTTCATTATTATATCGGCCTCCAAGCAGGAATGTTAGATAATACACATGGCAATGGTAAAGCAATTCACGGAATGACAGGATGTGTCAACAAGCGGAAAACTCAAACAAAGCCTGAAGGGCAAATGAATAAAATCCCTAATACGTCGTCATCACAGCTCAAAATAACAGCGGAAATTGAGGAGGTGGGTGCAACCGGGTCAGCCTTAAAGGACTAGAATGAATATTCTGTCATTATTTGAAAAAAATTCACTCACTCATGTTGTTTCACATATTCCCTAATAATTCAACTTTCTGTTTGACATGGCACAACTTACCCCTATGGGGCATGTGCCACTTCACCACTTCACTTCCCTTGATCTCCAGGAACAGGGGGAATTCCAAAGGCCTCTCAGGGGGCACTTCGGGAAGGGGACGCCATTTGTAGGGACGTTCCAAACGAAAGTGAACAACTGAATCCCTTCACAAAGGGCCCTTCCACAAGTCCGTTAGTGAAGGGAACATGCGATGGTCACTGCAAGGAAGCTATTTATTCGTTTATGGTCATGTGACCCAGGATGGCGAATCCTCACGATTCATTTCATGATGTGCCGTGCTCCCTACTTCAAGAGCTCTGCCCTTCGGAGTAAGTAGGGCATAGGGATGCTCACTTCCGATTGGTTTTTGCCCAGGATTTGGCACCACTGCTTTAAGGCATAACCAACTCTGTTTACGTTAATACTCACCAAAACGGTCCTTTATACATCATTTTGAGCGCGTTTGACCATTTAAGAGCATCCGTTTAACCATATATGCACAGAAAACCGTCTGACAGACAGCGTGCAAGGAACTCATTACGTTTCTTTCGCAACTTCACTCTTAAAAATAAACGTTCCAAAATGGGGTTTTGGCAGCGACGCCATAGAAGAACCATTTTTGGTTCCCCAAAGAACCTTTTAGTGAATAGTTCTTCAAAGGACCATTTTCTTAGTGTGAAGAACATTTTAATAATGAAAATAACCCGTTTTCCACTATAAAGAACCTTTTGTGCAATGGAAAGGTTCCATGGATGTTAAAGTTTCTTCAGTCTTTAATAAAAAACCTTCATTTTAAAAAATGTATTGAGCTTGAATGGTTTAAATCGCTTGAATGTTTAAACTGGCAAGGCTGAAAAATGCTTGCAAAAACAGTCACATATGATATGCATAACCAAGTGTAACTCTACCGGGTTGACAAATTTCTACCTGCTGATCAAGTCATCTGTTATATCGCCCACCCCTAGTGATGACCGAGTGAACAGTCTTTCGGGCCAGAGAAAAATCAAATGTTTCACATTTCCAGAAGTTTCTAAAAGCCCATTGTGCACCTGATGAATGCCATCGAAGCATCACCAGCATCCAGCTGCAAAATGACAACCACAAGCAAGAGTTCAAACTCCGAGCAACGAGAGGCAGGAGGAGCTTTTGACACCAGGACAGGTGCTCTCGAGCGCAGGTTCAGTGCGGTCAGCTGGCACTGCATTCCATGTGCGCTGATGATTAAATCATTGTCAAGGTTACACGAGGCCCAACGCTGCGGCCACAACACTACACTTGATATTCCAACAAAGCTCAGACTGGCAACATGATCTGTTCTGGGAAAAGAAAAGAAAGCATTACCTAATCAGCTGGAGAAGAGCTTATTTTATTTTATTTTTGGGTTCTTTTCTCAACACGCCGCCTTTTTTCATCAAATTTGGCGCATGCAGCATTGGGGTCAGAGAAACGGCGCATCAAATGAGTCCATTTGTTCATAAATAAACATTTATGTAAGAAGCCTTTTTGTCACCTTGGCAACAGGCAGGTTGTTTACTTGGCTGCTGTGGCCATGACAAACACATTTGCGCAGGCATCCGTGGGCTCGGCAAAGGAACGGCTTACGTTTATTGAGGAAATGAGGCCGCTTCTCTCTTAAATGTCACTTTTCCTTTGTTCCTTAGACTAATTCACTCTGCATTCGTATTTGCCAATTCTTTCCCTTTTAGCTTCCACCCCACATCACAATCATTTGAATTCCAGCCATGTGAGTAATGTATTACTCATGATTGCTGGAGTACATTAGCTCCTTTACTTCACGCTTGCTATCCCGCGTTGAGCTCTCCAATATGAGCACTCCATTCCCCTTTTTTAGACTTTCATGATATAAATAACAATTTATTGGTTTATTTAATGTTTAATATAAACATTAGAGTTAAAAAATGTGGGGTCAGTGAGATTTTGTTAATGTTTTTGAAAGAAGTCTCTTATGCTCACCAAGGTTGAATTTATGTGATAAAAAATAAGCAAAAACAGTAATGTTTAAACGGTATTATTACATGTTTTATATAACCGCTTTCTATTTTATTATGTTTTAAAATGTAATTTATTTCTGTGATGACAAAGCTGAATTTTCATCACATGATCCTTGCAAAATCAATATAATATGCTGATTTCATGCTCAGGATTATGCTGTCTTCCATAATTTGATAATCAAATTGAAAAGCAATAAATTACATGAATTATTTATTGTATCAGCTACACAAAATTATATGATCACTATATTTTTACAACTTTTCAACTTTCAACTTTTTTTATAATATATACAAGATTCAACAATTTTTTTTTAAGTTAGTTTAATATAATTTAAGTTTAAATGACTTGCAGAACCAAGTTGATTGTACTTAATTTAAGGCAGCAACTGAACTTAAGATAGGTGGAATTTTTTTACAGTGTACTAATAAAGCCGCATTTCCACCGAAATTACTGGGAACAATTTGTCACAGGAACTTTTTCCCCCAGACCTGTTTCTGTCTGCGTTTCCACCGAAAGCGATTTGAAGATTAGGCAAATTAGTCCAGTAACGCAGGACTGCGTTAACTCTTACGGCACACACCGCAACAGACTTTTAAAAATGGTGGTTGAAATAAAATGCTGCGTGAACTCAACCAATCAGCATGTTCAGCGCCCAAGTCCAAAGTTCCCGAACTTTTGAAAAAGTACTACCTCGCGAACAGGGACTTTCTGAGAGGGAAATCTTTACCCAGAACTTCATTTAGACACTGGTACCTGCGGTCGAAACACAGAGTACCACTCCAAAGTCCCTAGTTCCTGGGGAAAGTTCCTGCGGTGGAAACGCGGCCTAAGAGTGTAATACTCGCATCTGAGTCAAAATACACATCTGAGAATTATATGTTTGTATTATATGCATTTTGTTTTGTAAACGAGGCACAGTGTAATGGAGAGTTCGCAAAGAAACTTTTGTTGACAGATGAAGCAGCAACTTTCTTTTTTGACCATTTTTTCAAAATCACTTGAAATCCTATTCGTAACCCACTTACAGCCACTGAGTTAGAAGCACTGAAATGAAAATTAAACAATTTAATCATCTGTGGAACGGGCAGGACTCAAACTCCAGCCAATAATTTCCAAGACCACCTACAATCATTGGACAGTCAGTGTGTCAATCAAACGGTCGTACCATTCCCCCCTCCCCCTCGTGCGCGTGTCCCCTTAGTGCTCAAAGCTCGTGACCCAGTCACAGTAAGTGCAAGTCGCCCCGGTACAGAGAGAGAGAGAGAGAGAGTAAGTGCAATCTCGCGCATCTGAGTTTTGGAGATGCATGATTGCGCGAATGGGTGGAGTCAGGGCCAGCGTTGGAGGAAAGAAGGTAGGACCTTTTGAGTTGTGTATTTTCAAAATCTGCAGGCCGTTTTGCAAATCCCATACCCTACCTTTAAGACAAATAATTTATATGGGTAATGTTTTCAAAACACTTACTCGAGTGCAATAGCGAGTGAGCATTGAAACTGTTTCCTAGCCAATCATAACAATGGCCGTTTACTGACAAGGAGCCGCCCCTTTTAAAAACGGATCATTTCAGACAGAGAATCTGTCCCTCTGAATGAGGGTTGAAAATAATCATTTTTCCACATACCGGTATATATGTTTTTGTGCAATTTTTTTTATTAACATTATAAGTGAACTTCAAGGAACATATTAAAATAATAATAAAAGAAAAATCCATGTCATGACCGCTTTAAATCCATTCCACAGAATTCCATGGATTTCCCTCTCAAATTCCTGATTCCTGAGCCTGCTGATGAGACAAAACAACTGTGGTTGGTCTCTCTCTCTCTCTCTCTCTCTCTCTCTCTCTCTCTCCCTTATTCTAGCACACAATATGGGGACAAGATTGGCAGATATATCAGCCTGGCCTAAGAATCTGCCAATATCTGGCCAGTGTGAGATAACTGGCTGTTAGGTGTTCCTACTTAGCCAGAAGAAGAATGCTAGAATTTGTAGTTAGAATATATATATATATATATATATATATATATATATATATATATATATATATATATATATATTCTAGGGTTATATACAACAGCTTTGTCAATGAGTATATTTCCATGTGACCGTACACCATTTACGTTAAATAAGCCAAAGTGTAATATTATCCAAATGGTTTTAAATACACAAATAATGCATAAATTGTGTCACTGTCCTGTAAACCAAAGCTCCAATTATCCAAAGGAGCAGCAGACCTTTTCTTAATATGTCTTCTTTTCTTGTATCCCCCTAAACTGACGGCTCCCGTTGTCACAAACATCAAAAGCTCATTACAGCAACTCAGTTGCTTTTGTTTCCAGTAATCTCTGCACTTTCCCTCTGTGGATTTTAACAGGTCATTTACCCTGGTGCTGGGGGCTGAAGGGTGGCCAGAGCTTTGAAGCCGAGCTGGGCTTCTCTACCTTCTTCCAAAGTCATTACAGAGCACTATGGGGTCTCTCGCAGATCAAATATCTGCTTGTGCATTCCTGTGGTCATGCTTTTTCCTTTGAGCAAATACGTTTGAAGCATATCTGTGGATTCTCCAGAGTTTTGACCTGAAACATTTGCGGTGGATGGAAGTTTCAGAGGAAGCCAAATTAAATGAACTGAATCTGAGTCTCAATCAAAGACACACACACACACACACACACACACACACACACACACACACACACACACACACACACACACACACACACACACACAAGAGAGAACAGTGTGGGAAAATATTCGCCCTAACATTCCATGGCTCAAATCATTGTACAGTACATTTAAAACTACCATAAAAAAATAAAAATAAAATAAAAACTCCCCTCTTAACCTAATAATATTAAATTATATTATTGCATTACTTGCTATTTTCAAGCATTTTATTGGATGGAAAAAATTTGCATCCAAAAAATTTATTTGGATGGAAAATTATTCATCGTGAATAAACTAATGAAGTTTTGATTCAGAAAATTCATATTTACATATTTCTAAGAAAAAAAAATCTTTGGGTCATGTAAAGAAAGTAAATAAGGTCAATTTTGATATGCTATCTTTACAAATACAAAACAGCAAGGATTATCCAGTCACATGACTAATTAGTATTTTACAGTTTTGAATTGACTTGTGTTCATCAGGGTTATTAGTTAACTAAAACTAAAACCATAAAAAACGTTACTTAAAATAGAATGCAAAAAATATATTTTATTTTAGCTAGTTGACAAGGCAATATTTCTCATGTAAATTTAGTTTAACTTGATGTACTAAAATAACTAAAACTCAAATAAAATTAATAAAAACTATTTAGACATGTAGAAATAAACATGAATTAAAATGACAAAACACAACAAAAGGACTAAACTTTAACTAATAATAAGCTGGAAATGGGGGAAAAAAATTCAAAATATTAATGAAAACTATAATATTATCTCAATGGTCCTAAAAGAACACTGGTGTTCACTGAGTTGAAAGTATCTGAGTGATGTTGCACTCAGCTGAAAGGTCACGCTCACCACATGACCTGTGTGTTCTGGCACACGTCCACCTGATAAACTCTGCTGCTACGAGACTCATGCTTTAATATGCAGGAAGACGGAGGGGCTGTATGCCAACTTCTGCCAGTCTCATCCCACCCATGTTTTCATCATCATCCAACTGCAGTTCCATTCATAACACCAGCCAGGTAAATGGATTATATGAGCACATATCTGATAGACACATTCATATCAATAATCCAGAGCTCAGAGTAACAGATCTGTTAAACAGAAAGTGTCCACTTGTTTTCTCCTCGCCCCTCTCTCATGCCCCGGTCAAAAATACAATGGTTTCACAGCTTTACAATCCCTTTTCTGCTGGTCATTTTATGGCTGATAATGAATAAATGGCCAAAATTTAAATTCAATACTACAGTATTTATTTAGAGCTTGACTGATATGGATTTTTTTTGATAGCTGAAACAATATTTTAGAGAGCAAGGTGACCAATGGCCGATATAAAGCTGATACATATTAAAATTAAATAACAATTGCTGGAATTAAATTTAGATGTATTAAATAAGAAATAACTAATTGTAAAAATCAATTAATATGTAAAAAAAAAAAAAAAAAAATTAATGCTTTAGCAACTTCTTGATTCTATAATCCTATTACAGTATTTTTCACAAATAAATAAATAGTTACATAAATAAGAAGGAAGTAAACACTGTAACCAACAGTGCACTCAGTAATCTGGTAAATTTCGCACTGGGAATTATTCTCAAATAAAGAGCACGTAACGCTGATTTTACATACAGTACACATTGACATGTGACATTAATATAACATAGCAGCAAACTGGATATAACAATAGCATAGTCCGATATTAAAGATTTAAAGATAACGCCCGCATCTGCATTCAGGTGATGGCATTTTTAGCGCTGTCAAAATAAAAGTCCCGTTGCTGTCAAAATAAATGCTGCTTTTGACATTTCTCGCCCAACGAAAAAACATATCAGCCAATGCCGATAATATAAAAATGGCAGATATCAGTAAAAACGAATCAATTAAATACTACTAATTAATTCAGGCATATCCAATACGCTGATAACTATGACAAAAAACAAACAAACTCTACAATATTGGCCAATAGTGGATACCGATATATTGCGAATCTCAATAGCAGTTTTTGGGCCAATCACTTGAGTCTTATGGGTTGCATTTTTTGGAAACCTGTTTGAAACAATTATTTGTAGCCTATTTTTAATCTTGGACACCTGAGCTTTCAACTTTTCTCAAAAAGAAAATGAATGACTTGTGATCATTTTGTCGCAGTAAACCGAGTGAAGTGTGAAGACCTTTTTTTCCCCTCTCTCGTGGCCTGATAGAGTTCCTCTGCTCGGTGTGATTTAATACAGCGCTATACAGCAGATGGCACTGTGAGGTGCAGAATGAGCAAAACATACACGATGAATAAATGATATCGCCCTCATTAAATAATGCTGCGCGCTCCCAAATCCCCCACCGAAGCAGCAACACTTCTATCTTTTAATCGCTGATAGTGTTGAGCACAAGTCTCTGAATCAGCAGCAGCAGTGCGACTTCTGCGAGGCAAACAGATTGGACCAAACAATGAGTCAATGTCACTGCGCGTCCCCTCACGGGGGGGAATGCGGCGTGAGCGCGTACATGACGCACACACACCAAGGTCAGATGCTAATTCAAGAGAGAGCAAGTGGTACAGTCACAGCACATCACTGAAAGCTGCGCGTATGCCGGAGGACTCTGCATACGGTGTGTTTGTTATTTATTTATCTGGCCGCTTGTGCTGGAGTGTGTGGTGTTATGTCATGTGCGGTTGTGGGAGAATGCTGCATCAGCTTGATCCCTCAACAACACACACTCCAGATCCAAATCCCTCTCATATGTTATTCATCTCACAATCCTCCCAACTTCACAATGAACTTTGCTAAAGTCGCTATATGACACTCCCTATGTATATATGGCTTGGGTCCCTTTAATGATTTTTTTATTATTATTCTTTTGCAGGTGACAATCTAATCCAACTTTGATTGGTTAGAAAAGCCACTGTTCAACATGTTGCATGATTTGAGGTATTATTCATGTTTATACAACAAATGGTGTTGGACTACTTACACATTACAGTTAAAGCCGCCTTTGGCTAAGCCACACCCTAGAATGTAGATTGACCAATCACAGTGCAGCCAAGAACGAGGTCCCACAAAGGTCCGACACTTTTTCACAGCGCTCCATTGACTTTAACACTCATAGTTTTGGTCTCGGCAGGCTATTACCGTCGTAGTTTTATCAAAAATATGGTTAAACGTTGTGCCTGGGGCATTTGTAACACAGATAGGCGTTTCCCAGAGAGGTTGGAGGGGGGTGTGCGTTTTTTTCCCTTCCCAAAACCAAAGTCAAATCCTGACAAGTGTCGTCTAGCACGCTGCTAATACAACGTTATACTCGCGTAGTCCGTTTGCTTTGTAATAACGATTATAGAAGTGAATAGAGACCTAACCAGCTTTGCATGAACAGTGTTGCTCCTTGATATTGTTAGTCCCAGACTCCCAGCCTCCGTCTCGATTAGTAGGATATGCGGTGGGTCATTTATTGACTGTGTCCGGTATGCTTTTGCCTCTATTTGGATGCCGTGTTGTTCCTTGCGTTTCACCTGTATGTCGTAAATATAGCCTTCGAACGTATATTGCAGCCCCTTTTGCCTACTTCTATCGGACACTTTATTTGCTGCTTTATAAAAGTTTGATAAAAATTTCAGCAGGAAGAGCTGTCACAGCATAAGCCATGTTGATTTAGGGCGAATTAGGTAACACTTTACAATAAGGTTTCATTTGTTAAAATGAGTTGATGCATTAGTTAACATATACTATTAGCAATATGTTCAGTAAAAATGTATTTTACAGTGTCCTCGTTACACGTTACATGTAGTTTCTATAGTAATAACTGTAAATTATGCATAATTACATGCGACTAACCCTAAACCAAACTCGGTAACACTTTATTTTAAGGTGACGTAGTTACATGTTACTATTATGTACTTAAAATAGTACATATAGTATTGCCCCAATATTGCCCCATACTGATGAAAAAACCTTTAATATCACCCACTAATCAATTGGTATTGATGTGTTGTGACTATTTAATAGAGTTGTAGCACATAGTAATGGAGCTTGCCTTAGAAAACACCAACAACAAGATAGCGATGTAACCACAATGATAAAATAAAAGACGACTAATCTAATATAACTTGATCTAGCTCTTTTGCTCTGCTTCTGTACAGTAAGTTCTTAGCAGCATTAATCTGCTCTTCTACTTTTATTCTGACTCAATATGCTAATATGCTGCCTCATCTTCTGTTATGAACATCTGACTAACAGCCATTTGATCTCTGCCTAAAAATAATCCAACGTTATTTTGCTTCCCTCTCTCTCTCTCTTTCATTTTGTCTACACATTCCTGTCAATCCTTTCTGTCAGCTTGACTTCTTTTCTTTTTTTTATAGGTAAAATCATAATGTGGCATAATTAAATGATAAAAACTCTTTTGAGAGCAGACTGTGTTATTAAAACGATTAGATGTAAGAATATCGCCAGCACTGGAGATTTGTGATGAATTATTTATATACATCATGCAGGAGTCATCTCATTGACAGCCAGTTGCCCTCTGGTGTTACTGTGAGGTATTACTCACACCAGGACAATAGTGACCTCACACACACACACACACCAAACCTACTCATCACAGAAAACCTACAGCATTTTTACATTTTCAAAAAACATCATTCTGTATGATTTATTAGCTGTATTCTTCATGGGGATCAAAAAAAGGCCCCACAAGAACAAGGATTTCGGATATTGCCATCTTTTGTCCCCATTATGTAGGGTTTAACTGAACCACAAACACACACATGCAGCAATATACAAACAGTCAATACAACCAATCCAGCAGAATCACTTGACCCCTTCCTGTCATGACATCATATTAGATAATGTAATATCTTAATGGATATACCCCCAATATGTTTACCTAAAGGGCAAGAGGAAAATGGCATTACTACAGATATTATAAATCAAAAACTATACGATGTGCAACACACCAAAAAGAGACACACTGGGGTGTGTGATACAACTGACTGAATGCTAAGCTCATATAGTTCCAATTTTTTTTTACATGATTTTCACGACAATAAAGTACACCCTCCCCAAATTCTCATGAATGAAATACAGTGATTGCTATAACCCTGTCTCGACACAAAAAAGTAAAAAATTAGTACAACAAATACAAATATTAGTACTTCACATATGGACTAGAAATGTAAATGATACATAAATATTATTATTATTATTAATAATAATACATTGGTGAGAATATACATCAATCTAAACATAAAATATAATTGCAAATAATATTAATAATATAGTAGTGATAATTGATTTATTATAAAATGTCACAAGCAAATAATAATATTTTTTTACATTATTAAATGATTACAAATGGTCAAATAAAATTGTTAATAAACTTAGATTTACAATTAGTAAATTAAATCAGTACTGTAAATAGCATAAATAATATTATATTATATTATTATTACCATGGTGAGAATTCTTTTCATTAAATATTATAAAATGTCACAAGCAAAAATAAAATAATAATAATACCGTAGTGAGCATATTTTTTACATTATTCTCAATATTCTATAATATTCTGAATGGTCATAAGTTCATAATGGTCATGGTCAAAATATATTTTTCATACATGAATATGATTCATTGAAACTTTTCATTTGCATTTAAAAAACATCAGCACCACATCTAGTGGCCTCACTTCACCACTAGACCTGCTGCCATGTGACCGCTTTAACCGCACAAACTTTACTTCATCATTGTCCTACTTCAGCATGCAAGCCTTTGTAACACCCTCCTGAAAATAAATCAGACGGTGAAGGATGGAAAAAGTGCGTGTGTCTATTTCAGGGGCAAGTGGGGGGTGGTTCAATAAAATAACGACCCCCTGCACTTACTAAGATGAGCACCCCGGGTCACCGTCACCCCGACCTGCTCATATTTGACTGCCCTGTGAACAAAAATATAAAAAGCTGAGACTACAGCCTATCCAAGAGTCTATTAATCTAGCCAGCATCCGTCAGCAGTGCAGCGCTACTCCTGAAAGCTGCTGGCACAGGAGCTCGTGTGTGTGTGTGTGTGTGTGGGGGGTCAGTCTTGGCACAAGCTCCAGGGACAGGGAGTGTGGAACGGGACACTACGAGTGGGATTTATAGACATCCAAATTAACAGTCGCTGCTGAACAACAGATACGTCGTCATCCGATCCGGCCCCTCAACGTTTACTTAGTGTGTCTTCCCTGTGCTGGATTTCATCCTCATTTAGACATGCCATAGTCCGGGGCAAGAAGAAGGGGGGGTTATGACTGAGAGTGGATCCACTCATACTGACGCAGGAATGTGTAATAACCATCATGCCAATTGCTCATAAATCTCATTTATTTTTGTAACTCTCTTGCTCTCCACTGCTCCCCCCAATGAAGATGCTAATATGCCCTGTGGTTTGACCGAGAACCGGCCATCTGTGTTGACGTTTAATGCATAGGATAGTTAGCACTTTACGTTGCAATGGATTTTAATGCGGTCTGGGAATAAATTTGCGAGGGGTGAGCAATGTAGCTCAAGAATAGATCTGTGCGGTCTAGAAATTGCTATTAAATGAATAGCTAGTTATCTGTATATAACTGTATATATTATATATGTATGTGTATATAATTATTTGAAAAGTAATTTTTTATACAAATATGAATATCTAATATTTTAAAGACATGTAAAACATTGAACAATTTTTTTTATATATATATATATTACTAATTTATATATATATATATATATATATATACATATTACTAATATATATATATAACTTCCTATTTTTGAACAACAGTGCATTAATATGTGAAAAGATGACAAAAGGCACACCATCCTGTGGCAGATTCATCAAGCTAAATTGCATGATATCCGTGGGGAGGGCAGAGCGCACAGTGCAAATTTGCATCAGAATTGCTGATGCAACCGCATTACCGCCAGCACAGCGCAAGTGCGGCCCGACTGACAGATGCATCCTGGGGGACAAAATAAAAGGCCAGCATGACAGTTCTCTTAAGCTTGAAGCTTGTGTTTCACCTAGCATTTGTGTGTGTGTGTGTGTGTGTGTGTGTGTGTGTGTGTTTGAGAAAGAGACAAAGAGAAGGACAGATTCATCTACTTATGTAAGCTTGAAGGCCTGGGCATCATCTTGCCAGTGTGTTGATCGTGGGTTAGTTGAGGTGGTCCTGGGGGGGGGGGGGGGGGCAGGGTTACAGATGGCACTTCATATGTTGTGGTATCAGTTCCCCTGTACTGCAGCACAGTCACATGATAGCTATGATATAGTGTGTGCCAGATGCTAAATATTCACTAGTTAGCATGGATGGATTGGTTTGTTAATTATGAGAGATTAAATATATTGATATCATTCTTATGAAATTCTTGGGGTTAATAGGGCAAAAAAGAATTAAATAAATTATTTATAGACTGTCAGAGAGAGAGAGACCAATGATAGATAGACAGATAGATAGATAGATAGATAGATAGATAGATAGATAGATAGATAGATAGATAGATAGATAGATAGATAGATAGATAGATAGATAGATAGATAGATAAACGATAGACAGACAAACGATAGACAGATAGATAGATGGATGGATGGATGGATGGATGGATAGACAGACAAACGATAAATAAACGATAGATAGATAGATAGATAGATAGATAGATAGATAGATAGATAGACAGACAAACGATTGATAAATAAATGATAGAGAGTAGATAGATAGATAGATAGATAGATAGATAGATAGATAGATAGATAGATAGACAAACGATAGATAAATAAACGATAGACAGACCGATAGATAGATAGATAGATAGATAGAGAGATAGATGGATGGATGGATGGATAGACAGACAAACGATAAATAAACGATAGATAGATAGATAGACAGACAAACGATAGATAAATAAACGAAAGACAGACAGATAGATAGATAGATAGATGGATAGATAGACAGACAAACAGACGGATAGATGGATAGATAGACAAACGATAGATAAATAAACGATAGACGGATATATATATATATATATATATATATATATATATATATATATATAGATAGATAGATAGATAGATAGATAGATAGATAGATAGATATATAGAAAGATAGATAGATGGATAGATGGATAGACAGACAAACGATAGATAGACAGACAGACGGATATATGGATAGATAGACAAACGATAGATAAATAAACGATAGACAGACAGATAGACAGACGGCTAGATGGATAGATAGACAGACAGATGGATAGATGGATAGATAGACAAACGATAGATAAATAAACGATAGACAGATAGACAGACAGACGGCTAGATGGATAGATAGACAGACAGACGGATAGATAGATAGATAGATAGATAGATAGATAGATAGATAGATAGATAGATGGATGGATAGACAGACAAACGATAAATAAACGATAGATAGATAGATAGACAGACAAACGATAGATAAATAAACGATAGACAGACAGATAGATAGATGGATAGATAGACAGACAAACAGACGGATAGATGGATAGATAGACAAACGATAGATAAATAAACGATAGACGGATATATATATATATATATATATAGATAGATAGATAGATAGATAGATAGATAGATGGATATATGGATAGATAGACAAACGATAGATAAATAAACGATAGACAGACAGATAGATAGATGGATAGACAGACGATAAATAAACGATAGATAGACAGACAGACAGACGGCTAGATGGATAGATAGACAGACAGATGGATAGATGGATAGATAGACAAACGATAGATAAATAAACGATAGACAGATAGACAGACAGACGGCTAGATGGATAGACAGACAGACGGATAGATGGATAGATAGACAAACGATAGATAAATAAACGATAAAAAGACAGACAGACAGACAGATAGATAGATGGATAAACGATAGATAAATAAATAGATAGATAGATAGATAGATAGATAAACAACAGACAGACAGACAGACAGACAGACAGACAGACAGACAGACAGACAGACGGATGGATGGATGGATTTCTGCTGATATAATGTGGCTCTGATTTCCAGGGAGACGAGCGGCATGTAAAGGATCTTCTGCTGCCACAGAAACTTTGATTTCCACTGAATATAATTACACAGAACAGCGTGTGCTTTCTGTCAAAGTCAACACAAAAGGGGGTTATTTCATAAGCTCTCATTGTGTTTCCAGCACTAATGATTTTCATTAGCGGATAAGTAAGGGTAAACGTCTATGAAATGCTTTCGCTCGCTCTGAAATTCGCACGTGATGTTCAGCTGCGACCTTTATTTTAAGACAAACAGCCCTGTTCGCATAAAACGCATGGATTAATCCTCAACTCTAAACATATTAAGAACATCAAAGGTTGAAGATGGAGGGAGACCTTTAATGGGAACGAGATGCTGTTATCTGCATGTACGATTGAAGAACTCTGGCCCAGAGCCAGCCGCTAATCATCATTATACATCCGACCCCGTACCACAACGTTCCCATGACAACCGCGATGCCGGCGGAGCATGTATATTTGCCAGAAACTTAAGGCAACTTTGAAGTCTGCGCCCCCTGCCATAGATGAGCCGTTTGAATTGGCTTGATGTAATCGATTCAATTCTCACACATGGAATATTACAGCCTCATTTAGGAATTAGCAGTGTGCCAGTATGCAGCTGCTTTGAGATTATAATTTTTTAAATTAAGAGATAACTTACGGACATTTAGTCACATTCAAGGTTCACCTTGTAGCTCAAAGAAATGCCTTAAATCCATTTCTCTTTTAAGTGTTTCCTTGTTCTCCATAAGCTGGTTCACTTTTTCAGGTTTTTAACACATGTACATCATCAGTTAGAAGCGAAATGTTTTTATTGTCACATTGTACATTCTTTTTACCCTCTACTGCTTGAGCTAGAGGAACAGTATTTGAACACAAGAACACATTCTGTGTGACTGAAAGTCTACGCATAGGGTTAAAAATAGTCTGAAAAAAATACAGGAACCGATCAATGAAATGAGGTAGGCCTACATAACCTTCAGAAAGATGATCATCAACCTCCCATATCATAAATACCACATGAACTGTGTTATTTTTACATTTATGTGAGGTTTACCATTTTTGCAACCCTGTTACAATGATTTTTTGCACTTTAATTTTCCAGCAAAACACATGAAATAAATTCAAAATTAAATAAAAGTGATCACTACAGCAAAATGGGTAACATGGTTGCAAATTTAGGGCACCAAATTTGGTAATCAGGGTTATTATAGTTAACTAAAACTAAAACCATTAATTTACGTATATATATTTTTTGTTGCTTGAAATAAAATAACCATTAACTAAAATAAAATAAAATCTATAAAAACTCCAAACATTTTATTTCAGCTATTTGGCAAAGAAACATTTCAAACTAATTTCAACACCTAATTTTCACTTGATGTACTAAAATAACTAAGATGGGAAAAAATAAAATAAAAAAATATTTATTTTAAAACTTTAAAATAAATATTGGAAAATATTAAAAATAAAAACGTATTTAAATAAAAACTGCAATACTGTCTCAATTAAACTAAAATAACACTGGTAGAATGTAATAAATTTCACAAAAATTACAAATATATATATTTTTTTTTTCTCTTCGATAACTTGGGTTACAAGCAGGGGCGTCACTAGGATTTTCATTTTAGGGGGGCTAAGCCCCCAATATGATTTTTAAAAAATATATAAAAAAATTTAACACTTTAGTTTAGGATCTAAAGATCACTATTAACCATTTTCATTACGATGCAAAGGCACGGTTTGATAATAACTGTGGTCCCAAATGTGAGGCAGGGCAAATAGGGTGGTTCGGGGTCTCCCCGAGAAAATTTTGATTTCTCTGATCTACATATGTGCATTTTAAGATGTTCTGAAGGCCAAAAAACTTGGATAGTGGGCAGCTGATTATTTTTTTCTCATCATCAGCATCACACTCTTTTTCTCTTTGTTTTTATCTTGCCCTGTCTCTTCCCCTCCTAAAGCTGAGCTTTGACTGATATAGGCTTTTCATTTTTGTCTGTCAGTGAAGAAAGTAAACATAGGGTCAACTGATAGGTTGATTTTGCCTAATCATTTTCTCAGACGCGTTTATTTACTGAAAGCTACTAAAGGTAATTAAGTTTATTAAATGCATTCACAATATGTAGGCTACACATTTATTATTGATCTTATGCCTAATACAGGGCCGTAGACAGGGCTTTAGTCACAGAGGTCCTAAATTTGAGGTTGGTAGGGGGTTCAAATTTTTTATTTCTCTGATATGTGCATTTCAAGACGTTTGAAGACCAAAAAAAGGATAAGAAATAGCCTTAAAACCATGTCAGTGGGCAGATTATTTGTCAATACCTGCTCTCTTCTCATCTCCATCACTCTTTCTTTTTTCTCAGTCTCTTCATCCCTTTCTCTTCCCCTCCTAAAGCTGAGCTTTTTTAATTAACTAAAGGCTACAATTTGTATTATATTCTCAATATGTACTCATTCATTATTAATCTTGTGCCTAACATGATGAAAACGGCTTTGTTAATGTTTCTTGTAAACTAATTATTACATTACATGAGTCACGTTACATGCCTATTTTCAGTTCAAAATGGCGAAATTAGACAAGACTATATTAGTTTGCCTGATTATTTTTTGTCATTCGTTTAACATTTATGACCTAAAAAAAGTAAAATATGAAATGTTAAGTTTAGCTACTTACATCTTATCTCGCACTTGACCGTAAGCGTCGAGTCGCACTGTTAACATTCACGCTCAGCAGCGTCTGTGAACATAAAGCCCGCCTACTTTGATTTGATTGGTCATCTCAAATATTCTGACATTGACGAGCAGTGACAGACCAATGAGGCTCAGATGAACACACACATGAACACACACACACACACACTGTCCTCTGTTTCTGACGTGCTCTCTGCTCGGCGCCGCTGTGGATTGAAGATGAAGAACGCGCTGAATCTGATTATAACAAGACTGAAGCGAACACGAATTTGTGTAGCCTACATTAATCTCACATTTTTAGGGGGGCTAGGCAGAAGTTAGGGGCCCCCCTGGTTACAAGGCTAAACTGTTGTAAACAGCTTGTAAACAGTATGTCACGTAATGTTACATTTACCACAGAAAAGCTATTCAATGTCCTTAACTCGATAGTTAGTTAGAAAAAATAACTCTAGATAATAAATTTTTTCTAAATACAGCAGTCATCATTTAAAGTGGATCAAAAAAGTTCTAAGACAAGAACGGGTATTGTTCAAAATTCATGTATAACTTTGATGAAAGGTTTTGATCCACTTCTTAACTACTGTATAAGCACTATATGAAATTTTCATTATATTTTTTAGTTAACCTTCAATATTTAATGCATGTTTGAAAAAATCGTTATGAAAAACAGTGTTTATGGCAGCTATCATATAAATGCCATTAAAAATGATTGTATATTCAATATTATAGTAATGTAACGAACTGACAGGGTTCCCTATATCGTTAACAGCATTGATTCAGAGAGTTTTTTTTTTTCCTTGAGAGAAATTGACATGTACTGTGACCAGATATATATCCAAAATGAATTGATATCGAATCAAATCGAGTTGCAAGCTTGTGAATCAAAATCGAATCGAATCGTGAAATGTATCTATGAACACTTCTCAATTAAAGACAAACTATCTGCCATAAAAACCGAGTATATATTCAAGGTATATATTCCCATATATTCCCATTGCCTCCACTAGGGGATCCAGCCCGGCCCGCCAACAGCACAGAGGGACACATGCCCGCACATGACATGAGATATGCTCTGCAGGGAATCCGTTCTGGCTCCTCCTCTTCTGCTGAACAATGCTCAGGGCCTTGGCCCCTCCCTCCCTCCCTCCCTCCCTCAGCGTTCACAATGAGCTCATTTGCATATCACTGTCAAAATCTGAATCAGCAAGTTCCTCGCTCTTGGCAGGACGGGTCTACTGAGTTAACCTGCTGCGGCCCTGTAGGCTGGGCGGGCCCTGTGGGACCAGAGCCTGGAATCTCACCGCCTGACAACCGCCGTTTGTCTTAGGCAAACCTTTGCCCGGGAATGGATCCGCTCCATTGGCCAATGGTGGTGTTTGCATAATTTTGTATTCATTTCCATATTTATATAAATAATACATTTCTAATGTCACTCTGAGAATAATAAGCAGGACATCGGGTCAATGCTTGACTTCCTCTTTAAGACATTACTTTGTTTAAAGGCGAATTAATTAGGGTCAGTGAAGAGGTATAATAAATAGTGAGCAATTAAAAGAAACAGTTCACCCAAAAATGAAAACTCCATCCAGAGTTGCTCAACGGGTCAATGACAAATAACAGTGCCTAATTTTTTTTTTTTTTTTTTAAACTCAAGTTTTTAGAAACACGCTCTTTGTATTTATGCTGGTAATATGATTAAAAAAAAAATAATAATAATAAAAAAAAACGTTACCATTTTCAGAATTTTTTTTAATTGTCTCCTAAAATGTCATGTGATGTATCCAAGTAAAAAGTATTAAAATATTTGCTTTATACATGTTTATATATATTTATAAATATCATAAATTAAGTCATTAAAATGTCCTGTTTCGTTTTTGCATGTTGTTTGCACCAAATAATGTTAATTTCAAAAATATTTTTTCATTCAAATATTTTTTTTTCTAAGAAATAATAACAAAAGATGTCAATCTACTTAATAAGGTTTTCTTAAAAAAAAAGTCTTTTCATTATGCAAGACAAGTATCACCCACACATTTTGACTTTAAAATACCAAAATGAATTTTATTCCGAAATTAAAAACATGCTCATAATAGAAGGGCTTTATTTAAGTCACTGCATGTACGAATTGCATTTTAATGGATTTTTAAATAAATTAATAGCGTTGCACAAAGAAATGAGTCCAAACCGATCAGTTTGCACATTTCAAAAAAGAAGAAGAAAAAAAACATAATACAGGAAAGCAAGTAAAAGATACAGATTTTTGGGTGAACTATACCTTTAAGAAGAGAAATAAAAGAAGTGATTATGCAGACGGGGTACGGCTTTATCTTTCAGTAATCTCAACAATGAGGGGAGAATTTCCAGGAAGTAGTAATTAAACAACTCAAAGAACTATTGTTTGCTGTCCGCTCAATGACTCCAGAGAAAAGAGAAAAAAAACTGTTCTCACAACACAACAAGCTGCACAGCGGGTAGCAACCTTTGCAACTTATTAAAGCAATACATCAGAATGCACATTTTCTAATCTACACTTAAACTTAGATAATGGCCATATAACAGTACGCATCATTAATCTGATAGTGTCAATAGACCATCAGCAACCTGCAGTATAGTTCAACAGATGAAGTCTTCTTGTACGCTCTGAGGGTCACAAACTCAAGGTAAAACAATCTATAACAATACTGCATTGTACACTAGCAGTATATTTCACTCCGCAAGGCTTCACGGTCTGCTGTGCTCAACAATACACAAACTGTCCTCTGGAAGTCAGCAGAAATTGAGAGGAAATTCTAAATGGTTAAAGCATTTAATGACAGTAGGATGAGCGAGAGAGTCCACTGGCATTCAGAACATGCCATAATGTAGTAATAATATACTTCCATACCATTAAAGCTCAGTAAAATGTGCTCCAGCAGAACCTTTGTGAACTGAAGTGAATAAGAATATGTTTCAAGTCTTGACACTGACCTTAAGAAATATGTAATAATCGGTAAAATCGGTCAGGCAAAGCCACACATGCAACTGCTCTACAATAGGGTAGGGAAGTAAAAATCCCATTATTTTTTCCCATAGAGAAACTGATTCGTAAGACAGACCAGCCATGAGACTTTCAACCATATCCTAACAGGTTGGAAGTCAATGTGATTTCAGTTCCATTAATTTTTTTTTTGATTAATACATTTCAACAGTGCCTCTCCACTTTTTTCAGCAGCCTTGGTTCTGAAAGTTTCTTAAACGTATACTTTTATAATAGTTATAAGCCATGAACTAAACCAACCAGCTGGAAGGTGAAGCACAACATTACAAACTTTGATTTGAAGCAAAAAAATTATTTGAAAATCAGACAAAAAAACAACATCAAATGTATAAGACTGTAGTCAACGGCTTTAATCAGGGAAAGAACTGTAATTAAAGCATTCCGAAAGAAATAATCAAAACAATATATTATAAATATAATTTGATGGGGAAATATAAAACTATTTACTTAAATGTGCTGATACATATAATAGCCACATATTATGCATACAAATATTCAAGTAGCTTGAGAGAGCATAGGAAACTAACTCTATGACATTCGCAGAGCTTCATGGGAGTGGGCGGGCACTAAAAATGTCTTTTGGCGCAATTTGCTTGTTTCTATTCTATGATTGGTGGAGATTTCTTTGCAGATTCAACTGTAATATTCACCACTGAACATGATTATTTAAAAAGATAAGTAGAAATAATGCAGGCTGATGGCTTTAAAAGTAAGCATATACCATCAATCAAGCTCACAGTATGCATGTCTTTAAACCTTTGTAAGCTGTCAATCAAATGTCAATCAATTCTCCGATCCAAAACCCGGCTGTTGCAGAACTACGCTACCCATAATCCTGCAGAAATATCCGACCAATCAGAGAAGTCCTTCAATTCCAGTAGCCACACCCGTGAAGCAATGCAAATTACATACTTGAGTCGATCTCCCTACACACTCAAACTACATAGGCCTATTTGAATATTTTGCATAAACCTTTTTTTTTTGTTTAGTGATCACAAATCAATACTAATATATTGTACCATTGTTTTGATTTCAGATTATTATTTACAATGCCTCATAGGATGAGTACTACCTTTATCTTTTTTTGACTTTCAATTTCAAAGTTTGTAATATTTCTTATTGGAGCTGGTTGGATTGATTCCTTAACCAAGCCTGCTGTGCTGAAGAAGTGGGGACTCACTTGCACTTTATCGCTACTCAGCTGAATAATGAAGTGCTACACGGCAGTGCTGCTAAATGAAATTAGGGGGGAAAGGAAGGAGCATATGGACTTTCCCTCTGTTTCCCCGAATAAAAAACAAGCAGACACTTGCAAACACATTCATTTTTACACTCATCTTCATCTTGTTATTGTTAGCGGTTTAGCCATCATGAACAGTGTTTTAACAGAAGCCATCTGTGTTCTGTCCTAGAAGTTCACTATAATACTGAATAGCTTTGAACCAGTTAACATTCTACAAAGGCAGGAACCTTTCAAGGCCGCATCTTAAATTAAATAGCGTCTCAAACACAGGTAGAACCACTTAGCGCTCCTCACACGTTAGCATGTTGCTAAGCTAAAACTGTATTAGAGTGCTGCAGAAAGACCATATTTTTGGAGGCCAAAACCAGAAAAAAATTTAGCACTTCCGGTTCCATCATCCTGAAGTCAATGTTTTATTGTACAACATAAAATACATCAGTAATACCCCCATCACCCCATGTGATATTTTTTTAAGCCTTTACTTGTCTTGTAAAGGCAGTTGCTATGCTAACAAGTTGCTAAATGGCACTACATAGTTTGTTAGAGACATTAAACGTCATCAGGCCAAACAGGTAAACTCATCTAGTCCGCTTTCACAGCCTCATTGAATTTATAATCAGGCTTTTGCAAATTATTATAACTTAAACTTTTAGGGAAAATGTTTTTAAATAAAGACTGAAAGAGTTTTTGGAAGCTTGATGGTGACGTTGAAGAAACATGACTAGGGTGTAAGTTCGTTTAGAGCCCATGTTTAGCTTTTTACTTCTGGCAATTGTATTTGGGCTTCAAAATTAAAATGAATTCAAGTTGTGTTTATTTGTGAACGTTATCATGATAAACAAAACGTGTGAGAATCATAAACTTTTGTTGGCCATAGAGCATATTTTCTGCAATAGAAGCCAATAGAAATAGCCCATTGGGTTTTTGTCGTGGGAACCAGGGTGATGCGAACTTCTACAAAAATACATTACTGCCCATTACATTACTGTCATTAAGAATAAACATACCGTATTAATATTATTCTATTAATATGATATTGATAGTATTATAATAACACATTCTAATTAACATTAATATGCACACATAATGTATTTAGTAAAAGTAAATGTAATCAGAGTTTGCAAGACGACCAGAGAAAAATGAGGAAAGGATGCAGATCAAACACAAACTGGCCTCTCATATCAACACCATCCAATTTAGGCCACGCTTTTTTTTTCTTTCACAAGAGCTTTTTGTGTTGTAATTATTCCTCACATGCTTCCCAATGACCTTGTTGAAACAGCATGTTCACTCCTCACATTTACATCCTTGGAATGATGTATGATTTGCCTAGCGATTCTGTGCTCCAAATGGCAAGGGAGGCGCAGTGCGCTAACTAATTGTTTAAGCATAGCGGAGGGCTATTAAAGAAGCTCTTCACAATGGTACTCTATTATTTCTGCATGAATGCTACTGCACTATGCAAACCCAACCGGGGCCCAAGCCATTTGCTCCATCAATGTTAACGCTCCACTCTGTATATAATACTGACTGTATATGATCAAGACAGAAAGCACTTTGAGAACAAATACACTGGTCTTGTTTATTCACAACTAAACCCCCTTTTTTTAATTTCCCAAGTAGCCCAAAACCACTCAGCGTAATGACAGTTAATTACAGTGAAATACAAAACGGGGCAAATTTGTCCCCTGGGTCATTGATATGTCAGTGTGGTATGCAAAGCAAATCGCGTTTGTGCCCTAAAGCCCCGAGGACGCAGAGACGCAAAGCTTTGACAAGCATATCTTCGCTTCAAAGTTTAAAAGCAGCCGAGACACCTCATGGCTGGGTTATTGCTTCCTCACATCTCCCGAGAACCGTAGCTGAGGTGTGTACAGGCATGACAAAAGGTAGCATAGCTTATGGGCAATCTTGTTTATTTGCTTGCATTGCTGCCACATGGAATTCAAACCAAATCACCTCAGGGAGAGCCAAATATTTCAGTTACACTGAAAATAATTTCAGGTTGAATGCCTAGTATATAGGCTTTATGCTGAGCGTCACGTGACCAAGCCGGAAAACAGATCACATCGCTTCCGATTCAGGTCTTTTGTATGTGCTTCATGATTTTTTTTGCGGTTTTCCTCAAGTTTAACTTAAAAGGAGCAAGCAAAAATGAGCATAACCAATGTCCCTCGCATGTGCAGATTGATATTTAAAAGTTTTTTAATTTTTCTTCTTCACACTAACGTTTAGATATTTAAATAGCATAAAACACCAATAACAAAGTGAACTTAGTAGGTTAGCTGATTTCCTTAAAAATCCATAGATATCGTAGGTAGTTCTTACGGCCGTTAACACTTTCTCTGACAAGCGGATGCAATGAGACCTGTTTTCCGGTTTGGTCACGTGACGCTCGGCATAAAGCCTATTCCTTCCTACTAGCAAGTCATGTCATCAGAGTCACTTTTACAGAAGTGGTTCTATAATATATTTTAGTATATATTTAGTTCTATAATTTCCATGATGTGGAAAACGCAGACTGATTCCCAGAATCCAGTCAATCAAATTTGCTATATAACGTGGAATGGCAAAATCTGGATGAATAAATCAAAAGTAGGACTTAATCAAATCGCGTATTGTGAATACCAAACCGTAAAAAGACATACTCAAGCTCGTAATGTTTTCAGCGTCTGCCCTCTTACTATATGAGGACATAAACACATACTGTACATTTCCAGAGCTGCTCTGAAAAATGTTTTACTCATTATTTTTATTTAAACAAACTGTTGTGCAGCACTTTATTTGCCGAAAAAAAGAATTGTTCAAGTTTAATTTGATCACATTTTAAAAGATTAATTAAAATGTAAAGCTTTTATGCGGTTATTACCACCGTTTTTGATAATTATTTAATAACTATTGTTAGAATTCTACAAATTATAAAATTTTTTAATTAAGCTTCAATTGATTAGATATTATTATTATTATAATAAAGTTGAATTAAACAATTAAAACAGATTCTAGAAAAATAAAACAGAAAATATGGAATTTGTCTGTGAAAAAAGAAAAAAATAGTTTGGGAAAAAAACTGATTTCATAAGGCTCTATATTTCAAGTTTATTTTGCTGTTGTTGTTTTTTTGTTACACTTTTAGCAAGTTATTTTGTAATCAAGCGTAGTGACTGTGCATGGTTAACTAGTTATTAATTAGTCAGCTCACCACAATCTAATTGCAATCCACTTAATTGTTTATACAATATTATTATGACTATAATATTTAAAGCCTGGCTTATCATTGTCCATGTAAGACATTGCAAACAAATGTGGCTGGGAGAAAGTTAATTAAAAGAAAATAAGATCCAAAGGAACACTAATCACTATAATGGTGACTACAAAAGTTTTTTTTTTTACTCTATTATTCCACAAAGCAGCACAATATGTTTTACAGCAACTTGTTATGACAGAAAATGACCTAGCAGTATTGATTAAAGTAACATTCTTAATACAATATTTTGGTAAGAAATTACTGATAATCTGGCTATATTTGACAGTTTACTAATAGCTAAGTAGGAACGAACATCATGCATCACTCAAAATCGCTATGATGCTGTCAAATGTGCCTCTCACAGTGATAAGAACTGATGAGTAGCCTCTTATCTGAGATTGCATTGATGTTTAAAGCCCTTATATCCAATCAGTTGAAAAAGTCAAATGAAAGAGAAAAAGTGTGGAAACACAGACGTCCTCTGCATGCAGCAGAAATGAATATGGATGGATCCGAGCTCAGAGAACACCTGCAGGGAATCTGGCTCTTTACCTGGAACTGCTCACAGCGGGGGATTTACTTTCAGCACGGCCGGGGCCATGCAGGGCACGCGAATGCAAAACGTAACGCAATTAAATGTGTATTTGTCTACGCATAAGCAAGCAGGGTATTATTCATGTATGACTATCGAACAGCAGTCAGTAGATTAAAATAATGGTTTTATGTTGTTCAGAATGCTTCTGAAGAGCGCTGAATGCCACGTCACTCAAATATACGGTATCTGACGTAAATCAGCTCAGGTCAGCCAAACAAGGAACAGACCAATGACATGTGATCCTCCTCAGCCAGTCAGATTGCGCCCGGAGAGCTCGTGGATCATCAATCACTCAGTGATATCAATCCGCTCCATTTGTCCACACGAGGTCATAAAGGAAAACCCAGAGTCGTCCAAAATTTCATGTCAGCCTCTCAGAGACATAATCAATCACATGCTGTATGTTTACAGCAGGTTATAAGTCACTGTAATACAGTACAATAGACCTGACCCACAACATGAGCGATAAATGTAATATACATGATAACTTTACTGCATAAACTACTATATAGATTTTTCAATCATACACGAACGCACACACACACACACACACACACACACAGTGGAGCAAAAAGTCTACAAAAAATTATATTAAATTCTAAATACGATTGTAAAAATGTGTAATATTATGATAGAAATAATATATATTATTTATATAATAATATAACAAATATTAATACTATATATTTTTATTTATTTATATATATATATTAGGGCTGTCAAACGATTAATCGCGATTAATCGCATCCAAAATAAAAGTTTGTGTTTACATAATATATGTGTGTGTACTGTGTATAATTATTTTTAATACATAAATACCCACACATGCATGTGTATTTAAGAAATATTTGCATGTATATACTGTATATAGACTGAATGTAGCCTATATATAATGTATATTTTATATAAATATAAACATTTTATATATAAATAACATATTTTTCTTAAATATATACATGTGTGCATTTATATACAAAATAATTATACACAGTACACACACATATATTATGTAAACACAAACTTTTATTTTGGATGCGATTAATCGTGATTAATCGTTTGACAGCCCTAATATACACTCACCGGCCACTTTATTAGGTACACCTGTCCAACTGCTCGTTAACACTTAATTTCTAAGCAGCCAATCACATGGCGGCAACTCAGTGCATTTAGGCATGTAGACATGGTCAAGACAATCTCCTGCAGTTCAAACCGAGCATCAGTATGGGGAAGAAAGGTGATTTGAGTGACTTTGAACGTGGCATGATTGTTGGTGCCAGAAGGGCTGGTCTGAGTATTTCAGAAACTGCTAATCTACTGGGATTTTCACGCACAACCATCTCTAGGGTTTACAGAGAATGGTCCGAAAAAGAAAAAACATCCAGTGAGCGGCAGTTCTGTGGGCGGAAATGCCTTGTTGATGCCAGAGGTCAGAGGAGAATGGCCAGACTGGTTCGAGCTGATAGAAGGGCAACAGTGACTGAAATAACCACTCGTTACAACCGAGGTATGCAGCAAAGCATTTGTGAAGCCACAACACGCACAACCTTGAGGCGGATGGGCTACAACAGCAGAAGACTCCACCGGGTACCACTCATCTCCACTACAAATAGGAAAAAGAGGCTACAATTTGCAAGAGCTCACCAAAATTGAACAGTTGAAGACTGGAAAAATGTTGCCTGGTCTGATGAGTCTCGATTTCTGTTGAGACATTCAGATGTTAGAGTCAGAATTTGGCGTAAACAGAATGAGAACATGGAACCATCATGCCTTGTTACCACTGTGCAGGCTGGTGGTGGTGGTGTAATGGTGTGGGGGATGTTTTCCTGGCACACTTTAGGCCCCTTAGTGCCAATTGGGCATCGTTTAAATGCCACGGCCTACCTGAGCATTGTTTCTGACCATGTCCATCCCTTTATGGCCACCATGTACCCATCCTCTGATGGCTACTTCCACCATGTCACAAAGCTCTAATCATTTCAAATTGGTTTCTTGAACATGACAATGAGTTCACTGTACTAAAATGGCCTCCACAGTCACCAGATCTCAACCCAATAGAGCATCTTTGGGATGTGGTGGAACGGGAGATTCGCATCATGGATGTGCAGCCGACAAATCTGCGGCAACTGTGTGATGCCATCATGTCAATATGGACCAAACTCCCTGAGGAATGCTTCCAGCACCTTGTTGAATCTATGCCACGAAGAATTGAGGCAGTTCTGAAGGCAAAAGGGGGTCCAACCCGTTACTAGCATGGGGTACCTAATAAAGTGGCCGGTGAGTGTATATATATATATATATATATATATATATACACGTGTGTGTGTATGTGTGCGTGTGTGTGTGTTCAGTTTTGAAAGAAATGAATATTGTTATTTAGCAAGAATGCATTGAATTGATCAAAAGTGACCGTAAAGATATTTAATGTTATAAAGATTTCTATTTCTTTTCATTTGAACTTTCTATTCATCAAAGTGTTTCCACAAGCAGCACAACTGTTTTCAACATAAGAAATGTTTCTTGAGCGCTGCCATCACAAGAATAAAATACATTTTAAAATATATTACCATTTAAATTGTAATAATATTTCAAATATTACCGTTTCTTACTGTATTTTTGACAATCTGCAGGCACAGCTCAATGTTTTAGTGTGTAAGGAGTCCCCACTCCTTATAACAGCACATTATGTTCCAAGGGGCCATTATCAGAGATTTCATTTGAACCCACACCTCTAATATCACCTCTGCACACCACAGTCCCATCATTCCCTAAAGCAGTCACCCCTGTGGTTTAGGGACCCTGTTTCTGAGAGAATTAGACATACGTCCCATTCACACTTAAAACTTATGCTGCTTATTAAGCCTGAAGTGTGAAATACGTTAAATATGCATCGATTCTACAGCATGTCTGTTGCTCGTCCCAACGTCTGGTTAACCCTCTGACAAAAGAGCACAGATGGCAAAAGACAAGTCTGAATCTATAATATGTCAACTGCTAACGGCTATGCTGCGAACTAGGATCTGATTAAAGTTTAATATGCGAAGAACAGTTAGCGCCCTACTTCCCGTGATAATAACATTCAGGCAAGATATCGAGACCACTGGCTGAAAGAGAACGGAGATTAAGCAGTATGTGACTATAAATACCCATCTGAGTAATGAGCATGTTATTGAAGTTCCTCTCTGAGCTGCTTAGTCGTGGTTGCCGTGTTTATTGGTCATTGTTTAGACAGGAGGAAAAGCCTTTTATGGATTAATTTGATGTAAAAAGCTCAAGCGCTCCAAATAGAAAGCTCTGTGTGGCATTTAGGAACATTACATAACCTCCGCCATAAAAAAAAAAGATCCAAACATTCAAGCGTTCATGATGTATTTTACAGAAAATTAAAGTAGTCAAACAAAGAGCTTTCACTGTAATTTACCGTTAAAGTGTGCAGTTGAAATCTATTTGACAATTTGCGATTGTTCACAGGGTAATGCTGTGGGAAAACAGAGCATGTCTTCCATTTTGCGATTCCATAAAGGGACTATAAATGAAAAAAAAAAAACTCTTTAAACATGTCTTAACATTCTCAAATGCCCATATCAGAGAAACAGCATTTGCTGTTGCTTTCATCCGCATCCATATTGAGCTCTATTTAACAGCGGCGGCCTTTAATTGCAAAGCTAAAAAATTATAAGGAGAGACATTACTCACAGCAGAAAAGCAACAAGAAGGGGGAAAAAAACCAAGTGGGCTCATTCCACGGGAAACTATTTACTCAAGATAGATGAGATAAAGTGTAGTCAAGGGGCCCCGAAAAGCCTTGCGTTATCGAATTACAAATTACATCCGTTATATGGCTCTCAAATAATAACTAGGAACATTTCTGACTGGCAAGAAATAGGAAAAGATGCATAAAACACAAACAAGGAAGTAAATGTTTTCCCAATGCTCTTGCCACACGCTCCTTGAAGCAAAGCTATTATCAGACAGATTTCATGTGCATTTCTTTCAGGTCCATGTATTCAGTCTCATTAAATGTTTATAGGGGAATTGCACAGAGCACGGCAATAAATCATAGGATGCACAAAAATCTGCATCTAAACGTCGCACAGAAAACCAGGCCACAATATGAAAAATGTGAATTAAACCCCCGATGTGGTTTCAAGTGACATTTCACCTGTCTAAAAAACAGATTTCCTGCCAGCATGTGCACCAAAAAAAAATGGTGAGCTCCATTTTTTTGGCATGAATTATTAAACTTGCCCGTAAGTAGTCTAGTGGGGATACATGCAACTAAAAATCAAGCTCAATATTTACTTTCTCAGCAGAGCATTTCGAATCAATGCACGTCATGGCTGTTTCTCTCCGGTTACTTTACAACACTACACAAGCTATTCGAGTGTTGACACGCACACTCCTTTTCCAGAAAGCTGAAAGGGGAGGGAGAACAAAGTTGATTCATTTGAGCGAGAAACCTCAACGCTTCTCCTGAGGATTTATTGCAGAGAATGAGCTTTTAAAACTTAAGGGAGTCAGTGGAGCAATTAGTCCAAATCACAGCGGAGGACACTAAAAATATCAGCACAGCCTCAAATGTCAATCCCGACGATCCATGCGGCCAAGATTTGTCTTCTAGGATTTGCTGAGGGAACGAGGAAAAAGTACACAGTGACACTATGTTCTTAAAGAATAGGTGTGTGGAAAACTAGTCCGCCGAAGTGATTTGTCCATTTACGTTGGAATCGGTTAATCCTGTTGGCCTTTGGGGGGTTTATGTGACGCTCTGCTGGGTCTATGACAGACAATTGTTGGGCTACTTTGACAACATCATTTTAACAGTGTGTTTAAAGACACGAGGGATGGATTGCGAGTTGGTGGGAAATGTGAAAGCAGGCGCTCAGCACTTAATAAGTAGTCGGTTGCTCTCTCAGCTGTCAGAACAACAAACCTCCAAACGTCCCGGGGAACATTAGATGGAAATAATGGGAATTCGGGTTTTAATTTGATGTGATGTGTTACAAAACACTTTCTGGGAAATTATTGGAGGACTATGCAACTCTCTCTCTCTCTCTTTTCTTCTTTGAGAAGTTCTCTTTGCAAAGGGATGCTGTCCAGACACATTTTATGATTCATAAAAGAATATAGGGCAGCTGTTGAGCTCGAACCCAGGGCAATGCAGGAACTAAAGTCCTCATTTCAAAAGCCTTTCATGGAAAAGCCAAAGTGTGCTGGCATGGTGGTCCAAACATGACGTAGACACCTGGGAGAATTGGACTAATGAGCCAACCCTGATCTCTTTGAAAACCTTTTACTTCTAGCCTTCATTTCTGAGATTAGTGTCGACTGTACATCACAATAATAATATAGAAAATTGACGCAATTAATGCAGCACTCATTTTTTCCTCCCACTTTCTACGACTAGCATTATACGCTCAGGCTGATTACTCATTCTGTCACTCTCTCCCGTACTTGGATAATTGTGGCAATTCCAGAACTGATGAATGTAAACGAGCGCATAGCCGCATACATCAAAAATATGTAGGCCTATATATCAAGTTAAAAGTAACATAATAAAACATATGTAAAAAAATATATAATATTATATAATAAAATATTTATTTTTTATTTATTACAATTATTAAATTATTGATTATAATTCCAATATGATAATAGTACATTCATTTGGGGATCCAATGTGTAAATAAACTGTTATGCAAAAGATTGGGGTCGGTTAGATTTTTGTAACAATGTAAAAATCTTTACTGTGACTAATGCATTATTATAAAATAAAAGTTCAATTACGGAATAAAAGTTCATTTCATTCGACATTTGACATTTCATTCGATAAAATGGCGTAGTTTTGATTTATATGCTAATTTAACGTTAAGCAATGCTTCTAATCACTTGTTTCTGCTGCTTCTTCGCTTGGTTTTTGATCCGGGGATTCTGCACTATTTCAGAAGATGTGTGATAGCGCCCCCTGCCATATAACAGTGAAAACATGGAAGCGTTGTGTCATAAATGACGGAACATTGTCAATGGCGGGGAAAAGAATACGTGTGGGGAAAACTGATCTGCCCAACTGATTTGTCCATTTAAAATAAGTTAATTTCTCCTTTAAAAAAAAACTTTACTGACCCTGGCAGTGTATATCTGTGATTACACGTTTTAAATGTGCAATTGATTGTGATTAATCACAGCAAACTGTGTGCAACACGACTCCACCCTTGCACTGTGTTGGTCATGCATTTGGATTGCATTTGTGTTCTAGTGTAGGACTATGTTTCTGGTCTGATGCCCATTGCAGCAGGGGGTGGAATGTCTTAAAAATGTCCAACATGAAGCTGTTAACTTCACAAAACATCTCCACTGGCAACTGAGGGTTCCTGGAGGTACAACCGAATATACCCTTCACCGATCTGCCATGTGGGAAATCTAAGCACGCCATTGTAGAATTAATTTGAACTGATAAATAGTGACCCTGCAGTCACAGTGGCGTAAACCACAAATTACATGTGCCCCTTCCCACACAGCCAGCACTTATCCAATGAAGGATATCTCTCAAGGCTGTGTGCTGGCAAGACTGCATCTGGATTTGCATGTTATTCATTATGGAATGGGAGGGGATATCATACCTCACCAGACAATTATGTAAATTACACTCAAAGGTAAAACATTTTCTGATTTTAAGAGGCCATTTGCTGCTAGTGGAGTAAGAATTAGAGGAGTATATGGAATGTGCAAACTAGTATGACTCGTATGAATTGAAAAAGATGAAAAAAAGGAATTGGCCCTTCAGTTTCTCCTTGAATTCTTAATAAGACACATGGATGAGGCATATGGGCTTTTAAAAATGCATGACCTTTAGTAATCCAACCCAGATTGTGAAACAAGTGGAAAAAAATGGAATCAAACAGAACAGAGGGAAAGAAAAAAAAGAACATTTCAGAATGTACAGTGTGACCTCATACATATCAAACAATTGTAAGTGTTGCACAACTGTTAGAAAGAAAAACAGTCAGAGCTAATAAGCACCCTTTCCTCGCTTAATGCAAATAATGACTATAATTTACGTATTTCTGAATGGCTGAGTGGTTTAAAGAAATAGATCAGCCAATAATAAAAATGCTGTCACCACCACCAAGCCTGTATGATTTTCTAACCTGGACTTTTTCCCCCCACATAATTAAAATGAACCGTCAAGCTCCAAAATGACCAAAAAGAAACAAAAATGACGCAAACCCTTTTTTGGTGTTAAAGGATTTACCGAAGACACGCAGTGAAAAATGAGCTCAGAAAAGATTTTTTGCGGCTGACATTATTGCATATGTATTTGTAGGAGTCTCCCTTTCAGACGCATGGGAGGAGAGTATATAAATGAATCATGCAAGGTGATTTACTAAGGTTTGCGCTAGTCAATTTACTGGTACAGTATTTGCTATGGAAGCTTGTTTCCGCCACAGAATGAAAAATAAAAAAGGTAATTGCGACTTTTTATTAGGGATGGCCCGATACCGATACTGGCATCGGGGATCGGGCCGATACTGTCCTAATATACTCGTACTCGTACTCATACAAATTCGCCGATACCACGCACCGATACCACGTACATTTTGCAAAACGAAACTGGCCGCCGCGAGTGCTTTGTCGAGGTGAACTGAGGCATAGGAAAGTATAATGTCGGCGGTTTGGGCTCATTTCAAGATAAGGGATGATGACAACAGCAAGGCAGACTGTGAGTTATGTTCAGCTAAGGTGTCGAGAGGAGGGAAAGAAAGTACATCGTTTAACACCAGCAATCTAATTAAACATCTGAAGACGCATCATAGATCTGATGGCCGAGCGCGCGCGCGGGCGGTAATGCACTCACTCTGTGTGTGCGGGTTACGGGAGAATAAAACGATTCGCGGGACTCCCGCAAACTAGAAATATCTATGAATAAAACATAAAAACTAAAAGATTTTTATTCATCTCTTGCAGAAAAGCAACAAGAACAACTACAACAAAATAGAAACGATTTACAGGCCAGAGTTTCTATTCATAACATGGTTACAGCGTTGAGCGATGTAGCCAATCACAGACATATGTGTTGATTTCTTGAACGCAATGGCCAATCAGAAGCATTTAAGATAGACTCCCCTCACCGCTCAAAACGGACTTTTTTGTTCAGTGCTGAATTCTGTATGCTGGCAAATCCTCTAATTATAACAAACAAAGTGTGGATATTATGAAAGATTGATTGTGCAGTCAGCTTCATTGATAATAACAGAGATGTGTGAGATCGCGATGAACTGTCAGCTTTTAGGATTTATTAAGGGAGCGCACTTTGCGCGCATTCAGTCATGCCAGACCATGCACGCAGTAGCCTGCTTGCTTTTATGTTAAATTAACAGTGGTTTGTGTGTTAATACATTTATTATTTTACTAATTTTTATTTATTTTTAGACTTGTTAAAACAAGCAGAGAAGAAAATAAAAACAGTCTTCTAACCTGTGTTCTAAAATAGTCGTCTTCTTTTCTGGGAGCCTATTACTTTTGCGGTAGAAATATCGGTATCGGCACTCGGTATCGGCAAGTACACAAATGTAAATACTCGTACTCGTATCGGTTTGAAAAAAAAATGGTATCGGGCCATCCCTACTTTTTATCTCACAATTCTGACTTATTTTCTCACAATTGCGAGTTTACATCTCGCAATTCTGACTTTATTTCAGAATTGCGAGATATAAAGTCAGAATTGCGTGATATAAAGTCAGAATTTATTGATATAAAGTCGCAATTGCAGGTTATAAAGTCAGAATTGCGTGATATAAAGTCGCAATTGCGTGTTATAAAGTCAGAATTGTGTGAAATAAAGTCGCAATTGCGTGTTATAAAGTCAGAATTGCTAGATATTAAGTCAGAATTGATTGATATAAAGTCGCAATTGCGTGTTATAAAGTCAGAATTGCGTGATATAAAGTCGAAATTGCGTGTTGTAAAGTCAGAATTGTGAGATATAAACTATTCTGAGGGGAAAAAAGTTAGTCTTTTTCCCCCCTTAGAATTGGCCTGATAACTCGCAATTGCGAGTTTATATCTCACAATTCTGAGAAAAGATGTCAGAATTTCGAGATATAAACTCGCAATTATGTGTTATAAAGTCAGAATTGCAAGATGTAAACTCGCAATTGTGAGAAAAAAAAGTCAGAATTGTGAGATAAAAAGTCGCAATTCTGTCTTTTTTTCTCGCAAATGCGACTTTATTTCTCATAATTGCGACTTTATATCTCGCAATTGCGACTTTATTTCTCAGAATTGCGACTTTATCTCTCGCAATTGCGACTTTATTTCTCACAATTCTGACTTCATATCTCGTAATTGTGAGATAAAAAGTCGCAAATCATTATTTATTTTTTTTATTCAGTGGCGGAAACAAGCTTCCATAATTTGCGCCATTATTTACCGCCCAAAAAAAGCATGTCTTAAACCAGACGCTATTGCGCTGCTCTTGGTAGATTGCGTTGGTCATTATGGAAATGATCCGGCTGCGTCTGTGTTCTTGTGAATCTGGCCCTTAGTATTTTGCATAGAGTACCATACGTATCTATTATCATGCTTTGTTATGATGGTCAGATTGCAAAGCCATTAATCATTATTTGCCACGTACACACAGCTGCTAATTTGGTTGTCAATTCACTTTTTTCGCAACTTTGGATGGAAACATGGCAAATGATGACAGGAATAACATTTTTGGGTGAACAAACCTAGCGCAGGGAAATATGAGAAAAATAAATGGTTCTTCTAAACATTGTGTGATATGTTCGCATCTTAGCAAAAGTTAATTTTTTGGTGAACACAAAGTCCATGCTGTTTGTCAAGCAAACAAACTACCAAATATTTAATTATAACATCCAGAGCAGTTCATGTCCTATCTTGTTAAACAAGAAGCAGCTGCCATAAATAGAAAAGAGAAGTGCAGTGAATTCGCTGGAAAGTCTTTAAATGCTGAACCAATTTGGAGACAGCTTTGTTTACCTAAGTAGTATGACTGAGGACAGGCTCTGATTGCAAAATCAACTGGGTAATAGGTAATTCTGCCTGGAGTTCCATCTTTTTTTCTTCCTGATGGGTAAGAAAAAGGGAGTGCCTGATGTTTCTCAATATTCAAAAAAAGTCACTTCCGTGCTCACACAATGAATGATGAATCCTTTCCAACCATCCGATTATTCAAAGCTTCCAAAAGCCACATGTACTAACCAAAAACCATCATCCGTTCCCTCCCAGAACTACTCCCAGATTTAACATTGGACAGCAAGCATTTAAAAGTAATATTGTAACGAACAACATAGGCCCAACAATATGCTAAATGGTCAATGGCATGTAAGATTGTCCACAAAAAGGAAAAATCTAGTTTAAAGCACATAGTCACATTCTTATGAAATGTACTATTTGTGTTCATGATGGTTTTGTGAAAAAAACAAAAAACAAAACAAAAAATATATATATACATTTATATATATATATATATATACTGTATATACTGTATGTATATACACACACATATACATACATACTGTATATATATATATATATGGGTCTTTTTACCATTGTGTATCATACTATTGTTGTCTTGGTGTATTTCCCCCCCACTTGGAATTGATTCCCTCGTCTGTTTAGGAATATGCAAAAGGAATGATTATGAACAACCCACTTCTTTATTAGCCTGGATGGATTTGATGGGCAGACAGACTGAATGCTGGGTAATCCAGCAGGGGCTGAGCTATGTGACGAGAATGCTGTGTGTACGGTTACAGCGTGATTGATGCCCACTGCTGGGGGGATTATTAATGATAGCATGTTGTTTAGTGAAAAGATAGACCCATTTATATTTCTCATCAAGACGCCACTCAGTTTAGATGATTCAATGTTAATAATTTGCTCTTAAAGAAAATGGATTTCTTGCGATGACGTGTTTTTCTCCTTTATCGTGATTTTGAATTGCAGAGGACATTCGAGTGCGTTCCAGTTTCGTTTGCGCCTTCATTTAGATGGCAAGTTTACCACATACACTGCAATAAAAATGGGTCATTTATTTTCTTTCCCTGCAGATCTCAGCAGTGCGCTCGACGCTGCCTAGGAGAAACCTTAAACAGCCCGACAGTAACGCGAGTGCTCTTAATAAAACATTTGAAGTATTTTATAAGGATTGTGGGGTAGTGGTGGGAAATTTATGGGGGGGGGGTGAGAATAATATTAGTATTTTGCAGGCTGTGGCTAGAGCGTTTTCCTGAGAAGGAGGTTCTTGATCAGTGGTTTTCAACTTGTGGGTCATAAGCCAAACACAAGTGGTGGGTTGTTTTTGAAAGGGTCACATACAGCAGGGAAAACAATGATAAATGGAAATAGCATTATCAAGAGAATCAAAGTTCAGTTGACATTTAGTTGTTTATAAAATTGGGTCAATGACATGACGGTTAATTGTATGTCTCAAGTAATTTATTCAGAAATACATCCAATATTTAATTAATTGTATTGTATTGTAACTGTTCTGATATTATAAAGGAGGAAAAGTCCTTATTAGAATAATTCTTAAAAATAATATTTTAATATAAATAACAATACCTGACTGCTTATTGATATTTGAAAAACTTGTCCAACAACTCAAATTTATGTGGCACAACCTACATGCAGAAAATAAACAGGAAATGATACCATAGGTTCTGCAGACCCTCATGACTGTGGGTCAAGGTCAGTAAGTCTCTTAAAATATCAGATAAATTGACCTTTTTTATTACAAAGTGAGTTTAGTTCAGGTAGTAAAATATCATATCATGTGGTGTGACTCTCCAAAAAATGTAATGATATTTATGAATGAATAATTCATGATATTTGGAAAAAAAATAATACTTTTTGCTTTGAAAAATATAGACATAAGTGTACAGTGTACTTCATTTTTACAATATTTAAATTGAAACTTTTCTTTTCATTATTTTTTTTTTTTATATATTATTTGGTATTTTTATTAATTTGTGTGCAAATTAATATATATATATATATACATATATATATATAATTTACATTTTTATATATCATTATATATATATACATATATATATAATTTACATTTTTATATATCATTATATATATATATATATATATATATATATATAATTTACATTTTCTATATATCATTTGGTATTTTTATTTAATTTTGCATATATATATATATATATATATATATATATACACAAATTATTACACACAAATTAAATAAAATACCAAATGATACATAACTAATGTAAATATGTAATAAAAAATTATCTTAATTTCACCATTGTGAATGCGTATGCAAAAAGCCCCAGATATAATAATAAAAAAACCTAATTATATTAAAACATTGATATATTATATATAGAATTTATATGATAGCCTATATAAATGTATTATTATCTGGGTCTTTTTGCCATTGTGTATGTGCATATTATATATTGTTTATTTTGTTATATTTATTTATTTTGTAATAACCAAAAAGAAAATAACAAATAAAATAATATACAAAAAATTTTTTATGAAAACTTTTTTTAAAAGGTAAAGTTAGGTGTCTTTCCAAAAAGGACACTTGGAGACTCCAAAAGGATACCAAATAACCAAATGATATAAGGAGTTCATATAATTCATAAATGTATGCACACCAAACCCATTAAAAGAAAAACTGAACCGGACCACATGTTTGCGCATCAACATAACGGACTAACACGTGCTTACTGTACGACTCCTGTACATCAATGCAATCATCTTCACCTTGATTGCAATCCTCATCCATTAAAACTTCAGTGATACGCAGGTTTGTTTTATCCAGCCGAGAAACGTAGTTTGCATATCATCTGGCCAAACAGCGGTGGATGTTTTGACATTCCGTTCAGTCTGTATTTCACACAGCGCGATGCGTGAGGGCTCACGCTCTTCAGAAACAATTACAGAATATGACAGAGCTCGTGTTTTAAAGCGAAACACCCTGGAATGAATAATTCACTGTAAACGCAACGTTGAGTCTCTATTCTCTCAGCCATCTCTGATTTAATCAGCCTGGTTTTATTTACATTAGTGTTGTTTACTAGATCATTGGACTGAAAACTTAGTGGAATCGGGTTAAACTCTAGCCTTCTAAGATTATCCATGCGTTAACGTGTTACCATTGACAGCCCTACTTTAATATTATATTTAGCGTATACTTTATATTGACAAAATACTATGTATTGACGTTTTAATATAGTTCGGATCAAATATTTGGTTGATGAAATGGTTATGAAAGCAGAATCATTAAGTGGAATAAGAACCAGAATCATTAAATTCCTGCCGATTCCCATCACTAATCCCAATTCTGCCTGGAGGAGCAATAAACCCCTGCAAGGAACAAAGAGATGAGATCACTTGCCACACAGCACATGTCACAATGATGAGAACAACTTGAGAACATTAGCTGCTCCTCTGAAGCGCCAGTGAAAATGTGTGTAACTCCTTCCATAAAGCAGCTATTATGCAGTAAGATCATAAGTATATGCTCACATAATAACACTGACCTCCTAAAAATAACCTCGTGAGAGGCAGGAAATGAATCAAGAGAGAGAAATAATAGTGTGGCCATTACATGGCATCAACCTACAAACTCTCTTCAATAATTCACCAGTACAACCCCCACCCGCTCTCACATTAAATGCGTCCGTCTAAACATTCCCTGCATCCTCCACTCTCTCACCCTCGCCAAACTCCCTTACATCCTTCAGATAAAAAAAGAATTTTCCTCTTATTTCTCTCTGGCTTTTCTTCTCCCTTGTTTATGCATTTTGTATGGGAGGGTTTGGCGGTATCTTTCTAATAAAGGGGTCATATCATAAGGAATTGAGTTTTGCTTGATCTGTTCAGATAAAAGAGTTCATTGGGCCATGAAAACATACAGTAACTTTCATAGCTCAAAACGCATCTGTCCCTATCCAAAAAGAGCATCTATTGAAACTGAGCTGCAAAAAATGACTTGTTCTGAAACTCTGAACTTCCTGCTGTTAGCTGGATTCATACATATGCCCTCCCACAATTTCCATACCAACAAGACGTATTTGTCGTCCAAATAATGAGGAGGAAGCGGAACAGATACGTTCGTTCCTAAACAGCAAAAAAACTAGTGGTAGGAGTACAATGTAGTCAGGTCCATGGTTATTTTCAGTTCAATATCAACTGTTTTTTTGTGAATCTGTTGCGTTGTGGCGTTCCTAAAAGGATGGGGCAGGTAAAAGTTGCTCATTTACATGTGAAGAGAACATTGAACATTGACAAAAATGGCCCATTTATTTATAAGGGTCAGAATATTATTATAATTATTCTTAAATAAAATACAGGGTTCCTACTAGGTTTTCAAACCTCTCTGAAGATTTTGAAGACCGTATTTAACATTAATGGTTCATACAGCATTAATATATTAACAGCATTAATAAGGTATAAAGTGCAATCATCTGTAAATATTTTCTCAGGGTTTTTTTTATCCATTGGTTTTTTCGAAAGTGATAAGATGCGCTTACATAATGAGAAGAAGAAACCTGGCCGTCGGGACACAAGAATTGATCGTTGATCTCGTATAGTGTGTCATAGTGGACGACATCAGACACTGTCTGCGACGCTTCACGCCGTAATGACAGAAAGACTAGCATGTTTAATGTTTGACAGTCACTAAACAATCACTAATCTTTTGCCATGAAATCACTCTCTACTTTTTAGAAATGATTTAGTAATAGGGGAAATACTCTGGAAACACAATGTTTTTCCATACTCTGTTTTCTTTTTTCCATACTTTTCCAAAACTGCGTAGGAACCCTGAAAATAATTGTCGAAGGCAAAAAAAAAAAAAAAAAAAACGTAATCTTATTTTATTTCAGCTAGTTGCCAAGGTAAAATTTCTCATTTTCATATAGTTTAAGTTGAAGAATATAACTAAAACCTAATAAAAACTATATATACATACTTAAAAACACAAAAAATATAACATAAAAATACAACAAAATTCCTAAAACCTTAACTAGAACTAAAATGGAAATAAAAAAATAAAGTCCAATTCAAAATATGAACAAAAACTCTCTACTTTTCTGTAGAAATCTCTACCGTCCTGTATATTAAAGGCAAAAAGCCAATAAATAAAAATAAAATAGTATATTAAATGTTTGACCAATCAATGAGAATGCTCCTCCCTCTAATATCATGTAGAGCCCTTCATAAAGCCCTGTTTCAATAGAACAGATGTTAATGGCACTGTGCCAAAACACTATGGTGGAGAGGATGTCATTATAACCATGTGACAAGCAGGGGTCCAAATCAGCTGATGCCTGAACAAAATTCCCCAGTATCACTTATTGAATTCCATATTCTCAATCCTCAAAACTTGAGTTAATTTAACATCCTGTTGTCTCCTAACATGTGACCAAAGAGTCATGAGAGCGAGCCAAACCCTGCAGTTATTTCCATTAGCAAAGGAACAAATGACTAAAAATATTAAATATCACATCTATACCATTCCAGCTGTATTTTTCCTTAAATAGCGCTGTTTTTCATTTTCATCTTCTATAAAGCACTGGACGTCTCTCAGTTCTGTAGAACTCCCCTCTTCATCGCCAAGCACTGCTATTCGCTTCAAAAAGTTAATGACAAGGCTAAACGCAGAAGATTTTCCGCCAAGTAGCCGTCACTTCGAGCATATAAAGCACTAGAAGTCTTTCCCCCCCCCCCACTTTCTCTAGGATTTTCTCGGCTTCAGAAATGGCCAACACTAGATCTACCCCTCTGTAACAAATCCAGTGTATGGGAGCCTTTACATGAACAATGACTTCATATGTTGAGCTAAAGCCTTAATAAATAACACACCCAACAAAGTTAAACAGAATGACTTCTTTGGATTTCAATACAGCGTGCCGTAGTTGTGTTTAAAGCCCTGGTGAGAACAAAGACATTTTAATCACGGTAAGCAAATCCCTGCAGGCCGCCCGATTCAAGCAGAATCCCTTATGTTACACTTTCCGAGACAAGAATATGTTTTTTGAGAAGAATGCAGTGTTTTTTTTCGAGCAATCTCATTGTCATTGGGAGCCATTTACTCAATTGTATCACTCACTGTCAGTTCATTCATCCATCTTGTCCAAAGCTGTTATGTAAACAGCTCCATCGCCTTTTACAAAACAGCATTCGACAACCTAGCATTTTTCCAACAGGAAGTCGGGCATGTAAACTGGAGCCACACTTTCTAACTGGCAGCATCTATGGAAAAGCGAACTGCACGCAAACTGCTGTGTTTGAATATGCCATTCAAGCCAATAAGAAATGCAAAAACCGGCCATTTAAAGACTGGAAGCGCTGCTTAGAGAGTAGTATGTATGTTCTGTAATAAAAAAAATTGATGTCAGTGAAGGCATTTGTGTGTTAGTGATCACACTAATTCAGTTTCATTTCCCATACTGGTCACGTTATAAACTTTAGAGTAAATGGCATTGAGGGTCTAGTTCTACAAAATCCTGAAGGCTTCCGTACTGGAACATCCATTATCCTAAAAGTTCTACAGAGATTATTGTAAGTCTGTGTTTATCATATTGATTATTTCAGGTATCAATCAAAACATAGTACTCTCAGCTCAATTGAACACTTTTCAAAATATTTAAATCCAATCGCACAGACTTATGCGGAAAACAAAATCAGTGCAGAAAATACAGCAAATGCATGTGCATTTCGTTTGAGCCCGTTTTAAGTGGGTTGACTAGTCATTTAATGACCGTAGCGGAGTAGCCAATTAGTGAGGTCAACTATGACCTGTCAATTTTCTTTTTAGTATATTTAAAATAATTTTTCAAAATTTATTTTAATAGCTGTATATATATTTTTAGGACAGCGGGTCAAGTTAAAGTAGTTTAGATAGTTTAAAATAGAGTATATTAAAATCTAAACTAAAAAAAATCTTTAAAAATCTCTGAATCTCTTATCTGATGGACCCAAAATCAGCATATTTATACAGTGCTTCTTTAAAACCTAGTCGATTTTGAAAACATGTATTTTGCACATATACGACAGATAATATCAATTTAAACATTGTTATTCACATAGTAATACCATCAGTGTACACTGCAAACACAAAGTGATCACAGATCAGAAAAAGAGCCAAAAGTGGGACGAATCGTTGTTTTTGAAATCAAAGCAGCTCTTTTTGAAAAAATATGTTACTCACACAAGCAGACGGACTGTGATGGACTCAGACCTCAGTGTAAAAGCAGGCTTTCAGTTCATCTGAGAGTTCTACTCTATCATACAACAAGCTCTCGACTCTCAACTCGACAGGCTAAAAGCCACGAGTGTCTGTTTCAATCATCAGCTCAAAGTCACTCATTTCTGTTTGTGCACCAACAGTGATAAAACAGCCGGTTCCCATACGGCAGCGCAGCCCATCGTCAGTCAGGTAATGAAGATAAGGGTCTTGTTTTGCTGATGTGACTCAATTACTGAATCATTTGGCATCAATCCTCCATTCATTCATTCTTTCTTCACTCAATTATACAATGCAAGCAGTCTTTATATGAACTAATAAGCCGTAATTAGCCTCTAAACAGTAAGGCCAGAAACATACTCCATGCATGTACGCAAACACAAATGTTTGGTCAATACATTGCAAGAAAGTGGTAGTGTTGTGAGTAATGCTTAACATGATTTTTTTCATTATTGTGGCAGTAAAAAAACACAAGTTACCTTTAACCTAATCAGTTTGACTGCTATTTTCCACCGATTTCCACACTTTGTAACTCAGTTATTGGTTATTTATTAATATCTACATATAAATAGCACCATTTAATGAGACTAAGTAAATGTTTTAAATAACAGGCTATCATTTTCAAGTTCAAATGTGGAGCCTATTATGTAAACTTTGCCAATTTTCAAACCACTTTGTATTGTTAAAATGTCAGTAGTGTAAATGAACAACGTTACCTGGCACAAGAGATTCCCATTTATTTCCCAGCTTATGCAAAACGCAACATTGGCTTTTTAATTAACTGTTGGAATGGCAGTTTCTTTCAGTTTATCCCCTCCGTTCGGCCTAAAACACTGTGTTCATGGTCATCCAGTTTGAAATGGAGACTACAAACACAAACCTTTTTCTGATTTTTTTGCAGCCTTTATCAACAGCCAACAACGCTCTGGATCCCTCAATGGAAACTGAAGATAACGCACTTCCGCTAAACGTTTACTCTTTGAATACTTGTGCTAGGGAACAATACAAGTCAACACCATTATGACTAAAACTTTGCTAAGAAGTATTTCATACTCAAGCAAGGTGGTATTTGATATTGGTCAAGCCTATCCAATAGGAGCAGACTGTGAATGGCCTTGAACCGCAACATGCCCAGTGCATTATGGGTGTTGTAGTTTTCCTACCTATTTAGCAAAAGGGAAGACAACAGCACTTTTTCTATAGTCAGGAAGCACAGATTTCAATAGGCAGCCAAGTTTAGTTAAAAGCCCATTTTCCAGCGGCGAATAAACCCTTTAAAAATTCGACATCCCAAAACAAAGATGGAAACAAATTTGCAACCTTTTAGATCACCAAACAACTTTGCATAAATATAATGACAAATCACAATAGTAATCATAACAATTATTAATAAAGTTATCATCATGAGGTTATTATTGTTTAAAACAAATTAAACAAATTAAAAATTACTTCTGCATATTGGTTATCGAACATAATCTCTATCGCAATCGTAAATCATAAAATGGCAATATCCCTCAATCTCTGTGGCCTGACGCATTTTTGAACACAATGACGCACAAAAACATGAAGTGTTTGCATCCACGTACTTGCGTAGAGTTTGTTTCAGACCCAAGTCACACAGTTTGTAAAAATTCCACTTACCAAATTCATCACAGACACTCTCGTTCTCAACCAGCGTAGGGTGCTCGAAAGTGTCCCTGCAGTACAGGATCTGTGTGTTGTTGGTGAGGGAGGCGATTCCTCCCAGGGCCAGCACCACATGGTCCGTCAGGAGGGAGTTTGGCCTCTCCCGAAGCCGCGCGATGATGGAGCGGTACCGACAGTACTGGGGGTAACTCAATACCAGAACCTTCTTTTCCTCTGCATCATCACCTAAAGACAAGAAAGAATAATAACTCGAAATTGATCAAAATTGACTTTGAAAAAAATTACTTTTAAACCTTTAAATAAAATTGTTAGTAAATTTCACAAAAGTAACACACTGAATTAAACTATGAAGTAGAAAGTAGAAAATATTTTTTATATTGTAAGATAATGAAGGACTTGATAATGAAAATCGGACTGCTAAGTGCGAACATTTCAAAGTGCGAAAGTTTTTTCCGTATAGCAGTCAACCTTGCATTAAGATCTCACGGTTGCAGTCAGCGAAGATTCTACCAAAAACATTGTAGTTAATGCCCCTATTATGCTATTTTCTAACGCTGCTCTGATTGGTTAGATTGGTCTGATTGGTGCTTACAGAGTGTGTTGGAAACAAGACATCCAGTTAGGGGTGTAACGATACCCTCATGTCACGATTTGATACATATCACGATACTGAACTCACGATACGGTATTATAGTGATACTCCAAGACATATGATAAAAGGTTAACGAAAAATGTACTGTTGATTACAATGCTGACTTTGATATTATATTGTGGGTTTAAATGAATAGGCTTGGACTCTGTGCTTTTAACCCAAGGACAATGGTGACACCAGAATAAAAATATTCATGAATGATTCTGAAGCTGAAAATACAGAATAATTTTAGAAGAATATTCTTGCACTTTTTCACTGACTAGATATATTTAAAATAATGTTGGACACTTTTTACTGGTCAGGTAACATAAGACATTTGGTATTATAAGGACCCACAAATATTCCCCCATTCCATTATTATACATTATATTCAACATTATATATAGTAGTTTAATGTAGTACTGACACTAAAACTCTGAAAACTTGAATTTTTTTCCTCACACAGTAATCTTTTTTTTGGGGGGGGGGGGGGGGGGACTATCCACGATCCATATTGTCACTATCCACGATACATATTGTTACATTTTTGTATTGCGATATATTGTGGCACGATATATTGTTACACCCCTACATCCAGTACCATATTTGAATTTCAGCTTTAACACAATCCAACTTGTGTATTCATTGCAAAACCAATGTTTGACATCATTTGATGAGTCATAATGCTACACAATGGCATACAGCTCAAAGATCATTGATGAATCCCGTTGTCTCCAATATTTGCTTGGCAGTAATGATAATTCAATCCAAATCAAAGCGGTGTGACTTCATATAGCTAATCTTATTCTATAATGGAGGATTGTGGAGGAAAGTTGCTCCCAGGGGTGCGGATATAGATTTGTAGGCTATTATGTTTTACTATAGCCTGAGCTGCTGGTTTAACATGACAGCTCTCTGTTAGGATTGGCAATATAAAAGATTCTGGGCAGGAAGCCACGTCACTCAGTTCTTGGAGATCAGAGATCTGAGCAATTGCATTTGCCTGTTAGTCTTCCCATCAGAACTCGAAAAAAAACCCACCCCTCTTGGCTGAATCAAAGAATCATCGCATCTCTAGACCTCAAAAACCTGACATCTCAGAATTCAATTTGTAATATGACACACAAGTCGCAAACCTCAAACGATGGCGTCCCTGGAGAGAACAAGCTATTTTGCTTTATTCACACACAATGGCCGCAGACATTCTGCTGTATTGAGCTATAAAGCCATTTTTAAACATATTTCTAATTTCTGCACCACTTAGTATCACTAAACGGAACTGCAAAAATAATGACTGTTTTCAAAAAGGTTTCCCGAACACCATTGCCCTCTGCCATTGGTCACACAAACAGAATCCAACCCAAATGTGCTCATGAGAGAAAGATGAGCAAACACAAACCATCTAAGAACTTCACAGAACAGAGGACAGATGCATGATCATTTGTTTAAAAATAATTTTGTTGGCCTCATATTATTATTGCTCAACATATTTGATCACATTTGATGGTGCATGACTACAGCGGCCTGTTTCAAATGAAATATAGAGACTGCAGTCTCAAATTGATGGCTGTAGAGAAGAGAACATGAAATATTTTGATTTATACTGCTTATTCTTTTTTTGGACTTTTACAGCATCCATTACATTTTCTTCTTGGTGGAGCACATTTCCTCTCATTCTTTTTTTATCTGTCTCATCCATTTTAAAAAGCCTGGGCATTCTAGTCCGTATCAGACAATTAAAATCAACAGTGTCATAATGGTGACATTATCTGTTGAACTGATATTTAAAACATGTAGGACTTTAATTCCCAAAACATAATATTTAACTCTGTCACACATTTTATCTACAACACTGTTAGCACATGATTTCCCCCAGTAAAAAATAAATAAAAATGTTTTGGAAAGTCTCACGCTCACCATTTGATCAAAAATACAGAACAATAATTTTGTGAAATATGTAAAATAACAGTTTTGTCTCTGAATATTTTTAAATGTCATTTATCCCTGTGATACTCCAGTCTTTAGTGTCACATGATCCTACAGAAATCATTCTAATATGCTGATTTGGTGCTCAAGAAACATTTCTTATTATTATCAGTGTTAAAACCAGTTCTGTTGCTTAATATTTGATGGTTATATATAACCATGATAATTTTATAGGATTATTTGATGAATAGAATGTTTAAAAGAACTTGGAATTGTTCAAAATAGTCATTTGTAATATTAGAAATGTCTTTACAGACACTTTTGATCAATTTAATGTGCCCTTGGTGAATAAAAAGTATTAATTTATTTAAAAAAAAAAATCATATTATATCATATATAAATCATATATTATTCATTTTTTTAAATAGTATTAATTTTGTATATTTATTTGATGTATTTTGAACATTGATATTTAAGTTTAAAATGACACAAATACGGGCTTTATAGGAAGTTATAAGATATAAGATATACCTTGAGATATACCTTCTGACGAGCGACGTTACCGGGTGCTGTCCGTGGCGATGGAGCTGAATTTGTTGATATCGATGGCTCGAGAATCAATTATTCACTCATGCAGGGGCTGCTTCACTGCGTTATGTGAGAAAGCGGTGTCCTTTATAAAATTATCCCTTCAGAAATAGTGGAAATTGCATTTATTAGGATTAATGGGATATTATAAAAAATAATCCAAACTATAGCCTAGCCTATATATTTTAAAATTGTATCATATATTGCTGCCACAATAACAGCCACCACACCACCTTGGTGTTCGTCAAAAAACAGTAGGTAATTTGGCCGGAAATTTTTACGCGGGTGGTGGGAGAAAAACACTGAGATTCTGGATTCGGATGGCTATAAAAACACCGACTAACCCCTGTAAATGTTGAAAATACCGTACGACCCCATGAGAAACAATTAGCGTCCGAATAGGGCTTAACTGACAGTATGCTTTCACTGGCCTTTGAAAGCGCTCCGGGCTCTTTCATTTAGCACAACTATTCGCTGTATCGCTGCCATAGTTTGAGCAATCATTCACAATTATTCCTTTTAAACAGACTCCTAAGCCTTTACTGCCTAATGGTTTGCCAGCTGATGTACCTTTAGTTAATATAATTTTAAAAAGCTAACAACAATCAGTGTAATTACAATTTTATTCTGTGCATGAAAACACTTGAATTCGCCTAATTGAATACTTGGTGTATTAACTTCAGAATTATATTCATATATTATTTTTTTTTTTGTGCTGGTGGCCACTTGTTAACAGTGATAAGGTTAAGCTAAGAGTGGTCCAGACCAACCTTATGGACGTATGACTTACAGAGGGTCTACTTAACTAAGACTGTTTCGGGAAACACGCATTAACGATAAGGTACAGCTTATAACTTATAGAGATGTAGCGTTAAGAAGGTTTCGGGAAACACAGCCTTGGACTGTATTAAGACATTTGCAATTTTGGTAACAGGGTTTTATTTTCTTAGAAAAGAAAACAAGTCTCAAATAATATTTAGGTGGACAAATAACATTTTCTTAAGGTCCCATTCCCTGGCCATTTGTTGAATAAAAAAACCCATTTGAACTAATTTGAATAGTTTGAAGACTCATTTAAGACCCACAGTATTCTCATCATTTACTTGCAATTTGCACCACTGAGGTCGGTCTCAAAATATCCTTTAAGGGCCGCACTGTGTCATGCGAATCACTTATCCAGTAAATTAAACAAGTGAAGTATTTATCAGTGAGTCATTGAATCATTCATTCAAACTATTTCCGTCACACTTTAGATTAGGGTCCAATTCTCACGATTAACTAACTATTAACTACGACTTTTGCCTCAATAAACTCCTAATCACGGCTTATAAATAGTTAGTGAGGTAGTTGTTAAGTTTAGGAATGGGATAGTACAATATGATCATGCAGAATAAGGCATTATTATGTGCTTTATAAGTACTACACATAGGTAGGCGCTGACTAGTCGCAAAATCAACAGACTTAAATCTGCATGAGCAATCCTAACAAGTCTCATCAGATCAGAACGAATGGACATTTTCCCTATGTCAGTTTGCTCTCCGTATACTACTCAAGTGCTCCACAAAATGTCAAATGGGCCTCTGTGGGAATATATTTACATAACACCTCTCCAGCACTCGCCGCTGCCAAAGAGGACCAATTAAACATAAAACACAGGCGTATGTGGTAAAACGCCCCTGAGTTTTAATAATTCATGATATTTTTGTTCTATAAAACTTGGTTTGAGCATCTGTGACATCAATCAAAACGAATGAAGCCATTTTTGAACAGAACCTTTGTTTTGATGAGATGGAGCGAAATTCAGGCGCTCGACTTTTTCATTATTTCACAAAAGGACAGAATGTCAAGTTACAAGACAGAACAAAAAGCCCAAAGAGACAGATGAAGTGAGAACAGTATATAAATACTAATTGAAACCCAAGGTATTTTCAATAACAAAAAAAAACGAGTGTACTTTACATTGCAATTATGGTGCATCAATTCAGATAAACATCTCATAATGCTTGTTTAAAGTTGACTCTCGAACGTGCCCAAGCTTGTGATGGGAGTTTACAGGGCCATTTATCCAAATTACCTGTCACTCGTCTTCCGTGAGGTTTTTCGCCAAATCAACAATTACAAATAAGTCCATAACCCCAAAGTTCTAAAACATGAAAAAGCCCCTTTGATTAGAACACAATGAAACCTGAGCTCTCAGTACAACATTGTTTGCTATCAGCCGAACATCTTCTGCAGACACCAGGGAACTCTGACTAAGCCCCAATAAAAACAATGTACATTACGCATATTCTTCAAACGTTTCGCCAAGTAGGCCGGTGAATTCCCAGAAAGTCAAACACAGACCTTAAGATACATTCCTCTACATCTCCACCCTCCAAAACAACCCTTACCCAACTACCCTTCTCCCTGCCAATGAGTCAGCTTCAACAAACACGCTTTAATAGCTACCTGTCTCTTTAAAATATGCAGGTCAAAATATCAATTCAAGCGTGAGGACAGAGATAGAAAGGTAAAAAAAAAAAAAGAACCATTCCTGGAATCCTGACAGCAGCTGCTTGTTAGTTCTCTGGATACTGTATTAAAATAAGCGTGTGTTGATGCTAAAGTTATTGGCGTGTGTTAGTATTAGTGCTCTCTGCGCCACAGAACACAATAATGAAAGGAAAAATGTGTGTCATCGCCACGGCAACTGTTTTAATGCAAGACTCCCCGTCAATAATAGTTAACAAAATTGCACTTCAGCCATAAACCCACAAATCAATTTCCTGTGTGTGTGTGTGTGCAGAGATTGTAGAGACATTTTAAATGCATGTCTTATTATAGTTGGGTTCAGCATAATCAGTCTTTCCCTAATTATTATTCACAGCCGCGACCTCTAATGAGTCAAAAACATCCATCTATTAATGTTGCGGGCTGCTGAGATTCTGCGCCCCTGTTGGGTCATTAAATGGGTTCTGATACTTCAATATGTCTGATGTGAGAGCCAGAAAAGATTCTAACATACACTACCCGAGCAATATCGATCGTGATGATACAGAATAACAATGTACAGGTTTATTTGGAGGTGTAAAGGACAAAAGAAGGGCTGTGCGATTTGGTCAGAGCAATCATACTGCAATTATTTTGATTTGAAAAGAAATCTGTTAACAACATTTAACATCTCAGCTGCTGTTTAGATATCAAAGCTACAAGAATAAAAGGCATAACATCTCACTCAAACAGGAGCTCTTTGTACCAAGAGAAATGTCTGTGCCACTAGCATCACTTGCAAAAATAATGACAAACAAAAAATTGAATATTTTCAAATTTTTTCCCCCAAACACTTTCCTCATCTATCATTAAGTCGACAAACAAATGGCCCCGCCTCAAACTCATGCTATTGGTTGAAGCACTGCTGCTATGTTGCTATGACGGTGCCACAGTTTACAATTTTCAGGAAAAATCAACACAAGTTTAATCAAAATGGTATTTTATCACATCACATTTACTTAAGTCCTTTAAAAAAAAAAAAAAGTTAATTGACCAAAGTAAACTAAATCTAACTCTCATTCCAATCACTTTGCAGTTGTAAGTATTATTAATACATATATATATAGTATTTATATATTTTTTTGCTTGTATTTTTATATTTTCAATTTTCTTTTTTAATTTTAGTAAAATTTGTATAAATTGTGTTATGTACTTTTGTCATTTTTATTTTTAAAATATTTTTATTAAGCTGAATTTTTTATTTAGTTTACTAGTTTTAGTTTACTTTTAAATGTATTTTATTTCTGTTAGCTGCCAAGACAAAACTTCACATTTTCATGTAAATTTCGAATATAATGTTTTATTTGATTTATTCTATATTTCAATTAACGGTAAAAAAAAAAAGAAGTTTTAGTTAATAACAACACTTAAAGCGAATTCAGATCTATTTTTGGTCCACTCAGGCTACGTTTACATGACAATAATGTGCTAAAAACAAAAAAGTGTTTCCTTTACTTTAAGTTGTCAAAACGATCCCTGTTCACACGGATCCGCGGAAACTACTAAAAACGTTGTATTATTCATGTCAGGCCAGTAGTTGGCGATGTCAATTTGTAAAGAAAAACTATGCGCCTACAGACTGAACACGTAATATGCATACGCATGACGTCACCGTTTTTACAAATTCACGTTTTTTTAGTTTACACGGCGACAATAACTGTATCGTTTAAAAAACGTTCACTTTTAAAAAAGCGCGTAACAAGTTTTTCGTTTCTAGTTGAAACCCTTGTCATGTAAACGGACCCTTAAACTCAATCCACTTCTCATAATTAGTCTCATAAATACTACATTACTGCAATATTAAATTTGACTATTATTTATATTATACTGAATTTTACAATTCTATTACTATACAAAATTATTTTTTTATTATAACATTATAATTAAATGTCTAGCCCTATCCCAATTAAGATTTTACCATAATTAAATACCGTAATTGGTACAGTCATGGACACAAGTTGTCTTTATACATGTTAACTATAAGTTGAAACTGTTTTGAATGGTACTGTAACAGTTTAAAACTTTAAAGACAATTCCAGGTACCCGCTAGGCTGCTATTTACGAGGACTGTGTGCTCTGTAAGACGCTGGGACACAGTAAACAGCAGTACTTTAACTTTGCATTTCTCCTCCACAAGGTATGCAAGATAATATGAACGGATTCCCCAGATAACCAATCACCTGCCACCGTTTCACATACATATATAAAGTGTTTTATATTCAGATGTCCCTATTACGCCTTCTTGTTCTTCTCCAAGGACTTGGCGGTCTTAAAATCCTGAGAAGCGTTCAAGATTCAACTATTACCCTTCAAACAAGCCTTTTATTTACTCAATGATGGACAGACACCGTACGGTATTTTCACCAAACTGAGAGGAAACATTCAACTGAGAAAAACACAATGTTTCTGCACTCAGTTATACTGAAACTGTTTCTTTTGGTGAGTTTGAATGATTGTGCCACAAGAATCACTTGACGATTTAACCCAATATATTGGGTTATATTGTTTGTGGGCAGGACAAACCCCTAATTCTATGATATTACTCTTTATTTGTTTCCAGCTTGTCCGAGCTTAAATTACCCTGAGCTCATTTTTCCAGGATATCCCCAGATGTCGACACGAAACCGTTGGCTGATGATTTATGGCACCTGTCGATACTTTACATCAGTGGGCATTCGTCCGCTATAGTTCCAGCACAATTCGTGTTGCTTCCTAGCAACAAGCCTAAAGCATAATATTCCTAAAGGGGGACCGGCTCCAAATATAACTGTCTGTATTATTGATTACCACGCAGCAAACTTTGCATTTAACGGCTCTTGTAAAAACATGACAGGGTAGAACAAATTTTGGTCATGTCAAAATGTTCTACTTTGTTAAGAGACACATTGAGCCTATTATTCTAATGATGCCTCTATGTAGAGAAGTGAATAACTAGGTGCAACCACATCCAAAAGACACAGATATTGTGTTTGGGAAAGAAAGATCACTTCCCACGATGAACTCAAGAAAAAGGAATTATTGATATAGAGTTGAGCAAACTAAAGGAATACATTTGTGATTATTCAGCTTGCTAGCATACATAAATTAAGCAACATTGTGAATGTTGCAATCATTTAAATATTTGTCCTCTAAGTTTCCTAAACTGTGTCATTAGACTAGTTTTGCAATGCCTCCCTAACACGAGTATGCGAGCATGGTGAGGCGTCTCTGATTTAAGCGTTCAGTTAGAATGTTTGATTCATTTCTTTGAATCAGTTCAAACTAAGTGAATCCGTCGAATATTTGTTTGCATCTTCAAATACATTGCGTGTTCTTAGAAGTCTCAGCATGGCATATTTCATACATTCAAATGTTTTTTGTAACAATACACTAAAGAAACACTTTTTGAAAGAAATAAAGGTCACATAAATTCATCTAAAGTGGCAGTAAAGACATTTATACGGTTAAACAGATTTCTATTTCAAATATATGCAGAATTTTCTATAAATCCAAGAATCCGGTAAAACATGTCATCACAAAAGTATTAAGCAACACAACCGATTTCAACACTGACAATAAAAAAAATGTTTCTTGAGCACCAAATCAGCATTTTAGAATGATTTCTGAAGGATCATGTGACACTGACTGAATACTGGAGTAATGATGTTGAAAATTCAGTTTAATAGATTAAAATAGAAAACTGTTTAAAATTAAAATAATATTTCTCAAAAACAATTACTGTTTATATGCCTGTTTAACAATTACTGTTTATGTGTGTGTGTGTGTGTGTGTGTGTGTGTGTGTGTGTGTGTGTGTGTGTGTGTGTGTGTGTGTGTGTGTGTGTGTGTGTGTGTGTGTGTGTGTGTGTGTGTGTGTGTGCGTGCGTGTGTGTATATATACAGTATATACAGTATATACACACAATGTAATTGTACTTTTAATAAAAGTCAGACTGTCATAGCATTACCATATGGCTGAAAATAAATAGCTTCCTTTGTAAGTGCTAGAACACCGGGTGATTAAGCCTCCGACACCCACCTTTGTGTTTCTACAGCTGTTGAGTTACTAAGAATACACACTTATGATGTTATTACACAAAACACAATTTAAAGCTAAACCTTTCTAACGTGCGTCCAAGGTCTTTGTGTTCACTAGCTCTCCAGATTGAATGAATGAAACAGATGACTTGTTTTCTAGAGATATATCTTTCATGCGACAGGACATGCATATTTGTGTGCGACATACAGCACAATGACGGAGCGAGCCGTTCACGGACTTGTGAACGTGAGGCGTGGGAATTGTATGTGTACTGCACAAACTCTCATGAATTGTTCATATAATGGAACATCTCTCGTACATACTACAAAAGCTCCCTCTTTGAGCGGCACCCCAGAATTTATCTCCAGTCGAGTCCAAAACAAAGGAAATAAAGGCACTTTCATCTCTGAAACTCATAAGCACAACAGGGACGCATTAAACATTGCCAGTCTTTGAAAACCAGGAGAAACAGCGGAGCATATATAGCTAATTTTGATGAAATAGTAAATGCACAACAATATTGAATTCTTTGTGTAATGTTCAGTGTTGGGTGCAGTCCATTACAAATTACATGATAAAAATTGCAGTTAGTAACGTAATATATTACATTACACATTTTAGGTAATGTAATCTGACTACTTTTTGATTACTTTCAGATTACTTTTGACCTAACTTGTTTATAACATTGATTTGAATCATTTAATCTTGTACCATACTAAAAAAAAAAATACAAAGAGAAAGAAATATTATAAAAAAAATTGTTATCAACAACACAAAGTGCAATAAGCATTACATTACGTCAGGGTTTCCCTAACTAGGGTTTGTAAAGGAACTGAAGAGGGTTTATAAATTTATGAAAAGCTTAATTAAATCATAAAAACAATCAAAAAGGAGACTAAATATTTCATTTGTTTATGCTGTGCGGCCTTTCGATTTTCCATGTAATTATAGTCGCCTGACTAGTGTCCGATTTGTGTGTGCAATGCCACAAAACTTTCGAGAAAGGGACATTTAAAAGATAAAAAAGAAGAATGAGGGAGAATCAATGAATTCTGAATAATTTATTTCCGTTTTGTGTGAATATTAAGTAATCATGTAATCAATAAAGAAAGAACTGTATTCTGATTATGAGTATTTAAAAAAGTAATCAAATCTAATTACAAGTATTTCATTTAGGAAATCTGATTACATAATTCAGATTACATATAATCAGTTACTACCCAGCACTGATTATGTTACTACATAATAAACCTGAAGTCGGTCAATAATTGATATACTTATGCTACTCTTTCTGATGTTTTAATCAACTAATCCATTGCATACCATAAAATCCCTGACACAACATATAGCGTAGCTCCCAAGTTTGCATCTACATTCTTTTATTTTAATAACAAATTTCAATATATTAACAGTCAAACACTAGAGACGAAAGACATGCATGTCAAAGCGATTAACTTGCGCTTGTTCACGGGGAACAGCAAATGTATTCTGGGGAGCCCCGCTGGAAACAATGGTGGCACTCATGTGACTCAACATGATGACAATAGCCATAGACAGAGGGAAAGAAGCGCATTACCCAATGAAACTAATTAAAAAGCATTTTGAATGTGACACAAAGGAGGGATTAGATGACAGAGGATAAGAAGATAGTATGCTATCAATGCACTATTGTGCTGATTTCTTCATCTGCAGTCAGCGGTAGACAAGGCCTTTTCAATTACTGTCCAAAGAATTAATCATTCATAATTCTAGGAGCTGTCACAAAGAGCATGCATATTAAGGGATCACAGTCCATCTTGAACTGTAGGGGTTCTGCGCTATGAAGGAATAAAAGCACACTGATACAGGCACAAGCTCTCATTTATAGACAGATGTAAAATGATTAAATGAGGTGGGCAGTTTTGCTTCCGCGATTGGTTAATCGTATGATCTTGGATATTCGTTTAAATCGCGATTAATCACGGCAATAACTGTTATTATATTAAATTATATTACATTATAGGGCTGTCACGATTCCTCGATTAAATTCAGAGTACTTGATTTGAAAAAAGCCATGATTGCAATTTATTTGTGTCGAGTAACCGCATTATTCTACAGATTTCTAAGGCTGCACGACGTATTAAAACCATTTAAAAAACATAGCATATATAGTGCTATTGTGAATTCACAAAGGCATATATGCCTCAATCAACTCCATCTGTGTTTTGATTATCGTTCTGAATCCGATCCAGACGCGATTTTCTCAGCTTTTTCCTCAAAATGTTGCTTTTTTTAATGAAACTTACCCACATTCAAGTGTTGATAAAAAAAGTTGTTTTGTTGTTGTTTAAAAGCAAAGGGTTCTTTTTTTTTGTTTTTTTTGCATGTTCAGATATTCATACAACAAAATATTTGGGGGGCCATGAAACTTGTGAAAATTATCAAAAAATCGGACGCTGGCTGGCAACTTTTTTCAAAAATTCTGGCAGAGAAAGAGTTAAAACATAAATTTCAAACAAAAAGCATAATCGTTATTAATCTGACTGATGCATCGATCCATATCAAAGCATCATTACACCCCTATTAAACATATATGCTATTATTCAAGTAGCTAGTTCTAAACAGCAAGTTTTTGGTCTTGAAATAGAAAACTGACTATAGAAAAAGACTTTATGAAAAAGTTTATGCTAACGCTATAGTGCCCCTTGTAAAAAATACTGAGAACACAACGTGCACTACTATGCGTAATTAAAAGGGTTCTTACAGTACCAAAACCTTTTCCATTTAAAATAACTCCATCATTCCACCCAGCTATACTCTACGGGAAATCAGTTCATGACTTCTGAAGACTCGAAAGGGTTTAGCTTGATGAATATTAGACACCACGTGTCTAAGAAGTGCAATGTCGACATGTTTAAACTCAAAGAACCACAGTTCGTGCGACGACAAGAAAGAAAACACTAGAGTTCACTAATGGCCGTTATTAAGCAGCACCGACACTCACTGGAGGTTAAAGGTCAAACTGACAACTGCCCTGGGGCAGAGGGGGTGAGAGGTGGCAGCTGATTGGCTGTATAAGAAATGTTTTAATGTCCTAACTGTTCTCAGATCAGCAGTAAAGGGCATCTTTGTTCTACTGTCTCGAAGGGCTTACAGCTAACTTGATAAATCAGTCCAAGAGAGTTTTTCAGTCACTGAAATATCAGTTGACAAGAACACGGTTCTCTCTGCTTTGAAACGCATGCTGCTGTCTTCCTTTTCTGCAAGCTTGTGCAAATCACCTGGAGGTTTGAGAGAAGCCCCCCGAGAGCAATACCACATCCTCTAAAAAAAACATCAATGAGGTCAAACTTAACAATGCAAAAAAAAGAAACCCACTCCATCCAAACATTCTGTCATTGTGTGCTCATCCTCATGTCAAACCTGTACTATTCATCATTTTTTCCACGGGACATAAATATAGCCGATATATAGTGATTCGTTTACAAAAAAAAACTCAGAAAAGTCCCATAAAATGCCCATATGATTTGTACATCATATTTCAAGTGTTCTGAAGTCATACGACAGCTTTGTGTGAGGAACAGACACAAAATGAAGTTCTCCATTTGTGTTCCAGAGAAGACGAAAAAAAAAAACATGTAATGTAAAACTTTAAATGCAGTCTATAATGCAACCCGGATATTAACCTAGCATGAAAAGCCTGACATATGAAATATTTCATTCTTTTTAAATGAAACGGTTTATTGTACCTTTAGGCAAAATATTAAATAATATATATATTTAAAAAGTTTGCATGTGTTTTTTTGTTGAGTATCATATATGATACATTAGGGTTTTGTGGCTCATTCAGGAGAATATGGAGCACATACTCAAGAAGAAAATACACCTCAATTTTATACACCTCAAAAATATACAATTTTGGTGCAGATGTTGTTATTTGTACGGCCCAAAATAAGATAAAATTCTGCATGTAATGTAAATCAATGAGATTACAACAGTCAAGCAGACTATTTAAATAAAACGCATATAAATATCAGTTGTCCCTCTATATTCCCAATGATACGTCTTGATGATATTTAAATGCTTAGTTTTATGATCAAAGTTTTTATTGTGGGGGCAAAACATTTAATCCAATTTAATAAAATGATGATTGAGAGACGTACAGATAAACTCAAGGTCCTCAAAATCCTGATCATATTTTATACTTTTTCTATTTTAACATGATTAAAAAAAAAAGAAGAAAAAAAAAAGATGTATGGATATCAGTCAAGTAAGTGTTCACGCTGATATACAAGTTATTCTTACATATAGGCCTACTTTATAAAAATAAGTAAAGATTTCACAGCAGTAAGACTCGTGTACCACGACCTGAAGGGTGACATTATTAGAATGATCCTAAAAGGCATTTGACTTGATAAAAAAGTATAAACCAGACGACAGAACTAGTATAAACTGACGTCAGAAGGCATGTAGTATGTGTAAAACAGGTTTTTCAGTAAAGTTTAATACGTTTAAAATGTAAAGGCCTTAGAAGTTGTGTATCAAATATGATACAGTAGGCTTTATATAAGATTAAGATCAAATTGAGCGGAATAAATTTGATTAGCAAATAATTAAACCCCTCATGCAAAGCCACATGACTGAGCAAAATGAATTATCACTCAAAGGCAAGAGGACACTGCAGCCAAATAGAGCATTAATTAGCCTATGAGATGCAAACCGCACAATGTCTGAGACGTTTAATATTTAAGGAAGGCCTTCTTGGATTTCGCAGCTCCCCCAAGCTTGCTCAACATGAAATGATTGGTTGACGATAATAACAGATTAGTCATCGTGAGTGACTGAGGCTTGGCACCAGACACCACAATAAGCCACATTGTGTTTCCTGACAAACGCAGCCGGCCCCCTCGCTTTAAAATATAAGAATCCACAATAGCTGCCCGGAGGGAGTTACGTACTTCAGAAAAGATCACCACACTGCATTAACATTTATTTGAATTTCCTTCTCCAGGAACAAATGCAGCTGTTTGAGAACATATAATGCAATACTCCTAAAAGACAAATGAACGCTTATTTTCCATCTGTTGTTGGCAACTTTTGTTACGTTTTTCCTCTTTCCGTTCAGCTTCAGGTTGTTGGGGGGGAGGGGAATGGAGAGATTTGCTGTTATAGGAGAAGTAATGTTAATAACTTGACTGTTGTTTCAGCCTCTGTAATGGACAGACAATAAAACTATTCATTTCCTCAAAGGTCAGGCCTGGGAGACGTGCGCATTGTTGGACTGTCTGCTGGCAAGGACGCTATCTCACCTCGCATACTTCAGCTCAGGGAGTCTTGCC